>NW_026542597.1:67372029-68572029 GCF_028750875.1 Macrosteles quadrilineatus
ACAAGGAATGGTACTACTAGAATTATTTCTTGAAATCTAAATTTATTAAAACACTTTTACATTTAAGCAGCGATCCTTTGGAGACGTTACTTAAGTTTTGTAGGGTTACTTATTTGTTTTTATATAGGGTGTCCCACGAAGGGGTTTAAACGTTTGATTTCATATTACGCGCCCATTCATGAACCGAACTTTTTGAAACTTTACACAGTTTACAAAGTAGGTTCTAAAAATATTCTGGAAAAATTTCAACTCCTTAACCTTAGTAGAAACAAAATGGCTGCAAATTGATAAACGTTACTTTAAAAACATTAAAAAAGGTATTTTTGGTTGTATAAAATATTTTTATTGTTACTTTCCAGGTCAATATGACTTTAAAATATAAAAAAACTAGAATATAGCCTAATGGAAAACTAAAAATAAATCAAATAACTAATAAATAATAATAATAAATAAATAACTAATAATAAATCATGAAAGTAGTTTTTATAGAAAGCACATTGGTAAATTTGTCAATATGCCACCATTTTGTTTCTACTAAGGTTAGGGAGTTGAAATTTTTCCAGAATATTTTTAGAACCTACTTTGTAAACTGTGTAAAGTTTAAGAAAGTTCGATGCATGAATGGGCACGTAATATGAAATCAAACGTTTAAACCCCTTCGTGGGACACCCCTTATAAATAAAAAGAATTGAAATGAATTGTTTTACGCAAAGAATATAAATGAATTAAATAGTATCAATAAACGTGAGTTTCACATGAACTGTAACAACATTATCGCTATTTAATACATAGTTATAATAAAGCTATGTTAGGTCATTAGTGAACCTCAATAAAATAAAATAATACAACACTATGAATTAGCTGTAACAAAATATAATACATGTTGAACGAAATTAGATGATATCTCATGTTTACTTTAAGAATAATGAAATAGTAATGTAGTGATAAATTATTACATTTATAAAATAACTGATGTAATATTACTCTGCATTAATGAAATGTTTAAGCACGGTTCTAGCTTGAGAACTAAGATTGGCCTAGTTGGGTCTGAGTAAACCTTACCAACTGGAGTGAATTACTAGGCTCTTTGAACTGTAATCTCTTTGGACAAATTCTTACTAACATTTAAGTGAGTTGTATTAAATCTTTAATAACTCTTAGACGATTATAATTTACTTTTGAATGCATTGCGATGATCAAAACCGATTTCGTAAACGCTTGATAGATTAAAGAAAATACGTTGCAAACGAATATCTAAGAACAGTGGGCTATTACTTTGTTTTGGTTTTTATAGTCATTGATCAATTTAATTGACGGCTTATTACAAAAAACAAAATATTAAAATTAGTATTACAATAATATTAATTTATTTGTTTACACATGTTAGTCCTAATTGGTTGTTTATTAGTAAACAGCGAATGTAAATAAATAAACAGCACTATTTTGAAAAAAGTTAATATTTGTATTTTTTAAGTAGGCAAAATTTTTTTGACCTAAACCTAACTATTTCATTTCTCTTTTTAGTCAGGACACGCTGAATAATGTTTAAGTGGGATTGATGTTGTCTTCATAATACCTACAAACCAGCGCCAGTTTGTAAGATCTGAATCTGGATAAATACTTGACAAAAATATAAATTTTGCTTTAAAAAAATCTGTTGAATTATGTAATTTTTGCTTTAAATCTAAATCCAAAGAAATGAGCAGTCAACCGACCACATGAGCAAAGCGTAATACCACATTTTTCAATTATGACTTTGATACCGAAGCCAAGAGGTTTATGTCATTCATCCTACAGAACAACGTTCTGTGATCAGAGTTCCTTGTTACAAGGACCTAAAATGGTTTTTGTAGCGGTTCATACAGTGTTTCAAGTTTGAGAGTTTGAAATGGAATTTCCTTAAGAAGAACACTTTTTCCAATAATTAATGGAAATGTAACTAAAATTATTTTTAACTTTGGAATAATTGTATAAAACCACTTCCGTAAAATTGTTTAACGTTTCAAATTTTATTGAATGGTTCAAAATGGGAATACTTTCGAGGACAAAAGAACATACGAAAGAAATCGTTTGTGTTGGAATCATTCTCTGAAACTAAAATGACAATGAATAGTCGAGTGAGGAATACATTTTATACAACAACTCCTCACACTTATCACATATATAATATTATCTGATCTATATTCATCGCTTTACTATCATAAATGACCATTACGATTCTTTAATTAGTTTCAAAACTACACCAACGCAATATTGAGTAACCGTTATTTAAGCTTTCAAGCCTAGAACTAAAGTCTCTAGCATACCAAAAGTTAGGTTATTATTAAGTGTACAATCGATCTTCGTATTGGTAAATTTCATTGTCGGTTTATAGATCGGGTATTTATCACAGCAGCTCAGTTAAAACTTCTGAAGTTACCAACACAAAAAATAGTAATTTAAATATTTTCCCTTTAAAAACCCCATTTTAGAGAAGTTATGTGTGAACAAATATTAAATATACCCACACATAAAACGACACTTCAGCTTTTGTTAGGTTAACATTATCCTTTAGAAACTGAAGTACACATACATTATATAATATATGGTATATGGTTATATGGTATATGGACAAGTTGGGGTCAAAATTGTATTCAAATCAGAATTTAATTGATTCAGCCACGCGCAAGGTGTGCTACCATCGAAATTCTTTATTATTTGTTGACATTTTGGTAGCTTATGTGTCATAAGTATATTTAGATGAAGTGCTCGTCAAAGCCTAGCTTGCTTAAAAAAAGTAAAATTGACATCAATGCACTCAGTGACATACTGAAACCAGCTACGACCATTTTAAAAACTTACAGCTTTAACAGAGACATGGGATATATATTTATATCAATAATCAAAATAATTGCTCTTTCCTGTTTATTCCCCCAAGGAAAACACATTTAGTTTGTCTCGTCCCTACAGACACTGGCCAATCTGTTAGCTCTGGAGTTGCGGGAAACACGGAGAAAGTTAAATGGCTTCCGAAGCGTGATTGATACTGCGGTCTTGACCAAGTCATTTAAACTTTTATTGGATCTTTGTTTGGAGATGAAAAGTTAGTTTATTTGATTCACTAGAATGAATAAACATAGTATTTTATCGCGAAAACTGCATTTTGTCACTTTACAAATCTTTAAATCTTGGTGGATTGTCTTTTTTTTAAGTAATATTCTCGTAATTTTCATATTGACCTTCTAACTTTCTTGTTTTTAACTTCAACTACTTAATAGCCTAGCGATTTTACACATAGTTATTAAAATACTTATATTATTAATGGTTTTCGTGTGTCACAATTAACCTAAATTTGATTAAAATGTTTGAGGGTAAGCGTCTAGTATAAGACTATAGTTGTCAATCATATTTAATAGTATTTAGGTTTAGATTTAGGATAAAGGCATTTACAAGTTCAGCCAATAATTTACACCCACAACCGTTATATATATTCACGCTTTTCAGAGGCCAAACAAAACGCCTATGGGATTCAATTAGTTCTAACATCGTCCGCTGAGCGCTGAGGTGCCACCACAGCATTGATGTATCCCTAAGAGAATTAATTAATTCAGTGATAGAATTTTCAACAGAATATTCGTACAGTAGGCCTATTTTATTTTAAGTCTTAAAAAGTGTTTATATAATATGGTTTAAATATATTGCACTGACAAAATAAGACCAAATTTTTAATTTTGTGATATTTTACTTAAAGCAAATTAAATTACTTGAAACATAAATGCCAAGTCAAAATGACATCACTTGTCATGCATTCTTCAAAATATGCCTTTTGTAGTAATGTTCTACGGATCTATACCTCTATATATACTATTCTGGCTTAATGAACCAGTAATAAAACATGCATTTTTAACATAGTTAAGATTAGGACTTTTTAAGTTTTTTTCCGGAAGAAAATACATTTTAGGTATACACGGGTTAACTTAAAACAAGTTACAAGTTGATAATCTCGAACAGGAAGCAGGCTTGGCCTAATTATCTCAAAATAATCCGCCCTACTCTGCAGAATTACTAGGTCCTTTGTGCTGAAACATGTTTGTACAAGACCCTTTCATTAGTTTTCTTTTGAATTATTCTTTAGTAGGAATAAAAAAGTAAAGCTGCAATCTTCCTCCTCAAGGTTTTCTGAATAAAACTTTGCGTATTACATTGTAGTTTATGCAACGATCGCGTAAAGATATTGTTAAAGAAACGAGTATAAATTTAAGTCACGATCCTGGCGAGTGCCTTAAAAACTTCTTTGAGTGTCGTTGAGACTATTTACGCGAGTTGCATACACTACTTTACATACGACCGTTTTTAATCAACAATAATCACTACTCATAACTTCTAAGAGAGGTAATGTTTTCGTTTATAATCTTTCATTGCCACTAAAAGCGATGCAACAAACCATTGCACCAAACACTAATTGCACCACTCAACAATTAAATTAGCCTGAACAGGTGATTAGTTGAAGTTTGAGGCGTAAAAGTTTTACTTCTTTTCCCTTAATCCTCGAATCTCATTGGTCCGTTATCCCAGCGAACACAGCTGCGTTATCCGTGTTGTTAAAAAAACGATGTTTTTATGTAAGTAAACAATGTTGCAAAGCATTTTTACCTACGACCGTTTTTTAAAGTAGCCATTTCAGTTCAGTTCTTAGAATTTAAAAGTTTCACTTAACAGCTTACTTTCATCACTTACTTTCATATCAGCATAGTTTCATTTCATATCAGCATAGTTTTTCTCATATCAACACGGGTAACGGACCAATGAGGTTCAAGGATTGAGAGAAAAGAAGTACAATTGTAATACTTCGAACGTCAACTAATCAGCTGATCAGCTGATCAGTTGACAATTTTAATTGTTGATACGGCTTGTTCCTGTTGATACTCGCGTATTCTTAACCTAAGTTGGTGGAAGTTAAATGAAGGTTGATTTTAAAATATCAGTTAGTGATGTTGACGAGATAGAAATGAGAGCTCAAACTGTATGTGCTAATCTTTTGCCACCAAAATCAAAACAAAGGTACCATATGCAATTACATACCAACGATTCATTAAATGGACGAAACAAAATAAGGTTTAATTGATAAATGAAAATGTTCTTCTGGTTTTTTTTTTTAAACCTCTTAACCACTTTTTCACCCTACTCGTTGTGGACCACATATTCGATGCTGAGATCTAACTGTAAATTAACTGTTTCACTATATTATTCAGTTGTCAAAAAATATATGAAATATTTCCCTAATTGTACCTGATACAGTATTTGTGGTAAGAATGCTGCTAGCAGAACCTATTGCCTGAAAAAGTAACGTATTATTTAACAAAGTTTTACAAACACGTAATTACATGAAATCAGCTGATTATACAATAAGTCGTTGCACCACTTTCAGTGACAAGGACAATAAACGAAAACATAACCTCTCTAGGAAGTTATGAGTAGTGATTGTTAGTAATAAAAAACCAGATTTTTAGTAATTAAAAACCGGTCGTAGGTAAAGTAGTGTACGCAACTCGCGTTAATAGTCTTTACGACACTCGTAGAAGTTTTTAAGGCACTCGCCAAGGCTCGTGCCTTAAATTTTCTACTCGTGTCGTAAAGACTAACTTGACGCAATCGTTGCGTAAACTACTATTTCCAATTGTAAGAACTGAACTGAAACGACTAGTTAAAAAAAAGGTCGTAGATAAAATAATTTAAAGAAAATGTGACAACATTTTCTCTGTTAAACGACATATATCACTAAACAAAGCAATATCCGCACATAGAATGAATTAAGCACTGCTTAAATACTGAGGGAAATTATTTTAAAACGCATAAAATATAGTCTGACTATGGTAAAAGTGTTCAAGGGAAATTTGGGGATGAGCGTATTTTCTGTCAAAATAAACAGCCTTGTTTTCTGTCACAAGCTATTAACTACTTAACTGTTCAGTGACTTAATGGATTAAAACAATTAGCTTTTAAGCCGTTTCACTGTACAAGCTTACTCAAAATTTTATAAAAGATTTATTGTCCATCAATTTGTTGTATAATATGCTTGTTAAAAGGACTTTTATGCTACTTTAAGTAACTACGTAGGTTTAAACTTATTCCTGAACAATTATAAATGTATATAAATCATATAACTATTACAATAATTGATATTTTCTTAACGTTATACAATATAGTAATCTAATAAATTTCCGAATAAAATCAGTGGAAATAAGATCTAAAGTCCGTAGTGTTTATAAACATTACTTAGAATTGCTTAGCGGAAGGCCTTTACACTATTAGCCATATCTTGCCATAATAGACCTTATAAAATATTCTCTTTCATAATCGATATGACCTGAAGATTCTTGAATGTAATATTGTTGCATTTTTGTCCTGACAAACAATTGAATTTAACATGAAAAAAGGATAACAATCATCCTTAATAAATCTTATAAAGATGTACGGTTGTTATTATTTCGCTAGGTTGAATTCACCAACTTAATAAACATTGCATTGGCAGTTTTATTGTACATAATCTTATGTTATGTTATTGTTTAGATTTATGTTTTGAGGGGTGTGTAAAATATAATGATTATTTCCAAATTAGAAAAAAAGAATGACAACTAATAATAGGCCTATCAAAGTTTTTAAGTTTTCTAATACAACCCTAGCAAATTATATTTAAAATATAAAAAAATACATTACGTTGATTAAATAAGGTCAAAGTAAGGTTACATAAAATAGCTTTGCTGTTTAATGAACTGTTTAACACCTGTGATTTATCTCTTTATAACCCACTGAGCTATAAACTTTCTGCACATTAATTACGTGAAATAATCTCTTTTCGCTTTTCATATAAAATAATAAGATGACCATAATAATTTTACGAGGTTTCTTTTACCCTTTAATTTTGATTATTCAACATTCATTTTCATTTATATTTATCTCAATATATAAATTCCAATGTGTAATGTTTATCTAATATCATCTTATCTATTTTAAGTTGATCTTTTACTGTACAACATACTATCCACAGAGTACGATTGGTAAAATATGTACTCACTGAATGATATTGGGCTTAACTATTTTGAATGTATATAAGTTATACATGGGTGTTTGTAAACATCGATTTTTAGTTTAATTCAATTTCAACCCTAGCTCTTTCTCAACTCGCCATTAAGCAACTTCCTTTTCCGTCAGCAAGTTTGTCGACAGGTTTATTATACTCTATCTTTCTCAACAATAATACTTTTTTCATAGGTAAAAACAATATTGTTTTCACTTGAATTTCAAAGAGTGTAAAAATAATACAAATTACTCTTGATATAAAAACTAAAGAAAATATTTGGAATCGTTAAATTATAAACGACTGAAGTAGAAAATGCAAACATGTTACTTTGTCTTCTGTTGAAGATAAAAAACTTTTTAATTGGTTCATGTAGTGTTAAAGTATTGTTATAAAACGCTTTTTAGAATAGAATAATATAACACATGTATTAAACAACTTAACTGTTTTATTTAACAATAAAACTAAAATAATAAATCCATAAGATATAAAATATATACATTTGAGTATAATTGTCTTTAACTTTGTATAAAAAATGTTTTTTTTATATACTATAAACTATTTTCAAAGAGTGATAAATAAAAACTTGGGTGGAATATAAATGCCCACATAATAATGTTATGAATATATTAATCTTGTAATAATTTAAATTTTATAAAATTTTGTAAATATAGTACAATCCAGCATTAAAAAAAAATCTAGTTGCCATTCTTGGAACAACTGTTTATAAATTTATTTATAAACTGAATGAAATATGTTTATGTTTTATTAATATCAATAAAAACCAGCAATGAGACAGGAAAGTAAATTACACAAAAATATAATATTCAAAATAAGATAGTAAATAAAGTCGTAATGCAATCCTTTAAAAAAGTATTTATATATTCAAAGTAAAATATAAAATAGTTTACTACCTAAGTTTGGGATATTTTATCATCCTGAGGAATGATACAGTGTCCCCGATAATAGGGTCATAAATAGAGATTATAAGGTGATAAAATCTTTTCACATAGGATTGTTATTTATACTTCCTCCTTGATCATTATTCCGCTTCATTACCTTGGCTGTAATTTTTAACCTTTTAAATTATTTTATAATAACTGCGTGTTTAAATATTTTTTTAAGAGTAATATAACTTGTATAACATAATCAAAACTGAATTTATTACGTTTAAATATAACACATAAATTGTGTATAAAATATTGGTTGGTCAAAATTTAATAAAATAAAATAGTAAAGTCCAACTGTATTATATTACGAAGAATTCTGAAACTTACTTAAGGCTTTACTATTTTGAACAATTTACTTCATGCTTGCTGAAATACATAGTATACGCTATGAAAAATGTTTTAACTCCTTAACTTAACCTGACCGATAAAAGTTTCTACAATATCACAAAGTCCAGCAAAGGGATCATTCAAGTTAACATCGGACAGCTTTATTAATATATATTTTAGCGAACTGTTTGACATATCCTTCATCTCCTTTGGAATAAAAATCATGATTGGAGAATTTTCTAAATTATGATTTTTTTCTCAATGTTAATGATGATTACTAATTAATTTAGTATCATAAAATATTTATAGTTTATTATTTAGAGTTTAGTGAAAGCTGTCAACACTATTACGTAAATAACGTACAAGGCAAAAGCTTAGGAAAATAAAACATTATGAATAATGAATTGAACACTAAAAAACACAATTATAATTATTGAAAACATAAAATATAATCGCGAAAACATTAACACCATTTTGGAAATAAATATAGCCTAATTGCAATATAAGTAGTTTATAAATGTATTAATTTAATATTACTTTTATAACGGGATTACAATTGATGCTAGACCTTAATAAATAAAATTCAATTTTGGAGTTGTGGCTCCTTGGGAGATGAAAAGTCAAAGACGAGAAATATTAATGGTAGCAGCGACGAAACAAAATGTCGCCATTTGTCATTTCTTGCTGTTGCGAAGCCTTGTGTATACAATATGTATAGCTGAGGAGATACATTGCAACTATACAATCTCCAGGAAATCTAATATTAGGCTTGTATTGTTGAGTTTTACAAGAATTATGTTTCTGCATGCAGAGTTTGTTTATTTATTAAAGTTTACTTGTATAAGTAATTATTTAGAGCTGAAATCTTATAGTTTAAAAAAAATATTGAGTCTTGATGTTTTAGTTAAATGATGAAAGATAATTTTAAATACAAAGGGGGCTGATATTATAATTTCATATAACTGTTATTGAACTGTGGATATATATTATATGGAATTGTTGAATGGAATTTCCTTAGGAAGAAAACTTGTTTCCAATATGAAAATGTTACTTACTAACCTTATTTTTAACTTTAGGATAATTATATAAAACCACTCCCGTAAAATTTTGTAACGTTTCAAATGGTTGAACGTTATTGAATGGTTGAAAATGGGAAGACTTTCAAGGAGACAAAGAACAAACAAGAATCATTCGTGTTGGAATCAGTCTCTGAAACTAAAATGACAATTTTATAGTCGATTAAGGACTTCATATTACACAACAACTACTCACACTTATCACAAATATAATATTATCTAATATATCGCTTACAATTTAGTGTATCTATTATCTTCGCTTTACTATCATAAATGACCATGATGATTCTTCAATTAGTTCAAAACGTTAAAGTTGCGAAATATTGAGTAACAATTATTCAAGCTTTCAAGCCTAGTCTCTATAATGCTGAAAGTTAGGTTAATGTCTACAATCCGTTTTTGTATACATTACTTTGTAGATATATAGATCATGTAATCATCATAGCAGTTCAGTTAAAATTTCTGAAGTCACCAAAACAACAAATTTTAATTTACCTTTTTGTTTTACCAAAACCCCATATTGGAGAATTTATGTGTGAACCATAAATACATATACCCACACATAAAAGGACACTGCAGCTTTTGTTAGTTTGATATTATCTTTTAGACACTAAAGTACACATACATTATATAATATATAGTATATGGACAAGTTGGGGTCAAATTTGTATTAAAATTAGAATTTAATTGATTCAGCCACTCACAAGCTGTGTTACCGTCGACATTCTTTATTATTTGATGACATTTTGGTAGCTTATGTGTCATAAGTATATTAAAGTATTTTTATCAAGTGCTTGTCAAAGCCTAGCTTGCTTAAAAAAAGTAACATTGACATCAGTAAACTCAGTGACATACTGAACCAGCTACGGCCATTACAAAAATTACAGCTTTAACAGGGAAATGGGATTTATAGTTATATCAATAATTAAAATAATTGCTCCTTCCTGTTTATTCCCCCAAGGAAAACACATTTAGTTTGTCTCGTCCCTAGAGACACTGGCCAATCTGTTAGCTCTGGAGTTGCGGGAAACACGGAGAAAGTTAAATGGCTTCCGAAGCGTGATTGATACTGCGGTCTTGACCAAGTAATTTAAACTTTTATTGGATCTTTGTTCGAAGATAAAAAAGTTAGTTTGTTTGATTCACTAGAATGGATAAACACATGTTATCATGAAAACTGCATTTGTCACTTTACAAATGCTTAAATCTTGGTAGATTATCTTTTTTAAGCACCCGGTAATATTCTCGTAGTTTTCATATTGACCATCTAACTTTATTGTTTTAAACTTTAAATACTTAATAGCCTAGCGATTTTACACATAGTTATTGAAATACTTTTATTATTAATAGTATCCATTATTTTGATTAAAATGTTTGAGGGTAAGCGTCTAGTATAAGACTATAGTTGTCAATTAAATTTAATAGTATTTAGGTTTAGATTTAGGATAAAGGCATTTACAAGTTCAGTCAATAATTTACAACCACAACCGTTATACAGTGTGTAAATTAAGTATGGAAACAAATCTGTATTTTTAAAACCGAAATAGATAGAAATATTCTATTTGTGGCAATAATAGTTAACAAAGATTCCGCAATTTTTCACATGAAAAATATTTTTTTACCCCCCTAACAGGGTAGGTGGTAGGGGGTGACTTATTTTTTTCAAATAGCAACCCCTATTGAATGACCCCTCATTTTAAAGAATTTGTCAAAAGAAACACAATGACGCAAATCCGAGGTGAATATCTCACTCCTAGCTAACATGGCGGATATTCCAAAATGAGCTTTTTTTTACAAAAATTAAATTTTTCATTACCCACCATTTAGGCTAGGGGTGAAATATCTACCTCGGGTTTGCGTCATTCTTTTTCTTTTAACAAACCCTTCAAAATGAGGGGTCACTCAATAGGGGTTGTTGTTGAAAAAAATAAGTCACTCCCACCCCCTACCCTGTTAAAGGGGTTGAAAAAATATTGTTGATTAAAAAAATTGCGGAACCTATGTCAACAATCAATTCCACAAACAGAATATTTCTATCTATTTCGGTTTTAAAAATACAGATTTCTTTCCATTATTTGTGAAATTGGTGCTTTTCACGTACAATAAATCAAATTTTGGAATATCCGCCATTTGGGCTAGGAGTGAGATATTCACCTCGGATTTGCGTCATTGTGTTTCTTTTGACAAACTCTTCAAAATGAGGGGTCACTCAATAGGGGTTGCTATTTGAAAAAAATAAGTCACCCCCTACCACCTACCCTGTTAGGGGGGTAAAAAAATATTTTTCATGTGAAAAATTGCGGAATCTTTGTTAACTATTATTGCCACAAATAGAATATTTCTATCTATTTCGGTTTTAAAAATACAGATTTGTTTCCATACTTAATTTACACACTGTATATATTCACGCTTTTCAGAGGCAAAACAAAACGCCTATGGGATTCAATTAGTTCTAACATCGTCCGCTGAGCGCTGAGGTGCCACCACAGCATTGATGTATTCCTGAGAGAATTAATTAATTCAGTGATAGAATTTTCAACAGAATATTCGTACAGTAGGCCTATTTTATATTAAGACCCTAATAGTGTTTAAATAATATGGTTTATTTTACTGTCAAAATAAGACCAAATTTTGAATGTCGTGATATTTTAAAATTACTTGAAGCATAAATGCCAAGTCAAAATGACATAACTTGTCAACATGCATTCTTCAAAATATGCCTTTTGTAGTAATGTTCTACGGATCTATACGATATATAATATATATATATATAATACTCTGGCGTGATGACCCAGTAATGAAACATGCATTTTTAACATAGTTCAGATTAGGACTTTTTAAGGTTTTTCCGGAAGAAAATGCATTTTAGGTATACACGGGTTAACTTAAAACAAATTACAAGTTGATAATCTCGAACAGGAAGCAAGCTTGGCCTAATTATCTCAAAGTAAGCCGCCCTACTCTGCAGAATTACTCGGTTCTTTGTGCTGAAACATGTTTGTATAAGACCCTTTCATTAGTTTTCTTTTGATTTATTCTTATTAGTAGGAATAAAAAAGAAAATCTGCAATCTTCCTCCTCAATGTTTTCTGAATATTATTATGCGTATTATATAGTAGGTTATGCGACGATCGCGTAAAGATATTGTTAAAGACACGAGTATAAATGTCAGTCACGAGCCTTGGCGATTGCCTTAAAAACTTTTTTGAGAGTCGTTGAGACTATTTTTGCGAGTTGCATACACTACTTTACATACGACCGTTTTTATTTAATAATGATCACTACTCATAACTTCTAAGAGAGGTAATGTTTTCGTTTAATTGCCACTGAAAGTGATGCAACGAACCATTGCACCAAACACTAAGTGCACCACTCAACAATAACATTGGCCTGAACAGCTGATTAGTTGAAGTTTGAGGTGTAACAATTCTTCTTCTTTTCTTTCAAACCTTAAACTTCATTGGTCCGTTGCCCGTGTTGTAAAAAAAACAACATAAGAAAAGAACATCCTTTTATGTAAGTATAAGTGATTTTTTTCAATTCTAAGAACTAAAATAAAAAGGCTAGTAAAAAACATTTTGGATAAAATAATTTACAAAAAGTTGACAACTGTTTTCCCTGCTAAACGACCAGTGTTATAAGACTAAACAAAGCAATAACCGCACATAGAGTTAATAGGCCACTGCTTTAATACCAAGGAAATTCATTTAAAACGCAAAAAAAATGGTTAAACTTTGGTAAAAGTATTTAAGGGAAATTCGAGGATGTGCGTATTTTCTGTCAAAATAAACAGCCTTGTTTTCTGTCACAAGCTATTAACTACTTAACTGTTCAGTGACTTAATGGATTAAAACAATTAGCTTTAGAGCCGTTTCACTGTACAAGCTTACTTAACATTTTATATAAGATTTATTGTTTATCAATTTATTGTATAATATGCTTGTTAAAAGGACTGTTATTCTACTTTAAGTAACTACGCTTTAAACTTATTCCTTAACAATTATAAATTTATATAAATCATATAACTATTACAATTGATATTTACTTAACGTTATACAATATAGGAATCTAATAAATTTTCGAATAAAATCAGTGGGAATGAGATCTTAAGTCCGTAGTGTTTATAAATATTACTTAGCGTAGACAGCATTGCGGATGGTGTTCATTCCATTAGCCATATCTTGTAATAATAGAAATTATAAAGTAATATATATGAGGTTACATTACCTTAATCGCCAAGTGATCCGTGTAGTCCAAATCTAGGATTACGTACGTTTCGACGTCAATGCGTCATTGTCAAATCTACAAAAACTTTTTTAAACCATAAGGGTCACGTCATAGTCTTTCCGACACACACAAACGAAACAATAACGGACAAAAATACATTTAAGTAGGCCTACTAACTAATTTATGGTAAACGGTCGTCACAACATAGTACAGATCTGATCGCATGCCGAGACTCGACTGATGGTGGTGCGCCGCTTCCTGGTTTATCAACTTGGACTTTGTCCTCTGCCACCTGTATCATCCAGTTGTGAGCTCTTTAGTTTTATGAGGGATTCGAACAATGCATTTGACTGGAAAACACATTTGTCATTCAACAAATTTTGAGGCTGGTTCCGTGTAGCTTTATAAATCTCATAATTTTCCAATGCAGTTAATCTATGTCCTTTTCTGCAAATGTGTAATGGTTTTAAATTACTATTAATATTTGTATAGTTGTGGTTGCTATTGGTCAGATGTGCTGCAAAGTTAGATTTTTGTACAATGGTGGCTTTAGGCAAATGTTCTTTAAACCGCTATTAGCACATATTACTCTATTGAATGAAATTCATCCAGCTCAATTGGAAAATGTATTGACTGTAATTGAACCTCAAATAAGAAAAGATATTGCAGCAAAGAAAAGAACTCAAATAAAAAAGCTGAATACTTTGTTGAACGAGAAACATGTCCATGACATTGAAAAAATAAATCATAACTTCTTCCCTAGAACTATTAATTTAACAAATATAACATTTGATCCAGACGAGACTGCTCTTTTGAACAAGGGCTTAAAATACAATTTTATTAGAAAGGGTCCAAAAGGTTTATTCTCTGAAGTAATTGATGCTGAATCAGCAATCCAAACTATAACTGACTCCAACAACCAAAATATTGCACGCGTAATGGTAAACAACAAACTAAAACTCATTTTGAAGAAGCCTAAGAAATATGGTTCACAAGCTCATGAAGTAAGGGCACTCAAAAGTATCAAAGAAAAAATAGATAACAACAATCTGCATATCACAAAAGCTGACAAAGGGAACACATTAGTAATCATGCATATTTCAGAGTATAACAAAAAAGTCACTGAATTTATAAATAAAAACAACATAGAACGATTAACAAAAGACCCAACATCATCTTTTGCAGCCGAGATCAACAAATCCATATCAAAATGTACGAGCTATTTATCTGACAATGAAATTAGATACTTGAAACCAATTAACCCTCAGGCCCCAATCTTAAAAGGACTTCCTAAACTTCACAAGGATGGAGTACCGATACGTCCCTTAGTAAACTACATGCCTGCACCTGCTTATAGTTTAGCCAAAAAACTCGAACGCACGATTAAAAATGAATTGAAGTTAGAAAATAGTCGAAGTCTAAAAAATAGCTTAGAACTAATAGATAATATCAAGAACGTAAGTTTTAACCCTAGACAGACCCTGGCCTCATTAGACATTTCAAACCTTTACACAAACATCCCAGTAAACGAAACTTTGGATATTTTGCAAGATAACCTAGAAAAGCATTCTAAATTGGACAGTGTAAAACGTGAAGAATTAATGGTATTACTGAGAATAGTATTGAAACAAAATTATTTCTGTTTCAACAACGAATATTTTATACAACACGAAGGCTTAGCTATGGGCTCACCCCTGTCCTGCATTCTTGCAGAAATTTTCCTAAACAGGTTTGAAAACAAACATTTATGGTCTGACAACAACCGACACAGAAATAAAATAGTATTTTATTACAGGTATGTTGATGACATAGTACTATTATATGACGGTAATCCTAGACAAGTACAGGTATTTAATAATTTCATGAATAGCCTCCACCCAAATATGAAATTTACTGCAGATATTGAAATGAACAATTCACTCAATTTTTTGGACCTAACTCTCATCAAAACCAACAACAACTTCTCATTCAAGATTTATAGAAAACCTACAGCAACTGATACAACCATTCACGCATCCTCACATCATCCTATGTCCCATAAACTAGCCGCTTATAACAGTTTTGTAAACAGGTTATTATCTGTACCACTCTGCCCTGAAGACTTCACAGCTGAGGAAAACATATTAAAGCATATCGCAGTATCCAACGGCTACAACCCTAACATCATAGATAAATTAATAAACAAACAGACCAAAAGATCCAAAAACCCAATTTCAAAAAGCACAGGCAATATAACAGGTTATGTACCAACTGAATTTGGCAGTAATTTCCCCTTAACACTAAAAAATGAACTGCAAAAACATGGTAAGGTCGTTGCGTTTAGAACATCGAACAAGCTTGGTAATATTTTGAACAGAAAGAAAGAAACAGTTGATGTAAATAAAAAATGCGGTGTATACAAAATAACTTGTGACGACTGCGAGAAGATCTACATAGGCCAGACAGGACGATCATTCGAAAAGCGGTTTAAAGAACATTTGCCTAAAGCCACCATTGTACAAAAATCTAACTTTGCAGCACATCTGACCAATAGCAACCACAACTATACAAATATTAATAGTAATTTAAAACCATTACACATTTGCAGAAAAGGACATAGATTAACTGCATTGGAAAATTATGAGATTTATAAAGCTACACGGAACCAGCCTCAAAATTTGTTGAATGACAAATGTGTTTTCCAGTCAAATGCATTGTTCGAATCCCTCATAAAACTAAAGAGCTCACAACTGGATGATACAGGTGGCAGAGGACAAAGTCCAAGTTGATAAACCAGGAAGCGGCGCACCACCATCAGTCGAGTCTCGGCATGCGATCAGATCTGTACTATGTTGTGACGACCGTTTACCATAAATTAGTTAGTAGGCCTACTTAAATGTATTTTTGTCCGTTATTGTTTCGTTTGTGTGTGTCGGAAAGACTATGACGTGACCCTTATGGTTTAAAAAAGTTTTTGTAGATTTGACAATGACGCATTGACGTCGAAACGTACGTAATCCTAGATTTGGACTACACGGATCACTTGGCGATTAAGGTAATGTAACCTCATATATATTATATCTCAGTGATTCAGATAAACAACATACAACATGAAATTATAAAGCTTTCTCATTTGAATGTAATATTGTTGCCCCCTCGATGACATTTTGTTGCCATACAATAAAAAAAGATAACAATAATTATTAAACATATTTTTAAGATTCTCGTTAAGTTTAAAGCTTAGCTGCATTTACCAACTTTATAAAAATTATGTTTGAAGTTTAATTTTACACAATTCTTTGTTGGGTTTGTAAAAATGTAATTTGTGGTTCCAAATTAGAAAAATAATGATATTTTAATAATAGGCTTATTTAATTATTTTTTAGGTTTTTAATACAACACTAGCAAATCTATTTATACTTATTTAATACGCAAGCAGGTTTTTTTGTGACAATTACTCCTCCGAAACTACTGAACCGATTTACATGTTCTTGGTGCCATTGGAAAGAGCTTAACGTGAAGTTGTGCAGGAGTTTTTCTTTTTTTGGAAATCATTTAATTAGAGGGTGAGGCCCTGGGGCCCTTTAAAAGTTCATATTTCTCCATAAGATTAACATGGGAAACAAAAACTGTTTTGAAACTCCAGCTGTTGTCAGAAATTAAAAGTGAGAAGAAGAACATACAGTATAGTAATTGTAAACAGTAAATAAATTAGCTAATTTAACAGTTAGTTAGCCACAAACATTTACTTACTTGGTTGAAAGGAAATAGTTACTATTTGAATTTGGGTTGGCATAAATATTGCAATGGAAAAAACGAGAGAGCCTGGATAAATTTATATACTAAAAAGTAAACTGAATTAACACTATGCTGCATTTCTTAGTAATCATTGAAAGAGCTGATTTGCAAACTATGGAAACATAAGAAAGTCATAGAACACCACCAAAAGGAGAAGAAATAGGAATAATGTGTGTTTTTTCATATTTATAATCGTTATTATGGACAACCTAAAGCGGCTAAGAGTGAGGCTATTCGTAGAAAACAAAAAAAACCAGATCAGCTTTTAACAAATCATAAGGTATTTACAAGAAATGTTGATTATAACGATCTGTTATGTACATCTTGAGTATTCCATTATCTTTGAGTCAAATCTTTTTTAAAGTAATAAAAAATTATGGCCGTTATTCGTTTAAAATAATGCCTGTAATACTTAGCAATTGTTTGATTTCGAGCAACAGGGACACTAGTTATATTTAAATTATTTTAAATATTTACATTACGTTAGTTAAATAAGGCTCAATAAGGTCAAAGTAAGGTTACATAAAATAGCTTTGTTGTTTAATGAACTGTTTAACACCTGTGTTTTTATCTCTTTATAACCCACTGAGCTATAAACTTTCTGCAGATTAATTACGTGAAATAATCTCTTTACGCTTTTCATATAAAAATAATAAGATGACCATATTAATTTTACGAGGGTTCTTTTGCCCTTTAATTTTGATTATTCAACATTCATTTTCATTTATATTTATCTTAATATATAAATTCCAATGTGTCATGTTTATCTAATATAATCTTATCTATTTTAAGTTAATCTTTTACCGTAGAACATACTATCCACAGAGTACGATTGGTAAAGTATGTACTCCCTAATGATATTGGGCTTAACTATTATGAATGTATATAAGTTATACATGAGTTTTTTAAACATCGGGTTTTAGTTAAGTTTAATTTCTTCTACCTCTTTTTCACACTCGCCATTAAGCAACTTCCTTTTCCGTCAGCAAGTTTGTCGACATTTTTATTATACTCCATGTTTCTCAACAATGATACATTTTTAGAGGTAAAAACAATTTTGTTAATTTCATTTTTAAAGAGTGTTAAAAAAACATACAAATTAGTTTTGACATAAAAACGAAAGAAAATATTTGGAATTGTATTTGGAAAATATTAAAAATTTTAAACAATTGAAGTAGAAAATACAAATAAGTTATATTTTCTTTTGCTGAAAAAATGCATTTTTTTGATTGGTTCACTTAGTCCTTAAAGTATTGTTATAACAAGTGTTTTAAGAATATAATAATATAACACATGTATTAAATTATTCAAATGTTTTATGTAAATATAAAACTAAAATAATAAATCCATAATATATAAAATTGATATATTTAAGTAAAATTGTCTTTAACTTTGTATAAAAAATATTTTTTTTTATACTATAAACTATTTTCAAAGAGTGATAAATAAAAACTTGGGAGGATTATAAATGCCCATATAATAATATTATGAATATATTAATCTTGAAATAATTTAAGAAAGCTATGTCTATATATGTGGTAGTACATTTATTCTATAAAATTATGTAAATATAGTACAATCCAGCTTTAAAAAAAATCTAGTTGCCATTCTTGGAACAACTGTTTATAAATTGATTTATAAACTAAATGAAATAATATGTCTTATTAATATCAATAGAAACCAGCAATAAGATAGGAAAGTAAATGATACAAAAATATAATTTTCAAAGTAAGATAGTAAATAAAGTCGTAATGCAATCCTTTAAAAAAAGTATTTATCTATTCAAAGTAAAAAATAAAATAGTCTACTAAGTTTGGGATATTTTATCATCCTGAGGAATGATACAGTGTCCCCGATAATAGGGTCATAAATATAGATTATAATGTGATAAAATCTTTTCACATAGGTAGGATTGTTATTTATACTGCCTACTTTATCATTATTCTGCTTCATAACTTTGGCTGTAATTTTTAATCTTTTAAATTATTTTATAAAAACTGCGTGTTTAAATAATTGCATTAAGAGTGATGTAATGCAAATAGCTTAGTAAAAACTGAATTTATTTCGTTTAAATATAGCACATGAGTTGTTTATAAAATATTTGTAAATAACTTCTTGATCAGCATTGTACGTGTAATTAAATTTACGGAAAGTAAATAAAAGAAACGGCTTATAACACTTAAAACATTTATTTACGCTTATACTGTTACTCATAATACGGTAAATATACAAAGAAGATGGTAAGTGGTGATCAATTTCGATTGGACACTCCAATCATCATCAGACCCAATAGGCGAATGACAAGAATCTTGAATGGCGTCCCTACTTATACCCTATTGGCTACTGGAAGCACTTGGAAGTGCTTCTTAACTACTGCAAGCACTTAATTATGACTAGTAGGTTTATTGCTCCTGCTGAAATTTTCTACTAGGCTTATGAACGCATACATCATTGAGCATAGCGTTGAATATTGATATTGTGCTGAAATAAATTACATGTAGGTACAGTTTTTAGTATGAATACAGAATTAAAAAAATTGACAGATTTTTGGAAAAAAAATTCAATGTTTATGTAAACCTATAATAACATTTTAATAAAAACACTTTATGAAAGAAATAAACAACTCCCTACGCCGATAAATCTATAAACTACCAAACTGTCAAGCTGCTTAATGGATTGAAACAATTAGCTTGGGGTCCATTGCACTCTCCAAGTCCTCACAACTCAATATTGTGTAGAAAAAACTGGTGTCAAAACAAGAAACCACCATGTTTATATTTGTTAATAAAATAACTTCTAAGCTAGTTTATGTATCCTGTACTAAGCCCATTAATTAATGAACGTAGGAAATCTTTTTACGAATGACGGTAATACCACTCTTTTTTTATTAGCCGGACAAACGTCCGGTGCTTGAACAAGCCGATTTCATATTACATTATCAATTTTATCTGCTATATTTTTGTAACATGAACAATTCAATAGTGGCTCTGGTTGAATTCATTTGAATGCAGTTTTTACAAGTTATATAACTAAACACTATTTCCGGGCCTATTTTATTTTGGAGTTTAGATATGGTGCCACTTAAGAGTTATCCATCAAAATAGCGAAATTTGACCTTTTCTTTTGAGAACCATTAAAAGATTGGCTTTTAAAATAATTGTACCAAATGTAATGAGAATGCATGTACTATATTAAATATAAATATACTCTTCAATATAAACATTATCTTGTTCAATTCTCTGGCTTTTTCAAACTGCATACCCAGAATGTTCACTATAACCCAAGAAAATGATAGCAATTTTAACTTTTTTACTATTAGCCTAAACAGATTATTCATAATTTTATTAATTCTTTTGTATAATAAAGGTTCAATAGTATGCACCTTATGGTAAAAGAACTACAATTGTAAAATTAGGTTTTGTTGTTTTGTCTTACCAAATTAATGATCACATAAAAAATGCAAATTCCTAACTAAAATTTATTAAGGGTCGTATTCAAAAGCACGGCCACATCATTAGAAGACATAATGGCTTTAAAGAGGCAAACTTGGGACAGCAATTAACTTGTGTAATGGAGTAATGGCAAATCATTGGTCTTTGTTACCTGATTCCACTCCATGTCCTTTATTACTGTATAACGTAAAAGAGTTAAATAATAATCATATAAAAAGATGTTTTGCCTAAAGTACAAGAAATTGGAATAATGTTTATACCTACAGACACAAAATTTTACTAATGACGTCCCCAAACAAAAATAATAATCATATAAAAAGAAATTTTTGCCTAAAGTACAAGAAATTGGAATAATGTTTATACCTACAGACACAAAATTTTACTAATGACGTCCCCAAACAATTATTAGTTACCTTTATTTAATTAACATTATAAATGAGACTCTAAAGGAGTGTTAAGTCTGGCTATATTTGATAAATATCGAAAGCAATTTAGTAATTTGTAATAAAGTGGTGATATTGCGATTACATAGATTGCAAAATGACTTTTACTCAATCTATCCTTGTAAGCATATGGTGTTAAAATATTATAAAAGGTTGAAGAAACGTGGATATCATACGTTTAAAACATGTACTAATACTTTAGAAATTAGTGTATAACTTATTGTTTGCTGTGACGTTGTTGACACAAATTACTTTAGATTATATGTCTTTGATGAAACATGATGTTAAATAAAAGTCCTAAAAGTAACAAACTACTTAAATATCCTTAAAGTTTACATTGGAGACACACTTTCCTTAACTTTGATTGGTTTCAACAAGGAAAGCTTCTTAAATGAAACAGTTTTCAAGTGCAATTTATGTAATGAATTTTCGTAATGCTCTTTCCAAGAAATTCCAATTCTAACTTATAATACTTTATACATACGAGTGATAATAATGAACGAATTTCGTCAATCATTTGAGTTGTTTATAATTTAGGTTATGTTTAAGATATATATAGTCTAGTAAAATTATGATTTGACCTGGGCAAAATTGCTTCATAAGCCATTGAAGTGGTATTCGACTCAACAAATGTTACTTTACAACATATCCAAAATCCGACAAAATCCGACCATGGGAAAGTGTCTAAAAGTAAACTTTAAAATTGCGGCTATTTTTCTTAAGAGCCATTTATTTTAAAACACCAATAGTCAGATAAATATGGGATATGGCCTTAAAACAATGCAAGAAAACATTGTACGGTTTTATTTGGTATAGTGTTAGGTGCGCAGAGTGACGTACTTAAAGTTTCCAAAAATCTGTCTACAGGAAACCCCCTCTAATGACGATTAAAAATGGCAGTTATCCCCAACATTGGACACATAAAAAAATATATCACATGCATATTTTTCAGATATTCACTTATTTGTTATTTTGTTATTTATTATTTGAGATTACCACCGATATTCATTGTGTGGTTAGTCATTTAATATGATAGGGAACGCATTTTGGCCGCCATCTTGGATCTGCCATATTGGTTCCGCCATATTGGATATAAATATATATTTTTAAACGTAATTATAGTGTTGTGACACATCATTATACATTAGATTTTCACGCTGATTTCAATACTAAAATCCGTTTTTAAATATATTTTTCCGTTTTGAAGATATATTGAAACGAAAATTCTCCCTTATCCATTTTTTATGAACGTTACGTAGTTTGAACATTTTTTTAAATAATTTTTCTTATATCTTAAGTTTTTACTAACGCTTGGAGTTTGTTCTAGCCTTAAAATATTCGGTGATAAAAGTGTTTTCATTTGATCTATTGATCATTAAAATCGGACGTGTTATAGACGAGCTACAAACCCTAACACAATATTAAATTTAACTTTTTAAAAATAATTTTTTATTAAAAGAAGTATATATCGGGTTGCTAATATGTCACCAAGTTCTTTCTTGTCTCAAATTACTCAGTGGATGTTTAGCTTTAATTTTATGTATCACTTAATAAAATCCGACAAATTTAAAATGAGTAATGAATCTTTATTTAACAGTAAATTATTTAAAAAAAAAAATTGTCTTTAGTTTAGGGCATTTATCCTCAATTCTAATAACTCCCAATAAGTAATCCATAGCTAAAACAAAAGTCAATAATGTTACTATTTATTTAAGACCGTAAAGATTTTTGGAAGCTATTTAGAATTGGGGGTATATGTCTGAAAGTAAAGACAAATTTTGAAAAACAAATAATCTACTGTTAAATAAATATTCGTGACTCAATTAAAATTCATCATATTTTAATAAATTGTTAATTAAATTAAAGCCAAAGATTCACTGAGTAATTTGAGACCAGAATGAACTTGGTGACATATTAACAACCCGAGATATGCATCTTTTAATAAAAATGCATATCTAAAAAGTTAAATTTAATATTGTTATAGGGTTCGTAGCTCGTTTCTAAATCATCCGATTTTAATGATCAATAGCTCAAATGTAAACTCTTTTATCACATAATATTTTAAGGCTAGAACAAACTGCAAGCGTTAGTGAAATCTGAAGATATAAGAAATATTTTGTAAAAAAATGTTCAAATTACGAAACGTCCATAAGAAATGTATGGGGGTACGACATTTTGTTTTGTAGTCTTTTTGCATTGCCTGTTTTGATATGTTTGATGTTTCATACTATAGTATTCATGTTTACTGTTTCCTATAATAGTTATTTTTCACATATTTGTTCAAACGTCTGCGAATAATGTCCTTCTTGGTGCAAAAACTCGTACTGCCGTAAAGTATCTGAAATACCGCCAACCCTAGAGTGATTATGAAACTGGTCCATTCTTCTTTTATAACCCATTGCGCAACTGTGGATGTAAACATAATGGCCTGTCTTGTTCTGCTTTTTGAGGGGAGTGCCAGATCAATAAATGTAAGAACATTGAAACAAAATTGATATCAGTTATTTAAATGAATAGTTTGTCCAAGAAAGCCTATTAAATTTAGTTCTTTTTAAGTAACTATGGAAACTATAATGTACATACAAATATGCCCTTGTCGTTTTAATAAAGTCTATTCTTGTAAATATTTGATATTTCAACATCCAATCTGATATTTAATTTATGTATATGTGCTTTCCGTCATCCCATACCGCCAAAAGTCCGAAAACAAATATCACAAATTATGAAATTTTGCCGCCATTTTGAAATTGATTTTTTAGTAATTTCCCATGGTCGGATTTTGTCGGATTTTGGATATGTTATAAAGCATTATTTTCTGTGTTGAATACCGCTTCAATCGCTTGTGAAGCAATTTTGCCCAGGTTTAAGGGTAATTTGTCGTATTTTTCCTGGACTAATATAGTTGTACAAAAGTAATTTCATGTATGCCTATTATCGAGATATATTTATACCAACAATTTTATCGAGGTTTTCTGCTAATTCTGTCCCTCTTACACACGGATGACATACAAAAATCTCGATAACATTACGGCTTCCCAGGATATAAGAAGTCAAAGGTAGGAAATATTAATGTTAACAACGACGAAACAAAATGGCGTTGTTTGTCAGCTGTAGCTGCTACACGTGCTGCCTTGTTTACAATATGTATAGCTGAGAGGAGAAATAATACATTTTGTCTCCCTACACAACGTGTCTTTTAGTTTTAAATTGTACTGCTCTATGTAAATATATTGTATACAAAAACAACATAACACAAGTTTCAAAATGTTCAAACACGTTTTAAACATGGAAATAGACCTATAGAATTATTTCTTGAGTTTGTCTGTTTACTTATAGGCCAACCTGTATAGAGATTTGTAAACAAAATATTGTTTGATGATTATTTTAAAATATTACTTACAGTAAAAAAATACAGCCTTCTGGAAATGTGTCTTCTCACTTCAATATTAGAGTAAACAATTATTATATATATTTAAACATTTATATGATCAATTAAAACAATTAGCGAATAGAATTCACCAAACGTTGAAATAATGAGTTGATGGAACATTGAAACAATCAAATACACGTTCGGAAGTATACCACTTGTCGGTTTCTGTTAGTTTTAGCATTACACAATGAACTTTGAGTGCTCGTTGTTCAACCTGGTTAACGTGAAAATATGGGAAAAATAAATTAACACATTAACTGCCATCTATACTCATCCCTCAGTTAGATATAAGTGTGACGGTCGGTAGGGAACGTGTTTAAGTGTCTGGTTTTATTGTAATAGACTATTAATATATAGATCTATTACGTAGCTTTTTGTGTAGCATAACAATGGTTATTTTGGATAGCTGCTTTAAAATTGGCATTACACTTATAACAGTTATAAAGAGGGAAAGTACATAAATATTGCTTGTACACAAATGTAAATATTGGGAAGCCAAAGTCTCCGTCACGTATTCGGGAAAAATTCCCATCTAAGTTCGCAGAAGAACTTTCCCCAGCCACTTGAAAGTTTCTTTGTCAATTTTGTTTACTACACTCCAAGAG
Source organism: Macrosteles quadrilineatus (assembly GCF_028750875.1). NCBI lineage: Eukaryota > Metazoa > Arthropoda > Insecta > Hemiptera > Cicadellidae > Macrosteles > Macrosteles quadrilineatus. Next base: position 67,397,374 of record NW_026542597.1, read on the forward strand.
GAGCATTTTTTCTAAACTTTATGATGATAAATCAAATATACATTTCCAATATGATTCAATGTCCAAATGCCAATAAACAGATATTCAGTATGTTAAAGAAAATATCACCATTATAAACTTTTTAATATTATAAAAAAGTGCTTGTAATAACGTTATTATGAAGTGGTGATATTGCGAGTACATGGATTGCAAAATGACTTTTACTCAATCCATCGCATTACTCCTAAATTTAAATTTAGTGTCAAATACACTTATGGTCTTAAATTGGTTTAACACCCAATTATTCTGCAGTAAATTGGGCGATGTCTTGTTTGTACAAAATAGTATATTACTTAACTAGTCCGGAAAAAAGGGGTGTACCAGTTGAACACATTTTGGACGAATGCCATCGGATATTTTTCGCCATTACTAACTTAACAACAGACAACTGACAAAATCGGAACTATGTTCTTACCATTTCCATGACTTGACAATCACTACTCAAAACTTCTCTGGACGCTTGTGTTTTGGGCGTTTTTAGCATCTTCCTGCTTTTAGAACATTAGACTAATTATAATCAAATTTAAATTGTGATTTTATCTTCATAATTAAGTTTAGTGTAAAAATTTTAAATTGGAGAGTGATGAAAATTGTAGTTTGAAACATTATTTGTAAATTAAAGTGAAATTCAATAAATTTAATGTGAACAAGTTCGTATTCTTTACTTTACGAAAGAGGTTTTGGTTTTAGGTTAAGAATTTCGACGCGGTTGTAATTGGCCTACCGTTTGTTTCTGGCCAAAAATAAAGTAAATTTAATATGACTTTTTATGAAATTTTACTAGGCCTACATTCTTAGCTATATATATATGGTTCGTAAAAATTACGCAAAACCTTCACTATTTTTCAAAAGTACTTACTCCGCAATCATAGTTTTTTTTTAGTTGAATACATTTGTATAGTTAAAAAAAACTCGCATTTAAAAGTACATTAACAATTATTACCGTACCAACTAATCCTAGCCTTAACTGGTCTATTAACGTACTTGAATCAATTCGATAATTTACTCTAAAGGAATGCAAATATCCAATTATAAGTTATAAAAGCGTATTCAAGGACCTGACTTCATCATTAGAGGTCATAATGGGTTTAATAAGGGGGCAAGCTAGAGACTGCAATTAATTTAAATTGGACGTAGTGGCAACGCATTGGGGCAATTTATTGACTTTATAAATTTGCGCGTTAGTTGACTTAGTTTGTTTTGATATAGTTAGCGGTTCTGTTATATCATTTCATCAGTATTATCTATAAAAGTGTTGTCGTTATTCTCCAGCAGACGCACAAGTAGAGTATCTCTGCTAACTCCACTGAACAATTACTTTGAACTAGCTACAAAATAATAAAGTTTATTATGTTAGTTTGCATTAAATTTCACAGTTTTGATATTTTTCCCTACCGTATAGTCTTGATCACTTTAAGTTTGTAAAACGTATAGTTATTGTAAACACGAGTTTTCTTAGAAACACTTTTCTATACACATTTATTCCGAAATACTAAAAGTTTGACAACCCTGTAATTTTGATTGATAAAAAGGCATTTTTTTATTTCTTTAAATTTATAGTCTTATTTCTCTAAAAAGGTATTACCCACGATTACCAGAAAAGACCTGGTATGGATCATAAACATAAACAAATGGCGTTTTTTGCCCGAAAGTAAACATTATTTAAAATTGTTTAAATGGAACTGGCTAAACCATATGTTAATGCTATTAGTATATGCTTCGGGTAAAAAACGTCATTTGTTTATGTTTATGATCCATACCTGGTTTTTCCTAGTATTCGTGTATTACCTATATCAGTATTAAATCTACAAGCACGTACATCCATATAAAATGAACTAAAATACCGGTACCTTTATCTTAATAATTATAGCGTCTCTATAATCGCATATTTAAATTAATCACTACAAGTCATGAATGGTTAAAACATACAACTATACAACTGCTATTGCAAACTGGTGTATGACTAGTCACAAACCAACATAATTTCAGCACACATTAAATCATGATACAGAAAACATAACGCCTCATTTGCATTATTTAATTAACATCTTTCTCAGGTTGACGGAAAACTAACATCCACACGCGTCTGTAACTCTTGTTTCAAGAAGGCTTAATCAACACCAGGTACGAGGAAGTAGCACTAAGGGAGTCTGGTAGAACACATGTTACGTCTCTCTCAACACGTCCAGTTTACATCTTCTAGATCTGTAGCAGACGCCACATCAGAGGTTCTGGAATGCTTCTTCTCTTAGCGGTGGAGGAATGTTGATGGTATTGAAGAAATCCAGTGTATACTTAAATAACCTGTAAAATCATTAGTGGGTTTTAATCTGGAATTCATGATGCACACAAATCTCTATTCAGCGTGTTGAAAAAGTCTTAACACACCCAAAAATAAATTAAACGGCTAAAGATAAAGTTTTGCAGCTTAAAAATATCATTATATGATGAATTTTGTAGCTTTATTGTAAGAAATTAAAATCATCCCCCCTTCTCTTTTTAGGGACAAAAGGGGGCAACTCAACATATTCAAATGTAAAGACCCATGTTGAGCCCTAATTTTAAAGAACTTGCTAAAATAAAACTTTTGGCGAGATTCTAAAATCTTTTACGACCTTGTATGTATAAAAATGCTTGTATGTATAAGCAGCCTGAAACACTTTGATATGTAGAGGTTTCAAAATGTTATCTTAAGGTGTTTAATTTATTTTTGGGTGTATTCAAAGTGGTTCAACATCCCGGTTATTTAATACACGTACCTCGTTTTCTAAAATCTTTTGTTTAAGGCAGCATATTTGTTCTATTAAAATATAGCGACTAACAGTTTGAAATCAAAGATTTTTATAGGGCGTGTTTCAAAACCACCAAGTTGTTTAAATAATCATTTCACAATATTATTATGCATTTTACAAGAAATATGATTTTATAAACTAGAGGAAATCGTGTTTTCTTGTAGCTTCTGTTCTTGTAACATCCAGGAAATTTGAAGATTCTTTCCTTGAACAAAGTAATTTAGAAACTGTAATATGCAAAACTTTTTGACAGACCGTCACTTCGTGTCAAATATTGTTACTATGACAACACAGCAACACCAGCAGAACATGTATCCAATCACTGAGATAGCATACGGGTTGTAGCTGAGATGTAGCTGAGATGTACTGAAATCATGTTGTCAACGTGTTGACCTATCGTAGCATTTTCAGGCTATATAGATTAATGCCAATCAATTAATTAACTTAAATTTTTTAACTCCTGAGACTACACTAAGGAAATTTGCTAAATAGTGGTATTTGTTACAATGAAACTGTGTGAATGATTATTAAAGAAATATTTTATTGTAAATATCATACTACGGGTTAATATCACAAGGTTAATTAATTATTGATGTTCAGTATCCTAAGAAACATTGTTGTACATTTGCTTTGTTATAATCTTTGCAAATTTATTAAAATATTTCAGTGATTTATTGAATTTTACAGATATTCAGTGTTCACTTTTATGGAATATTCTCTAAGATATATAAAGCTTTTCAAACATTTCTACTCTGAGATAGTTGGTTATGTTTAACTTGTTTAAATTTAGAAAGTTTTATAAATATAAAGATAGCTTTGTGTAAAATTCCTCTGGGATTTAATTAACTGGAAAGATTAATTACTAAAATAAAACACATATTTGGGTTCAGGTATAAGCTTATGAATGTATTATATGTGGAATGCATTACTGTTTCTGAAACAATTCAAAAATGTACATTAATTGTTTAGGAAATTTGCAACTTTTTAGGTGTTGAATAAAACTCCAGCACAAAGGCATTACTTCTCAAAGTTTTAGTGTAGTTAATCCAATGAAAAATTATTTTAAAATATATTTGCACAAGGTGTTAATTAAAATGTACAAGAATGTAGTAAGAAACGTCTAAAGAGTAAAGAATCTACGAAAAAACTGAAAAATCTAACTTTAAAATCTATTTTGTAAATGTGATTCCACTTCCTGCCAAAGCCGTAATTAGATTAATCACACACAGTCACAGTAACCGATGGGACAACTAATTGATTACATTTGTCCTCTTGTGGGTTTCAATACAGCCCTGGGTGACCAATTTAGTTCTGTCACATATTGGTTTGTCATCACTTTTCTTTTCCGAAATTTGATCTATTTCCACAGCCCTAATTTCAACTGTTTGACTTTTTGACGGCTTTTATGTTGTCAGGTATAAGACTTAATTGAAAGTAGAACGGGAAAACAAATTGGTTTTACAATGGTGTAGAATAAAGAATCGTATGTAGGCCTTTAGTTTTTTTTTTTTAATTTTGTTGAGTTTTTTAAAACATATGTAATTTGTCAGTAACAGTTCAGTATTATAACTATAGATAAGAAAGTTGTATCCTTTAAAAACAATAATTCTTTGTTGGACGACAAGTTTTAAGTACTTGAACACCGGTGACAGTAATAAAATAAAAATGTCTAAAGTTGTTAATATATTTTGTGATGGTAGGAAAATTATGTCTTTGGAAACATTGATTATAATTATAGCATTTAGGAGATGTTATTTTACAACATGGAACAGCGATTACTACTTAGTATATTTTTTAATTAATTCTTGTTTACATGAAAGTGATTTACAGGCCTAGTAATACGACGGAATCATTATTTTGAAAACTAGTCATCCATATTGATCTGTTAGTACAAGTAGTTATTAAAAATCACGAGCTAGTGGAAATAAAAGTAAAAATATATTTTAAAGGGATTTTTACTTGCAATTAAAATAAAACATACTTTACTTTGATAATTAACTCATAATAAGGGAATGGTAAAAGAATTCAGCTCACAAACGAAAAAGTCATGTGATTTGGAATTTGATATTGTAATAAACAAAATATAAGTAGTGTTAAGCAATAAGGTCCCAGAACATTTACAGCCCCAGAACAAAAAATTTAGTATGGTTATCAAGACTACTTGTTCTAATTAATAGAAAATTCAACTTAAGTAACTTGTTCAACGAAGTAATTAACAGTTTCTTGCCAAGGCACTTGGGACAAATTAAAAGTTTTGCTATCGGCAGCCGATTAAAAGCTGTTATTTATTGTGTCTCAATAAAGAACCAAAATTGAATCTAGACTCAAATTAACAGTGAGTAACCTTAAACAATCGTATATGAAACCTTTTATAAGTAAATAAATTGGGTGAAAACATTAGTTTTCTTAGTTTTTGTGTAAAAATATAGGCCCGTGTTGAATACAATATTTCTACAAAAATATGCTTTTTATCCCTTTTTTATTTTCTTATTAAAGAAATCGTCCCTATTTAATAATCAAAATCCATCCAAAGTAGCACAGCAAAAGTATAATTTACATTCAGGTATTGTACGTAAACTACATCTGAAAAACTCAATAAAACGTCATCCATGTTTTTTACCATTTTAAAGTATTTTTAAGAGACTATTTATCTTTTTTTTTATTTATGATAACTTATCTGTATTAAACATAATTGCTGAAAATATACGCAATAATTTTTTTTATCGCTTCGAAGGAAAATACAATGATTGCCACTGCATACCATCATCATTTGGACTTGTATAACTATCCAGTTAGTTAACGTAACTTGCACACATACAGTTACTATATAGTTATCTTAGAACTGCTGATAACCCCGAACGTGATGTAACCAAGGCACATGAGATCTGGCTTGCACACGTACGTTGTTATGCCTCAAATATATAATCATTCTCTAAATACTACATCTTGCAACGTTAAATTAAAAAATATAAATACTATAAAATTATACTAATAGGAAGCTACTTTCTTGTGTTTTTCTCTAAAGTGGAAAATTACTATTCAATGTGCTCAAAGACCAACAACCAAATTTTTCTAATGTTTATCGTGTCCTGGTCCATCAAAGAGAATTTGAAAATTTATATAAATTTACAATTTAAGTATCGTTCATAATGTATATAAATTGAATTATCTGCATAATATTTTTAAGTGTATATATTGTGTTCAAAGTTTTATTTGAAACTTTGTCTTTTAAATTTAATTTTAGATACAACTGTTCTCTGTAGTCTATTAAATAGAAATGTCTAAAGATACGAAAAAATAAAAATTGCATTAGAACTAACTATAATCGAAACGTCTTAGATGTTTTGAACAGGTCATTAGGTTCAACTTAACTATAACATATTTTTATTAATTGTGTTAAGATTTCTTTAATATATCCTACACCTATAAGACAGCAATTTGTAGAAGATACTAGAAACAACCATTGTTTACTTTCACTAACTAAAAAAAATACTATCTTATTTGCTTATGTGAAAACACTTTACTTACTTTCCCTTGGATGGAAGGTTTTTGATTAGGACTAAATTGTTATCAAGAGTCTAAGTCTACAATTAACCCATCTATATTCAGAGATATTGAACTGTTTCACTTTAAAGTTAATTAGGACTCAATATAGGTCAGTGGTTTCTTTGTAAGATCAGAGAGTAATTGTTCTTAAGTTTTTATTTATGTAGGAAATTTCCCCAAGTACTATAAGATTAATATTTCTAATGTGTAGCCCAGTTAGGAGACTTACATAGTTTTTGGTCTCCACGTCACCACATTGGTCATTATTACGTTACTCGTTTTTAACTTTGCACACCTCCATTTTTATTTGTAAGCCATAAGACCTGGTAAAGGATTGCCAAAACATAAACTAACATATGTTTAAGTTTATATTCGATACAAACTATTTTTCACCTAAAATAAAAACACAGTAAGGAGTATTTTACAATAGAAATTTTCTTTTTATTAGCTAGAACGTTTACATTTTGTTGCACCTTCCAATTTTCTTAAGCAGTTAACCATTCCATTTATCAATTTCTGCCCAACAGACATTTTTTACCAAGTTACACAACTCTGATAATATCCATTAAACTTTTCGTTATACTGCAGCAAAACCAGTTGTTTTTAATGCATGGGTCTTGGGTCTAAAAGTATAATTTTACTCTCTATGAGTAAAAAAGAGTAAGCCCCACGGGAGTAAAAGTCAGCTGTTGTCAACTCGGTAGTAAATTTCGATTGTAAACAAAATTGCATCTATCGAAAGTATGTACCGATTGTTTAAGTCAATTGTTGCGCTATTGTAAATAGTTCGACATATTGATAGTATAATAGATAGTATGACAAAATAATAGTACAATACACTGACACAACCCTAATAGACGACACTATTGGTTCACAAACAGCTGCTTGTTTCCGTTAGCACATTAAACTGAAAACAAGTTAGACGTAGTTTTCAGTGGTTATATTTAAATTAAAACTATTTGAGTTCGTAACATAGTTTGTTCAAATGATGGTGATATATGAGGAAAAATATAGTACACGGGCATAAGTGTCTTTTCAAACCTTGCATATTATATTAAACTTGAGCTCGGGTCAAAAAGAGTCCCTTTAGGCCCAATGATGAAATAGGCCTGTACTATTATTTGTTGAGGAATTAATGTTATTCACTTAACTGATTTATAGTATATAGCTGTACCCGCGGGCTTCGCCCCGTTTAACTTCATAAGTATTTACATGGCTCATTCACGTCCTGGTTGAAGTTAGTTCGCTACGCTCACTCACCTTTAGGTTGGAGCTCGTTCGCTGCGCTCACTTGCCTTCAGGTTAGCTCGTTCGCTACGCTAACTCACCTCCAGGTTGAAGTTCGTTCGCTACGCTCACTCACCTTTTGGTTGGAAATTATCTGTTGTCATAAATAAAAAAAAATAATAGTGCTGCACCCTGTTGGTAATCCTTATAACTTTGATGCTATTGAACATCATAGAACAAAACCAACTTGTTTAATTGAAACAGCTGTTAAGATTCATTAATTCCTTTAAATATAAAAAATCATAAGGTTAACATGGGGAACTACAGAGCCACTGGGGCGGAGTCCGAAAGGATTTTTGAGATAAGAATATGCTTTAATGTTAATCGGGGATGTGAGCTATCATCATGCCAAATTTCAGCCCAATCCGTCCAGTAGTTTATCCGTGATTGAGCAACACACACACACACAAACTCACAAACTTTCAGATTTATAATATTAGTAAGAAGTAAGATGTACATGTGCCATTAAATGTTATAAATATGCCCTTTAGATAAAATCTTAAATTATTATTTTCTATAATTGACATGCTCAAAGCCTCCCAGTACAGTTTTAATGTACATCACAGACTTTCAAAAATATACATACAGTATAATTAAACCAAAAATAATGTCCTGACAAACTTTTACTTTACATTTTGAATTATTTATAAAAATCAAATCGAATCTAACAAACATGTGTTCTAAAGTGAACCAGATAGATAAAAGTTTACTCGTGATTGGTTAGAGCTTTTTCAGAAGCTGTCGAACAGTGTGAATCAATACATACAGATGAGCAAGAGACGCATAATCCCTGTGGCATCTCCGAGCAAAGCTGATGTTAGAATATTTCTCTTGAGAACAGAACACATTACGATATTCAAACGGTTTTGTCTAAGTTTTAGAGTAAAATGTTCAATTTTATGTCTCAAAAGTAATTGGAATACGATTAAATATATGAAGTGTTGGTTTAAATCGTATCATCGTGTTGGTAGCAATACATTTCCAGTCTAAAAAGTATACTCTTATAGTAAATGCCTCCTTTCATTTACCATTGCAGTTTTTATAATGTAAGAAATGAAAGTTTTGCTAAGTACTGAAATCCTCCTAAATGAATGATAACCTAAGTCAAAACATATAACTAGATATATTTAGATTCATATAATGAAAACATATGATAGAAGGTTTTTACAAAGCTTAAGGCAAGACATAAAATATGTTCAACTTAATTTAAAACACTTAACGTATAAACTACAGGTTTTGGGGTTTCAAACAATATGTAATGATACATTTTTACTCATAACAAAATAATATAATCGATGTACGATGACGACAGGAGCGTTGCGGTTGTTGTAAATAATTAATCACTCCCAACTCTCTAGAGGAAAGTATTATGATCCTGGTGTAAGTTTGCTAACCATATTTTTGATTTTCATTTATTTAAAAACGTAGCGTGTAATCCTACATATTAAAATAAAATCTGGTTTTTGTAATTTAGGTATATCTCAACTTCATTTTTATGGCACGCACGATGCAACTGAATATCATTACTGTTAAACAGTAAAAATGGGATTGATAGTTCACTAGACAACAGTTATAACCCTTATTGATTTAAGAAACTACAAATTCATATATTTTAACTATACATTAAGGAATTTTTTTCGTACTAGCCATAAATTTGTCAGTTTAGACCTTTATTTGGGTATATTTTTGACTAATAACACTTTTTAGTGTACAAAGTGTCTTTACAAGGGATAAACGTTTCAATGTGGTTTATGTGGGGAAAACAATTTTTTTTCTCTTGAACATATATTGTCATAAAACGCTGTAAATTCTAGAATTCCCTGATAGGGGTGATTATGAGTGATCCATAAATAATCGCTTTTTGTATACATTTTCTTATGCATTCCAATAATAAAATACCCGTGCATACTTGTACGAGTATTTATACCTCATACAAATGGTATACGTCTTTAGATGTCTTACTATTTTCTTACTTGGTACAAAATATATGTTTAAGTTTATATTTGAGCGAAACCTTAACTAAGCGGTTCCTTCAATTCTAAAATATGATTTTAATGATTTTCGTTTTATTGTTTTGAGGGAGTAAAATACAGTAGAACATGATTAAAAAAACATTCTCTAGAAGATTGTTATTCTACAACTCTTATGATTTAAATACACCATATGGGCAAAGGAAATCATAGGTATTCTAGGGACTGCATAAGATTTTAAAACCTAATGTAAATTTATATTTTACTGTACAAACTTTTGATTGACAACTAAAACCTATTATGTTTTTGTTTTGACTATTTTGACCAAAGTTTAAATATTCTTCACTATGGAAATTGTAAATATCATCACGTTTTAAATAAGGCTGGAAAGTAAAAAAGTGGATAGTATTTCGTTAAAACAACTGTCACAGAATTAGAAAGTAAGAGGTTTCGAGGCTCCACCATCATCACATTCTGCTTCATATTCATGAGGTTTTATCAGACACTCTTGAACCCAAAACAACCCATATTGGCGACATGAATAAAAATAAGTAGTCATTATATAAGAATTATTATAGGGAATTAATATAAAATTCCTTTTTCTAAAAAACCAGTCATTAGTCAGTACATTTTAGGGATTAAAAAGATAAAAATAATTTTTGGTATTCACAATTTTATACCTTACACCAATATTTATTTATTTTTATCTTTTGATTGGCAATAATAAGATTTGACATTTGATAAAATGCATTTTAAGTCAATTTATCCTTAATCTTCAACCGGTGACCCTTTCTTTTGGTTTATGAAGCTCAAACAACCATGTTTTAGGGACCAAAACAAACCCGCATCCAATGTTTAAGATAGAGAGAGACCTTAAATAATGCGGTCCCTCTGAGACTTCATTAGTGCTACATTTTCCTTTGTCCAACCAATCAGGGCAGCTTAATATATATATATTACATTTGTGTTTCGATACTGTTAGATGATCAGATAGGGCAATATTTTTTAGACATCGTGAACATATGATTTGTGGTTACTGTACACTTTACACTTAGAGGATTTAAAATAACCTCAAACATTTATTTATAACAACTGTAATATTTGTAGGCCCTACGGATGGTATTTGTCATGCCTATTATCTTATATTGATAAAATATTGTAATAATGGTGCTAATTAGTTGTAAGTAACTTGCTATGAAAAACGCCTTTTAAAGAATTGTCTCATTTTTATTTCTCAAGTTAAGCTGTTGTTTTCTGAAAGTTTAAATCTCGGAGCGGTGGATTATAAAATGTTTAAGTTGTCCCATAGGTAAACAAATGTAGGATTGGTTAGTATAAACTGTTATTTAATCTAATCGTCAACATATCTATACACATTTTATATTATGACACAAAATATAACGACTGTATAGGCATAATTTATTTACCAGTATAGGCATTATGTACCATACAGTTTTTACAAGCAGAAATTTCATAATATAATCATATCAAAACCCAATCATCATTTGGACCTCAAGGTTCGCTGAAATATAATGAGGAAGTACTTGTTTGAACTTTCTGACTCGACAAAAATTAACTTTGAAGTCATTTCACATACATGATAGTATTTATATCATAAATTTAAACTTTAATATGTGCATAAAAAAATTACAACAAAACAAAATGCTTCTGGTAGCAACATAACCAATGTATACAACAAAGCTTACACGGAATCGCTCAGATTGAAATATTTTGTAGTGAGAAAAAGTGTTACCAATAATCTATCAAACGGAAACTACATATTCCTATGAATGGCTAGAAGATATTAATACTTAATTGAAATTTGTAGCTTCTTTACGTGTTACAAACAGAAAAGGACAAGGTCGCTTCCCTGAGTATTTTAGTACACGTATAAATTTGACTCAAACTTTTATAATGGAACGTCACACTACATATCACACTTTGTAACCATGACAACACAACACTAGAGGACATGTACCCAATCACTGAACCCAATACGGCTTCGTATCCTAGATATACAAAACATACCTGCACCTCTGTCAATATCTAATCCGTAGCAAATTTATAATCATTAGTTAACAATTAAATATTTTATGCGAGTACGATTTTTGTTCCAAAATAATTCATACGAACATATTACAGGGTTTTATACTTATGAGTGTACTTTCTTTTCATGTACTAATACAAAATGGCTTAATCTTTTCACAAAATATTTAGCAGACGAATGCACACTTTTACACACTTTTTTGTCGAATAGCCACACTTTATCGTGTTAAACTTTGTAACCATGACAACAAAACAACAAACACTGGCCATTAGACCTATCGCTGTACCAAATACAGTTGTGTATTCTAGATATACACAACAATAGAAACCTTCATCTCTGCCAAAGGGCTTTATTTGTAGTGATTAAAAAATAGTTAACAATTAATTACATATTTTATGTTTGTATGGTTTTTTTACATAATTTTTATGTGAAACACACAACTAAGTAATGTGCAACCTTAAAAAGACTAACTGTTGTATTAACATAAAATAAATTTGCTGTTGTATTAATAGAATAAATTCTATAAACGTATACTTTTCTAAAACAAATACACTAATCGTCGACTATTGTAAATGTTTAATGTACAAATTGTATTTTAGTGGATGTTTTATTGAAAATTATAATATTAGCAACAACATAATATTATTTGATTTTAAAAGGCTTTCTGTTGATAGGTAAAAAATGAACATAGCATTACGTGGAACATTTTGACAAATCCTACTTAAGCTGTAAAATCATGAATGCATCCACAATGAAAACAGTTTATACTTCTTTCGTGTCTGGAAAGGGTATTTGCATATTTTATTTCAACAAAATAATCTTCTCAGGTTTTAAAACTCGAATAAAACATATTTATTGAGCCATATTTTGTTGACTTTCATGGGACCTTATTTCTTTTCTATGATGCTTTTTTAATAATCTTTATTTTATGGATATCAGTATTTAAAACCTTAATGTTTCATAATAAGGTAGCAAATATTTTATCGAAACAATGCTATAGAATACGTCAATAAATATTAACTGGATAACAATATACTCTTGAGTATTAAATCAATGCTGGTAATATATATTACTCAGCAAATACTTGATTGATCTTCGAAAATAATATTGAAATAACTTCAACGTGATATTTTTATTGCTGTCAATATTTTTTTTTATAATAAGCAAATAACTCTATAAACATTGCTGATATAATAGTTATCCATTTTAGAATTGAAAAGTGGATGGCATAAAACTGGCTTCAATTTGATATGACAAAACAAAAGTGAATGATTGGACATTAACGACTAAGGTAAATTTAATGACAATCAAAGTCTGCCAATCATATCTACAAAAGCGTAACTTAACATGTTTATAAGCCAAAAACAGCCATGACAAACATTTATAGCCAATTAAAAAATATATAAAACTGAATGTTACCAAAATACACGTAACGTTGTTAAAATTACATTGCGAGAAGAACAGAGATCATGTTGTTATTCACTAATAATTTATGTTCGATTGAGTGGGTTTATAGCAAAAGATAAAATATTAAGGCATTGCCAACCCTTTTATTGTTAAATAATACTTTATAAAGGGTTTTACTTTTCATTTTACATATTTAATAGTGGAGAATTTAATCGTTGTTGAGTGCACAGGTTTGCTGCGATTGGGGTTTAATATATTTGTACTTAATACAGAATTATGTTATTATTCAAACCTACAAAACAGTTTGTGAAAGTAAACATCTGCTTTTAAGTTGTATTTTTATTTGTAAACATTATAGTTCCAAAAGTCTGATATTGGACCAAATAAAACACTCTGGGGCAGAGCCCTTTTGACGGATCTGCACCAAACTTCACACAAGCCATCCTTGAAAAATGCTTTATAATGCCTGAAAGTTTCATTACAATCTATCGAGTGGTTTTGGAGTCCATACATACATATTACATACTTCACTTCTATTTATATAGATTACTAGCTGTACCCGCGGGCTTTGCCCCGTTTAACTTCATAAGTATTCGCATGACTCATTCACGTCCTGGTTGAAGTTCGTTCGCTACGCTCACTCACCTTTAGGTTGGAGCTCGTTCGCTGCGCTCACTTGCCTTCAGGTTAGCTCGTTCGCTACGCTAACTCGCCTCCAGGATGAAGTTCGTTCGCTACGCTCACTCACCTTTTGGTTGGAAATTAGCTGTTGTCATAGATTAAAAAAATATAATAGTGCTGCACCCTGTTGGTAATCCTTGTAACTTTTATGCTATTGAACATCATAGAACAGAACCAACTTGTTTAATTGAAATAGCTGTTAAGATTCATTAATTCCTTTTAAATATGAAAAACCATAAGGTTAACATGGGGAACTACAGAGCCACTGGGGTGGAGCCCGAAAGGATTTTTGAGTTAAGAATATGCCTAAATGTTAATAGGGAATGCTAGCTATCATCATGCCAAATTTCAGCCCAATCCGTCCAGTAGTTTATGCGTGATTGAGCAACAACACACACACACAAACTCACAAACTTTCAGATTTATAATATTAGTAAGATAAGATTAGTGAAAGTTGTCTCTAATATCCAATCTTAACGCTCAGGTACTCTTGAATACATTATATTATTGTTTATGTATGTGAACTATTAAATTGATGAATTGATACGAGTTTGAATTCTTAAAATCGTAGCCTAACCACTTACTGGAATTATTAATAAAATAATTATCACAATCTTAGGGTTCTATGCTTAGGCATACTAAAGATCGAAGACTTGGAAGGAATCAATTGTAATCTCGCTACCAAAGTCACTATCATCTCATCCATATTCAGAGATCTTGAATTGGATTACTTGAAAGGTGAACTAGATGCAATATTGAACTGTGGTTTCCTTTGTAAGACCATAAATTACTATTCAATGGCCATTACACATCTTAGCAAATTACATTGAAGTGATTTCTCTTTTCTATATTAGTAGTAGTAACGCTTTTATTTCTACTACAATGCTTTAATGAAAACTGTATTTTAAGACTGACCTTTTTATATTTTGAGTTCCAAAAGGCTTAACAGCTGTATCCAACGAGTATTGTTGTGTGTGTACGTACAAGGGTACACAGACGCAATAACGCTTCCAAAAACTCTATAATGAGACGGCATTTAGACAAACCACGAAAACTACATTTTTTGAATTATTTAACGAACTGGCCTACCTCTGTGGTATTAATCGTGATTAAATGGAGTTAAGTATTCCCAAAGGCAGTTCTTTCACTAGATTACTATTTTAAACCAATGTTTAGCTATATATTTTAAATTGATGTTTCCTACAATGTTAAAACCTTTACAGGCAATCCGTTATTTTAAAAAGCTCGAATTTCAAAGATGTAGACATATAAAGTTATAAAATAGGCGTTGGTGTAAATGTGCCGTAAAATGTTCAGTTAAATTGTGTAGGGAACATACTCATATCCCTAACATTGATCATTGATAAGGTTTCCGTAATTTTAAATAAAAAAAAAACTTAGAAATCGTTTATAAAAATAACAAAAAAAAATGAATTTCTCAAACAAATAGTAAAAATGTAGTTTTGAAAAAAAAATATTAATTTTATTACCAATAATTCAAAATTGATTGTAATTAAAATTTAATTATAAAATCGCCATTAACATAATAAACATATATGAACGAAATACGCTTAATCCCTGTGGCAGCTCTCCTAGAAAAGCTGATATTACAACATTTCCCTTGAGTTCAGAATGCATTATGATTTTCAAACTGTTTCATGTTGAGCTTTAACCATACAATATATTTTATGAACATTTCCGTGATTAAAATAGTTGTTCAACACGTTTTCGTTCGTAATTATTTTCACTGCACCTAATATAATTGCGTTGTATTGACATAAAACGAAGCAAGATAATTTACAACTTAGGGTGCGATATTTATAATGTTTTAATTCACGAAGACAGTTTGCAGCAAAACCAGGGATGAACCGGTACAAGAGTTAACCGTATTAATACAAATAAAATGTGGCTGCAGTCAATCAGATTCGAACCCACAAAATCGCTACTATAAATGCTTAGTCTGTCACGCAACCGACTAAGCCACTGACTCACCAATAATATTTCCCCGAAGAGATTTTTCACCTAGACCCAGAATTAATCACCGTCTAAACCAGCAACTTTCATATTTTGAGGCGTTCAGTACTACCACTTTGCTACCCTTACAATTAAGATATAAAGTTAATTAGAGTACATTTCAGAATTACACGACAAAATCTATTAAGTATTGTTATATTAAGCAAAACTCTCTTAATTAATACTTTTAGATTTTATGAATTTATATAAATAGAATCCTTTATATTTTTCTAAATAGATTTAAGGATTCCAAGCGTATTACAGACTGGTTAAATTGTAAATTTATGTTTGCCCACATTACTTTTTCTTTTAGTTTATATTTTTAGTAATTCAAATTTTAAACTATAATATTGAAAATCGTTTGTGATAGGGTATATGACAAAATACGAAAAAATATACAAATCACTTATATAAATAAGTAGGACACCTGTTAGTGTGATTTTCTTTAAAAACTTAGTTGTCATAACAATGTTTTTAATTTCAAATACTGTGTATTATTTAAATTAATGGTACACAAGTTTAAACACAGGTCAAACATATCTTTGGGTAAATATTTATAAAATAAACAAGGTAGGTTATATAATCTAATGTACAGTATTGTATTTGGCGTTGTTAATATTTTGTAAATCAATTTTTACCTCAAGAATAATTAATTTAACAGCGATGTATCGACTACAGCGATGACGGGAGCGATGCGGTTGTTGTAAATTATTTATCACGTCGGCTCGCTGGACGGTTTTATTTTTTTGTTTGTTCTATCGTATATTAATTAAAAAAAATTAAACATGAGAAATTTAAAGGAAAAGGTGTTATCGAATTGCCGTTTTACGTAGATGACATAAAGTCATTGTTAAATAAAAAAATCGAAGTAAAATGTGCTAAAAACAAAACATAACGAACACAAATATCAAAGAAAAACAATTGATAGGCTTACAATTCGTTATACTTTTTTTTGTTCTTACAATCTTATTTCAAAATTAGTTCGTACAAAAATGGAACCAAGAGACTGTCCAAACTTAAAGAAAAATGTTTTACACCTTGATCGGGTGTAGGCACATGACCCAGGCTGTAATCCTCTTAATCACACGGTCGGTTGACCTGTCAGTTCTACGTTGGTGTCGAACGCTTCCGCATCATACCGTGCATAGCCGAACTGTTCACGCCAAATTGTTAGCTCTATCACCGTCGCTGCCAAAACTTATAGTTTGTAGGTTAAATGTAAATTTAATTTAACTGTCATAACCTAACCAAACTAACCAAACTTGCTGATAATGAAAAATCGAATAAAGGTTTACTAATAAAAAAATTTTTCTGTTCATAAAATAAAATTACAAACGCCTAAAATTCAACTTTATAATTTGTTAATTATAAAATTAAACGATCATAACCTAACAAAACCAACCAAACTTGCTGATAATAAAAAAAATTAATTAAGGTTTACTAATCGAAAAACTGTTCTGATCATAAAATTATAAATTCAAACAAAAGATTAATCACAGTTAAGAAGTAATCGCATTCTATGCGAAATCTTTGACAACAAGTTAACGCCTCCGGTGGGATTCAGAATTCTCGATTCCCCACCCTTCCTCCGGTGACCACTACCCTCAGGCCATAAATCAGGGGAAAACCTCAAACAAAAATCCTGGGCCGGTGTCCGTCTCTCCCTTGATCATTTGAACCCCCTTCATAAAAAATGTCCCCAAAAATTAAAAATAAATAATAGAAATATAATTAAGGTAAAATTATATTGTCATTAAAATGTCAAAGAATCCCAGATACAGATGTATCTCAATCTCAAAAAGATAAGCCAAGAAGTCCGGTAAAAGAAGGGTTCATTTTATGCACCACCGATAACGTTAACTAAAAAAAATTAAATTATCAATGATTTCGTTGAAAATAAAAAGTGTTTGTAATACATTCAAACTTATAAATAAATATGTATTAAAAATATCATCACTAAATAAAATACACTACGTATGAATACTACTAAAATCTAAAGACGATAATCTGTTTTTCTACTTGACAAGACTAGTTAGAAGTTTTAATTATCTCTATTTGGCAGTCACTTGATTAAATGACAGGCTCACAAAAGGACGTTGTTATCTTTCCTGAATAAAGTCATTAGGAAAGGATCAATTTGTATCAGTTCCTCCCGAGGCCACCGATCTAATTATGTCCTTTATCCCATGTTGTCCTCTCCACACTGCTCTTTTTTAAACTTGTTTTATCATTATAAAATGCAAATAGGCATAATAGACAAATAATATGACAATACTAATTGATGCAGTAATTAATAAATAAATGTATTGTTGTTGTATACTTAATAATGTAAAAATGTGTTAGTGCAAAGATTTCCCATTGTGATTAGTAAAACAAAAAGTTTCCATGGCGTTGTTGGATCCAAGCCTGTCCTCTGTTAAGAAGTATAAAACCAGTTTTTTTTAATAAAGCAATATTATTGTAACTGTGTATAGTAGACCAAATACATAACAGTATGAACTAGTAGTAGTATAATAGTTAGTAGGTACGCATGTAAGTCTATACAAACCGAAAACAATAGTTCAATATGTTTATTGTTATTGTTTTTTGTATGTTTCACAGGTTACTTTGACCATGAGGTCCTTTTTGTTTTATAAAAAACCAGTTAGAGCAGATTAATAAACAATGTTTTTAAAAACATTTGTTCCAAAAGGGATTATAATTAACTACGTGAAACTCATGGGATAATTTTCTAAAACTGTAATCGAATGTGAAAGTGAGGCATTTTTCGAGGTCCCTCCATCAGATTCTACTTCGTATTAATGAGGTTTTACAAGACACTCTGTAACATAAAAACAGATTTTTCATTTATGAAAAAAATAGGAAATAAATTGTTGTATTCAAGGCGCGGTATTAATGAAATATCCATGATAACAACCTTGCAATATATTATTCATAACGCTGTATAAATGTTTTCCAGTATGTCTTCAACAATTACTTTTTTATTGATAGGTACATACCCAATTGTCGAGAAAATAAACTAAAAGAAAGTAGTAAATATGTTTTCTGATTGTTTCTCTCTATCTTAAAATGTGTTATATGACCTATTATTATAAAGTCATATCTGAATTGCTGGATATTTTAATAATTGTATATCTAAGATAAAATTCCATCGCAAACTTTTGAATTGGATTGAATATATTTAATAATTTAGAGAGTGACATATAAAATATTTCTTTCTAGGAGCTTTAGTCTCAAAGGCTAATCATCAAATATTTAAAACGGTTATTTAAGTTAATACGTGTTTTGAAGATTACCTCATGCTACATACCACACATTTTACATCAATAATATTCTCATGCAATAGTTAAGTAATAGTTCTATATTACAAATTACAATTTCTATATCAACAGGTTTCCAACTTTTGTGTGCAAAAGGGTTCTATTTTTATACTTTCTTAGTAATGAAACAAATAACCTTGGCGGTAGATTCTGATGATTAAATAATACATTTCTACTAAATATTTTGTAATGGTGTAGCAGCATAATTAAGAAAATGGACAGTGGTAGTTCTATCCATTACAACGGATTTTATTCAATCACGTTAAGTGAGCAAACAATAAATTTGCTTTGTGGCTCGTAACACATATGTAAACTAGTTTTTACTGACCAAACCCTCATCCAATGATTGAGATAAAGAGACAACTTATACAATGCAGTCCCTCCGAGACTTAATTAGTGCTAAGTTCTGTGCTAACAATCTGGTCAATCTAATCCTACTCCATATTACATTTGTGTGTGGCAAGATTAAATCAGAGAATGGTTAAATACCCCTTGCTGATTTTACCATACCATTTTATATATTCTTATATTCTCTATGCTTGTATATCTATTAAATTATTTATTTACTTTCTATTTCAGACTGAGTCCCTAAGTGTTATAAGGGATTAAACCGTTTTATGTTAACTAAACTAAGCCTTCTTATTCGGTACTTTAAATGTAGAATACTTAAAACTTCGATCGTTGTTTTAGTGTCAACATATTGTTGTTTTAGTGTGATATACAGTAAACTCGTGTTTATTGTCACTCCTAATTAATTAACAAAGCTTCCAAACATAAAACAACAGTTACACTGCAGCTACACCGTAATGGACCTGTTTAGTAAGTGTACTGAAACAAATATAAGACTTTGCGAACATGTGATAGCTCTACAAAAGCTATGCTTACATCATTTCGTTGTTTCCATCGTCTTGTAAATTTATATACACATTAATGGTTTAATAAACTCTAATATTTTTCAAATTCGTGTTTATCCAATTAGCTGTAGGCCTAATATAATAAGAAAGGGGTTTTATCTTTGTCAGTCCAATGTGTTGTAACTTAGGTTACAACCGTTAATAATCTATATATATAAAATCCAATGTTTGTTTGTTTGTCCTTTATGGACTCCGAAACCGCTCGACAGATTGTAATGAAACTTTCAGGCATTATTAAGGATTATTCAAGGATAGTTTGTGTGAAGTTTGGTGCAGCTGAAGGCAAGTGAGCGCAGCGAACGAGCTCCAACCTGAAGGTGAGTAAGCATAGCAAATGAACTTCAACCAGGATGTGCTTGAGCCATGCGAACGAGCTCATCTTGAAAATGATCGAGCATTGACATAAAACCACATTAGGACAGGACGACGTCTGTCGGGCCAGCTAGTATTATAAAAAAAATCAATTATTAATCTTCAACAAATGAGTGACACATTTTTCAGTATAGGCTTTGCGAATTATATTACAAACCTGCAACAGTGTTGTAATCATCATTAATTAACATTCATTAACAAGAACTCGGCAAACGTTGAAACGCAATAAAGGAAAATGATACGCCTCATTTACATGATTTAATTAAAAGCCTTCTTGTGTTGACTACAAACGAATATGCGTTAACAAGCCTTTCTCTAAACTGCTTTGAAAGAACTAAAAATAAAGTTTCTTGAGCATAATTACAAAGATTGCGTATAGAATTTTTCATAGTTTTGTAATGAAAATTCATCAAACACATACTTTTAAAACATTTTAAAGATAAAATATTTAATAGAACGGAATTAATTAAGTATACATAATTTAAGAAAAATCCTGAAAAGATTAGGCCTGTATGAAACATGTTTACTTCTCCCTTGTAGAATGTTTCGGAACCACAAAAGTAAATAAAATCTTATAAATGGTAATAGTAAAATATACATTTACACCTTTAATAATATAGTCCCCTGTCAAATGTACATATACAGGCTCCCGTGTGCTCCTTCATGAGGCAGGTGTGGGAGTAGTCTTAATCTCTTCGTTTGACCTTGGAGAAATACAATTTCGATGGTGGCACTCTTGAAAATTGTGCGTTTGAACGCCGAATGGTAAAAAACAAAATGGCCGCCATCGCAAACTTGTTTTCTTTATACTTTACTTTATACTTTCTTATGAAATGGCGACCATACTATGTAGGTATTTTAAGCCAAGTATGAATGGAGATGAGTGTAGGATGAGTGGCGCGATCTTGTAGTCTTGTTAGTGACTAAGGCCGACATTGCTTAGACACAGCTGTTAATTAATAGCCCATACAGCTAATGGCAACTAAGGGACCTACAGTTTATAGTGGAATCCGAACCACATTTTTTCCTTACTTATATCAGTAACCGTTAGGGTTACAAAAGAATTGTTGATACCAAAATGTAGCTATTTTAAATCTGCACAAAAAATATGATTACAGTTTTTATGTAGGATCAACCATTATTTCATAAAACATAATTTTATTTTTTTCATAAATAAAATTAATCAGGGTGGATGTAATGTCCCAGGACAGTTAAATATTTCAAAAAGTAATAAAGAATGTTTCAGTAAAGCGTTGTGGACTGTGCAGATTCAGATTCTATGTGCAAAAATAAGTCAAAAATGTTGTATAAATTTGTTTCGATTTCGGCTTAGTTTAGCCGTAATCCGCCATTTTGAATTTTTTGAAAATAACTCATAACTCAATAGCCCTTGAAGATATTTTTATGAAACTTGGTATAAACTTTAAGTCTAAAACTATTAACATTCTCCGAAAAAATCTTTGATTAGGCTCATCGAATTTCAAAATGGCGGCCATTAGAAGTTTTTAAAGTCAAATTCCATGAAAACCAGCAATTTAAACAAAACTTTTAAACACAAAATGTAAAGTCCTTTTTATTACAAATCGAACGACACTTTATTTGCGAAAATCGGATAATAAATAAAAAATTTATGTAACTTTTATAATGTTTTTGTCACTATTTTCTATGGAATTTTAACTTTGTGGTGTTAAAATGACTGCCAGTTTGATAATTAGCATTAATAACAAAAGTTACATAACTTTTTTATTTATTATCCGATTTTCGCAAATAAAGTGTCATTCGATTTGGAATAAAAAGGACTTTAAATAATGTGTTTCAAAACTTTATTTTAATAGCTGGTTTTCATGGAATTTGACTTTAAACATTTTAAATGGCGGCCATTTTGTTTTTTACCCACAGCGTTCAAACGCACAATTTTCAAGAGTGCCACCATCGAAATTGTATTTCTCAAAGGTCAAACGAAGAGATTAAGACTACTCCCACACCTGCCTCATCAAGGAGCACACGGGTGTACATTTGACAGTGGACTAATAGATAAAAAATTCATATCATATTAAAAGGTTTTCAATGTAAGTATCATCTAATGACATTAAAATTATAAGTGCATCTAGGGAAATATAGTAAAAAATACTTTGATGAGATTAGATTTTTTTATATTGTGAACCAATTCCTGGTAGGGTAAACATTTATTACAATTTACTGGCTACCCTAATTGTTTATGGATTTCTGTTTGTATATTTGTTATCGTTAGGCTCTCCTACGAAACTCTGGATGGACAGCTAGATAAATATACATACAAATTCCTTTGCTTCTCAAATATCTATTCCTATTCTATGATTTGTTATATTTAGGTCTGAAGTAGAACAAGTGAATGGAAGTAAACAAATATGATGTTTATGGTAATGATTATGTCGACCCTTTCACAGTTTACGTCAACTCTTTCATTATAATTTTATATTAATAAAAGATAAAGATAAAGGTAAAGATTTGTCTCACGATCATTAATCAGTTATAACTTGACTACATCACTGGTTAAAGGTCTGAGCTCCAGAATCATTGACTACATATTGTAATTTTGCAAAAACTCTGCCGTTGACATACCAAGGGTCGTACAAGTTCGTTCCACTAACTGAGTAATTTAGCAGATGTCGTTGACACAAAACTTTATGACAGACCGTCACTTCGTGTCGTGTCAAACATTGTACACCAGCAGAACATGTATCCAATCACTGTTATGGCATACGGGTTGTAGCTGAGATATACACATGTTACTCATAACTCTGTTATGACATGCTACCTGTTCCTTCGCATAAATGAAAATGATACAATTCATATTATTTATAAGTTCACTATAAGCTTAAGCAATAATAATTGAAGAGGAAATAATTGTTCAAACTAAGTAAACGCACCAAAAAAGTGACAATTGTTCTCTGTGAAAGGAAATGCATAATTGTTTTAAAAGTTGAATATATCAATCTTATTTCAAATAGATATATTTTTCAGACGATGAATTGATATAAACTTTGAATTTACTGTATTTGTACCCAACTACGTGTTTTGCTTATATAAATCATAAAACCAGTATTTAAACTCAATATTGTGCCTCAAACTACAACGGTGTAGCCTTTTGTTGTGCTTGCAATAGGAAATGAAGTTTGTTTTGGCTAATAACTTAGTTGAAAAAAAAATCCATTTTGAATAAAAAAAAAAACAGTATTAATATTCTATTCTATTTTCATCTTCTTTTGGCTTACAAGGAAGAAACTAAATCATTGTCCATTTATAAAATATAAATATTGAGTATTACATTCTATACCGCCAAATAAGCAAAAGCTATATATATAAACCCTTAGATTAGATTCAAAAATCGTCTTCATATATTACTGTCTGCTTTTTAAATCTGCTGATATAAAAGTTTTAATCCCTATGTGAACGGACAAGCAGCTGGGAGAAATTTGTTTCCGAATCTGTCATAACAGAAGTGAATGATTGGACGTCGGAGATTAGAAGAAAATTTAATGCCAATCAAAGTCTGCCAATCAACCCTCGAACATACATCAGCAACCAATCAAACTCAACATGTTTGTGGCAAACATTTTTGTAATAAAAACACATTAATAAATTGTTGAATATGTTTTTGTTTACGTTTATGGATTTTAAAATCTCGATGTATACACATTGTTGATTGGCACTTGGTAGAAGAAAAGAATTTGTGGTATAAGTCGATATATGTATAATTTCACACGTTCCTACGAAATTTTAGCTAAAACAATATTTTTGAATCTCGCTAAAATTTATTTTAGCATCTTAGGAAACATATTAATGGATAGTTTGGTTGTATGTTTTAGAAAGTTTGTGTCACGTGGTTGCTAAGCTACTTTGTTAACAAATTTCATCAGCTTAAAAATAAATATATTTCAAGGGTTTTTAAAATACTTTAAATGCATTTTTCGGTTACTTTTTGTATCATATTGAGACTAAAAATCCTAATTATAAATTTAATATTATACTCCTGAATTCATTTGTTTTCAGTAATGAATCAGTAATGAAAACAATATTTCTACTTGGTGGATAAAAATTTCTAATATTTTTAGCGAATTTCCCTGTAGGGAAGTAGCTATTTTACAATCGTACCTACATACATTTAACATACATTTAATATACGCATTTTACCACAATAGAACAGATGGCCTTATTAGTAAACGGCTCTATAACAAAATACCTCAATACTTGTTTCCAGTCCTGAAAATTAAGTATGGTCAAATTAATATTTAATTCAAATGTGTTATAATTATTTTATCTTGCACATAACCTCTAATTAGTTTGACAACGTCAACATCATTCTAACCATCGTAGATGCACGTCACAGTTATAGTTACTGTAGTTATATTACGTGACATGCGTCCCTCGTAACTATGTAGTTATCTTAGAACTGCTGATAACGCTGCACGTGATACTTGGCACATGAGATCTGGTTTCTACACGTATTGCTGGGAAGTGCTCTAGTTAGGTTGTTGCATCTTGTTGTATATGTTATATATTATAGATTATCTCCTCCAAAGATTGATCATTGTAAAATTGTAACTCCCATTACTTACATTGTGTTACTTTTACCGGTTTTTCTACATGTCTCGTCATTTTAAAACTTTTTAATTATTAGTTTTTTTTAAAATAACATGATTTAAATATTCAAATACATTTTTGTCTCCAAGGAACCAGGAAGTTCTATGCACGATTATAGTATTACATGTGTTAGTGAATAAAGGGTAAACTGGAGCTAAGCGTCATTGTAGTGGACAATCCTAGAATAATCACTAAACAAGATTATGTCTCTAATACAAACATGGTTATTATATGTAATGTGCTGCAACAGGATTTCCTTAACCAAATAAGTAGCACTTGAAAGTTAACTTTTGTTGTTTAAAATCATAATCTTGATAAAAATGTGTAAGTAAGTGTCTATTCATGGTATCATAAAAATATGTTTATTTACTTATACACTCCAGCAGTGCTAATAAGAGCAATGCTCTTTAAAGACAATGGTTGTAATTTAATATTACTCAGTAAAATTTATTTAATATTGTTAAATTCATAACGTAACCAAATTTTCAGTAATGAGGGGCATTTAATTTTTGTATGGAAAGTAAATTAGTATAAAAAATACTATGCTTTTTAAAAGCAGCGCCATTAACACTGTGTTTATTAACAACAAAAACCCCCTTTCTATATGTTTACAACATGCAAACAATTAATATGCCTGGTGCGATTTATATGTAATTGAAAATATCAAATTGTAAAGTTTAATTTTTTTATCTGCTGATTACCTGTTATTGTTACCTAAATAAATTTTTTTTCATTTTACAAAGTTTTTTCAGAACTGTTCTTTTGGTCATATATTTGTTTTTTTTCCACACACTAGGCTACCAGTTTTTACGAACTTAAAATGTCTTTAAAATATTCGTTTTTTCCACTCCGGTTACCTGTTAAATTGTTTTCGAAATATTGTTGTCACTTAGGCCTACTTTATAATTTACAGTTCATAAATAACGAAACGCAAAGTAGTTGGTCTTCAAGGGCCATAATTTTTCGGCATTTGCAGGAATGTAAAAAAATGTATTTTATAGAATATAGACGTAAAATCAACTAAAGGAAATTTTTATCAATTGTTCTTTCGAAACTTTGCCGATATTAGTTGTTTAATAGGAAGTAATAAACAGAAACAATCTACTCTTTTATTTCGAAACACCCTGTATTTATATACTTACAAAAAACGACGTTAAACGTAATTTCAAATCCAAGCATAAGAGGGTTTTTAAATTTATGTCCAAACAAAGATCCAATAAAAGTTTAAATGACTTGGTCAAGACGCAGTATCAATCACGCTTCGGAAGCCATTTAACTTTCTCCGTGTTTCCCGCAACTCCAGAGCTAACAGATTGGCCATCGTCTGTAGGGACGAGACAAAACACAGTGTCCCCTCCTAGAGGAAATTGAAAGAATAAGATAAAATTTTGTTTTGTTCTAAATATTTTTAACAAAATATTAATCTTCTTCCGTGATCAATTCAAATTTATCTTTACTTTATCTGTTATGTTGTCAAAAATGTTTTACTTAGCAAAGGTAAAAAGGTTTGGTTCGATTTGTTTTTCAAAATATTCTGGAGTATTTAATGTATAAAAACTACATAGGGAAATTCTGCCAAACAATTTAAAATTTGTGAAAATATTTTTTACCCTTATTACTTTTATTTAACATCATTAAGTTATTACTTAGTACAAAACAACGTTACTAAAGAACTTTGTTATCCTTCCTAAATAGAGTCATTAAGGAAGGATCAATTGGTACACGTTTCTCTCTGGGCTACCAATCTAATAATTTCCTTTCTATCAAGCTGTGCATTCAAAGTTACTACTGTTAAATATCAAAGTTAGCTAATTTAATGCATTAATATTTCACGTATTCAAATCTGCAGTAGCATTGTTAACATAGCTTATTAAAATAGGTTTATAAAAATACCTCATGTAAACAAAGTAGAGTTAATTAATAAAGTAGAGTTACAGCAGAGTTTTAGTGATAGCTCGATAGTATAATAATTTTTAAAGATTATCCAATTTCAGTTTTGTCGGTAATGTAGAAAATACCCTATAGAAAAATCCTAGAATGGTTTTCGAGGAGTGGAATAAACGAAGTACTTCCATATATTATAATATTGGAGTTGAAGATTAATCCCGAGGTAATATGCATTGCATCTATCTTCAAAACCGAAATACACGAGTTTTCCACAGATTTCTTTTCTATTCCTATACACGATCCTAATTTGACTTTTCAATTTAAAAGGACGTATTCAATATAAATATAGTAGCACGTCTTGTAAACAAAAGTAGTATTTGTAATGTGTTATATGATTTATAAAAATATACGAAAGTTGTGGTTGGAATTGTAAATAATGTATCAACACGAACCTTAAGTAATTAGAATTACCCTTGATTTTGAGGCTGGTTACTACACTCTGGTTCATATTCATGAGGTCTGAGACCCTCGGGGACGTAAAAAAGCTTTTAGAAGAAACTGTGTAGTTACAGACCTCTATTACGTAATGGAATGTCCTTAATAATCTCTACTTTGACAATACTGGATTTAACAACAAATATGGACAGAAAGTATATTTTCCCTATGATCCTAAAGTTTTTTTTTACTTCATTTTACAATATATTATGTCATGAACAGTACATTCGTATTAGTTATGACTGCATGTTCTTGTGTATTAGTTAAATTGATTGTTCCCTTTACTGAAAAGAAAATAGCTATTGTAAAGAGACTTTTTTCTGAATGATTTGGCTCAGATAAAAAATACATTTGTACAAGAAACACTTATTCTAGTTTCTGGCCAATGTTTATAAGTGTTATTTGTTTATGTGAAATACAGATTCAAAACCACTAACTACTGATTTTGATTTATGATGTAATGATTAAGGGAATCTGTTGGGTATCATATTTTGTACTGCATCACTTCTTTGCTTTATGATGTTTTTGAGAAATATTACTTTTTAGGTATTCCTAATGATACTTTTGATGTAATACTATATCACGAATTCTCACCGTCAGTTACTTTACTTTGAAAATTGCAAAAAGAAATATCGATATTCATGCTACATGACAAAATATACAAAATTACTTCACGATATAGCTATTTTTTGTAAAATATTATATGTGAGATCAAAATATATTCAATTAGATATGAGACCGAGGTTGAAAGACGTGAAAGATTTACAACCCGACAGCCGTAGTCATAAACTTAAGTTCGTGCCTGGTTTTATCGACGCTTCCAGATCTCTTATTTTATCTTACAAGACGGTCTCCATTGATTTGATATCAACCAATAAAAGTCATAACAAAGCCTCAATACATACGAAAGTACAATATATGCGTGTATGTGAAATTTACTACAATTATCATGCATACTATATCCCTTATAAATATATAGCCTACGACTAGTAAACTCTATACTTAGCTTGCAGTGGAAATTTTCTTAAATATGCACTGTATTCAATGTCAACGTAGTTGCACTTACATGATGTAGGTCAGTTCTTTCAGAGTTAAGTTTATCAGGCATCAGTAACAATGCCGTTTGTAATGTTGTAAATAGATAATGGTGCGGAAACCGTTTTGCTTTGTTGCTAGTAAATAAGCACATTAGTAAAAATATGCATATGTGTAAAACTGTCAATGAAATGACTGTTTATTTAATAGAGATCTTGACTTTACCTAATAAAGTCTTAGATTTTGTTTTGCTACAGTTCCCTCTTGATCTTTGATTAGTTAGTAGTACTGAACTCTTTAACCTATCCACAAATGCAAATAAAATTACTTTTGCTTAGTTTAATTCATAAAAAAGTAGGTTTAATTGAGTAATAGGGTATTTTAAAGATTTTTACTTCATAAACATATGTTTTAAACGAAAAAGATATGGGAGTATTTCTCCCTGAATTCAGGTAAAACCAAAACATTTCACTAGGTTGGCGACTCCTGAGTAAGATTGGCTAACATACCAATCTCTAAATAGATTATGACATAATGCCTACCAGATACAAGCCTACCTCAAGCTGATGTTTCACTTACCTATATAGTAAAAGCAATAGGTGTCTTGGGAAAACAGTGAGAGAATCTATACAATATTATTGAAAACATATTTAGCCTACATGAATATGTTAAATTCAACATAATCAAACTCATTGTTGATAGTAATAGAAAATAATTAGACTATTGTTTTACAAGTTGTTTTTGTTATTTCCATAAAGGTTTCGTGAACAATAAAGGGGTTTTCATAACGCTAAACAAGTATAATTGAATTACTTTTGGGGTTAGAAAAGACAGATTCTAAAAGCAGAAGTGTCTTAAAAGAACCTACAAAACCAGCCACAGATTCTCCTTTATGAGTTGGGATGGTGGTAAGAATATAAACTATTTAGTAGTTTTAGGTAGAATAAAATAATCATTTTATAAAAGAGTTTGCAATAATTAAGTATAAATTAATAATCAACCTCAGTAGTTAAAATTCTTTGAATTGACTCTTACAAACTAAATATTCCTGACCTTTTACACGCGTACTAAATTTTAAATTTGAATTAAATATCTCGTAGTGCATTTTTTTTCTTATTCAATCAATTTTATATTTTGGAATACATTAAAACAGCTTAACAATTAATTATAGAACATTGTTCTTTTGTGATTTATGTACATTTTTAATGCTGCATTAATGTTCCAAATGGACATATATTCCAAGTGATTGATATAATTTGTGTTAGATAGACCAGACAACTTACTCACTACCACAGAAATTATTTGATTATCATGGGCTGAGTTTGTTTATGTGATTTGGTTTACAATCTAGTTTTAATGATAACTTTATAACAGATCTAGGTTACAAACACCAATTATCTCGTGCTCCAATTATGCAATGCAATTGGTTCATTTGATCGAACTCAATTCTTCAATTAACTACAACAGTTATTGTTACAGTGTCTAGAGTTCATTTAATTTTGGTCCATTAAAAATTATTCAGAACATCATATTCTATTTGAATGAAACAAACAAAATCAAAACATATTTCAACTGTATTAAAACTTCATCTTAAGTATGTACATAAATCTTAAATTTGTTTCTGTATCTTTCTTTAAATTATTAGCTTAGTTCCCAGTTCCACGGAGAATTTACTAACCATTTATTATTTACTTATTATATAGTTATCAAAGCTCTGAACTGGAACCTTCTATTAAGTTAATGATTTTTTATATATTATTAAAACAATGTATATACTTTTACCTCATACCAATAAAAATTCATCAAAGATAAGAAAACAATATAAGTATGTACATCACAAATAAAGGTATGAGATAAATAACTCAGCTGATACTGAGAACACGTCAAAAAGATATTAAAGGAAACTTTAATAAATCAAGTTCTTTGTGAAAGCCAGTGACATCTTTCATTTGTTTACTACAAACCTTGACTCCAAAAATCCATAAAATATATTTTTCCTACAGTTACCTAACAATGTACATGTTCTCTCACTTATTTGAGAAAGCAAAGTGGCCAATTCGCTCATCAGTGAGACAATGTTAACATTGTCTCACTCTAATTACTTTGTCTCACTCCAGATTTGCAACGTGAAGGCACAAAATAGTGAGCGCATAACATGCAGGCAACGTCGTATGCGCGCGAAAAACGTTGGCAGCACTGGCTGTAAATCAGCTGGTCAGCTGTTGTACTGTTGTATTTGTCACTTCACATTAAATGTTATATTAAAAGTTCACTTCTGTGTAAAAATAGGTAATGTTTCTTCGCCAATTTATTTGTTTTATGGTAACTGTAGGAAAAGTATAATGTGCAACTCGAGTTCAAAGTACAATTGCCTCACTCGAGAATCCATTCCTCACTCGCCTACGGCTCGTGAGTAAGGATTTCTCTCGAGTGAGTCAATTGCTCACTTTTCTCACTAGTTGCACAAATAACTATTGTTCTTTACCTGTACTGTTGTACATTTAAAATCTCGTTGTAAGTTAGTATCTACAATCATTTTAATTTAATAGGTTTTTTCATGCATGAAACCATTAGGATATTTGTTCATAGGCAAAAGGTATTAATTTATAATTGTATACTTCAATATGTCTGTATAAATAAATTCAAAGTTATATTTCTGTTTGATAAGAAATTTGTATATTTATAATATCAATCGAGCCTGTTCGTTTGTACAATGAATATACAAACGAAGATTTTTTTGAAACGGTACAAATCATTAATACGAATTACACGCTGTAATAGAGGATTATGAGCAATTAGGAGCAGCTTATAAGCATTTAGCTTATCTAACAGCGTAGTAAATCATTAGTTTGACATTTGATTTTATATTATTTATGTACTGTATAAA
Organism: Macrosteles quadrilineatus; assembly: GCF_028750875.1. Lineage (NCBI taxonomy): Eukaryota > Metazoa > Arthropoda > Insecta > Hemiptera > Cicadellidae > Macrosteles > Macrosteles quadrilineatus. The sequence continues at coordinate 67,428,689 of NW_026542597.1, forward strand.
TTACCATAGCTAATAATCTATAACCAAATCTGACAATAAATACAATTATTAATTATGTTTATTAGATAATTAGTAAATTAACTCTCTTTGACAGATATGACAAACCAACTGTAGGTTCCCTCTTCATTTATAGAAAACAACACACAACGTTCATATTGATTTTATGACTGAAAGAGTAATTTTTATTTGTTGTATTTTTACACTTAGTTAAAGGAGTTTTTCTATATATCCGAAGAAGTGTTATAGGAAAGAAACGTAAAAATATTATATTCGGGATTGAATTGGTATAGCCTTTTAGAAATAAACGCAGACATGCCACTTTTTTAACTGACAGAGTCAACAATTATAAAGGCAGGAAAAATATACTTGCCTTAAACCAAGAAGTAAAGTGGACCAACAGACTTACATAAAAGCTATAATTGACTTTGGATGCTGCAGTATACATTGGAAATATATGGTCCAGTATTGGCTAGCTACCCACACAGGTTTCAAATAAATACGTACAATGATACATGCTCGTATTTGTTGTTCTCTAATTTGCAATGCAGATGACACTGTTAAGTCTGATCGGGATTTTTTCTATGCCAAAAAATGTTTTCCCTTTATATAATTTAACGTTTAGCCGTAAAAATACGAGTTCATTTAATTTGTAAAATTTTGATTGCTTGGTAGATTTAAATATTTTTTTATATAAAGAAACTACGTTACTTAAACAATTCTTAAGAAAGCCACCTCATAAAGTGATTTAATATTTACGCCATATTTACACTTATATTCCTAAAACACCAGAGAATTTAAAACAGAAGAATAGATCTTTCTAATATCGTAAATCCAACTTACCTTCATTTTTATCCTTATAAATGGTCTGTATTCTTCACCAAAGGCCTATAATGTTGTGTGTAACGTAATCTAAGCTTTAGCAACAGAGAATGAGAAGGATTATGGGCTCTTTCCCGCTCTGCGGTCATTTTATACTCACACAATCTGTGTTGGCAGCAGCTAAAACTTTGCTATACATACATGAAAAGTTAAAAATTTTATTTGGCAACAATAAAAAGAAACAACTTTATTAAAACAAACAAAGAAGAAAAAGAAACAATTTATTTTGTCATCGATAAATACATTTTACACCTATACTTTATCCGTGTTTAAGGATATACAAATGTAACAATATTTAAAAGCATTTTAATCTGTTCCAGGTATGTTGTAATATGTAAAGTGAAGATGAGGTGGAAAACGTTGAAGCCTGGTAAGTATTAAACCTAATCAAGTGTGCTTAATAAGATATTTTGTTGTACCCGACATAAAATTACAACTTATCCATCGTGAAGATTGGAACTAAGATTATTCTTTGATAATATAAACAATGTAAACGGTCGCTGTATGTGTCATTAACAATAGAACCCTCATGAAATTCATCGTATGGTACATAATGAATTATATCTAAGGCTGTTACGTTTACTATAGCAGATACATGCCTCAGGTGAAACCGTTATATTTAACGTATCAAGTAACAATTCCGTGGTTTAGGCCTACTGAATGTGTTTGAAAAAGGTTAGTAAAGGTTTCCTCGAAGCCAATACAAATATTTGGTCTTGTTCCGGTTTATCACTGGTTGGCCCTTCTTTCTATAACTTATTCGGAATCCAAATGAACTTAATATTAATAAGAATTAATTTAATTAAACTTCATTCTTGGCACCTATTATCTCAAAGGGTCTTGGCACCTATTATCTTAAAGGGAAATCTCCCAGGTATGATTTAATATTATACTATGTAAGTATTTTTGGTATATAGATGTATGCAAAAGAAACAACATTTTCTTAAAGCACATTGGAATGGACACGCCATTTATTTAATCACTCATATTAAATAGTTTTTTTTTAATAGATAATGGTTTGTATTCTGAAATAAGACAATTACGAGAACAACGTGTTATATTTAATTCCCAACGGAAACTATAGAAATAAACTTTTAAGAGTGAAACGATAGAAAATATAAAGATTAAGCTGTTGTCGTTATGTTGGATGTTTTTTGCGACTGATGTTAGAGTAGCCTATTAGCTTACTTAAATTAATTAGGATTGTAAATTATAGCAGTAACCGTTGAGTCATGGTACTTGGACACGACTTAGAGGCGATAAACAGTACTAAAATATTAACTCAAAAACCACTTTGTAACACAACAAATCATTAAACTGCAATTTAATTTAAAGTGTACAAAGTAGGAAAGTGACTTTACAACGTTGGCAAAGTTCCCCAGCCACAAACCAATGAGCTTTGTAGATGCAAATGAACGCAAAATGCGACCAAATGTTCCATATTCATTATTCCAGGATTATAAATCTTACATTTTAACCACCCGATTGTAATGCCAGTAAGGTTTGTGTTTGTAAAACATTCTGCACATGAAAACGTATTTTTGTAAAGGGGTAGAATTTAGCCACTTAGATTTTCCTAGTGAAGCCTCGATTTTTTTCTTGAGTGAAAACTGTTCGTAGTATATATATATATATAAATATATATATATATATATATATATATATAGGCAGTCATTGCATTATATTTTTAAATATGATATATAATGCCATGATAATTGCAAGGTCTATAGGTTCCTTATTTAAAATTTATTATTATCACACAATCATGATCCTATTTTAGTTAAATTTCAAATATTTAGTGGTTTTAAGACATTTGGGTTACAAAATATTACGATTTCATTTGCTTCCAAACAGTATTCGTATTAATGATTGTAAATACTAAATTGTGATATAACATTTAATATAATCTTTTTAATTATAATAATTTACCACTTTATATCAGTATCAATGGTATCAATACTTGTGGTGCACGGTTAATAGTTTCCTTAGTTCGTGAATATAGTACAAAAAACGTTTTATAAAGTAACTATTACGCATTTTAGTGAACCCTTTGGAAACCCAAATTATTCGTTTTACTCTTGAGGAATTTTATTCATACTCCTACATCACATTACAATTAACAATATAATGCTGACTATGACAAAATGAAATAAATTACTTTTATGGCCAACGTAATAAGAAAGACCAACGTTTTCCTTTAAAATGAAACTTAAAGTATGCTAGATAATGTTAAGACAAATTCATTTAAATTGACATGTTGGTCGAGGACAATGGTTTTAAGATTAATTTCATTGGTATAAAAGTGCCATAAACATACCTCAAGCAGTTCAGTTGAGCTTCTGTAGTGTAGAAACCAGGTCAGAAGACTTGTTAGCCAAACTTCAACTCTTTCAGCAATCCATTGAAAACTTACCTGGCCAGGAGTGTACTGGGTTATAAAGTGCTTGTATTCAATTTTATTATCAAGAAAATATAAAGTGTAAAATTAATAGAGTCATTTTGAAGGTGTTATAGGTGTTTTATGAAATCATTACTTGGTTTTACACTATGCAATTAAAATTCATTTAGTCACGTAGAAGTAAATATTTTTTATAAAATTTAATAAAAACAATTTGTTTATATATTTTCGCGGTTTTGAGTGTTCATATTCACAACCAAACAGAAAAAGATTATTAATATTTATGAGGTTACATTACCTTAATCGCCAAGTGATCCATGTAGTCCAAAACTAGGATTACGTACGTTTCGACGTCAATGCGCCATTGTTAAATCCACAAAATTTTTTAAACCATAAGGGTCACGTCATAGTCTTTCCGACACACACAAACGAAACAATAACGGACAAAAATAGATTTAATTTTTAGAGACACGACTGATGGTGCGCCGCTTCCTGGTTTATCAATTTAGACTTTGTCCTCTGCCACCTGTATCATCTAGTTGTGAGCTCTTTAGTTTTATGAGAGATTCAAACAATGCATTTGACTGGAAAACACGTTTGTCATTCAACAAATTTTGAGGCTGGTTCCTTTTAGCTTTATAAATCTCATAACATTCAATAACCGACACAGAAATAAAATAGTATTTTATTACAGGTATGTCGATGACATAGTACTATTATATGACGGTAATCCCAGGCAAGTAGAAGTATTCAATAATTTCATGAATAGCCTCCACCCAAATATGAAATTTACTGCAGAAATTTAAAAACCCTTATGGTTTAAAAAGTTTTTGTAGATTTGACAATGGCGCAGTAACGTCGAAACGTACGTAATCCTAGTTTCGGACTACATGGATCACTTGGCGATTAAGGTAATGTAACCTCATATATATTATATCTCAGTGATTCAGAAAAAACAACATACAACATGAAAAGATTATTGTTTGAAAAATTGATATTTTGCTTAAAAATGAATCATTTTGGTTTTTTTTTTAGAAATATCAAGTTAGGACGCTCCAAGATATACAACAATCCGTAGAAAAGGCGTAAAAACTGGCTGAGTTTAACAAGTGTAGTTTATGTAGCGTAACAATGGGATAAAGTCTTTCCCTCATCACTCTATCTGTATTCTGTTGTTTTATAAAAGGAAAAGAGTGTTTTTGCTTTGCTAAAAACTGAAAAAACTACACTTTACGTTACATTAACCGTATCGTAATACATTGTAATGAAATAAGTTAACGCAATGCAGTTAATTAAAAAATATTAGTTTCTGAGTTTTTAAATTTAAAGAGGTTAGAACAGATTTTTACCTGTCCATAGTAATTGTTATAGATTATATCCTACGTATTTATCGAAATGATTAGGTTATGATGATGAAGATAAATGATTTGACATAACAATGAAATAGTCATCAACGACTAACATTGGAAGCGCAAAGAAGGCAAATATTACCTAAACAATTAAAATATTCTGATAAAATATAACAAGTTCAGGTCACATCATTGTAAGATTAACCATTGTAAGACATTAATTTAAACACATAATATTGAAGAAATTTAAACGTGTAAGTGAATTAAATAGAACTTTTTTAGCTGAAAATTCCTCTGGTTTGTTTAGAAGGGATTATGTAGTACACCAACACAGAAATGTAAAGAGAGAGTTTATTGTACGACAACATCCCAAGTCATGCAAATTTTCAGTCCTTTGGGAGTAGAAAACTGGTAAAAATGTTTAGCTCCAATTTCCTTTTTTGAATATCGTCTTTGCTTTGCCACACTACGCTTACGTTTCCAACTTAAACAGTATATGTAAATTAGTTAAAATTAATTTATTGTATGTAGTGCCTTAATAATATGACAGTATAAATTAAGACAATATGGTTTATTGTAATAAAATAATGCACTAAAACGTTTGAATTGAGTAAATATTTTAATCTTTGGGGTATATTTTTTTATTAACACTATTATTTTAACTACCATTAATTAATTGGTTAGGTTACTAAGTAAAGACGCCATCACGAATTAGTATGCAATACCAATATGTATCCAACACCAATATGTGTCCATCGCCAATATATAGCCGTCACCAATATGTATCCATCACCAATATGTACACATCACCAATATGTACACATCACCAATATGTATCCGTCACAAATATGTATCCAACACCAATATTTATCCACCACCGATATGTATCCATCACCAATATGTACACATCCCCAATGTGTATCCGTCACCAATATTTATCCATCACCAATATGTATCCAACGCCAATATGTATCCATCACAAATATGTATCCAAAACCAATATATATAAATCTCAAATATATATCCAACACCAATATGTGTTCATCACAAATATGTATCCAACACCAATATTATCCATTATAAATATGTGTCCAAGTCCAATATGTAACCATGACCAATATGTATCCAAGCACAGCAGCTTTCGTTCACACTAGTGATAACTCAATGCGATGAGATCTCAAAAACTATATTAAAATGGAATCATACGGTATCACTATCAACATAGTAAAAGACACTTGATCACTTTATCTGGGTTACAAAAAATGAAATATCTGAAAAAATGTAGTTATCAAAATGTTTCTCAAGAAAGTGCATTCGCAAGAAGTGTTCATAGGGTTTTTAAAAATACCCTAATTCGTTTCATAATACGTTGAGAGGATATCACAAAATGTGTTTCACACACAAAGAGCTTTTCAGTTGATTACCTTGAAAGGATGAAAGATTTAAATTTATTGCTCAAACGCTTTGCTTGAACGACGTTTGAGATGATCAAATAAATGTCTGGTGTTTATTTAGCATTGGGGTGTGGTGAAGAATGAAAATGTTCTTAGAAGTGTACTACGCGTTTATATAGTAGTTTTAATTGTATTAATTTACGATATATTAATAATAATGATAATATTTATTCCTCCTGGACAGAAAAAAATAATATGAAAAAGGAAAAATAATTGCTTAATACACATTCTAGCAAAAAAAGAAACCCATAAAAACCATATCATATAAAAATAGATCATTTAAATTTACTGTCAGTAATTTATTAGTACGATAAATGATATAAAAATGAATAATCAATTTTGTTTCAACTATACACTAATTAAATAACACAAAAAAGACTTATGATTTGAAATATTGCAATAATTGTTATGTTCGGCAATTGCTCTTTACACATTGTTTGATAATTATAAGCCTCTTTAACAGGATTAAAGAATCCCATTGGCCCCTCCAAATAAAAATTTCAACACAGATTTATGATTAGGCTTATTACAATTTTTGTATTCAGAATATTATATATATTATAATAATTATAACAACAATTATAACAATGTTCTCTATTAATTGCATTGTAACAATAACACTGTTGAATTGCCTTTAGTAGTTGGTGATGAAAGTTTTTCTCAATGTCATTACACAAGGACCACACTTTAAAAACTCTAGCACAAAACGTGGTACTCTATAAAGATTTTATCAGCTATTTCAAATAAACCTTCTAAATGAGGGTTAGCACTAGTAAGCTTATATATTTGCACTTAAATATGTTAAAATTGAAAACTATTTATGTTTCTAAGTCCGAAAAAGGCTTACATTTTTTACAAAATTTATCATACTGTAACTTCAATAAATTTACTGTGAATTGTCTCAAAGTTTTACTTTAAATTGACCTATGAATTCAATTCCAAGGTTTAAGTTGTATACAGTATTATACAAAAAATGAACATTGTTCAATTGAGCTACCAAAGCTGAGTTCACTGACGCAGATGTCTGGTTTCTGTTGAATATTTTCACCCAGCAAACTGCTGAAACAATCAAATGTAAACTTTATAATTTGTATGTGACAAAACTATTAGCTGTTTCATGTAGTTGGGATGCGTACTTCAGAATCGAAAAGTGAGTGCTAAAATTTATTGATTAGTACATAGCAGTTTTGAAAATTCCAAAGACCCAACAAATCAAATAAATTAAAACTCATCTAACATCGTATTATGTTGATTATCGTGATTTATTTATTTTATTTTTAGTTATTGATAGTTACATACATGAATTTGAATTTTCTAAAATCTAGGCAAGGCTAAATGTAATACAAACGTCTACCCACAAAAATGAGGCTGAACTGATATAGATAATTGAATTATAGGATATTAGTTCCATACCACAACAAAGACTTATGACAATGGTTGTAAGCTTCATCTATAACATCAAATTAGAACCGTAAGGATCGTAAATTGTTTAATATTTTACTAATTTACTGTTTTTAATAGCTGTTCTCAGTTTACTTTATATCAACTATGTTGTATCAAGGCCCCACTAGAAAAATATTTTCTAGTGGGGCCTTGGTTGTATTCAGTTTTTATTGTTCAGTTGAAGAAATACAGTCCACAAATAAATATATCTAATTTTTTCTCTCTTTATTTATTTATCTACATCTACATTTTAATCTAATTTTATCCATCTCTCTGCATTCTTTAATCATACATTTTTGGAAAACTTAAACAAAGATTTTTTGTCTCGAATATGAAAAAAGTACACCTCAATTAACATTGATAAAATATTATCAGCTTAAAACTGCATTACGACTTTTACAAAAAAAGGTTATTTATTTAATAGAGATCATGTCAACATGCATTTAAAGTTGCATTGGGGTCTTGTTTTAATTTGAGGTACTCATGCAATGACCTTTGGTGTGGTTGAAGTAAATGTTGAACATTTTAATTAATGTTTGTCAAGCCCTGATGACACAGGATCTAATCTAGTTGTGGTTAGTCCAATGTCTAGTAAAAGCTACCTTATACTGTACTCACAAAGGTAATATACATAATTATGGTGTTTTGTTTAATATACAAGTAATTCCATCACTTAAACTTTGTTTTAGATTCTGTTACGTTTGATAGATCTGTAATATAGTTACAGGTTAGGTGTTATAAATATATTTCAAACACTTCAAAATAAAAACAAAGTCACTCAAATAGTTTTATATTTATCTTGTCATAAAAAAATATATCTAAAAATATACATTTAATCCTAACTATTAGAGGTCAAACAGAAGAAATTTGATGGTCATATTTAAGTCTTCGACGTGGACTTTTGTGACTTTACATGACTTTAAATGTATGAAAATTGTAAATTTTTAAAAGGAATAGGACTTGAATGAAACTCAAGTTATGTATTTTTCTATGGACTACTTGTGACTATTCGAATACTCTTGATTACCAGTACCAATCTTTAAGTTTGGCGTAAAAGGCCATAAAACCAAAGCCATATTGTTCACAGTCAGTGTGTAAGACAAATATCTAATAGAGTTTAAGTTGGTAAAATATATAATTTCTCCTCCCGAGGAAGTAGTTGTGATTTTGTATATCGTGAACAGTTCACATGTCCAAACGTACGTACTTAGATTTCACTAATTTGATGACTGATACCACAGAGATATGGTAAGCGCAATACATGCCTGGTAGGAGCATCAAATTTCCATTTACGACGTTTTTTGAATACTATGATGAACTAACTCCTTTTTGGTAGGAACTAGCTAGAATAATTGTGGGTAAAATAATTAACACGATATTGGTCTAAAATATGAACTCCTTCTCTTAGTTGTGACGGGAGCTCAATGAAGACTTAACTTGTGTAACAATCATCTTATATATTAAATAAAGCAAATAAACTTTCCTGGTCTCATATCCTGCTTCAGTGTAAAAAGAGCTTTTTCTGTGTAACTGAAAGTGTCTATGAGGGTAAAACCATACATATTTAATTCATTCATTTTGCTTATCAAATAAAAAATGTTATATAATATAAAGTGAACGCGAAATATTATCCTTCGTAATTGATCCTCAGTAGAGATAAATAGACTGAGACTACATCTAATAATCAATATAAAGATACCACTTAGGCAATGCGGCCTCTCTGAGACTTCATAAGTGCTACATTTTGCTTCGTCCGAGCAATCAGGACAATCTAATCTTACATCGTTTTACGTTTGTGCTTTGTGACTAAATAACTGTTCTAAAAGCAGTCAATAATACATTTGACATCGCTCATATTCCTTCCTTAAAATTATTATTAAAATGTTTTCAGGTAATATAATTTTTTCTTTTAATAACAAAGTATACTAAAAGGGACGTTTTGTGTAATAAAACATGAACAGTTGTTAAAAATGTACTACAGATATAAATGGGTGATAAAACACAATCCAACTTATAGCCATACAGATTTCTGGGGATTGTAACTCCCTTAAAAAATTAAAATACATTCTCACAAAATAAATTTTGAAAATATGCAACTTATAATGAATAAGAACAATTCATATAGATTGCTGTAATTAAAGAATATAAAAAATGCTGTTAAAATGCTGTATTTAAATAATATAAAAACGGGGTATGGATGATTGGAAATCGTAACTACCTTTAAATATTCTTAGAATGCCATGAAGTATTAAATACTTGAACACGGTGAAGATGTAGACGTAATTGAAAAAAATCTAGTGTGGTAGAATTTACCTATTTTAACGATAACTATAAAAATACTACTGCTTATAGGCTAAATGTTTTGTATTTTGTTATCATAAAAACACATTAAATATTTTATTTATGTTGAATTATTTCATGTTCATTCAAAAACACTAATTAAGACTCAAAAGTACAGAAAAACTTTATAATGTGTCAATACAAAGAAAGAGATTCCTAAATCTTTTTTTTATTTCATGATAATAATGGTTTGTGAAGTACTTAGTAAATGTCTTGGATATTAAAAAAGTACAAATTTGAACACCATAAGTTATCAAATATAGTAACACAGAGAACAAAATATTCTAATGGGATTCGGAGTCAACAGTAGTGCACAAATAAAAGATGTCACTAGCCTTCACAAAGAACTTGATTTATTAAAGTTCCCTTTTATATCCCTTCGACCTGTTTTCAGTATCAACGGTGTTTCTGTCAAAATATAACTTATGAGCTTTTGTCCATTTTGTTTCTTAAATTTGACATTTCTAGTGGTAATCTATGAATAAATTGGTGCATGATAAAAATATATCAATATATTATTATGTTTTAAAATATAGACGTCCATCATAGTCATAAATTATACCTAAGAAATACTCCTGTAAAATATCACATATTGGTTTTGTAATTGAGAATGTTTCATAAAAAAAAATTCAAACTGTTATAGATACAGATTATATGTATATTAAAGCGTTAATATAATAGTTGTGTACTTTTTCAATGAAAATTGCAGAAATAAGATAAGTCAATGACATACAAAAAAATTATGAAGTTAAATGCTTATAGCAAATGACTAATGTACTTCAAGGAGGGGATTAAAATCAAACTATTCTTAAATATAAAAAAAGTTAATCTAGATTTTTTGGGGAATAACTTAGAGCCTTTATATTAAATATTTATTTTATTTTACTATGACATTAAACAGCATATTACCGCTTGATAACAAAAATAATGACCGATAAAAAACATAAACCCCTAAACATTGGTTATGTCCTTTGAATGTTAATAGTGGTTAAATACCACATTCAACAAAAGCAAAGAGTCAATTTGATACAACTAATAGTTTAAGAAGAGGATTTTTCCTTAGAGTATTTTTCATATATGCAATTTATACATATTTGAAGTGGATTATACCTTCCACTCTATTGTTTGTTTTGATTTACGTTAGTTAATATACACTGCAAAATGGTTTTAATTTACAAAGGAATTGACATTAAAAATTAAAATTACCAATGATAATATTACATTTTGACTTTTAAATTATCTTTTAATTTCTGTAAAAGTCATGAAGGATACGACGGGTAAAAGCTAGAAACACCCAACAATGTTTTTTTGGTATTTGACTATATAGTAGACATGTTTTGGATCTCAATCTTCTATCCATTGTAGGCATCAGAGCCCAATACATTTAAGTCTTTCAAAATATTTGATATTTATGCTTTTGAGTTTGTAAATAAAAATATAAATTTATCTAAAATACAAATTAACATTTATTTCCAGTAGTGACGTGGAATTGACGAGGATCCTCTCGTATGGTTTGGATAGTGTCCGACCTTTAATCAATATTTGTCGGACCCGGATGGTGACACGGATCCGCATCTGGATGTGATTTGTCCAATGTTTAATCTGCTACGGTTTGCTACACTAGGCATTTTTCCGGAATGCGATGATCTTTCAAATCTATTACAAGCCCTACCATAATCAACCTGTCGCATGGCTTGAGTAATGTCTTACTTTTAATTCTATTTCCGTGTAAAAGAGATGGTATTTTAACAACCTGTTGAAAATCTTGGGTAAAATTAGGTACAATAGATTTTTTTCCAAATATCACCCTTAGGTCGTTAATAAGTAGTATGTATTGAATGTAGATTATTTGCACATGTAGATGAATGTAAAATATATCAGTACACAAATAGTAAAACATAATAATGTTGAAGAATACTGATACTAATTACCATTAGATTTGTCATTCACCTCATAACCAACACTTACTCTTAGTCAATCAGTTATTAGGCCTTTTCCATATCCCAGCTGTATTAGTCATGTAATTCATGAAAGTCTGAGTGTTTCCAAAACTTGGTAAGGTATTTTCAAATCGTTTATCTGAATTACATCAACTCTTACCTATATTGCACTTACACTTCGTCAACGCCTTCTAATGTTGTTTGTGTAATGTAAGCTTTTCCATCTGAGATTAAGAAAGATTACGGAACCTTTTCTGCAGTTCTTTTGTATTCTTTACAGTTCTTGCTGGCTCAAGGAAACCTTGTTCTACTTACGTGTGATATTAATAATTTCCTATATCCAGCCGTAGCTTCACTCAAACAAATTGATTAGGAGTTCTTCTTAAAGTAATCATATTTATAATATTATATAAAATAATAAATTTAAAATATATCTGAAAGCAACGAATGTATAAACTACTAAAATCATGGTAATGTGTTCTAGGTATGTCTCACTGACTGAAACTGCTTGTGAAAATATGGAGCTTGGTAAATACAAAACACAATAGGGGAGAGTTGTCTAAAATGGGGACGCTAGGCAATATGGGGACATTCCGGTACTGCTAAACTAGTGCTGCTATCAGCTGATCTTTGACGAACTATTGCGAACTAACCATTTCACTCTACTTTGAGCTAGTTACCGTTGATATACTGACTATAAGTTTCATGTTGCACACTTTTAAATATTTGACGATTTATTCTTTGGATTTTTGTTCGTGTCTCAACTGTGTTTTTACGTACCCAACATAGAGAGTTAAAAAAAGTAAGTGTTTGATCACTATCTTCAGTTATTAGGCTACAATTTGTCGTTTCTTCTATCCAAAAATCTCAAAGTGGAGGCTAGGTACGCCATGTTTGTTTTATTAATACAGTGGCGGGTCAAACGGGGACGTACATGGTAGGACAAAATGGGGACGTCCCCGTTTTATAAGAATGTCCCCATTTTAGACAGATTGTAGGATAATAACGTATACACATTAAACACTTTTGGCATGAACCAGTGTTTTACTACTTTATACGTTTTATAAATTTCTAACTGATATGCTTAAGGATATAAATATGGTAAAGTTTAATTAAAAAAACTTCAACTCCATAAATATGTTAAAATATCTATTAAGTTGAAAAATTCTTAGTTTTTATTTTCTATAGCAATCTTTCTAACATGTTTAGTCACTTTAAGAGGTAATATGATGAGTTTGATGTGTTTTGTATTCAATAAAAATGCTTTTTCATTAAAAAAACTCAATTTTGCATGTGCTCTTATGGCGTCCCCATTTTACCAGAAAGGTCGTCTTAAACGGGGACAATGTATGCATTAAAAAAATATAATTTTATTGTTATATCTAGGGAATAATTGATCAAAAGCTACCAGTTTCTGTCAACACATTAGTGTAGTCTTGTTCTGTCTAAATTTCAAAAGTTTAGCAATATTTTTAAGCGAAATATAATGTGGAAACCACTAGAGTCCCCATTTTAGCCGACCTTCCCCTACTTACAAATAATCGAACGTAATATGCTATATTTAATTGTTCTATTATACTACACTTCTGTGCAATTTAACGTTCGATTGGTGATTACTACGTGAGATTGGAATATATCATGTTCTATTATCTATTGCATAGTAGGTTAAGGTAATAAATCAAATAACACAAAACATTTAAGGTTTCAACCAATTTTTATTTGTATACCTACTCAAAGGCTCTATAGGTGTGTATATCAATATGCCTTACTCTAGGGCTACATACAAAAAAATTTTAATCTGGACTCGATCTCAATCTTATTAAAATGCATTGCTCTAATAGGTTGTGTCATGTTTTTTTTTTTTTTTAATATTTAATTGCAGTATATGATACAAGCAGTATTGTTGGTACTTAAAATAAACTACTTTCAAAGAAAAAAAAAAACCATCTAGTCATATCCACAAATATTGCTACTCAAAAACCAAATACTATCAGGTATAGTATCTTATTTATCCTAATCTACATTCTTTGGCTTTAGAGAAAGTCAATAAGTTTAGAAAAATGAAACATACCCGTATTAAGTTAGGTTGGAGGTTTTCCTAAAGTGGCAAACATTATCTGCTTGCCACATAGTGTCCTCATGATTACTTAAATTCGTGTTTCACCCCTTATACTCTTGATATTAGACAAATTCACGAGGTGAAGGCTATGGTATTAAATATAACTTACAAAAAATAACGTTAGGCTGCAAAGTAATCATAAACGTTCAGTTTATCAAATGAACTGTGTATGCACATATTTACTAAATGCAAGTGTATATGTCGTACAAAATGTTTATCTTTTAAAATTAAAACAATGAGTTACTCTGATGCTAGCAGTAGGAAATCAGGGTGATCAACTCAAGTAGGCCACCATTGGGATATCGGACACGGTAAGAATTAGAGAAAACTTTAAATGGGGTACATTCCTTAATTTTTTGTGGAAGTTAAAAATATTATATTATTTTTTCGAAATTCAGCCGCCATTTTTCAAAATGGTGGCCAACTTTGAAATTTCTTATGGAACAATCATATTTTATCTTTTTGGTCTTTTTGGAATGTGGATGCAATTTTAAAAATTATTTGACTTATTACTCTTCGCATTTTCGCTATAAACCTACTTGTTTAGGAGCTACATGATGTAAAATGTACACCGGAAGTCATTTTTCCATAGGCTGTAACTCCTAAACAAGTGGGTTTATTAAAAAAATATCACAAATACAAAGTTTTTAAATTGCATGTCCTATCCGAAAACATGATAAAATACAATAAATAAAATATAAATAAATTTTATAAATATAAAAATAGTTTGTTTCCTCAGATTCAAAGATTTCTAGTAAAATCTAAACTAGACCATGAGGTGGGTCGACACAAGAAATGTAGAATGTGAGTTTATTGCAGGACAAGATCCCAAGCCATGTAAATTTTCTGTCCTTAGGGAGCAGAAAAGTGGTGCAAATGTTTAGGCTTCCTTAATTTTCCATATTTTTGGTTGTGTAAAAAATGATAATTCAATGTAATACTAATACTTGCTGTTGGTTCATAATAATTATTAAAAGTTACTCGTATTATAAATTCTGTTGATAAAGCACTATTTTTATAAGTATATAAATATATTATTCTGACCAAAAGATTTGTAAGCAATAATTGATTATACTAGTAAATAATTGTCTTTATATTGAATATTAAATAACAACAATTACCATTAGTTTTAGCATGTAAAGTCACAAATAAATTCCATTACCAATAATATTGCATTTTTAATTAAATTAAAATAGTGAATGTACAAATTAAACTCCATATGGTAACGACAGTCCATTTAAATATACTTATTAGCCGAGTGTTTGCCTCACATGTACCTAATGACAGTTAAATTGGGTTTGGTAAAGTCCATGATTGAAAATAAAAAAAATTCTTTGATTAAAAATACGTTTTAAAACTTAGTAGTTAATTGTTAGAATACACCAACTCGTTCAAAACTACTTCAATATGAATGACACTAAATATTTTTGTAGATACAAGAACTTTCCATTTATTATTTATGAAGGATGAAAGTTATAAACATAGTAAGACAATTTTTATCACGATAATAAAATAAATATAAAGGTAAAGCTTTCGTAGTCTCTTGGTCTGTTTTATAAAGGATTTTGCATGAACGCACCACACATTTGAACAATGGCTCTTATTGAATACTGACTATGTAGTTTCTTGGAATATAAAATCAAACAATTTGATTTAACCACAGTTAATTCGTGAATTCACTAATTACAAATGTAAGCTCAACCTCGAATCAATTAGTTTTGAATTTGAACTACACAATACATGTTTATAATGATAATGACCATGCTTATGGGGTTAAGAAGATATTTGCCATTACAATTCCTGAAACAACCTGTTTAGCTGCAATACACGTATTAGCAATCTATAAACAGTGCATTCATAAAATCATCTGTAAAGTGACATAAAAGGCAGGCTTGCCACAATAATATTCTACGAAAACAGTGCTAATAAAGCTCTAAACAATCTTTAAAACGAAACCTGATTCTTCAGGGACATTTCTAACAGCTATTTTAACTTCAGTCCTACCGTAATTGAGATAAAAAAAATTGTTCGAGCTGGAAATCCCTTCCGTTAGTTAGATGTGTATTTGTAGTTTGGTTAAATACTTTAGAATCATATATTTTCCAAATTGTAAAATTTAATTTTTTTTTAGTTGAGTGAGATTGTGAAAAACGTTATAGCAATTGTTCAATATGACTACAGCTTCCTATAAAAGCTTTATACCATATACATTTATGTAAATTCAATACCATATGTGATAATATCAATTTAATCGTTGACTCATCAACACAATGTGAAATAAATTACCTTTAACCTTTCAAACACTGTTCTATTGAACTTTTGATAAAAATTCACATCCTCGAATTACATTTATTTACTTTACGGTCGAATACCCTTCTATTGTAAATAGAAAAATACAAACTACTTTACTACAAACTACTTTTGGTAGCCTTTGTAATCCAAAACATGGTCGAGAATGTCTGATTTCAATGGAATTACTGATACAGTTGCAATATGAACTGAAAAGACTTTTGAACCATATTCAAAACTGCACGGGAGTAAATATTTTACTTATATCTTAAATTTTCTTTTTAGATCATCTGTTTCATTAAATGTTAAAAAACACAAGTGGCTGTATTGTATTAGAAGTAAAGTATAAAATATACTTAACCAAATAGCCTTATAAATGATTTTAGATATTAATTATATAGACTATCATTATGAGCTGAACAAATTAAGAAAATTCACGATGTTTTAGCTTTTAGGCAGAGAAGAAAAACAAGTAAATTACGAGTTAAGATTCATTAGCGTTAGTTGCTCGACCACTTGCCAGCTGGTTTGCAAAATTAATAGCCTATTGTAGCCTTCAATAACTGGTTAACGAGAATTCCCTCATTATATTATTAAATGAGAAAATTCAAAACTTTTTGAAATACAAATTTGTTCGAAAAATTAAGAAAAATAGACTTAACAGTTAAATGGTTGTCTTCGTTTATCCTTAGATAATCATAGTTTTTTGTTGTTGTTTTTTCCTAGAATGCTAGGCACGAGTCTGGGATTGTTTTTCAAATTACATCAGGCTAGACCTAGGGGTTGCAGTATTATCCCTTAGATAACAACCATTGGTGATTTTGCGCGTTTTGAACCCGGGTCCTCGTGGACCGAAGTCCCGTGCTCTAACCACTAGACCAGCTCGAGTCTACTTAACTATTTTTAGATAATCATAGTACATTAAATATAAGTTTAAATATAGTAAAGATATAAGTCTTACATAGTAATATTTACCCAGTGAAAAAAATTAAGAGCAAAAATTTAATTAGTTGTTTGTACAAAATTCTTTTTACAGTATTTTAGAAACGAGAGAAATGAAATGAAATTGAATGTACGTTTTCGATACCACCATTAGTTTTGATTAATTTAAAATCTTGTACAGGCTAATATGTAAAATTCTTATTATTAGCCAGGAGAGATAGAATTACTTGTCGATAACCGGTTTAGGATGTAGTAATGGACCCTGATTTAGCATTAGTAGGTAATGGATTTCTATTCTAAGCTGCAACCCACCCTTGTCAGGTCTG
Source organism: Macrosteles quadrilineatus (assembly GCF_028750875.1). NCBI lineage: Eukaryota > Metazoa > Arthropoda > Insecta > Hemiptera > Cicadellidae > Macrosteles > Macrosteles quadrilineatus. The sequence goes on from NW_026542597.1 coordinate 67,446,168, forward strand.
TTTAGTTAGACAACGAAACATCTATTACTTAAGTTCTGGTTTCTGGTCATGACTGCGTACTCCCTTAATAGTTTGCTATAGGTATTTATTTGCTAGTTTGCGATAGTTTGCTATGTATAGTCCTAATTTCCCGCATCCAACTTTTGAATATACTGTGTCGAAACATGAACATAATAGCATGTCTAATGTATTGTAACAGTATGTTACACATTTAAAAGAGTTTTTTTTTTTGTTTTACAAAACAACATGCTTTCAAAAATAATGATTATAGCGCAAGAATTCACAAAAAATATGCAATTTTAAAAATTTTTATTGATTGTACGTAGTATTCCTTGCTAGGAAACTGAGGTACCGGTCTCAAATCCCGCCAAGTCACTAATGGGTTTTATCTAAGTGATATTGCAGTAACCCCTAGATCTAGCCTGAAATAATGCAAAAACAATTCCGGGCTCGTGCCTAGCGTCCTAGGACAAAAAAGCATTTCCTTGCAATATACACGAATTGAAGTCAAATTCATAAATTAAATACCAGGTAGGCTTATTAAACTATAATTCAAGCGAAAATAGTTTATGAAAATAAAAAGGTAAACTAAATAAAATTTGATATTTTGAATGCATTGCATTATAATATAAATATATATTTTTACCTCGTAATGCAACATTTTTCGCTATTAAAATTATTATACGGTATTAATAGTTAGGAACTACTGTTTCTTGATTTTCTTTTATATAAGGCGCTCGTAATACAGCATTGATTATCGTTGAACAATAAATGATTAGACTTTGTTTGTCAGGCCCGGATTGTGACCCAGGACCTCCAAGGTATTTGGTGTATCTATCTAGTGTTCTATCTGTGCTTCCTAACTGATCTCTTATATCAAATATTTTGTGAATGTAGGTTTTTAAATCTGCGCATGATACCATTAGGATGATTTCAAACAAGCTGTATCCAAACACCTGTAATATTCATTAGATTAAACAGATTTTATTATCAATCCTTTTATATTTTTTGCAAATATTTTTCACGTGTAAATTTAGAAGTATTTATTCTAACAACTGTATATTCACAGCTCCAACTCAAATTCGTACTTGTAGTCTTGTTAAAATATTGCACATGAGCAATATACCCTCATCTTCACAGCCTGATAACAGAGTTAATAAAACGCTAATTTCTAAACTGTTCCATTTACTACAACATATTGTTAGTCATGAATTAAACTGTTTCACATACAGTAACAAATAACAAGCCCTAACCTCTTCGTCCGCTAAATAGAACGCGTTTGGAAATAGTTAAGTAACGGTTTCAGAGTCTACTCCAATTTCGAGGCCAAGACAAACATTTGCACTGGTCTCTGTTCATCACTGGCTTATCTTTACTTCCAACAACCTATTTGGAGGTAAAACTTACTAATAAAGGCTTCACATACTTGTATCTTACACATATTATCATACATCCAAAATGAGGTACATAGAGTGGTAAAATACTGTTGTGCAGTAACTATGATATGATGGTGTCGAGATTGCAGATTGCTCGAATTAGTTTTCCTAAAGTGATAATTAAACTGTTAATATCAATTCTTCATTTAGTTGCATTTGTTGTAGTTTGTTTAATTACTATTTGCTTGTTTTCCATTTATTCATAAAAAATCATAACCTGTAAAATACGATGTTTGTTTGTGAAATTTTAGCATCATAATACATTTTCTATTAAATAATAATGTAAATTTACAATTTTAAATAATGACTAGAATCGTCTTGTTTTCACAAACATATCTCAATTTGATAGAAATCGTTGTGTAAAAAGAAAGACTGGAATGTTTGATATACAAAAATACGAGGCGACTACAGCATTTCATAGAATAGGTTTTTGGCCATCTCATAAAAATATATAGACAATATTGATACATAATAATATACACCAATCACAGCATATGAAACTTATACTAGTGCCTAATTATGAAACATTGATCTTGTTTGAATAATTTGATAATGTAATATGTAGTCCTCTGTAATTCTGTTTTATACAGTTAACTCTTTGTAGATTAGCTTTTAAAATGTTAAAAACAATACCTTACTACATTTTTCGTATTGATATCAATTTCTCATAATTAGATTGTTCTGAATGTATAGTGCGCCACACAAGGCCGTAATAAAGGTACTTCTATTTACAGTCAAATTATTTGGTATAAATAGTAAATAACACAATTATCGATCGTTACATTATTGTTAGTAAATTGGATAGTAACGTAAATTGTATTTTATTTCAATATTTTACCGACGATTAAAATAAGATGAAATTACTAGGATAATAAGAAATGTTTCTACGTAACTCCAAGCACTTCAAGCAATAATCTTTCCATGGATTGTAGAAACAGTTGTGAATATATCAATATTGTAGCATTCCAGGTATTCGTTACTAGTTTTAAGGGTTTCAAGTACGTTTTACTTCATAATCACAAATATCAAATTGAATTTTCTTAAACACATTATAAAGTATAAACTGCATCGTCCAGACAACAGGTATAAACCTTTATAGCATTTTATTTTTTAACTAATACCTAGTAGATATTACTCTCAGAGTACCTTGATATTGTTTAGCTTATATAATAAATATTGACAAGTTTTGGATGAATCTGAGGAAAGTCTAGAACAAAACTCCTAAGCCTTGCTCAGTAAGCCACAACATAAATGTAAATACTGAGTTTATTTCAAGAGGAAATCCCAAGTCATACAAAATCTTAGCCTCTGGGGGCAGCAAAATGGTAAAAGTTCCCAAGCCTTCTTTACCCACCATTAGTGTATGTGTTTATGGAAATACATTGGTAAAATATTGTGTAATCTTACTTGTAAATTGGGTTATGCAGTTTTATCATTTATACGATAAAATAGTAATACTTCTTGAATGGAATAATTTATACTATTACAACATCTTTGTTTTCTTACACTAATTATACAACAAATATTAGTTTCAATCTAGTAACAATAGGCGAATATAAAGAATAAATGAGATTAAATAATATGACAAGAAAAGTTAAAAGTTGACCTGTACGTTATCTAATAAAGCATAATTAACTATCTTAGCTTTTTTTGAGACTCATAACCGTTCCTTGTTCATAATCGCCTTAAATCTAGTGGCCTAGTTCTTGTGTTCGGGTTGATAATGTTTTAGCTATAAGAAAAAATTAATAATGATTTGAAATGTTTAAAAATAAAAGGGCATTTAAAAGGGAAACAAATATTAAGTTAGGCTAACTGACTTCGAGTAGATACTAAAATTAATTAACTTTTATTAGTTTCGTAGTATGAAGCAAATGCATAGTTACCTCTTATCTAACCTTTATAATGACAGATAGAGTTTTTTTCATAAATAAATAATAAATATGCCTTTATTTACACATAAGTTATAATTTATGCATAATAGGTGTATTATACACAATATGTTTAGTATTTATATAATTAACGCATCCTTACAAACGTGTATTAAATATTTATGCATACAGTAAAAATTAGGCCAAAAGTTGAATATTTTTTTGTACAACCCATTTAAAGAAATGTAGGAATTGTTGTATATAGTGACCTATATATTTTAAAGAAAAAAAATACCTGGTTCGTCTGTGTACAGGAATAAAAGACCCTACAACAAGTTTTGAATAATTATATTATGATTTGTGGTGGATTTACAATTAAAAAAAATATATAAAATCCATGCAAAATTGCGTTGTGTAGCTAAGCCAAAGGAAATCGAATATTGGCCAAACCACAAATCGTTAAGTTCCCGTGTGACCATCCGAGTTTGACAAACATTGATTAAAGTTATTTTATCCACCGTGACCTCTGGGAAAGCTGCCCACTGATTTTACGTGACATCCGATAAAAAAAAGACTTTTATTACAAAGGAAGTTTTTTAGCTAGTTATAAAAATACCAGTGTGGTATTTACTATTGTGGAACTCAAGCACAAACCTGAATTATATTTTTTAAAGAACACGTTGAGAGTTGTTGATGCAACAAATAAACCATATCTTTAAAGATAGTTTACCCTTTTGATCGATTTACTTCTTTGTGACTATTATAGTGCTAAATTATCAAATTATTATTTTGCAGCCGTACGCTATATTGTTAGTACTTTATATATGTATATATATTAATTTGATAACTGAAAAGTATTGCTAGTGTACTATTAAGTATAGGATGGTAACAAATATGAGTTGTGACTTGAGTTGTCTTGAAAACCAGTTTTGGCTGAAGACCGTTTTAAATAAAGACATTTTATTATTATTATTATTTTATAATTATTAAATATAACTAGCATACCCCGCACATATACAATTAACATGCAGTCATCTTCCTATAAAATTAGTTTTTTCACGTTTTACTGGCCAACTCTAATATTTAATCCAGTTGATGCATAACTATATAGGTTTCAAATAAATCAGGGCGAGCGTCCATCGAGGTATTTGTTGTTCTCCTCTAGTTTGCAATGCAGATAGTCCTCAATAAGCCAAATCGGGTTTATCTACAATTCCGAACAAAAAGCTTTCATCTGGATGAAATATTAAGTACAATTATATTTAAAGCTATAGGTATAAATGAACATCTTAAAACAAAGTCAAACAGAAATAAACAAACACACAGCACTATAATTATAATATTTCCTGTCCTTTTAGAAATATTTTATCGGTCTTTAATGCAATTTATAAATAAATATTTGAGTACGTTTACGTTTCTTGGTAAATTAGAATTATTGAATGGTTTCAATTTACAAAAGATCATTTTATATGGTGAAAAACTTCGGCCATCCCTTCTGAACCTTCTACTTAAAGCCTTTAAATTTATTAGACAAAGGAATAAATTAATCCTCATGCTACATGAAAAGATTAAACGAGATGAACAATTATTGAGTTAAGTTTACATTTAAAAAAATGTACATGAAATAATTTTGAAGGGTAATTAAAAATAAAAACCTGTGTTTAAGATCAAACACAATACACAATACATCATAAACAATATTATGTCAAAAACGTAATTTGAAAAATAATTCAAATGTAAGAAAAACTAGTGGCTAAATGTTTTAGTATCTTTTAACATGACTTACCTTTACAAATATCTTTAGATCTTTTATATAAAAAAGTGACTGTGAAAATAAAACTATCAAATCTAACAATACATTAGAGCTTATATTTCTTTACAATTACGTTATTTAGCTTGCTGATTTAAAAGCTAACAAAATGATTTCGTACAAATACAAATTATCGAGAAGCCATATTGATTGTTGAAATTGTCTTTCAGAATTATAATTATATTTCAAAACAGTATTACAAGTGACTTTGTAAGAAATATTAGCTGTGGTGTCACTGAAACAAGTCACGAACCTTGGTTTATGACCGTGTCTGCAAGGCAGTAATTCTTTTAGATCCTTCAGCCTCATGATTAATTAAATTTACCATAATTAAAATATTTACAACATACAAACTACTAAACAAATTATATAAAACTTGGTCAAACAAGGTCATACATACAACAATGATATTATTACTCAAATATATGGTAACCATTCTAAAATGTTGATAGCTTCTAATAATGATATCAAATTCGCAGCGTAAGAACATATGGCATGGCCGAACGTGTAATGGGTTATCTACAATTATCTCACCACACTAAAATACAAATTAAATATAATAAGACGTTAGATTTTGCTGATGGAGGGAACAGAGCAGATTTTGGTCTCAGAGAGGCCACATTGTTTTTTGTATGTTTATTTGTGTCATTGGAAGGTCTGGTCTAGTTGTAAATACGTAGTCAGTTAGTCTAACATGCCCTTTTAAATACCCTTTTATTTTCCAACAGTTTAAGTCATTAGTAGTTTTTGGTTACAGCTAACCTACCCCAACTCAAGATCTAGACCACCATATTTTAAGGCGATTATGAACGAGAAACAATTATGAGTCTCGTAGCAAAACAATATATTAGTCATATTTATTAAGTAAACTAATTTACTAGACATTTGCCCGTCCACTTAGGCTACTTATACGTGGAAAGTATACAACAAAGCAAGAGCTGATCCTGTGCAGTATACTGATTCTCCCTGTATACGTTTTTATGCAACCTCTTCGTACGTTCCCAGCTAGCGGATTTACAGCTCTATGTTCAACCTTTACATTCTGTAGTAAATAAAAATTGTATGCCGAACTTTAACACTTGAAGTTTTGTTTGCCCAAGTCAGAAGCAGTTAAATCGATTGCAACATATAGCAAGTCCGAGGTGAACCTTAGTGTTTACCAAACCGAGCATATTTGCTGAGGGTTAAGTAACGGTTTCCGCGCCCACGTTAGCTCAAATACCCACAATCCAGGGCCAAGACAAATATTTGCTTCGGTTTAGCTTCATTACTGGCTAACGTTACTTGCTACAAGTTCATTGGAGTTTAAACCTATTGAGGAGGATCCGTCTTCGATTTTTATGCGTTCGTAGTAATGTGTTTAAACATTCGTCATAAAAGATTTAAGCAAAGTACTGTTAGCCACGGTTTTGGTGTTAATTTAATGAAACGAAATATTGAGTGCACATTAATCTTTACCTATTTTAAATACAATAAACGCCACGTTTCCAATATGTTGTGGCTGGCGATGGACTAGGAAATTGTGTAAAACCAGGACATATGCCAAAATGCATTTACCTAAAAGCATAACTGAAGTTTCCCCAAACTGACAGAACATTTACATTATCTCTTCATTTTCCGTTTCCACTAAGTTCACTTTGTGCCAAAGATGCCCGACTCTTATTTTATAGGGTGTAAATGAAAATGGTTGTGACCAATCATGTGGGTTAGGATTTTTTTAAGTGTAACTAGTTTGATTTAAGTGTGATTAAAATACATTTACTTTCAGGTAAAACTTTTAGAAATCTACTTTTTTTGCAGTAGATAACCCATGAATAATCTTAACCCATTATGGGTTAAGATTTTTAATAAAGTATACATATAGGCCGTTGGTCAAATTCCAATTAGATAATACTTAACTTTCCTAAAACATTTTTCTACTACGTATCAGCCTGCAATTTTTGTATAAATTATACGTAAAAATCATGTAGAAATTGTTTGTGATACAAATATGTAAGGAAATGCCCATAAACTATACAATTGAAATACTAAATACAACAATGGTTCATAATAAAACGGATGCGTGCTAAATATTAACGAGAAAAACATTTGGGTTTTCAAACTAGTTTTCTTAAAACACAACATAATTGTTCACTTTTTAAGATTCCTAAAGTTGGAAACGCTTTACAATTCTGGCAAGTTCCGCAAACCGATGAGATTTGTTGATGCAAATGAACGCGAAATACTATAAAATCTTCCATATTCAATGTCTCAGGATAATGTAAATCTTTAAATTCAACCACATAATTCAAACATCTATTTCAAAAACCTGAAATTCAACCACCTATTTAGTCGCCAGTAACATTCATGCTTAATGTTTGTCAGGAGATACATTTTTTCCCAACTGGGAGATGAGTGACACCTTTTTTAATAATAAGAAAATATCATATCAGTTAAAATATGATTTACTTTGATTTAAAGGTAGGCTAAAAGATTGTTGGACTAGAATTAAAATGTAATCAAAAATACATTATATTAAAATATATTTGGGCAATTTTATTTTGCTTAATTTATTAAGGTACACAAAAATGACATTAGCATAATTTCGTATAATATTAAAAAAATACGTAATGTAAACTATAAACCACTCTAAAAATAATAGTCGAATTACCAATTTACATTACTGTAAACTTTGAGTGTAAAAGAATTGTTTATAGGCAATCTGAAATTGTACGATTGTGCAATGAAGTTTTCCTGTGAAAGCGTATCATTAATTTAGGCTCACCATTGGAACTGGACTCAAAGGCAAAGCAAAACTAGAACAGGGATGTTCCGTGGTTAAATCAATTAAAACTTTTGCTCATCTGCAGGTGTTTTGTTACAAGCGTTTCAATTGTACTTCAGCCATCGATACAGAACGGATTAGAGTTTCTGCAATCACCTAAATAGTAACGAGTTACAGTTTTAAACTAAACAATCTACTGGATTTAAGTTCCAAAATATTTAGTTTTTAATATGATTGTCTCTTAAAAATGTACATCCTGCTGAAAAAAACATAACAATTTAAACATTTTTCTTTTAATTCATCCTAAGAGTTTTTTGTATATTGTAAACTTTTACGTATATGATTTAGATTTTTTATATCATATTTAGTTTCGTGATTGCTTTAGAGCTTTCTTAAGTCATAAATATTTTACAACATTAAATCCAATAAAAACATTTACAATTTTACATTAGCTGCACCTTTTTATTGCTCAATACAATAACTGAAAATATTACCACACTGGTATTCACAAGAATTAGGTACTTTCCTGCTAAAGGGAACATTCATTATTATCGATTTTTCTTTTCGATATATCGATATTTTTGTTTTACTTCACGATCCATATTCCTTCTGTTTTAATATATTCAAACACATTTAAATTACAAATTAAGAACTAACCTTGTTTAGGCAAAAATAATAGCCTATATATTGGATTAGAAAATGAAACTATTCTAAACTAACCTAACATAACTAACCAAACTTGCTGTAGGCTAAGTTACCGTTTCAAAATTCCGTTTGATAGCTGAAAAGGCATACGGGGAATAGGCTATCGCACGGAATTTTTTAAATTTACAGCAAGTTTGGTTGGTTAGGTTAGGTTAGAACAGTTTCATTTCAATAGAATTTTTTTTTATTGTTTGTAAATACTGAATAATATGTATTTATCCTTATCGTAGTTTCTAGCTGATATGTTTAAATTTGTTATTATCAATATATAGGATAGAAAAAAAATAAAATATCAATATTCGAAAAGAAATAGTATATAATAATGAATGTTTCCTTAACAGGAAAATACCGAAAAATCACAAAGGTATTATCTCAAATAAGAAAAATATGAATAGAAAAACAATATGTTTTCGATAAAAAAGAAAAAAATAATGAGATTTATGAGACCACAATTAAGCCTAGGCACTTGTTTACTACAAGGTTTAATATTTACGTGATAAATAAGTTACAACTGTAAACACTATACAGCATGTATATAAAACAACACAATAAAGCTGCTACATAGTAGGAACTAGGTCAGAAGACTTGTTAGCCCGCAATGCAACAGTTTCTGTAATGCTTTTGAAAAACTTAACTTGCCATTATTTTATTTGGTTGGTATAAATGTATACATACACAACCTTATTTCAAATCATAAAACTAATATTTATAAATTTAAAATTATTATCAAGTATAGGTATTTTAAATAAATGTTTACTCGCTAAAATTGTATTGTAGTCTTCAATCAAAACTCAGAATACTATTTTTTTGTGACTTACACTAAAATAAAACAATGCACTAATATTCCAAAAACAGGAATTCTGATATATTTAATACATTGTGAATATAATTTGACCAATGTACAAATAGTATATTAAGGTGTTTGCTTTACATGCTATGCTTAGTATTTCGTCAGAGTTTCTAAAAAGAAACCCAATTTTATAATATAACGAATATACGCTGCACGGGTGAAAGGTTTTTTTCTAGGTAGCTAATACCTTATAAAAACTAAGAAATCTTCATATTTTTATAAAATCATTTGTTTGTTTTAAGAGAAAAGTATTTTTTTTAATAAGCTATATTTTTTTGTTAATAACGGTTTTATTTTTTACCTAAATTGCACGAAGCAGCTTTTTGGTGCATAACGGTTGCTATTTCCAGGCTATAGTTGAACATTTATCGATTCTTCTGCTGAAGAATCTAAGGATCACGGTACCATCATAAACACAGCCATTTTTAAAGAGGTTGGCGGCCTTTTTTAACCTTGCATTTGCCCGTCCACATAGACTACAGATCTGTGCGTGGAACGGATCTAGAAAAGCAAGGGGTGGTGGGCCGGTACACAGAACAAAGGTGAACTGTACTGATAAATGTTTTGGCAGTGACCAGGATCCGAACCCACGACATCAGTGCCTTGGACCCAAAATCCGCGACGCTACCAACTAAGTCACCGACTCACCAAACATTTAAACAAATCAAAGAGGTTTTAAATCATGTAAAAAATTTAAAATTTATATGTCAATAATTGATTATTCCTTTTTGTGAAAAAAATACTTAACAGCTCCTTTAGTACATTTAGGAAATTTGGTTTTATATTTTAATTCATGTGATGGTGAAGGACCGTGTGAATGGATGAATAATCTGGCTGATATTTAATAAGTGTAGTTTATGGAGCACCACTTTGGGATCTCATACTGATCCCTAATAAAACGGAAGGTAAGTGTTTTCTATTGTACGATAAAAATCAACTTATCCCGCATATTTTGATTATATAAGATTGTATCGAAATTGTAAAAAACGTGTTATTGAAACTCAATTTACAAAAATAACAAATTTTACAGAACAATCCTATTTTTAATGTAGGTAATATACTATAGCCTTGAGCTTTATACAACCCGCGAAATGTTGAAAAAATATTAGGTCCGTAATCAGCTGCTGAGAGAAAGATAAAAGATGGACTTTATCTAAATGATATGCTACACAGACCACACTTATTAAAACCTTTGACAGTCTTTGATAAAATATGCAATGCAACAAAAGTTTTAATCAGCTATATTCAAAGGACTCCTAAATCTGTTTGAGATTACATCTTTGCACAAAAATATATTCAAGATGAATGTTTAACATTGGAATATTTTCCAAGTAGTTTGTTGATAGTGTAAGTAAATTTCGACATACGTTTACTGGCCAGTATTATTTTGAAATACTTCTTTTGGGGATGTTGAATATAATATACGTCATAATAAAGAAGAAAGCGTATAATTTAGCGTAATTTTAAAATCTATTCAAAAACATACTCGTCTTATTTGAAAATATGAAGTAGTAATGCACTGTCCAAATACGATTCCAGTAAAAAAAAAAACATGGTAACAAGTGCAGTGTAATCCGACGCACTGAAAAGTCTGTTTTCAAGAGGATTACTGATAGAATTGCAATAAAAACTGACAAAACGTTTTGACCTGTTTTGCATTTTAGAAAATATTTCATTTATTAAATACCACCCGTTCATTTTTACATAAACGAAAATAATATTGAAGTGTAACACTTTAAACACATTATTTATAAAAGCATAAACAATTCTTTGTAAAAAATGTAAATATTTCGTGTGGTTTTTGGTGGTAAAATAGTGCATGAGCTTGTTAACAGTTGCAAACACAAGTAATTAACGAGGTAAGATTAATTACCGTTTTGGACCTCAAGTTTTAGATGGACAGATTTTTGTGCTGGACAATGGGCTTTACCTTTAAGGGCTATTTAATAACCCACCTGCATTATATTTTAATACATATAAAAATAAAACTGCCTCTTAGAGTGTATACAGTTTAGATTGTGTATCCTAATGTATAATATGGCTTATGGTAAAGAAAACAAATACGATTATTCAAAGCATTATTTTAAAATGTAGCTTTTGCTCTTCTTAACGAATTCTTCGGATTTTAAGGCAACTTCCCTTATATATATTGTTACTGTTAAACGCCCCATTTGTTAGATAAATCATAATTTGACATCAAAATAGCAAAAGGCATGTGGGTTTAGAATCTACTTTGCACGGTAGCAAACCAGTAACCATCACCATTGACTTTATATCTACTGGAAAGATAAACACTGTTACCTACCGGCTACCCAAACAATGAAAACTGATGTTTTTTTGTCTCCAGATATAAAATCCTTTGTCGTTGTAAGCTAGTAGCAAGAAAAAGAATTAGGTGACGGCAATTTGCTTAGGATGTGGTAATGGACTTTGATGCAACGCTATTAGGTAATGGCTTTCTATTCTAAGCTACCCACCCCTGTCAGATCTGTTTTAGCTGTCTTATCAACCCTTTTATTCACTGTCAAGTTTATGCCTAACTATCGCTGTTCTCACATATATGACGTTTGAAATCTAAAACTTAGATTTTTACTGTAGAATATGCCAATTGAAAAGCATGAACTATTAAACGTGTGTTCAACTACTTGATTTTAATATACTTTCTTTTTAACTGTAGTTTTAAATTAGCATAACTTATATCAAGAGAAGAACAAGTAAGGTTCACTAACACTTACTCCTTGGAACAAAAAAAGTATCCATAACATACGATAAATTGGTAGGCTACTTGGTATTTAAAGTACTGACCGACAAACCGACCACACCAATAAATCTACTCCCAAATAAGTTTTTTTATTAATATAATAAATTCTTTCTAACCTACATTATCTAATCCAACTTAACCTAACCACCTTTAAGTTAGGTTAGGTTGAAATTATTAGGTGCAGACGGTATAATGCAAAAGTACCGATAATTTTATACAGTGCGTAACTTTATGAAAAAAAAAAAAAACACTTTAGACCGAAAATACATTTCCTTGATTATCACATTGATAGTTTTCCAAAACAAAAAAAAAATCACTAACAAAATATTGCATTTCACTTACTTTTAATTTAACAGTTTTAAGTTATATAGTCGTAGGTTGATCTATAGGACAGCATTACATTAATAATTAAACCCAATTTGTCATGATTAAAAAAGCACATTATCACGGGTTGGGCGAATCTTTTAAATAACTAGATAAGTTTACATCTACTTAGTTTGCAATTATTTCACACATGACTATTGTGCAAACCCCATATATCTTTTACTAAAACACCCTAATTTATTACACCGGCATTATTCACTTTTTACAGTCGTAAACCAAACTATGTTAAATAAATCAACACCTTTGTTTAATCCAGGGATATTCCCAGGAAGGGACAACCAATTGTTTAACTCCTGAATGAAAATGTTTCAAATAGTTTTACTGAAACTTATCTAAGTATTGCTTAAACCTATTTCGTACATAACTACTCCTAATTTCTATTGTCATGATATTTTGTTGTTCCTATTTAACGTTTAATTAATACCATAGACGTTCTTCTGTAGGCTTATGAATAATATCCTATCATTATCATTATCCTTGGTAGAAGAGAAACATAAGAGAACATAATAAATAGCACTCATTAAGGTTCTATTGGAATGTTTATTATATGCATTAACATTGCATATGCATGTATTTGTTTGTGTTGCATATTAACTATATGACTCTCAATACTTTCTTTGTAAATCATGAACACCTGATTCTCAGGATTTTAGAACATAGAATGCCCCGTATTCCATGGGATTTTACTAACTTTATAGCTACAAAATAAACAAAACTCACTAATCCTTACAACAAAAGAGTTGCTCGTAAAAAAGTGGCGTGCTCTTTAAATGTGATTGAGGTGACATTCCTAATACAGTGGTGTCGTACCCTAAGTAGAATAACGTTAAATTAGTTTGGTGTTTACTTCATAACAAAATCCTTTGGGTTTATTTTTATAACCACTGTGGCTTCACTTCTACAGCCCTCTCCGTGCGATGTAGGTAGGTAAATGTTATCATTCTTCCGTTTTACGATGGCTTAATGTTTTCGCTTTTATCTCCGTAAATATTTTATGTAAATATTTAACTATGATGATCTTATTGTTAAAACAAACTACATAGTACAATGCAATCAGCAAACGTGTTAGGACAAATACATTAGTTATGTAATACATAATTGCCATAACATACTTAACTGTCAATTAGTTCTATTTTAGCAAGTGAACTTTTTAGTGTACTTTATTTTAATTGGATATATATTTATTTAGAAAGGGGGGAAATTTTTTAAGAGAAGAACAAGTGAGGTTCACTAATCCCACTCACTCCTTGGGGTGAAACAAGTATCCATAACATATATTTATATAGAGTGTAACGTTTTTATTTATGAGTGGGTTTTGATATATGATTTGATTTATCCATTATGAATATAAAAGTATAAAATTGAGACAAATTGAGTAAAACAACACCTAACCTTAGAGAGTTTTCTTTTAAAGGGTGTTGTTTGTAACTCTACCACCTTTAGCGATAACCTTTCAAAGGATTATGGAAAGAGCTGTTGTCAGACCTAACAATGTCAGAGCGTTCCAGGATCTCTATAGTTTGTGGAGTTAGAAGTAAATTACACTAAAGGCGATGTTGAAAGTTTTAACTATTATATTCATTTATTTCATTTATTATTTTATGAGAATTCTTATTTAAAATCGTAATACCATTATTTATTGACTTTGCATGTCTTTGTACTAATATATTTAGCCATTTTGCATAAAATAAATAATTAAACAATAAAAAAATATTTTGATTATATTTTGCACTTCTAAAAACATTATTTTTTATAAATACATGATAACCCCTGAATGCATATTCAGTAAAACTTTAAATAACACTTAGTAGTCATATGTATTGTTTCATAAATATGTTATCACAAATGTCAATTACAAAAGATACTTTAATATCATTTTAAACCACATACCTTAATGTAGTCAGTTTAATAAATCACGTAATGGCTCCGCTAAACTTTATCAAGCAATTTAGAAACATTAGTCATATTTTATCCTCCAATATGATCAAACAAATGTTTGAATTTTCACACACTGTCCCCAGTGTTAGTTTGGATGTTTGCCACAAGGAGGAGCCACTTTCATTATCATCTCTTTAGGCTTCTTCCTGTGGGTTAACTGTGAGGAAGCATTTTTGTTCGGTGTTGTTTCTCATCCATGATAGTCGGTTTAAATTTAGTTGCTTAAAATAATGTACAAATTGTATAAGAAATAATAACGTGCAGTATATGTTCAGCTTAAGACATTTCACTGAATATCTCAACATGTCCTTAAACTACACTTCCTACATAAAATTCTACATAAGTTTGCTTATTTTTGTCAAATTTAATACTATTCGTTCAATTTGTTTGCTTTATCTTTTTTTAATACTCCCTGTGAGTAGATAACAGCTCGACATTTCGATAATTCGGCACCCCTTAGTCCACAAAGGGACGTACTATCGTGGTTATAAATACATTGGTTATACTGTATTTTATAAAGACGATTTTAGAATGGCGAACGTAGTGAGCTATTCAGCTACTGAACCATATTAAACATCTACATTCATTGCATATAGACACAGATTGGAAACGATTGGATAATGCGTCCATACCACTCCTACGCCTTCCTACGTACGTTTATTTCTGTTTCAACTCGTTATGGACTCAAAGTTCCCACACACAAAACGTTTGACTCAGCTTTATTGGAGAGTTAGGTTCTGATATTACATATGTAAGTAAAAAAAAAAATGCTTTTTTAAAGTCAACGTAGAATTGTTACAGCAAAATCTCGCCAGTAAATGGGATGTAGGTCAGTGTCCATCCAGTGTATTCTAACATTTTACATTTTTCAATATCATACACTTAAATTGGTAATGCTTCCATTATCTTAATGCCCATAAAAAACTATTATCCACTTGACATTACATTTACCCTTTTAAAAATAGGCAATTGGTTGAAACACTTAGTATTCATCAGAAGCAACAATACAATTCATACAATTCCATCTAAAAAAAACCTGATTTGAACAAGGACTCGACTAAATATGGTTTGAAGAAATTAAATTTTTTTCTAAATTTAGGAGTGTTTAGTAAAAAAACTACAACTATAATTATTGAGAATCAACATAAATACCCTATCAATATTTCCAACGCTAAAGATATTATCCTTGCTTACATGCATAAATAAATTAGTTGAGCTGATGTAGATATTAATATTGAAGCTCAAATATCAATATTAGGTAGGTACTCGTGATGTACGATATATCAATATATTAATATTAAATTCGTCTTATCAATAAGTTTTTCTTTTGTACAATAATAATAGAACGAAATAATGCGTAATGTTCAAAGATAACTTCTGATGTTTAATACTATATTTATTGAACAGAAGAGCGTCACGATCAGCATAATTTTTTATATAAAATTAATAATAATTGGGAAATAAAAAAGGCTCTTTTTGTGTATAAAAAAATACTCTAGTTTACTAAATAAGATTCTTATATGTTTGGAGAAATATCACAAAGTAGACAAGTAATAATGGGGTTTTGATGATTAAGGACTTCTTGAAAACCAAGACAAACAAAAAGACAATAATAAAAAAATTGTTCCCCATTGAATATTTTTTGATGTAGTAGTTTTATTTAAATTGTTGTATGGGACATACAAAAATTTGAATTAAATAAAATCTGTCACAAGCCTTTCAAAATCCTTCTAATTTTCAATCCTGTTCATAAAAAAATGTCAATGATTGTATGTTTGTATCGAATGCAATAACACTTTTTATCATAACTATTCTACAATCTAAACAGTTTTAAAGTGTCAGTAACACAAAGAGAAGTAACTTACTGATGTTGGCAAAGTTCCGCAGCTACAACACTAACCAATGAGCTTTGTTGATGCAAATGAACGCGAAATGCGACCAAGTGTTCCATATTCATTGTCCCGGGAAAACAAATCTCCCAATGTATCCACCCAATTTTATAACCACAGATATCTTTTTATCCTTTCGCTATTCGTTGACTTTGTATATATAAGTTTTGATTAGGATAATTTTGTTGTAGGTTACAGATCTAGGCAAAGATAGCTATTAGACATGTGGTATATATTACAAAAAATAGTAGAAGGTGAAAGCGAGCTTGTAAATATATATTTGGGGACAATTTAATCTTAATTGTTGCCAATATTTAACAGAATCTTGCAAATAAAAAAACATATATATTTCATGTAGTAGAGTTATTTTTTTTCATATACAAATATAGAGGAATTGGACCCTGTGGATACCAAATAAGTACATATAACAGAACCATTGAGCTGATATAGGGTTCATACCACGTCAGCAGACTTGTTATCCCAGACTGCAACACTTTCAGTAAACCATTTGAAAACTATCCTCCCTGGAGCTGTTCTGGCTGCACGCTCGTTTTACATGTTATTCCCATTTAAAAGCTTTCATAAAAATGTGTTACATACAATTTCTTAACTAGATAAGTTCACACCAGTGGTTTAATGCATGAAAAAATGACACTATGTGGCAAGCTGTATGAACCTTACGGAAGTTCGAGACGATAACTATTAGACGCCTTGTAATTTTACTGTGGGTATTGAAAAATCTCACGCCACTTATTATAGTTCATGAGTATATTTTCCTTTCGTTTATAGATCTAAAAATATAGTTAAAAAAAGAAATTTCTAATGTTCGAAAAAAAGCTACAAATCCTATAATTCGTTAATTATAGGTTGAAATGATGGATGACTTAAATTTTTACTAATATATTCACTCAAAGTACATTCTTTCAAACATTTAATTATAGCCTAGAAGTTATATACTCACACTTTAAGCCTAGTCTATATGTGGGCTTCGTTGTAATAAACGCAAGTTTTGGGACGGCTTAATTTTTCTGCAATAGTTTTTTACTCAGAACTTTTAAAATACGGACAAAATTATCCCACGTAAAAACAGAATACAAATGTAGAGAAGTAAGTCTATTGCTCGACAACATCCCAAGTGATGCAGAATTTCTGTCTCTTGGGAGCAGAAAAGTTATAAACATTTTAGGCTCTTTTCTTTGTTGTGGTTATTTGTGAAAACAAACAGTGATAATAATAACACTTTTGAGGGATGTAATAATATGAAGTATATAAATATGGCTTTTTTAATAATTTTTTTCCTAATTATTTTAATTGCAGGTCTATTGTGTATACATGTTCTAATGTATAACATTTATTATTTATTTAAAGGTAAAACAACATCTCAAGTGATGCAGTATTTCTGCCTCTAGGGAGCAGAAAAAAATCTATTATTAATTAGTACATGCCCTGAACACAATTGATTTATTCCAATATTTGGTTTTTAATATAGATACATTATTTTAACATAAACTAAAGATAAACGATATAGAGGTATGATATTGAAGGATTTTATATAAATGGAGACATATTAACCGTGTTTGCGTTAAAGAAAAATTTTATTTTAATTCATTTGATACTTTCGTAATTAAATTGCTGAACTTGTATTTGTGTATAATCTTTGAAATGTTATTACCAAGTGTGTTATCTCATATACAGAGATAATTCATGTGTTTTATCGATGTTATTAAACTTATTTGTGATTCAAACCTGTATACGTTTCCGACATTAAATACATCAAACCTTTCATTCCAACCTTCAGATTTATTCGTATTAAGCTGTGCATGTATTTAGTAACGTAAAATGTAAACTACAAACTTACAATTATACTATAAGTTTTACATTACTTCTGTGTAATTAACATCCGACATCACTGCCAATGTTACAGTCTGCTGTGTAATTCCCTATAGTAATAAATATTATAAGCTAAAAACCCATCCCAGTCCAAAATATTAAATTTTTTTAAATGATCTTTGTTTGAATATTGAACTTTTTACTAACATCTTGAATAATCAGTTGATTGAAAAAGTTAAAAGAGAATTTAAACATTTTTTGCCACCAAGACTGATATTCGAATATATAATAGGTTACGTACCTTGGTCCGTCTTCAGTCTTAATTTAGTCAATGGATGACTAGTTTCGGGTACAAAGACCCATTGTCAAATCCTTTTCAAAACATCATGTAGAAGCTAGTCGAAAATCCGACGGAAGTCTTCATCAATATATAAATACAAGTTGACACATAAAGTTCATTATTTAAAAAACACAAGTTACGGAACATATAAGACGATTGATAGGCCGGCCACATTTTACACGGGACAAACCGACACAGGTTACACGGCGGACACGACAGAGAATACTAAACAGCAATTATAATGATAAACGACTAAGTGTTACATACAGACATAATGTAAAAAAAAAAACTTTCTTAGAATAATCACATTTAAACAATCACAGTTTTGCTACATACAATATACTTGTGTTAAAAATTGTATAAAATATATATTAAATGACAATCGTAAATTCTAATAATAAAAAAATATTTATCTTTAAAGTGAAATCATACTTTGTAAACAATAAAAAACCGTTTGTAAGGAGTATTTGGTTCTATTTCCAAAAATAAAAACTATTGATTTTAATGTTTCAGGGGAAAACTCAAAACTACCTGACGGCAACCTGTTAAATTCGTTGTTATGCACGTTGATTTGTTAAGACTACGTAATGGTCCTTTGTTCTAAGCAGCTACCCACCCCTGTCAGTTATGTTTTAGCTGGAAGACAGACCAACCCACGACTCACTTCGGAGAAATGTAATAATAATTCAGCTTCCTACAAAGAAATATACCATAATAGAACACTAAGAGTGGGTATATATTCGGTATTTAAATCTAAATAGATAAAATATAATACTGTTCTTAATTTAAATGGCTTTATAAAGTTCCATAAACGTGTTCAGTTTATTTGTTCAAAACGTTTTAAAATTGTAATAATTACAAATTGTATGTATGTTAATTATTTTCACCCTTGTATAATCAAAACAATATTCTTTATTTGGCCTAGAAAAAGGCAATAAGAAATAAACATTATTTGAACCTGGATACACAATTTATCCGGTACTTTACTCTGGGTTTGAAACATTACAAAGTTATTTATTGTAAATTTAACTATTAGTTGTAATTCCCTTTCTAACAAAATAAGCCATACTAAATTGGTAACAATAATCTCTGTAAAGTTGTATTGGTTGTCAATTTTTTTTTTTAAATTTGATTCCTAATAACTATTTTTTGTTTGAAAAAAGCTTTAGTTAATACTAAACATATTACCATAATACAAACGTAATACCATCAGTTAACACCAGTTAATACCGTACTTAACAAGTTTTCTCTACCTCTAAATAGGAAATACTGTTGTTTTCATAAGCAATACATACATTCGAGGGAATGGGTATGAAAAATTCGCTCACAAATTATAATCTTTAGCAATAGCACTAAGCTAGTTTCTTTCTCCTTTTAACTAATCGCCAATTTCAAAACTAAATATTATTTTTTTGTTAGACCTTCCCTCAGGACCTTTGAAAATGGAAAAATAAAATAAAATAAAACATTTAATGCAAATGAAATAACAGATTGTCTTGAAAATGTATCAATTATTTTTCATGGCATTTTTATAGAATAACTACCATTTATCTGTATTATTTTTAACGTATTGTACTGTTTTATAAAGTTACATTTTTTTTACTCCTCTATTATTTCCGTTGTCTATGCTAGTAGCAGTTGTAAACGGGGAATGGTTTAAAACCCTGCAATTTTTTTGGATATACTTAGAATCAAACCCTTTGGTTTCACAATAAAGTTTGAGACGATAACCAATGAATTTCCATTTTATAAACTCATTTTATAAATGGTTTGCATAAATTGCGCTAACTACAAAGCTGGCAACACCGTACTCATAAACTGACAATGGATTTAAACTTACGTTATATGCTCTCAAAAGTTTGATCATATTGCTCCCCATAATATAATATAGCGTCAACATAAGCTTTTATGAAAAATCAGATAAAACGCATCTCCTTTTATATTTCAAGCATGGTTGACAAGTAATATAAAGGGTAGTGCTACCTTTGTAACAGCAGTAAAACAGAAAGGAAAGATGTCACTGGCTTACACAAAGAACATGATTTATTAAACTTAGCTCTTTGCCACTCTTCGACGATGGTTGGTGGTATTGTCCTGATCTTACATTGACTGACGTTTGTGAAGGGATAAAATATTATGGTATACTAACAAACGTCTTTGTAACTAAACGTGGTAAGTTTTGATTAAGTTTTGGCAAACCTTTCAAATTAAGTCCAAGCAACATTGTTCATATTACTACAAATGCATTGTTGGCTTATACTAGAATATAAATAAACCAAATGCTGATTGAATTTAAAATATTAGCTTAGTTACGATTGATAAAACATTTTACAAAGAGTTCCATGATTGCTTGACTGTGGAAAAGATCTAACTTTCTTGTTTTGGAAAATCTTTGGTGGAACTTGGATTTTTCCTTTTATAGCTGTTTTAGGCTTGTTAAGTCTTAAAATCACAGGAATCAATAACACAATTTTAACTGTAGAAGTGGTTTTAAGAAGCATTTGTGATAACAAAAGATGGTTGTACATATTTATTGTATTGAAAACATCTAGGATTTAGATTTATTGTCAGAACCAAGAAACCTGTAGAACCAAAAGTCAAACTACCATTAGTACTTGTGAAACCGCAGTGCCGTTTGATTTATCTTGTCTGTCTTTGCCAGAAACTCCAAGGCGAAGCTCTTTTTGGCGTGGTTAGTTTTGTTTGAACACTCAATGCTGTGTTGTTATAAATACTATTACTCGTAAAAAATAAATTTAGTTTAAAAATACATTTTGTTAGTAATCAATGGGAAATACAGTTGAAGATGGACGTTATTGACACTATGTTGATTACAAGGAACGGTTGAAGTTGCCTATATTACAATTAGAGTTAAAAAATACCTTTAAAATGAAAACAAGGCAACGGCTGAAAAGACTAAATGGCACGTTTAAACCTGCATGACTTACTCGTTGTACATAAACCACAAAAAGTTACCAGAGTATTTTGAAAAATACATAGAATGTTACAAACCTTTTTTTATCAGATCCTACACTCACTAAGAACGATAGGGTTTAGCCTGGATCTATTTTCACATTACTCCTTCTAGATCTAGAGGGGGGTCACTATATGTAGTAAAAATCAATTAGTGAGTGGTTGGATTTGAGCCCAGGATGCTCATGTAATCGTCACATTCCCTTTGTTATTTTGGAATAAAGAACCTACATGGACCTTAACAGGTTACATAAAAGTTTACATAAGGTTCCTTAAAAGAAACTCGAGGCAATTACATGTGTGCAAAATCTTACTGGTTTGTCATCTTCGCGCATTACCTCATTTCAGCTTTCTCAAAAATACACACTTTGACTAGATAAATTCTATAGAATGTAATATATAAATATATCATATATAAATTCCTTATAAATATATTTACAAAGGAAAATTTTAAAAATAGAAATTAAGCTAATCAATGGACAGTTAAATTTCGACTCCAGTTGTACTTGACCGTTACTTCCGGCAGCCACCAGGATATAAGTAATCAAGATTCTTGTCATTCGCCTATTGGGTCTGATGATGATTGGAGTGTCCAATAAAAATGTATCACCACTTACCATCTTTTATATATATTTACCGTCTTGTGAGTGAAAGGCTAAGCGTAAATTGATGTTTTGAGTGTTATAAGACGTTTATTTTATTTACTTTGCGTATAACATATACGACAAATAAATAGGGTGACCGTTAAGTCTTAGGACGACTTTATAACTTTTAAACGACAAACGATATCACAACCACATTTGGTATACCGTTATTGGAACTTGTAAGCTACTTTTCTGTGTACATGGTGGTTGGATATCACCTTTGGGGGACGGCCCGTCGGGGGTCAAAAGAAAATCTTTAAGGACAGCCTATGTTGAGTTGTACATCATTTTAAAGGTCTACTTCAACTGAAAACAATGCCGCAAACCGCACTTCAAAAGGTTGATCCTGCGCAAAATGGCAGATGTTCAAAGATTTTCAAAATTAGCCAATTTCTTTAAATTAAAACACTTTTTAAAATTTTTAAACAACTGTAATTTTTTAACGGACGGTCCTTTTGAAGTGCGGTTTGCGGCATTGTATTCTACTAATAAATACCTTTAATTTGATGTGCATATCAACCTATGCTTCCATTCAAGATTTACTTCTGACTCCTTGTGGGCCGTCGCCCTGAAGAGTTATTTGGATCACTGAATGTGAAGTTATGGGGATCAATTTAAAGGGAATTTTAAGCAAAGAAGAATGCCGCAAACCGCACTTCAAAAGGATCGTCCGTTAAAAAATTACAGTTGTTTAAAGATTTTAAAAAGTGTTTTAATTTAAAGAAATTGGCTAATTTTGAAAATCTTTTAACATCTGCCATTTTGCGCAGGATCAACCTTTTGAAGTGCGGTTTGCGGCATTGTTTTCAGTTAAAGTAGACCTTTAAAATGATCTACAACTCAACATAGGCTGTCATTAAAGATTTTCTTCTGACCCCCGACGGGCCGTCCCCCAAAGGTGATATCTGACCACCATGTACACAGAAAAGTAGCTTACAAGTTCCAGTAACGGTATACCAAATGTTGTTGTGATATCGTTTGTCGTTTAAAAGTTATAAAGTCGTCTAAGACTTAACGGTCACCCTGTATAATTATATATAAAAAACCCAAACAATGGTCGGAAATATCCCATCAGTAATCCTGGAAAACCTACCCTGTTTTCTCCTAAAGACAGGAAAACTCTTTGATCTTTAGCATTCATCTAGTTTCCCTCTCCACGTCCAAACAGATACTGCCATTCTTTAAATTGTCACTTATGTCTTTGGTTATTGATTTATCTTTTTAAAATCTTTTTTTACCTCAGGTTTTGTTATTGCCAAAAGCGCTTATATTTTAAAGTTGAAGGTTAGTAAATGTAATTTGTCTAAACCAAACTTTTTTAAAACTAAGACCAGTTTAGAATAAAAATTTGTCAACAATTCTAATTATATTTTAAAAACCTCAAATTTTTTAGCGTGGAACCGATATGTAAGACCTACACTACAATCTAGGTTTGCATACTGTAATTTATCATTGGCAGTTTTAAGTGATGCCACAAATAATGCTATAGACTTATGCATTATCCCATCACTAAATCCAAGCGTGAATTTGGCGATCGTATAAAGTCTGGTAATGGCATGGTAATTATTTACGATGCTGCTGACGAGAATTTGATTCGGTTTTGATCCCAATCGCAAACCCCTATGTTTGTTTGTGGATGTTTGCGGGATACAATTGCTGGAAAATCCTCGTTAATTGGGCAATGGTATATTTTGTTACTTGATGTGATTACTTCTACTCTACAAGTATATGAGTCCAATTTATATCCCATTATTAGTCGAATATAATGTATATCTAGTATCCAGTAATTAAGTATAAAAATATTATACTTCAAGTGGTGCAACTATGCTAAATTTGGTTATGGTAAAATTGTATAGTGCATTCTTTTTTTTACCCTTTTTGTTTTTACTGTTTCTCTTTGTATTATTAATTTTCTTTTTTGTTGGGGGCTATTATTGGATTTTGTGTTTTTTATCATCTACGTGCTTTAAATGTGTTATACGTTGAATTCAAGTTTAACATCCATTTTTCACCCATCCTTTTTATCCTGTTTAGATTTTTCCATGGTTATTATATAGTTTACCATCATGAAACAGTTGTGATTGCACTTCTTCTCTCTCTCAAAATGAGATAAGATATCCCAACATAAATATAAACGTTATCTATGCTTGACAGATAGTAGTTAATGAATTTATTTATGAAACGATAAATAAAAACAAACCCTCCTTGAATGCTTATTAATGTCAACAACGTCCCTCCGCCCTCATTGTACATAATAAATTGCATTGCAGATAGCCACGACCGTCGTTTAGCTCAACCTTTTTTCTTTACTTGATGAATGTTTTATTCAAATGCAAAATAAAGAAGTATTTTTTGTTATATCTATAACCAACTAATAGCATATATTACAACATTGTAATTTATAATGTTACGAGTATACCTTTAGAAACTAATACTTTTTCAGTTTCTTTTTTTAACTACTACTAACAATTATTTGTGTTTTCACGTGGGCTTAAATATTTTCAAAGCAAATATTTTCACATAACATATTATACTTATTTTATTTAGTTTTTTCACAATAGTAAAATTCTGACTCAAACACAGAAAGTAATAAGTGTCGAAAGCAATCTTTTTTTTGATCCTGTAAAGGTAAATGGAACAATGATGCATCAGCATTCACGAAGGCTTTGCTACAAAGGTTGGAAAACTACATATCGAAACAACTGTAGGCCTACTTTAGTTGGACTTTACATAAATAGGTATATAAATTTGGGGAATTTTATTTAGATTTTTTTTCATTTGTGGGATTTATCTTCTCAATTGTCTCTCATATCTAGGTTATATATGTAGTGTCAAATATAGCATTTTTATTTTGGTGAGTCAGTGGCTAAGTTGGCTGCACGAAAGACTTGATCGATGGCAGTGATGTCGTGAATTCAGAAACCGTGATACCGTTAACTATATTTACATTTTATTAGTACAGTTTACATATTTTACTGTACTGACTCACCCCTTGCTTTGTTGGATACGTTTCACACCTGGCTATGTGGAACGTATGGGAATGTATGCTGCATGTAAATTTAAAGGAGGACGCTAACCTCTTTCAAAAATATACATACAAATAATGAAGACCTTTCCATGGCGTTGCAATAGGAAACTGATGTTCAATTAAGTTTAGAAATTTGTTTTCTGTTATTGGTGCATTAATAAAGAGAATCCTATAAACAATGCATTTACTCTTGGGAAATTCTTGTGTTATTCCCCCCCCCCTCTTGTGTTCTTGTGCCCTTTTGTAAATTAACAAGCTTTAGTTTTTTTCGTTATCAACATTTCTAGAGTCTTTAATATTCTAGGTAAAGGCCTTTAAAAGTGTAAAGTTTTCAATTATTATAATCCCAACATTATGTCAAACCATTTCATCACTAATAAGCTGAAACTCGGTTCTTGGACGAAACCACACAGTACCTTGTGGCTAGGTAACTTCAGCCTTACTGATCTACCGAGTATTACATTGGTTGAAAGCTTCTGTAACACGAACTTCTCGTTTAGCTAGAGCTAGGCCTACCTCGATTCCTTAAAATTTCAGAAACCAATTATTTCAAATTCTATTTAAATTATTAAATAAAGATACAAATATAATTTCCAAAAAGCAACTGAATATATTTAGGTACGTTGTGGCCTTAATTCTATTTTATTGTTTTGAAGGTTAGTTTAGTATTTATTTTAATCATAATTTTGTGTTGGAGCATTATTCAATATAATGAATAAGCCTACAGATTTAAGATAAATATAAATAACTATTATAAATTGATGAACATAAAGGGTATTCACCTGGTTTATGTGGTGTCATACTTTAAAAAGGATATTAAGACAAAAAAATCCAAAACTTTTAAGCTATTTATATAAGTAATCTCTGTTGAAATTTATGTACCTAAAGCCACAACCTATCTTATGAATAAAAAAAATTTTAAATTTTATTTTTCAATTTGACACATTACTTTTTAAAACAAGTTTGTTGTTTCGAAAAAGTGAACTTAAATGTAGTCTTAGTTTATCGTAAACTTATTTAATCGATAATTTGTATTCTGTTATTTAAATCAAATTTTCAAATTCTCTAATTGTTTTAAGGGGTTTTTTAAGTCATTTAAATTATAGCTAGAACAACTTTGCCCTTAAAAGCTCTTGAGCCTTAAGAGGCTTCTGTCAATATGATCACATGATTATTATAACAATGATTCCCGTATACAGTTACGAGCTTTTGATTAGGTTACACAGATGCGATCTATCATACTTATGAAATGTTTCAAGAGGTCCTTTCATTATTATCTCCTCCACAAAGGTACTTGGTTTTGTTGAATGTTGCTAAGGTTGGTTGTTTACTCTTTTAAGTATCTTTGAAACTATCATTTCGATAATTTAGCTACTGTATTTTTTCAATATGTGACAATCGGTTCATTTATTTCCTAAATGTTTTTATTAACCTATTATTAAGGGACATAAATATTATAGACCAGATAAACTACAAACACAAAAACTATAGTGTGTTCAAATAAGCCTATAATCATATAGATAAATAACATACAACTATGATATTTAGTTAAAAACTACGTAAGGAGCAAAATAAATTATCACAGTCTTAGTAAAATATTTTCTACAATATCATTAGTTAGATTTAACTTATAAAATATAACAATTATACGGATTTTGGCAGAGCAGAAGTATAATACTAAGACAATTCAGAGGAGTGTTTAAACGGTTTAAACTACTTCAAGAGATTGGGGGTTTAATATTAACTGCATTTTCCAAGGGATATTGCTCGGTCGATTAGGGTCAGAGTCTCACAATAGGAAAAGAAGTTCGCCTTGAATATTTATCTTTATAACCTCTTGCTTTACTTATCTCTCTCGGTTAAAAGGAACTTGGGATGTACTGCGTGATTATTTACTTATCTTGATTTCATTTTACAAACCGTTTTTCGGTGGGAATGTTTTGTTACCTACTTTGTTCAATTCTAAGAGAAAATCACTTGGTTTTTTGTTCTAAACAGTCTACAAATTTAACTTTAGTTTATTCTTTGACGATGTGGTAAAAAAAAAAAACTCAGGACAGCATTATATAAACATCCTCAAGCCATTTCCCAAAATGACTGACTGAAATGACCACAGGCTGGGACCAGCTGGTTACCCACCAAACGATGTAAACAGTGGTCTAGCTTAAATATAGTAAAAAACTTTCATCTGAAAATCCTATCACCATAATTTTAAAACTCATGCCAACTTGTAAAGCTCTATTAATGTAACGAATAACTTTCCCTTCCCATATAAGATCAAGTACTACCAGACCATTAATAATAGTTGTAAAATGTTACCACTTTACTCCGTCTAGTGGTTTTGGACATGATTGGCAACTTTACTCCATAATGTTTGTGATTAGTTTTGTAGTTACATTATAACTAGTCGTAGTCAAAATTTTTATTAAACGGTTTTCAAAGTAACACATTAATTTTTTATAGATAATCTAGGATAACATGGCACTCTCGCATTTGACCCAATCATGTACTTAGAGTTTCATTAAAGAGCATGAGCTTTTTTGTTTTCAATACAATGAATATTAGATGCACCTTTTTGTAAATTAAAAATAAAATAAATACTCTTAAATTGAACGATAAACGAAACATCTTAATTAAAAATGGGTACTGACATTATCTTTCAGCCCGGAAAAATTAACATGTGTCACTAAATGTTCAACAAAACATGTTTCAAACAACATTTCCAATAAAACTCACTTCCGTTCCGTTTGTTTTCTTTTTTTTTTTGTATGCCTTAGTAGTAAGGACTTTGATTTCCATACTATATGCACATGTGTATATTTTTCTACTGTTAGTGGTTTCCCTTAGGCTTTCTAACTGGTGTTTTTCTTTATCAAACAAGAAGGTATCAACAGAATAATCGAGGACACCTGGCTCAAGAGTAGAATAATTAAACGTTGGCTCCAAGTCAAGTCATAACTTTTAAATTCGACTCAGAAGTCGTTCTCAGAGCACAGGACTGGCGGGTTGCCGCGATTATTTTTTTATTTATATTCACCACTGTCACTGCTAGCGAAGGTTTGTTTTGATTTACATTGTAATGTCGATTACACTTACCTGCTTTAATTTTGAAAAATGTAATAAAAAAAAAACGTATTATAGTAACGTTGATTTACAACTGTTCATGATTGGTAAATTATTTTAATTTTGTAGTGGAGCTAAGATTTTGTACAAAATCAGTAA
This sequence comes from Macrosteles quadrilineatus, assembly GCF_028750875.1. NCBI lineage: Eukaryota > Metazoa > Arthropoda > Insecta > Hemiptera > Cicadellidae > Macrosteles > Macrosteles quadrilineatus. The sequence goes on from NW_026542597.1 coordinate 67,474,613, forward strand.
AAAAATATGTATTAGTCATCATTAAAGATACTAGGGTTTAAAAATGTCATTCATAATTTAAGACTTAAATGGAAGTGTTGGAACACTAAACTGAGATGTAATCAAATATCACAGTTTATGGTATTGAATTAATTTACTTGTGTACACTAAATTGCGTAGGTGTTTTTATTTTTAGTTGAAAGTAGATCTCGAAATACCATAACGTAATAACAAAAACGCTTTATGTTAATACTGTTATATAATTTCACCGTTAAATTCCTTATAAGCCATTACTACTACTTTTAAAACTAACACACACTATGGATTGTATCAACTGTATTATGTATTTGTATGCTAACTAAATTTGGTGCTTGCTTTTATATTATAAAACAGGCAAATTTCTCGATATCCAACTGCAATTCAGTGACTTAAATGAAAAATGTGAGAAGATGAAATAACAGAGAAGAAAATAGGCCCTATTTAGTCTAGCGTATAATGACTTGCAAAGTTCTTCTAAAGTTGTCATGAATGTAAATGGGTTTGGTCTGTTTTTGTATTATTTTATCTCCTGAAATGGTTTACACTTTTCATTCTACTAACCACACCGTTGACAATAAGATGAATAAATGAAAGTTAAAATATTAAAAATGTTTACTTAATAAACAACAGCTATGACTGTAACACGTAATTGCCAACTCGAAAACTTAAGTGACAGCTAGAAAACAACTTAAGTAAACTAAAGTATTTTTACAGATGGCCGATTTTTGTGGTGCAATTAAGACTATAATGACGACCCAAATTGGAAAATATGGATAGGGTGGATTTTTATTTTACCCGTATCAAATGTTTTTTTTATGGTTACCCATGGAGTTCGGTTGATCTTATAATGCTTGCAAGATAAAATACTACACTGAGTCTAAGTTGAACAAGTTTCTGTTATTTTTTGCATGTAATATAAAGTCCATTCGTTACAACCGTCAATAATTGTTACAAAATATCTAAAAGGTCCTTTACTTGCCAAGCTATAGGAAAATTACTATGGGATCTAAAAAGACACGCCATCGAAAGATGATTTCTAGCTAACGAAAACCAATTTGTAGAAAAAAATATAAATCTTTTGCTTATTTTTTGTGCAACAAAAATTAATGAGTTGCAAAATTCTGCTACAATGTTATTCTAACAAAGGTATACTGCAAATTAAAAAAAATGAAAATAGGAACACAAATAACAATATTTTATGGTTTTAAAATACATTCTGTAAAACTACATTGTGGAATGTTTTGAAATTAATCAAAATTATTCAAAATCAACTAAAATTGTTATCAAATAGTCATTAAATTTATTCATATTCAATTCGTGTTTAAGGGTAGAAAGTGAGAAAGTGATTTGTAAGCTTAATTCCACAATAAGGTTTTCTATGATGTCACGTGCTATTCTATTGTGTTTGTTTTCATAACTAGCCAAATTAATATTATCAGCAAGTTAATACTGTAGCTTAATGTAGTAAGTTTAACACATAACTTACAGCACAGCAAACACATAAGATTTTATCTATAGGAAACAATGTTATTGGGTGTATGGCAGTATCGAGATGATCATAGCGATATGGCTTTATTACATACAATATCGTGCTCTAGTTCCGTGGTTACATTCTTTACATATATGGTGTCTGAAGTTTTACAACAGCTGAAACTAACGCTTTGCAACATTAGAACCCAATAATATTTAATATTTCATCCATCCATTTAATAAAATGACGTTATTTATGGTAAACAATTGGTAACAAAAAATCTGACCATACAGAACCCCATGGTCAATGTTTGCCCACAACGTTTTCCTTTGAGGAAATATTTTGTCACTTAGTATATTTAAAATTAAGATTGACACAGTTACTCACGTGGTATTCATGAGAGTCTAAGTAATTAACTAATGATTATAGCCTTGTTTAGCCTTTATAAAAGAGTAAACTACTGCAAAAAGTTATGAAAATGCTTCATTAGTACAAATAGAATAGATTCACATACCTCAAGTTGTCAATCTTACTGTAGTCTCAGGTGACTAGTTTTGAAACAACTATTATTACATTTTCAAGCCTTTGTCGTCAACGTAAAATTACTTAAACACAATGTCGTCGTCAATATATAAAATTGTAACATATAGGGCACACGAAGTATACGAATAAATTGAACTAACATAAAATAGTACGCTGTCGGCCATAACACGCACGACGACCACGACGGACACTGCTCAACACGATAAACACACAGCTTCATTAGTATAACACCTTCATTACAGTAAAATAATGAATAATATAAGAGTTTACTAAATATAAATATATATATACCAGTTTACTTTATCCTACTGAAAGTAAATAAAGAAACATTGGTACTTTCCTGTTAAAGAGAACATGCATTATTATCGATCTGATTTCTTTCGACATATCGATATTTTTGTCTTCCTTTCCTATCCATACCTTCTATTTTAATATCTCCAAAAAAATTTAAATTACAAATTGACAACTGATCTTGTTTAGGGAAAACATAAATAACTAAAACTGTTTTTAACTAACCTAACATAACCAACCAAACTTGCTGAGTTGGCTGTATCATTTCAAAATATAGTTTGATAACAGAAATGGCATGTGGGTAATATGAAACGGAATTTGGAAATTTACAGCAAGTTTTGTTGGTTAGGTAAGGTTAGTTTAGAACATTTTCATTTCAATATAATATTTTTAAATTGTTTGTTGATACTGAACAATATTTACTTATCGTAGTTGTCAGCTGACATCTCGTTCATTATCGGATCAAAAATAGAATATTCATGTATCGGAAACAAATCAGATCGATAATAATGAATGTTCCCTTTAGCAGGAAAGTACCGAAACATCTTATAACACTTAAAACATATATTTACGCTTATACTCTTACTCTCAAGACGGTAAATATACAAAAAAATATGGTAAGTGCTGATCGATTTCAATTAGACACTCCAATCATCATCAGACCCAATAGGCAAATGACCTCATTATAGGTATGAAGTAAATATATGTTTTAAGTGTTATAAGACGTTTCTTTATATTCCTACTATAAAACATATGAATATGATAGTTCTCTTGTGTTATTATCTAGTTATTATTATCTAGTTAGGAATTATTGCAAAAACAGTAAAAGTTGACTAAAAAGTTCCCGCTCAGGTTAGTGACCTTGTCAAGCTGGAAATATAAAGAGACAGTTCTAAAATTAGCGTCAGACCCGTCATATTTCCGAGACAATGGCTGTACGCTCCTAGCGTATGTTTACAACATCCACGTGGAGCTATTTTCGTCCTTTGGCATCCGATGTTGAAAATACCTTTACGAAATTTAACAGATTTTTTCATTGCCAATCTTAAGTTTTCCAATTTCGTTACACTTTGTGTTATTTTGTGTGTTTTTTACTAATAAGGTATTGTCTCCCATTAGCCAGGGTCGTCAATTGCGATTTCTAATTTAAAAGTAAAAAAATTACATTTTCTGTTAATACTATGGTTCTCCCTATAATAATTTAATCCCAAGATTTTAAAACGAAATTTAAACAATAGTGTATTAAATGGTAAATAAAAATAACTAACACATATAAAACAGGCTGTAAGAGTGTCATTTCAGAAATTCCATAAATCCAGACAAATAAGTGATATGCTCCTTCTTATAGAAAATGTTTTTTATAATTACCATTTAGAAAAGCTGAAACATCCTGTATTGTAGATGATATTACTTATGCCAAATGGTTGTTAAAAACTCGGTAAAAGTCTGTCTTTGATTTTAACCCGTTAAAAACCGGTTAAACATAAAACATTACTTTTTCTGTACCACTGGATCTCCCTATCAATATTTTAAAACGAAACAATTAAGCAAAAGTTTATTGATTAGTGAATAAAATAATAACCCTCAAATGTATAGAGGCTGTAGTCGTTTCTTCGAAAAAACAATTAAAATATTATAATGTTTATTGTATCATTTTTATGACCAAGGTCCCTAACTGTTAAGTGGGCGATATAAGCAATCGTCTTTGCATTAATAATGCTTTGTAGGATGAATCTGTATCTATACAAGTTTAAACATACTGTATTGTCGATGCGTTTACTGTAAAATGGATATTATTGGTTAAAACCCCCTAACAACGCGTAGTAGACTTGTTTTAACCAATCTGCTTGACACACATTCAACACAGTAGAAAATTTGAATTATAACCATAAAAGGTTCCTATACTGATTATTTCTAATCAGCGCCTTATTAAAATTTATAATACCAAAAACATCTTTTAATAAGAGATTAACAACAATCATTGCTTTCTCAGAAGTCAAATTGCAGTTTACTTTATCACTATGTATACACAAAGTTTTGTCAGGAACTCGACGTCAAAGTTATATATGTAGCAGCATCCAGTTTTGTCTGGAGAGCAAAATTCGGACGCTTGGGAAGTTTATAATTAATTATTCCTATAGAATCGTGATCATGTATATTTGACGTTAATTACCAAGGAATATTTCCTTTACACAGCGAATATAAATATTAGGTTCAGTAAAGTATGACATATGAAGCTTATCTTTAGAATAATACAAATAAAAGGGTAATAGTTTAACAAGAAAACAAGGATGTTGAGACAAGGCAACCCCTGTAAAATAAGTGACAAGGTGAAAATAACAATGTTTAAACCTGCCGTCTCTCGCATTCTTCTCTTAACCAACTGTTTTGTTGTTTTGCAACCAAATTGCAGTTGTTTGTTTCTAACAACTAAGTGAAATAACAAGTCAAACAACAATATTAACACCAACATTTATTTTTAAAACATTGTACGCCCATATGGGTTGGTAGTTGAGATAACACAGGAAATAAACATTATATTCGGTATATTTATTTTTTCAGCTTGTATATTTAGGTTTTTACGTACTTTAACAATATATTGTTATTTTATTTCATTTTAGTGTTTTAATGTACGATTTTTATTTGGGATTTTCTGTATTTTTGACTGCTACCAATTCGAACCAAAAAGTCTCTATTGACGAAACGTGGGTTATCGTCGGAAAAAAATAAGCATTAAGTTAAGTACCTAGAAGAAACGGATAAAGTCATTCTACATTATAGACGGATAGGATAATTTCTAATGGCTATGCAGCTTCAATAAGGGCGTAACACTATTTGACTCTTCTATTTCCTAAACCTTACAATAACTTGTATAAAAACACTAACATGGTATATTTTTACTTTTTTTATATATATTTCAATTTATGGTGTTTTTAGTTAATTTACAGTAACGATGGACTCACCTGTGACATAACCATAAGATAGTGAAGTACCGTTAGAGTATAGATAAAAAAGAAAGCTAGTGAAAAGATAGCACAGGTTACCGGTGTTGAAGGTTCAAGGCTTATCAACTCCTGATACTACGAGCAAGCTGAGTTCGATAAGAGATTGTTCTTACTTTTTGTAAGTCGTAGTTTGAAAATTCCAAGACAGTCATTTTGTAGAGATAGATAGTAAGATGCTACAGGTATTAATATTTCATGTACCCAAGATTCAAGGACTATGAAATATTTAATTTTTAAATATATAACAAATGTAATCATAATTATTTACTGTATATCACTTAAGATTTTTCTTTCTCATGATTTTACACTTTTACATTATACTTTTAACGAAACACGTAGAATAATACAACACTCATACAGTAAAAATTGTAGTTATATTATATTATACAATTTTCTATTATTTTCATTATTGCATTATTTACATTCAGGAATGTAAGATACGCAATAAATATTGCGTTGTTAATTTACTGTATAATACTCGTGCAGACCATTATAACATAGGTTAATTGTCTGTTATATTTTAAAATATCCATATATAAAATACTTACTTATCAAAATGTAAATCCTTTTACAATGAATAATAGAAATTGGTACTTTGAACTTGAGTCTGTTTGTAAAAAAAATATCTACTGGCTCTCATACATTAACTATGTACATTAACTCATGTATTAACTAAGTCAAGTAAATAAATAGTTTTTTTTCGAGATACCTTTATCTGCAATGCTTTTCTAGTGTTATTTACCGTTTGAAGTTATCCAATTGGAGATGGTGTGTAGCTACTTATAACCGGTGTGAAAATTAGCCCCCTCCCCGATTTCTCTTCAAGGTTTATCCTATAGATCGAGGAATATGCCGTTATTGTCGAATCATTGAATTTAAAATATACGGATGAAAAATCAAGAGCCACGTAAAAGTTGTTTCTTCACATTTCATTTGTCAGAATGTGTAATTGTCTGACCTTAACATTTTACCAAGGAACTTTAAAACTTAAAAAAGTTTATTATTTAATTTATTTTGATGTTTCAAAGTCTCACAATAATTCAACATCTTGCATTTACTACAAACAGAGTTAACATTAAATGTTCGTGTTTTTTGTTGATAAGTAGAAAACGTATTGAACCATTTTACCGGAATTAATTTATGACAAACACAAATGAAATGCGAATGCTGAAAAGAAATTCGCCTTTTGGGACTCTTTTGGAAAAGCGAAACGCAATCTCATCAGCATTCACGAAAGCTTTACTACGAAACTTGGAAAACTGGCTATCGAGTCAACCGTACTCTTGTCTTTCACCAAGCTAAGAGGTAGAGACATTTGAAAACTTTTCGTTCACTGAAAAGGTCGTTCACTTATATTTATGTCCAACCTTTATTTTTATCGTCTTTTACCTCGCATACGAGTATAAAAAATCTCAGTTTTTACTTAGAATCTAGAACGCACAAAATTATATTTGTTGCTGAAAACAAACCCTAAAATTTTCTACGGACTTTCCTGAATGCATTTTCTGCAATATATAATTTTTTTTAACCATCGAATGTTCAACTATACCATGATAAAAACATATTTTTTAGAATATTTGTAATGTTAAACCTGTGTTTTTATATGGTCTCGTTTAGTACAAAAGGTAAATAGCTTTAAAACATGTTTTTTTTTACGGAGATTTGTATTAAAAACATTCTTGAAGCCTAGTTGCTTGGTCACGTATCGGTCGGCCCAGATCCAAACTATTCCATTTTACGTATCCACGTAGGCCTAAGTTGTTAGTCCTGCCTTACAGTGCCTTGTCGATAAGGAATCCTTACTAATCAACTGAATCTTCCATCGTAATAAAGCTTCTCCAACTACTGATTGATTTTACGATACTTGGGTATTTGACTAACTTCAATTGTTTCTGTGAACTTATCTGCGAATTAATTGTAATCTCATATCAATATCAAAAAGAAATAAAATGATTGATTTAGAATAAGTTTAGTTAATCAAAACATATTGTTTCAGGTTGGTTGCTATTCACATATTGGATTCCTTTGTAAGTAAACATTTAAGTATTTCCTAGGCAGTCATTTTGTGCCGTTTCCGTTCACTACTAGCCTATTATATAATTTGTATGTCACCATATACAGTTAAAGTTCAATCGATGACTTCGTTTTGATCTAGCCTAACTTACAAAACTACCTAATTTTAAACAGAGCTCGTAGGAATCCAATACGTTTTCACCTGAAAAAAATGTTAGTGAAACAATGGATTACGTCCATATTTTATTGATTAAAACCATTTTTATATTTGGAATAGAACCACTTAAGCCGTCACTTAAGCCGTCTCATTGTAAAGGTTTCACTGGGAAAACAGTTTAAGGTTTCATCTGGCTATTCATCTGAACAATAATGATTCTAGCTAATTACCATATTTGAATAAGGTTTGGATTTTTCTGAATAGTAATTGTATTAATATTGATTGTGAAAAGTAAAAATACCTAGTCTTGCCTGTTGATTCTTCTGTTTCGAGATTGTAGCGTTGTATTCAGTTTGCACTCCATTCTCAAAGCAGAAGAATAACAAGGCAGCGCAAAGTATTTTGACCTTGTTTCAATTTATGTCAACGTGATTTGGAATAAACACAAAATGAAGCAAGCAATGCTATCAAGTTACCGAAATATTGGTATATGTAGACAACCCGCACCTGTGAAGGTTACGTGTATTTTTTCACAAAATTTAAAACTCAGACACATCTAAGAATTTAAATGACACACTGAAGTTAAACTCAACCATGATAAAAAAGAAAAAAAAAACTAGGCCATACTTCTTGCTTGTCATGCCAAGATTATAATGGAGTTAGCCAAACAAGTTTTTTTAACTTCAAGCAGTTCAACATAGTACAGGAAGCTATAACACAGACTGGCAGGAAATAGCAAGGCCTTGATAAAAAACAAAGATTTAATTCTTGAATTGAATGGTTATTGTTTTTAGTTGACCCCTATGTAATTTGTAATAACTGGATACGGTTTTATAAAAAACTTATTTATTTTAGGTATATATTTGTTACTTATAAAAACCAAACCTCCTATATCCACATTATCATTTATAAACAACTATAATATGAAAAATAATAAGGCTAATAATAAACTTTTATAACTCAAACCTTAATATTTTTGTAATACTAATGGTTATACTAACAGATGTAACGTTTATATAAAAATCTGTCAACATAATGGCGCTTTTCCATTAAAAGTACCCCAAGCATTTAAGCTGATAAAATGTTAAATACACTCCAATAGAAGTTGTTGGTATTAAGGTCAGTGACTTGCAATACAAAAGGAGGTCAGCTATAAATATTTTGTGTTTTTATCTGCTTACCTAAGGACTTATTTCTCTTGGCTTAGAAAACCGAAAAACTTAAAATATATTTCTCAGTTTTGTTGAATTAAACATGGCTAGAGGTATAAATCACCATTATAAAAGTTTGCCACGGAAGAGCTTGTTTATAAAGTTTGTTACTTTACCTAAAGTTTAAAGCAAAATTACTATTGTTTATAATTAGGTCTTCTTAACAATGCTTCGTTTTTTTATATTTATTATAATTGCATCAGATGAAAAGTGTGGAATACTTCTTTCACCTTTCAGACTAATCACGTACAATTTATGACGTTCCATACTATCATACATGCAAGTAAATGTGAGTATGAAGTATATAGTTTTGCCTTTGAGCGATACAATTATTTCATTAGAATTATGATACTTACCACGAATTAGGTTATGGTAAGTAATAGCTCTGCACAACAGGAATTAGCAAAATAGTTTTACGTTCTATTAGGAGTATACTCATTGCTATAAGTACACATATTACTCATTACAGATGTTACTCATTTTCCTTATTTTTATACTGATTATAGAGGATTATTATATAAATTTAAATACTCGTCCCAACAAACCTTTCCACCCAATAGTCAACCGGACCTTACTACTTGTAGTACCACGGTTCTCCTTGATTATTTTTGCCTGTCCTTGTCGGAAACTCGAAGTCGAGCCTCTTATGGCCGTAGCTGTTAATATAAAATTGTCCAAGCTATGCTTTATGTAAGCTTATTTGGAGATAAATCTTAATACTATACAGTAGCTTAAAACACTTACCTACCACTAAGATTTTTAGGCTCCTAATTTACGATGCATTGACGTTTTATAGGAGGATAGGTATTAGGATGCATAGAGCTGGCTTGGATAAATTAATATACGTTTTTAATTATTCAATACAACCAGGATATGGATTCAAGGCTAATCAGGTGGAAATTTCTGACTAAGTAAAAACCAGCTGGTTAATAATTTTTTTTTTATTACATGCTTACTAGTAGTTGTGGAACAAAAAAGGGTTTCCTACTCTTATATAGGTGAGAGGACACGATTTGAAACCTAATAGTCAATCGTTACGTATATTTGCTATGGCATCCCTAATGGTGTGTAAAATACCATAACTTTGTAGTTTTACAATTAATGGAATTGCTGCTATTTTCTTTTAATTTTCCTCGAATTTAATATCTGTATCATTGGTTGTTCGGTTATTAACCTAACTAAATTTTGTATACTGCCGTCCCTTATGAACAAACACAAACCCAAATACCCATACCATGGATCCATTTAAGTGGAAATTCCAATGCTCTTTAAAATAGTTCTAAAACAGATGTTGGTACATGGACCATATGCCAATATGCCTATGCAATATGCAATATGCCATATGGGCAATATGCCTGAGCTATAATAAAAAAAAGATATTTCGTTTATTAATCATTAAGGTTAAGAAAAGCTAAAAAGGAGGAACGGCTAAAGTGATCTGCAGAAGACAGAGATAATAAATCAAATAAGTCTGCAGCTTCAAATTGGCCACTAGACCATTTGTGTTCTAACTTGTACAACTAGACTTAAAAATATTTTATTTTATTTTAAAACAGGTTAGATTTGTTTGTGTGTTTATTATATAATAAATATTTCAAAGTCCTCTGTGGATTCCTTCTATGCTTTTATGTTATGTTCGTTAATATTAAGACTTACAGGGGTGTAACTAACTGATACTAGCTATGGCGTTCGATTAAACATCACGGAACAATAACATGTCGTAATACCTTTACGTACCCCCTAACTTGCTTTTTTACTCGTAAGCAAAGAAATAACATACTTTACTGCATAGTTACATAACATGAGCTAATACCAACTAATAAGCTTGATTTTTTTTGTGTTGCTTTAAACTATATTACACAAAGTTTTTAATTATACTTTATTCCTATACAAGAAATGTTACTGTAAAATTATTTAATATCATTTGAACTACCTACGAAAACTTTGATTAAAATGATAGTCATTAGCAGTATATGTGAGACTTCCAAAACTTAATAAGCCTGTATTTTTAAACTTGGATAGACAATAGGTTACGTATACACAAATGCATTAGATTCTCAACCATACAGACAAAATGGCTGCAGAATGATATGGATAGAAAGGAAATCTGGATTTCCAAAAGTAAATTGGCTAGCAGACTAAACATTGGTTACGAAAGGATTATACTACAATGTTGTCGTTACATCTTACTGTTGATAAAGGTTTAAGCAAATATATGTGTGTTCATACATCATAAATCATATACGGAAAAAAATCATATATGGAAGTACAAGTAATTTATTTGTATACCAAATATCAACATGTAATTTGTAAACAAGTGGAATGAATTAGACTTAGCTTTTTACGATTAATGTTGAATATAGTAAAATATGTAGTTATTATATAGTGCATAAGTTAGATCCATTGTGTTATAGATTTTTTAAGATTATACCTCTATAAGATTTTACCGGCAATACTTCATCTTAAACAACGAGTTGGGAAATAAATCTCTTAATCCTTTAAGCTCCCAATCTATAACGGTCTGCAGATTGAATCTGAAAAACGGAATGAACCCTATTGAACTTTCTTTAAACAAGTTGAAATGGTTACAAATGTTATACTAGTAGTTAAAACAATTCGTAGTAGGCCTAAAACAAGCAATCCGAGTTTGAAATTGGCAGGCTAAGGTTTATATTCACCATTTGAATGGTGGATACACAATTTAGCACTGCATCAAATAAAAATGAATTGTTTTAGAAGGTTTTTAACCCAAGCTTGTTAATTACAAAAACACTTTGACATTATTATATTGTCCACCCACAAAAAACTTATATTTAAAAGCTCTGAACAAAACAACCATCGTCGTCAAAGGTTGGTGAAGATCAAGGTTTAATAAATCATGTTCTTTGTGTAAGTCAGTGACATTTTTCGTTTTTGTTCCAGTGCTGGGACAAAGGTTCATGGAAACTCTCAATATTACTTCTCAACATGTTCCCGATCTAAAAATTTATTATTTTATCCAGCTTAGCTATCAATTTTGTTTTCAATTTTCAATTTTTATTTTTAATATATGTAATTTTAAATATATTCAATACATTACATTGTATCTTACAAAAAATGAATAACCATTTTCAAATATATGTATGCCCATTGTCTATATAATACAACCAGATCATTAAACTACAGTATTTTAATGTTAAATCATGACGTTTCATTTAATAATTCAAAACTACAAGTGGAAAATCAGGCTCGACATGATTTGTTAAATTCCAGTGATACAAACAAATTAGTTTGGTCAATGCAAATGAATATGACACGGTCTACTTCTCCATAATCATTTTTCAAGAATAATATGAACAGTTCCAAGGACATTTACTATTAATTATCAGCTGCGAAGCGCCTATACAACATATTTTATATTATCCTATAACCGAATATAAGTTTAACAAAATACTATAACCAAATCACAAGCACTTTGTGAATAAATGTTTTTTGTACAACAGAGTGGATCTTTTTTATTTCAGAGTATATATACTTATTTCAGTTAAATATTAAGACATTACACTGTTAATTCTACCAATATGATGTATGCATTATTTAATATATACCAAATGCAATACAATTTACTTAGTTATGTAATGTATAGCGTTCAAAAGGGCTATGCACTGCTAATAGTAAACGGCTGATTCTATATACTCAAAGTAGCTTGTAACAAGTAAAAAGTGCAACACATTAATATAACATCTATAAATTATTTGTTTGCTATAAAGTTAATAAAAACTTTACTTAGATTAAAATAAAGCCACAAAGGTAGTGTATAAATCAAGCCTCTTTGTATCAAGTTTTACCAAATCTCTGTTATTTATAGTAGTGACTTGTACAACGCTATGTAAGGATAAAAGTGGCTTGGAAGTGAGGTAACAATTACTCAACAACAAACAGAAAGATAAATGAGTAAAATAACAATATAAACCTATTTGTTTCATAATATAAACGTCAACAAGGCAAGTTAAATGGGATCCAAACGTTAAAAGTAGTTATCTTGAGTGCAGTTTATCACAGACAATGAGAAAAGAGGGTCGTTGTTAACTCTTGTAATAATCAAGTGGGTTTAAAATTTACGAGTACTTTTATATGATCTAAATGTTTTAAAACTGTTCATTTTCTTTTAGTAAAATCTTGCCAGTAATAAAAGTTAAATGCGCAGGTCTACCTTGTTTGTATAGTGCAAAAGTTTTTGAACTAAGCTTTTGTTTTTACTACAAAATGTCCCAAATAGGGAATGGGCAATTACCGTAGATATTATATTATTACCGTTAAAAACTGGAAACGGGACCGAAACACTTTTTTGTTTTGTTGTCCCTAGATGTCAAAAACACAATTCATTCAAATTTTATATACATGGGTGGGTGCCCGTTAGAACTATAATTCAAGTAAATATGACTTTACTTAGATGGAATTTAGTACAAACGTATAAACCCACGTTTATTTATATGAGTTAGGTAGCAGCATGGCTTGACTATGGGATCGGAATTTTATGGGGAGAGGAGTAAATAGATATTTCATATTTTTCACCCTCAAATCATAAAACTTAACAATTACTTTTGTTAAGTTTATGAAACACAATTTCTACTTTTGAAAAAAAGGTTTAAAATGTTTTAAATTTACCTTATGTACTCTAAAAATAATATAATGGTGGTAATGAGTCACCCCTTTTCCTCAATAAAGTTTTTTCAAACTATTTAAGCCTATTTAGTTAATAGATAAACAGAATGTAAAAACTGTAATTTTTAAATACAAATTATTATTAAAGCAAGATGACTTTTGAAAGAGTTATGTTTGATTTGTTATCAAATTTAAATCATAAATTAAATACATCTTAAAAAGTATATTGGGTGTTTATTTTTTTTTTATTTACCTATATCAACAGCTATAATCACACTATCCAAAAATGCATAGATACTCAAGCCACAGGGAACTTTGTCCACATGTTCATCGTTGATTCAAAAACGAACTATAGAGCTTTTGACAAGGTTAGGATTACAATTGTAAACCATACAGCATAACCCATGCGTCTATAAGTATATCAAGAGGTCCTTTCATTTTTAGCCCTCGTCAAAGCTATCATAATATGAGAACACGTTGACAAGTCTTTGTTATATGTATCTTATTATTCCATACAACCATATTGACCAGATTGCAGACTATTATTTGTTTTTACGCTTAATTTACCAAATATAAAATTATTTATATACATCTACAAAAATTCTTAACGTGCTTACCCCACCATTAACCTAGTAACGTTAATCCTAGGGCTATTTTCATTAATAGTTTGTACCGTAAGAACATAAAATCCATATTTTCAGACTGTGAGACGTCTTGTGATTGGTTCCTATTTCTACAACGAAATATGATCACGAGATCAAATTCAAAATTAGTTTAAATAAGTAAGTAACCAATAAAAAAAATCGCAAGCCATAAAAAAATCTTAAGCCATTTTGTTCTACTCACAACATAAACTGACTGTATTAAATTTATGTGTCTTTTAATTATAAAACAAAACAATCATTTTAAACAAGTGAAGACATTTATGTGGTTCTCTGACTTTTAAGAAACGTCACTGGTCTTATACGTATTTAACTTTACAGCCCGTTCGTTTAAAAACACACAATGACTATTTGAATCCTAATTGGATGACTATATGTATTTATAATTTTATTTCATACTTCAAACAAGCAAAACTTAAAGTGCACAGTTGACATAGGATCGCTTTATCAATGGTATTAAGAGCCACGATCTCTTTATTGGGGTATCCTGCCAAATAAAAATATAAAATAAACTACTCCAAAATTCTAAGTGTAAACTAGAGTACGGTATAAAAAAAATAAATTATTTAGCCATACAGTACCGGGGCAATATAAGTAAAAGTAAAAACAATAACAAGATAAAATGTTTAAAATTCACTGCCCTTTTTCTCGAGTAATGTATTGTTTGGCTAGTCAGAAAAACTATGAACATTTCACAAAAGTCGATTTATTGGTACAATAGTACCATATAGCAATACAAAATGTTAAACTTTTCACTCACAGTACAGCGAACACATAAGATTTTATCACCGAACGATGATTTTATTATTGATATGGCTGTATTACAAACTATAACGCGTTCTAGTTCCTTTATTTCCACTACACTTACTCCATACTTGGTATAAATAATTTAATGGTGCTATAAAATCTTGGTGCGATAAAAATAATAAAGTTTATATTTACTATTTGCATCAGAAATATAATGTACGATGAACGACTTGATGAAAATAATATCATCTAGTTATAAACAATATTAGTTCTTACAAATAGTGATTTAATACGATTAAACCAACTGTTAAATCTTCTTGAATTTTAATTAACGTCAACAAAGTTCCTCTTGTCTTATTGTTTGTGATAAATTACTTTTCAGATAGCCACTTTAAACATTTTAATCCCATTTAACTTTTATTTTAGCGATTATTTATACAAAAAAAAAAAAAGATAAATGTAGTGAGTTTTTACTTATTTAGATTTTTGACATTGGTTAAGACGTGGAATATATGACATGATATGGAAATCTATACAAAATAATCCATCCTGAAAGTTTTTTTAATTATAGTTGTTCCGAATAACCATCCGGATGTCAAATTTCACCATTTTTAAACTTGCATAAATCATTACTGCAGTTATAAAAACTTTTTTCATTACTTACAAATAATTAGTCACTTTTCTGAACGTAAATCTAACGATATTGAAACACTATGCATTTTAATTTGACCAGAAAAAAGTGTGTTATATATAAAATATATTACTTAATATTAGTATAGGACGTATAGCCTTAATTTACTAGGATACAAATAGACTCGCACAAACAAAATCTTTCGAAAGGAAATTTTCCTTTAGGGAATCATTTAGAAAAGCGAAATGCAGTACCAACAGAATTCACGAAGGCCTTACTACAAAACTTGGGGAACTGGCTATCGAGTCAACTGCACTGTAGACTGTAACAAAGCTACGAGGTAGAGACATTCAAAACCTTTTCATTCGGTGAAATAGTCGTTTACTTATATTTATTTCCAGCCTTTCTTTACGCTGTCTTTTACCTTTCATGTAGGATTTTAGATAAGAAGTGAGTGTTTTTTATTGAACTTAAATTTTGAACTACCTATATCGTAGTCGTTGCTAATACTAACACTTTAAAATAACTTCTTTAATACATTCTTCGTTACGAAAGTCTTTCAAAATGCTTCTAATGCTGTGTGATAAAAAACAACGATTTAGAATATAAAAAAATATTGTCAATATCTTTTTTTAACTATTTTGTTTGTTTCTTTACTTAATCCTTTTAATTTAATCTGAAATAGTGGTCATACTAATGTAGGTGCCAAGTATGAATGGAGATGAGTGTAGGATGAGTTGGCGCGCATTTTTCGTTAGACACAGCTGTTAACTAATAGCCCATACAGCCATGGCAACTAATGGGCCCTACAGTTTATAGGGGAATTTTAATAGCATTTTCCCTTTGAAATACAGGATAGTACTGCAAATAATCATAGTACTCACTAGTGTGGACGATAATCAACCAGGGAGTATCGCATCCACAGTGCATGCCTAATATCCACAATTCGTGACCTCATAGTAGCTGGATTACAGGACACGACGCCACCCGTCCCAGTCAATATGTATAGTCCCGTAAATATATTTACAATAATTTACAATAAATAAATGTCGTCGATTACATGGGCAAATTTCATAATTTTGAGAAAAGATTATTTGTTTACACCTGTTTGTGCAGGATTAGTGCTAATCGCTTTTTTGTTTAGTGAGTTATGTAAAGCTTTAGGCGGCTTAAGTTATCACCGTAAAAGCCTAGTTGCAGGGTTAGGTATCGGATGCTTCTGATCCCAACTATTCCATTAAACGTCCTATTGAAGGCTGAACAACTTGTTCGATGAACCCTCACATTACCTTGTGGTTTGGTAACTTAGCTGTACAACTAAAACGTTGGTATAAGATTGGTAAACCTTGTTATCATGATAAGTATCGAACGTTGCAGTATTAGATACTTCTTGTCCTAAAATAATATATTATACCTATTAAGAATTTTTTTTTAATCCCACCAATCACCAATAGATTTTATCTATATGATGATGCCGCAAACCTCTAGGAATATATTGTTCATTTATCTACACTGGTGCAAGAGTTGAGGTTATTATATGTGACATTCATAATCTATAATTATTTTCTAAAATTTACCTACGAATTTGTGTGCCAATAAAGACATACATTAGTTTTGTCGTTATTATTGTTTGTGTAACAAATAATCTTTAACAGATTTGTTGATACTTATAATACTTTAATTTCATTCGGAAGAAGGTATTTTCTTGTCAGATATGGAAATAGATTCATTAAAGCTATGCTTTCGGCTAAGGTACAAAGCTGTTAAAACTGTTGAAGACTTTGCACCAACTCAACAGTCATATTTCTAGCAAAACAACAAAATGGAAATAAGGCTTTCATTTATTAAGTAACCAAAGTATTGGGGAAGTTATGTACATACACCTAAAACAAACTTGACACAAGGTTATATGAGGTTTTTACAAAACACTGGAATCAGAAAACCCCTGTGTGTATAATACCAACTGAAGTTGAGATCAGCCTTTATTGTGCATTTAAATAGGATTAAAACTTGTTTCCGAGGAAAAACTTGGAATACGATACCCTTTCACATTTTAAAGAATTTGTTTCTCTAAGACGGTTATTAGAGCTTCTAATATACAATAAATAAATGTTGCTCATTTTAAAAACATACCTTAAAGAGTAGTTAAACTATCTCAATCAGGTTCAGCATATCAATAAAAGTAGTTTAAATTTATTTACATAGACTTTTTTGTCCCATGTTTAAAATATAAATGTGAAAACATGTAATTGATGGCCCAACAGTTAAACAACAAATCACATTTATAACTGATAAAAAGGAACTTAATAATCAAGGCTAGTTCTTTCAAAGCATTTTTTTTTATAAATCGAAATCCGGAGATTAAGAAGTTACTTTGTTACCTGCTGAACGTCCCTCAGCTGATCATACGCTTTAAAATGACCCCACAATCTTACAAACTAGTTAAGTAGGACGAGTGAAAGTTTGATACCATTTAAACACCCCTTATTTGATTAAGTATATTAAAATTTAACAACAGAATAGAGTATTGTCATACAAATTGTTCTGGAGGTTGTTATCTGCTCAACTGCTTAAAGCAGTGCTCTATGAGGTGTAGCTTGGTAGATTGAGGTTAGAGACTCACTAAACAAAAGAGGTTAGCCATAAGTATTTGTTTGTAACGACTTGCTTCAGGACTTATCTATCCTTGTTCAGAGGAACCGAGAAACTTTAAATATATTTGTCAGTTTAGCATGAAACATGGATGTTTAGTATAAATCACAATTATTAAAGTTTGCCATTAAAATAGCTTGTTTTCATAGATCGTACATTTACATGAGCTTAAACTGAAGTTAAAGATGGTTATAATTAATTATGTATTAAAAATATTGACTTATTATGAGCTTTATGAGTGCAAGAGCTTTTTTAAATAGCATTTTGCAGTGTTGTCCGGTGTACAAATACAGTCTGGATATTACATAAACTAACAATTCGATTCGATATATTCTAGCTACCTGATCTAGCATAACTTTAAAACATTTTATACAGCCCCGAATTTGTATAAAATCCGACCTACCATACTTATATGTCAAAAATAAGGCAATTTTAAAACGCAAATGTCACAGTGAAAACGGCGTGTGTCTCAAATGAGTACCAGAGGAGAAATGTGCTTAGAATTTCCTAATATACAACACAATACATACAATATAACAAGGGCTTAGCAAAAATCTCACGAGTAGCTTAAGTTCATAAATACCAAATTTGTCATTAATTATTAGGTAACAAACGTAGGCCTACTGTACTCTTTCTATTCTATGAAACAGTAAAAAGATTTTAGGACAAGAATGCTGCCAAAATCCCTACTGAACAACACAATTGAATAATCCTAAGTACGAAAATCTCTGAACAAGAGGTACCCAAAACCCATCTAAGGTAATCCTTGGTCTCATCCCGAAATGTATTGTTTACACCATTATTAGCCATTTATATTTTAACACGATTAAACATACCTAAACATAATTTATCATACTAAATTGATATATTACTACTAATGTTACAACTAAGACAAAGTTTTACTTGAATAATCGCCCCTATTATTGATATTGCAAAATCATTTACACCTGGCTAAAGAGCGGAAAAGTTAAATTTTGGCTTAAAGTCAAGCCGTTACTTAAAAATTCGACACAAAAGTCGTTCTCATAGCTCTGGACTGGAGTATTGCCATGATTATATTCACCACTGTCTCCACCAGTGAAGGGGAATTCTGATTTACTTTAGTAATAAATTAACGGTTCGTCTCATTACTTTACCTGCTTGTAGGTATGCTATACATTTTGGCTAAGCTTTGTTTTGTTTTTATAAATTAAACTCGATATATTTGTATTCGTTGTATCTATTTCCTGGGGTTTTTGTATTCATCATCCTAACTACTCGATACTAGACGATAATTGATACAAATCTCTGTATTTTGTACGTATAACGTTTATAAATATTGTTTTACAGAGAGCTTATCGTGTGTATATTTGTATACATCTGACTGGACCCTGTACAGCTTTCACGTATATGTATACATTAAATATCATATTATTACAACAATGCACACGTAGTAAATTAGACTACCAAAACCACATGAGGCTTAGTCACTGATGTTAGTGTTTGTCAATCTCATAATATAAAGAAACATCTATAAAACTAGACTAAGACCAATATTTTGTTTTCGTTACAATTGTGATCCGGTCCAAGCGTATGTTTATAAAATAACCACGTAGCACTCAGGGTTTTTGTGGAAATCACACCAAAACAGTTTCCTAAAATTTAACTTCAGTATACCTTTCCAATTTATTTTGCTTAAAACTGCAGCACATAGTATTTTTCTTTATTTAAACAAACGGGTTTTTTATATTAAAAGTAAGAACGAAATATAACTTAGTGAAAATATGTTAGCCCGTTAATGTTCAACCTCATCATGCCAGTAATTTAATGAAATATCTAATATTTTATAAGTGTTTTATAGACTCTTAAGTGGTTACCTTCA
The DNA here is from genome assembly GCF_028750875.1 of Macrosteles quadrilineatus. Lineage (NCBI taxonomy): Eukaryota > Metazoa > Arthropoda > Insecta > Hemiptera > Cicadellidae > Macrosteles > Macrosteles quadrilineatus. The sequence goes on from NW_026542597.1 coordinate 67,494,519, forward strand.
CTGTCATAATTAATTTAATTTATAGTCAAATCGTTGAAAAGTCTATATCAATGAAAACTGGGATTTCCCTAATTACCGAACTAGTTTTAGGACTCGTTCTATTGAGAGCATATACAACTCGTACACTCGCAGGGGGGCGAGCTGGTCTAGTGGTAGAGAGTGGAGCATCAGAGCCAGAGGTAACGGGCTCAAATCCCGCCAATTACCTATTGACTATACCTATCCGCAATCCCCTATGACTAGCCTGAATTAACGAGTAAACAACAAGACAACTTCGATTAGAACTAAACGTTAGAACTAGATATCTCATTGCAATTGATCATGGGGAATGAGGGAAAATGGTCGTTGTTAACTTAAATGATCATTTGAAATAATTCCAATTTATTTGAACGTAAATTACATCACGTTTCATTGTTTATGGCTGTTAATATTGTTGTAAACTCAATCTAGCTAAAAAGGTTGAATAACAAAGTTCTATCATGTTTTTATAACGGTGAAGATAAGAGTGTGGTTTGTACATATTTTGTTTGGAAACTTCCTAAAAAGAATATCCTATAAAATGTAAATTAATAGGTCATTATTTTTATATTGAGATGTAGTAAACTAATGAATATGTAATAGTTTACTTAAATTAATTGATTCAATCAATTTGAAGTAAAGGCAAACAAAGTTATGCATTCCATTATACGAAACTGCTGAATTATGTTTAAAACATCATTTCATGTTCAAGCCTAGGTAAATTGCAAATTCAATTAACCAAATGTCAGTGTTTAATAGAAACTAACTGTTGGTAACACTTGTATTGAAAAATAATGCATTCTCATCTACATTCACAATTTCTTTATTGCATACCTGGAAAACTGGCTATCTTGTCAACTGCAGTTGAAACTCAGTAACAGAGTTTCACATAAGAGGTAAAAATGTACAAATCTGTAATTTAATTCTTGATAGAAGGAATTATTTTTCTAGTGGTGTGATCTGTTAAAACGGATCTATTTCATTTACAAATCCTTTTAGGGGAGTGACAATTATTAAAGAAGCTCTGCCTTGACCATTTTACTTCAAAGATGTTTTCCTAACAAAATGAAATGACATATATGCCTGTTAATATGTACACTAATCTTAATTGAAATGGATATTAAAAATACTATTGAATATATCCTTTTAAATTTAAAGTCATGCTTTGGCATAGATCTATTTACCGTACTAAACAAACCTAAAAGTTATTTTAATGGACTATACATTTTCAAATCATTAATAGCTTAATCTTTTAGTTCATTCATATACTTTGTCTTTTAACCGTCCTGAGTTAAATACGCGCTGATTGGGAGTATTATATTGGAGCTTCCTAAATATTGTGCATCTTACATTACATCCGAAGCGGCTTAGTAAGGCATTGGATAGTCGTGATTCTAACTATTCCATTAAACGTCTCCTTGTAGGCTGAACTAAGTTGTTAGACAAAACCATATAGTACCTTGTGGCTTGGTAACTTCGGCCTTACTGATCAACTCAGTATTCATTATTGTATTGGATAAGAGCTTCTTCAGTGCGTTCAAATATTTGAGAGGGTCCGCATTTGCGTATCGTTAATTAAAAACTATTCAAGCACTGTCTTGAGGAACGATTTTGCTGTGAAAATTAAGTGTGTAGTATTTTATTTTATTTTCCAGGTTGATTGATATTATATTTTCTTTGGATAACCATCTGAACATAATTTTTTTTTATATACACTTGAAATACTTGCATCAATTATGAATTATTTTGTGGTCTTGCCCCAAATTGAAGGTAAACCTTTATATTTTTGAAATTGTTAATTGAACACCGCAAACAAAAAATACTTTCAAGATATGATCACTCAACAACATAAAACATTTTTTAAAACCTTAAATGTTACCAAGTATTGCATTTTTAATACCTTGCAACTAAATAACCCAATGATCTTATAGCGAATGTAGTACAATGGTATCCAGATTTGCATACGATACACAAACCAAAAGCAGCTTTATTCCATAGGATCATTACGCAGATGGTTCAAGTACGAAACATCAAGCTTTTCACAAGGTTAGGATTACAAACGCAAACCACACAGCTTGTTATGCAAGCATATCAAGAGGTCCTTTCATTATAAGCTCCTCAAATCTATCCTAATATAGACGTAGTAACCTGTTTGAAGCCTATTCTTGTAACCACTGCGTAAACTGAACTATGTTTCATATAAATTAATTGTAAACATTTGATAATTTTACATGTAACACACGTATGATCGTATTTCATACACATGAAGACATTCATTTTCTACATTTTCATGTAAAATACGCATAATTGTATTTCTATGACAAAGTCAAAACTCAATTACAGTATTCTGGAATTGAATACAATATTAACTTCGAACTGGTAACTCGTATTTACAAAATTGTACAATAAAAATCTTTCTAATAAAATCGCTTAGTACCAAAATACACACGTACATAAGTTCTCTCAAAGGGAAAGTTGTGGAAAACACTGTTAGACAAATATCGACATTCACATACCAAACGAAAATAAATGCTGCACATTTGAAGTAAACGTTGAGCTATTTATCTTTTAGGAGAATTAGATTCTCATTAAAACATTTGATGTATATGTCTTTGATTACACTCTTCGTATTCTGTACAACAGTACCTAGTACCCTTAGTGTTGTATAATGAAACACACTTCCTATACAATATATTACCCTATGGATATAACTTTGCACTAAAAAATAATGTTATTTTAAACGATACAGTCCTGTGGTACATTAAACACATTTATGTCGACATTGTATGTTAGTTCAGCTATTGTTGAAACCAATTACGATACAATTATTGTGCCACGGTGAGACCACAGACATAACAATATACTGCATGAACCTATATTGTGTGCTGCATCGTATTGAATTAACTGGTACGGTTAATTGGGTAATGTAAATAAAATTATAAATAATTTATTTGAAACAAACACAAAACTGCATAACATTCACAACAATTTAAGAGACTGCAATAAACCTAATAAAAATACTGTAGCTGAATTTTCCTAAGGATATTACTTGGTTGATTAAGGTCAAACCTACAATAAAGAAATATGATAACATGGATAGTTTGAGGTTTTTTGGACTTTTTTTAATTGAATAAACCCTACTAGATGTATTTCCTCACCTTGTATTTATTTTCAACAGGTTCTTGATAAACATTTTTAAAGTGTGATTAACGCAGCTTAAACCCTCGTGTTTATAAACTGTAAGCATCATTGAACCAATTCCCAAATTGAATTACATAAATAACCTATAGGCTGCAACCAAATGAACCACATCAAACAGTGTAAGGTTTGGGCTCTTCCGTCGTTAGGGTAATATGAAAACAAGGTCCGTAACATTTTTAAATTCACAAACATTAAGTTTTTTTTTATTAAATTCGGTTTAATACCTACACGTAACGTTAACTTTATATTAAGGCAATTTCAAATCCAAATGGTTTTATTTTAAATATTATTTTTAATGAAACTTTCTTAAAATTAACATCCTCTCCTCTTATACTCGGTAGTAAGGATCCCTCACAAAAGACACTTACAGTCGATTATTTAATTTATACATCTTGTGAAAATATGCATTCATATTATGAAGTTAATAAATTAAAATTATTGTAAAAAAATTGAATGTAGGAAAATGTAGATTTGAAACACAGTTTTTAAGAACTCCATATAAAAGAGCCTCGTTTAGGGTAACGGGCAGCAATCTTATCAACATTCACTTCAGTTTTACGACAAAAACTTTCCAAAGGGGAAACATAAGGTTTGCGTCAAGAGCTTTCGATCAGGGAAAGTAAAAATTAAGAGTGGCTTTAAGGAACAGTTTTCTAAACAGATATACATTTTTACCGGTTAAAGTATGTGTATGATACCATGTTACAGTATATTTAAATAGTCACATATAACAAAAATATATTTAGTAAAATTATTGTAAAATCTGTTGTGTTTGTTACAAAATATTACATTAAATATTTATTGTAAGCATCAACCCATCGCCAGAATCCTAGGACAATTTTCCCTAAGCAGAATTCGTAAACTATAGTAATCTCGATAAAAATTTTTAAAAATAAAGGAAGCTTTCCATTTAAATAAGTATTGTGTATTATCACTAGTAACTATAATGCAAACACAAGATTCATGTTTAAAAAAGCTGAGTTTAATGAAACGAAATTGGTCAAATAAGTTATGATAAAACTATTGATATTTGGTACGTAAAGAATTATATCTTCAATTAAAATGTCTTTTCGATCAACACAAATCCTAAAGTAAGACAAAAGGATTTATGAATTTTAATAAAATCAACAGGACTGTATCGAACGTGATCTACCGAGTACCTGTTTGTTTACAGTATAATCAAAGAACGATAATTCAAGTTCGTGATAATTTAGGACATCTACAATAAGTAATTCCATCTACTATTTCAAAGTCACTTTAGTAAAAATGCCTTGTGCTTATTGCATCTTTAACAAATAAATTATAAAAGATACTTTTAGTTTATCAAGATAACAGCAGTTACCTTTCTTGATTAACGTGATGAGGTAAATTATGACCCAAAATTAAAAATCCCAAAAACAATTATATTTAATATAGTAAATGTTAATGCAAAATCATGTAGCTAATAAAACATAAGTAGACTCATTTTTCACTTTAATGAAATAATATTACCATAGAAACAATAAAAACCTGTTAATTTTTATCTCACCACACAGCAAACCCATAAGATTTTATCACAGTGTTATTGGGTGTGTGTGAATAGGGAGTATATTGCAGCGGTGTGGGTATAATACAACGTGTTCCAGTTCGTTTATTTCTACTGCATTTACTCCATACTAAATATAAATAATTTTGCAATAGCCATACAAATGATAGTATCGTAGTACTATAGCAATGATAATGTTCTTATACACCATTTGGCCAAGAATTGTAACGTTTGATAACTTGTAAGCCTGATAACTTGGTGTTTTTCTTAAAAATTAAATTTTCGTTTCGAAGCTACTGGTCGTCTAATGATTAAATGCAATATATTTAATACTTATATATTTAAACAAGCAAATATTGTAGCTGTGTTGACAAAGTTTCAAGCAAAAGAGGAAAATTGCAAATGTGAAAAGTCCTGGGAGATTGAGGCATCTAGATTTTAACTGCTTTATTTGCATTTCACGACCTATCTTGTTTTACTCAACTCTTATTACATCCCATTTTTTTTCAAATTTTATTAACTTATAGAAAAAGTTCTATTAAAACTGAACATTTAAAATTATTTGAACATAAAATATAAAAACATCTTTGCGTTAAAAAGTGTCAATTGCCAAAAGGATATTTTATTGGGCAATAGTAAATTTTAAAATTTAATCTAAACGAAAGCTGATGTTAATATCGTATAACACAGTTTATCTTCTAGTTTGACATAATTCTGTCTATTTTATGCGAAAAAAACTTGAAAATGTAGTTGGACAATTTTGATAAAAAATCTGTGTTTTTCTAAAAAAAATTAATAAAACACTAATATATATATTGTATATATATTCGTCCAGTCAAAATCTATGTATCAGCTTCGTTTTCTTTATTAGGAAAATACGATCTTTTCAATCATAAATTAATTTATCATTTAACCATGGATGGAAAGAAACTATGAAATTACTTAACCATGGATATTTTTTCAATTTATTTTAAATTATTATGTGTATTTTCATGATTTCTCTGCTCGTTGTAAAATTGTCAAAGTTTTACGACTTATTCTTTAATTTTAAATTAATTCATAAAGTTTGTAATCAACCTTCAACTTAGTCTACAATGGAAACTCCATGTACAATTTCGAAACTTAAAATTTATTAATTATAATACAAAACTGATAGTAAAGAAAAGAAAGGGGGTTCACAATAAATTGTACAAACAGTGGGAGATGAATTTACTTTAAAAACTTTAGGCTAGGCCTATTACAATGGTTTTAATTATTTAGGTTCAATGTTATAATTTACTGCAAGGATCTTGATCTCAGGTGGGGTGATCGAGCGGCATTTGAATTTAATCTTGTGATATAAGCCTAATTAAATTTTGTTTTAAAATATAAAGTATGTTCGAATTACAGATTGGTTGAATTAATAATAATTTTGAATAAGTTAAGCTTCTATTAGTTCTTGACTTTGAATTTGAGTACAAACGTCCAAAGGTTAGGCCTAAAAAAAGTTGTAATGGCTTCCAAAGGTAAAAATGTCTATTGGAGTGATCTCACCAAAATTGATGTCTTCTTTGAAGTAAAGTTCTTGATGTTATAAATGATGAATGTTCGTAACAAGGATGGGTCTTCTTTCAACAAATTCCACTAATTTTGTCAAAATAATGTACTTTTTTTAAACAATTTTTATATTAAATATGGAGTATTCAGTTTACATCTGCATACTATCTTGGCTCTATTGGAAGTGATAAAGGTCTGATGCATTGTTGCACTCACATATGTCAATGCTGACTTAATCACATAAAATTGTAGGCCACTGTTTACACTTATATATTATAATAAATTTCATTTGCTAGAGAGCTAAATTATAATTTTAAAAAGTTATTTAAATAAAATTATATAGAATTTGAAGCAATTTTGTTACAAAAGTTATAGGCTATTATATATTTATATGATATTATGTTATTTGAAAATTTCTATATTATATTGTATTAAATTGATTACCTATTGGTCTGCATGGACAATTAATTACTATATATGGCTTGAAAAGGGATTGACATTTAGATAAAAAGTAAAACATATGGTGTAAATTAAATTATTCTATTGAAAAAATATTGGTGAAAATATTGAATTGTTACAAGTTCCATTTCGTTTTAAATTTAAAATTTGCTTTACAAGACAATGAACTGTGTAGCATATACAGGGGTTTTTTTTAAAACTTGCATCTTTATTTATATAAAAACCGCAATAGATAGAAATATGCAGTTTGCGGGAATCATCTATTGACGTAGGGGGCCCAATTGTTTTGAATTCAACGTTACATTCACACTCCCCCCCTTTCCCCCCCTGCCACCAACTTAATTTTTTTTAATAGCAAGGTACCCCTTGTGACATATCAAATGAAAAAGCATTAAAAAAAAGAAAATGTTTGGTGAAATTTATTTTTCATTTGATATGTCACAAGGGCGGGTACCTTGCTATTAAAAAACAAGTTATGGGTAGGGGAAAAGGGGGGGGGGGATTATCTCACAAATTCATGAGCCGATTTTAATTTTTTTTTTACCAAAAATTTTCTTTTTTCATGTTCTTTCATTTGATATGTCACAAGGGGTACCTTCCTTTAAAAAAAATTAAGTTCCGGGGGGGAGGGGGGAATATCTCACAAATTTATGAACCAATTTTCAATTTTTTTTTCATCAAAAATTGTCTTTATGTATACTCTTTTATTTGATATATCACAAGGGGTACCTTGCTATTTAAAAAAAAATAAGTTGGGGGCAGGGGGGAAAGGGGGGAATGCGAATGTAACGTTGAATAAAAAAAAAATTGTTGCGGTTTTTATATAAAAAAAGATGCAAGTTAAAAAAAACACCCTGTATTAAATAAATTTGTTACCTTTATTATGTAAAAAACTAATAAATAAAGATATGGCCAATTTCAACAAAAAGTAGATGATCAACAACTTATTTCCAGCCCTTTAATTTTTACTTTTAAAGATAATGCCAAAAGTTTATAAACTGGCCTTTCGTTGTATTCGAAATTTCAGTCGATGTTCCAGCCGAAATACCGCAGTTGGATCGTTTCCAAGGAACTGTTTGCTTTTCCGTCTGAGTATTTTTACTTGGCAGCTATTTTCTCTGGGAATAAACGGGTTAATTCTTTTAATTTGATAAAAACAAAGTTTTTTTTTAATCTACTGTATAGTAATGTTTTCAAAAATTAACATTCTATTGCTTTGATTTTCGTATACAATTAAAGGTGGTGAAATAATTAAGTAAATTGCAATAAATTTACAGTTTAAATTGAGTAATTATCTATTTTACATAAATTCGATCTATTACTTACAATTCGATTTTTTCCTTGTGATTGTTGTGACAAATCTTTAAAAATCGTGGCTAATATTTTATGTAAGTCCTTCTTATTGTTGGAAGAGTTATATGTTATTTAAGCTAATAACAAATTTTTTTTTTCACGTCAGGGTAATTAAAACTTAGTCAAATAAGGTTTGTCGACGTATGAATATTTCTCAAATCAATAAAACATGAATATTTGATGTATTTATTTTTGTACTTTTCCCATGTCGTTTTGTGTACAAATATTTTTTGGACAACAATGCTTTAACAGATTTTAGCGTTATAATAATCAATAATCAATCAATAATCAATCGTTGAGATGGGGACGCCACCTAGGTGCGTATTTTAACCCAAATATGAGTGAAGGATGAGTGTAGAATGGTGTGTGATGACCTGTGTAGCTTTGTTACTGACTAAGATCAGCGGTTTCATTAGTCAGGATCATTTATTTAAAGCCCAATGATCAGGAACAGCTGGGTCCAGTTTCGAACCATCAAAAAGCTACTGACTTTTCTCAGGATCGAACCGGCGACCTTTTGATTAATAGGCGAGCACTATAACCACTCAGCTACCCAGCCAGTTACATTAATACAAGGTACATTAATATTGTGCATTTGTACATTAGATTCTTCATTAGAATTCGATGCTGTATAACTGTAAATATTTCTTATTTCTTGTTCATAGGCTACATCATTAAAAGATAAAACGTAACATGTAGTTTAAACGAGAAAAAATATTAACATTTATGAAGTATATATAAGTATTTTTGACGAATCGCTGGAACCAGAGGTAGGAAGATTGGTTTTGACTACTGTGTATTCAGCTTGAATATTAATCCTTGGCGTTGCAACCGTGGTCACCTGACTAAAACCGGACAGCTTAAAACAGAGCTTGAAAAAGTCAGTTTGTTGCATTAGTCACAAAAAATATTTATATTACAAATTCTCGTGTGTTTTTCGTGTTGTAGCCAAGCCAATTAAGTTTAGGTATCAGCTCATTCGTGCTATTCACTACACGTCCCTTAGTCCCGCCTCATGTATACAAATGAACGATGCCGTTATTTAGACCAATTCTTGGGTTGGGTGTTACCGTTGTTACGGAATATAATTCAAGCTTTCAAGTCAACGGGATAGGCTATAATTGATTTTGTTGGGCTTAGATTGTTTGTATCCAATAGCTGTCGTTTCTTATCCTAAAGATCTGAATGTGACACCTCCACCACTTTCTATTATAATGTCATAGCTACGTCGTCAGGTTGACAATAATCATTGTAAGTTATAGGCTAGGATTTTTTTGAAATTCTCTGTACACATCATATCATAATATACGGCTGAGGATAAAATTAAGACTTGAAGTCAGTCCTAGTTATGTTGTCAATTTATTATTACTTAATCCAACAGTTAATCCTAAAAAAACTGTCACAATATAAAGCAACTCGTAATTGGATTAAAATAACAAATTTTGTTTCATAAAGCTATACAGATCAATGCTGTGTAAAAAGAAACTAAAAAATCCAAACAAACTGGATCTTAGTAAACTGACAATTGCAGTTGAAATTTAGACAAGAACGCCAAATATCATATATTTATCTTTTCAACCTCTTTTTAATGTTCTGGTTTCCAATTCTGGAGAAAAGGAGCTATGATTCTTTACTGCAAAAGTTGTTCGGCTTTAAGACTTTAAAAACTTTCTCATAACGTAGTGGGTCTTCCAACATTACCAGCGTCTTGATTTTCGTTGGCTTTCTAATGCTTCTTTTCCTTATTAAATAAAATCATACATTTATATACAAAATCTACTACAATATTTAATTATTCTTTTTGGCAATGGTATTTTAAGTACGAGACTAGTTTTAGTAACAATATTTTGTTTAAATTTATTTATGAATGATTTCCCTTGTTCTATAAGTGGCTACAAGGTAGTATAAACTAATGTACTGGGATGCTAGTCTATTGAAATAAATTTATTTACTTTTAAACCTAGACAAAATGGCTTGATAAAATATAAAATACAAAAACCTATTTACATACAATCTTAAAATGATGATAATTGTTTTTTTTATTACCATGTAATTCCCAGGTATAATACCTCTTTCTATAATAATAATTTGGCTAAAAATCTCAAAGACGGACGCCGATTAAACAGAGATTTAAATAGTGTACAGGGTTTATTTAACTAAATATTTAGTGCATACAGTTAAAAGGGCAAAATGTTTAAGAATGAAGAAAAGTAAAAACGAGGATCTGATACTCTTTGTACTGACGCAAAGGTATGATATTGTTAAGAATGATATATTGATAAAAATGAAGGTATGAAGAAGTTAAAGCTTAAGACACGGACCCTGAAACATGTTAAAACTGATATACCAAAGTAAGACACAAGATTATAAGCTGAATGGTTATCAACTAGACCTTAAATTCAACTCTTAATATGTCATTTTACAAAGTGATAGTGTAGTATTGAAATCTACAAGCATTGCAAATATTGAATCTATAATAATACACTTGAGTCTATAATAACAACTTATTTGTATAATATTATTAATATGTAAATATTAATATGTATAATAATAACAACCATAATATTTGTTGGTAAGATACTTAGGTTAAATTATAACACATTATTTTGTTTCACCTAAAACATTTATGATAGGGTTATAATTATAAAAGGAGATGCAGCTATAACACTTAGAACATTAAATCGAATGTTTAAATGTAAACAAACTAAGAAAAGTATTCAGGAAAAACTTTCTAAATTTTCATATACTTGTATATTTTTATTAAGCATGTCCCAGAGTAAAATTGGAACCAACAGTAAAGTGACGTTGCTTTACGATGGAAACGTGGGTATTTTCCTAATAAGAACCTGCCCAGAGGATTTTTATGTACGAAAATATTTTGGACGACATTATACAGGGTAATTGATATAAGTGTGCCAGCTATTTTATTCGAAAGTTATAATAGATATAACAAAATGTTAAATTGTAACTGCCTTGGATTTTTTATTTAAAAATTTTTCCTCAGATTGGAAAAATAATTTTACCGCAATTTTTCCAATATGCCCGACAACTTTGATTTTTCCTAAGAAAGCCCCTATACTTAAAGATTTTTTTTATGTAAATGCAATTTAAAAACGTTTTTGTTCTAGGTATTTTTTTCTTAAACTACTCGTTTAGGAGTTACAGCGTGTTAAGACTAAGAAAAAATGACTTGCGTTGTACATTCTGCATCATGTAGCTCCTAAACGAGTACGTTTAGAGCGAAAATGCAAGGGGTTATAAAGTCTTAAAATTGCATCTAAATTCTAAAAAGACTATTACATACATAAAAATGTTGATTCCATTGTTTCAAAAATGGCCACCATTTTCCAAAATGGCAAGGAAATTTTAAAATAAAATATAGGAACTTTCATAAGAAAAACCAAAGTTGGTGGTCATATTGAAAAAATGGCGGCTAAAATTATTTTTTTAACTTGACCAAAATTCTTTAAATAAAAAATCCAAGGCAGTTACAATTCTAGCGGATAGACGCACTAAAACAAATCATTCTAGTAAAAGGTCATTTAATTTACAGAGAATAGTTAAGTAGTGTAATCCACTAGATTCAAATCAGAAAAACTGTTGTTAAAACTGTTGTTACCTAGGTTGCTAGGATAACAAAAAAATAAACAAATAATTAAAGTAAATACAGAACACATGGTTATTGTGTTAGACAGTTTAGTGGCACCACATTAGCCCCCTGCGGAGTCTGGAAGACCGGGCACTTTAAATTTCACAGTACGACCAGATCGGGTCACGTAAGGCTTGGGTTGGCTTGAGAGTAGGGTCTTGAGTGGGAACACTGTGGAGGGTGGATTTCTGGAATGTTCATTGTGGATGGGTGTATGTGTTGAAGGAGTAAGATCTTGCAATAGATACGCGGGCTTTATCCTGTCCAACGTCACCTTCACACGTTTACCACGATGGATTATAGTCATAGTTTTATCATCACGAGATACCACGGGAAACGGTCCAGTATAAGGTGGTTGTAGTGATCGTCTAACAGAGTCATCTCGCAAAAATATGTGAGTACACCGTTTTAACTCCTGAAAAACGAAGGTCTTTGGTTTATCATGCCAAGATGTGGGCACAGGTCTTAAATTTGACATTTGTCGACGTAAGCGAACTACATAGTCAGCCGGGTCCTCCTCACGAGTTGTGTCTTGAGGGAGGTCTAGAAGTTCTCCAGGTAGACGGAGTTGGTGGCCAAAAACTAATTCGGCAGTAGATGCCTGAAGGTCTTCACGATATGCGCTGCGAATGCCGAGTAGTACGATGGGAAGTGCTTCAAGCCATGTTGAATCATTGTGGCACATGAGAGCTGCCTTAAACTGCCGATGGAATCTCTCGACTAAACCATTAGCACAAGGGTGATAGCCGCAAGTTCTGATTCGCTCTACACCGAAGGTCTTTCCAAGGGCACGAAATAATGCTGACTCAAATTGGCGTCCCTGATCAGTTGTGATGCGCAAGGGTGAGCCGTAACGGGAAAACCAGCACATCACCAGAGCCTCAGCTACTTCTTCTGCGGTGATGGTTTTCAATAGATGAACTTCTGGCCATCTGGTGTAGCGGTCGATAGCTGTTAGGCAATATTTGTATGGTCCGGATGGTGGAAGTGGTCCAATGATGTCAATGTGAACATGATCAAATCTTGATGATGGGAGTGAAAATGATCCATGGGGTGTAAATACATGACGGGAGATCTTAGCACGTTGACATTTCTCACAGGCTCGGGCCCAGTTTCGACAGTCTTGTTGAATTTGGGGCCAAACAAAGCGATTAGAAACAAGTTTTGCCGAAGCTTTGATGCCAGGGTGACTTAGATTGTGTATAGAATTAAAAACTGAGCGTCTAAGGGGCTCAGGGACAAAGGGTCGTTGTACTGAAGTTGTTGTGTCACAGTATACATCAAGGTCTGTTCCAGGAATTTTGACAAGCTTCAAATTAAGAGATGTCTCTCCCTTAAGGATCTCTTGTAGCTCAGGGTCAGAGTCTTGATGATGTGCCAAAGTTTTGGCATCTACAATGCTGGGAGCCGTAGTTGACAATGAATCTACACGAGAAAATGCTTCAGCTACTAGGTTGGCCGATCCAGAAACATGTCTTATGTCTGTAGTGAATTGTGAAATGAATGTTAGTTGGTTTTGCTGAACAGGAGGTAGTTTTTCACGTTTTTGACTGAAGGCAAATGTTATTGGCTTGTGGTCTGTGAAAACTATGCAATGATTTGCCTCAAGGTAGTGACGAAAGTGACGAATGGCGGCATATACAGCAAAAAGCTCACGGTAATAGGCTGGCCAAAGGGATTGTTTTGGTGTCAGTTTCTGTGAAAAGAAAGAGAGAGGTTCCCATGTTTTATTGTCAACCATCTGCTGGAGAGCAGCATGGGTACTCGAGGCATCACAGAACAATGCGAGAGGGGCCTTGTGGTCAGGGTGAACAAGCAAGGTAGCATTGGAGAGATGTTCTTTGCAGGATAAGAATGCAGCATCCAATTCAGGAGTCCAATTTACAGGTTGGTTTCCACGTAGAGATGAGAGGGCATCATGGAGAGCTGCTTGTTGCTTGGCTGCTGAAGGAATGAATCTGCGGTAGAAATTCAACATGCCGAGAAAACGACGCAAACCTTTTGCAGTAGAGGGACGGGTGAATTGTTGCAGAGCCTCAACACGTTCAGGAAGTGGTCGAGTACCAGCAGATGATACCTCATATCCTAGGAAGGTAACCTTTGGAGCTTTCAAAACAGTCTTATTTACGTTAACGAGTATGCCATAATCAGAAAACCGATTGAATAGAGTTCGTAGATGGGCTTCATGTTCAGTCTCATCCTTAGAGAAAACTAAGACGTCATCTATATAAGGAAAGCAGAAGTCTAATCCAAAAACTACTTCATCGATGAAACGCTGAAAAGTTTGTCCTGCGTTGCGGAGGCCAAAGGACATGAAGGGGAATTCAAACAATCCAAAGGGGGTTGTAATGGCTGTCTTCGGGATGTCTTCAGGGTTGACAGGGATTTGTGTGTAGGCCTTCACTAGGTCGATCACAGAGAAATACTTGCAACCTCTGAGAGAATGGGTGAAATCGTGGATATGTCTAACAGGATATCTGTCAGGAATAGTCCTAGCGTTGAGAGCACGGTAGTCTCCACAGGGGCGCCATCCATCAGGTTTCTTAGGGACCATGTGAAGGGGTGATGACCAAGGTCCATCAGATCGACGTGCAGTACCATCGGTGAGCATGGCATCAAACTCGGCTTTGGCTATAACAAGCCGATCAGGAGCGAGTCGACGTGGACGAGATGAAACTGGGGGGCCAGGGGTCGTTTTGATGAAATGCAAGGTTGAATGGAGCACTTTTCTTGGTGTACCAGAGGGTCGGGTAATCATGGGAAATTCTGCCAGTATTGATGAAGTTGGAGAATTGGGTGTGATAGTTTTGATGCTGAAATGAGGGATTGAGGTACATTGACAAAGAACAGAAAGGTTTGTTACACTGTCAATCAACCGTTGATTACGACAGTCAGGAAGCAATCCAAAGTGTGCTAAAAAGTCAGAGCCTATAATCGCTGTATTAACATCAGCAATGACAAAATTCCATGTAAAAGCTCGTCTCAGCCCTAAGTTTAATGTTAATGTCATCATACCGTAGGTGTGAATGGCAGAGTTGTTTGCTGCACGAAGTTCATATTCTATATGCTTTTGGTTCTTACAAACGAATGATTTAGGGAGGCAGCATATGTCGGATCCAGTGTCAATCAAAAATTTTGTATTAGTTGTACGGTCGACGATTTGTAGGCGGCGCCCTCCAGCTTGGCAGTCAGCTGACGCCATCACTGGCTGCCTTTGGAGTTTGTCGGAGAAGTGAAATTGCATGGTGGAATGCACTTCTCAGCTTGATAGCCAAAACGCTTGTGGTACCAGCATAGATTGGTTTGCTCTGTAGTGTCAGAGGAGCTACCTGCGTGATAACGACTACTAGACAAACTCCTCTGACGCGACCTAGGTCGCCTGTCTCGTAGGGAATCAACATCTTTACGCATATTTTTCATTTGCAACTCCAAAGCAGATAATTTTGATAAAACTTCAGTTAATTTTGGGTCATCAGAAAATGAAGATTTAGGATTTGGTGAATTAACGGCATTCAAAGATGTAGGCATACTAGTGAGAGAATGGCAAAAAGATGCGTTAGGTTGGACTGCTAGAATTTTGTCGGCAGTAATTGCAAGTGTGTCAGTTTGGGCACTTGTTTGGACTTGCAAAATACTTTGTACATGAGCAGGAAGTCTCTGCATCCAAATAGTTTTCAGTAAACTATCTTGGATTGTGGTCGAACCTACTAGTGATCGAAGGTGGCGTAGGAACTGAGAAGGAGTTTTGTCACCTAGTTCCTCCTCCATCAATAGCTGACGAATGCGTTGCTCCTCAGATAGAGACAACCGTCTGATTATTTCAGACTTAAGAGTAGAGTAAGGAGTTTCAACAGGTGGGTCTATTATAAGATCCTCCACTTCATTAGCATAGCGCTCATCAAGATGTGAAATTACATACGAGTATTTAGTGTTTCACTCGTGATGTGAGCCAGTGTAAACTGAGCCTCAACTTGGGCAAACCAGAGCCTTGGTTTCTCTTTCCAGAATGGTGGAAGTTTTATGCTTACCCGGTGGATGTGATGATCTTCATGTCGTTCGTCGGAATGGGCTGTATGATCTGGCTGATGCTGTGGTAGAACTGGTGGAAGATCAGGTAGGTTGGCTTCTTGAGGATGTACAGAAATGTGATTTTGTTCTTGTCTTCCATTCAAATCTTGAAGTTGTCTTTGTAGGTTGGCATTCTCACTCTCTAATTGAGCTAGGCGCTCCAAAAGTTCTTGGTCCATGGCGTAAAACGATAATTTGGGGAAAGGTGAAAAATAAATGAAGTTTTGGTAGAAGGTTGAAATTTAATGTAGGAAAAACATCAATTTAGTTTTAAATAATTTACTTGTTAGTCGGGGTCACCATTTCTAGCGGATAGACGCACTAAAACAAATCATTCTAGTAAAAGGTCATTTAATTTACAGAGAATAGTTAAGTAGTGTAATCCACTAGATTCAAATCAGAAAAACTGTTGTTAAAACTGTTGTTACCTAGGTTGCTAGGATAACAAAAAAATAAACAAATAATTAAAGTAAATACAGAACACATGGTTATTGTGTTAGACAGTTTAGTGGCACCACACAATTAACCATTTTGTTATATCTCTTATAACTTTCGAATAAAATAGCTGGAACACTTATATCAATCACCCTGTATATGTAAAAAACTAATATTAATTATCTTAGTAAGGTATTAGTAATATTTTCATTAAGATAGATTTGCAAAAATATTAACTGCAAAAGAAAACAATAAAAATTCACCGTTTGTATTTTAGATAAATAAAAAAAACTAAACTACGAAAGTAATATTAAATCATACTGTTAAAACATACATATTGGTGATAAAATACTATTTAGTTCTTATAAGGAAAGATGTACAATTTACCAATAAACCCAGTTCAAATACTTGAAATATGTTTTCACATGGATAAAAAAAGACATGACTAATTTTTTCCCTTTAAAATTGAGTACTTTTTTTCTTGACATTTAAATTATTCACAATTAAAACAGTAGGGTTAAATTTTAAATCCTAAGTTTAGATAAAACTATTTTAACAATATTTTAAATGGGAAACTAATTAAGACGTAAAACAATAATTTGATTTTGTTGGTATTAACAACAAAGGTTTCCAAGCAGTCTACTTTATTAAAGGTTAAGTATTTCAAGGTATCTGTTGAGGCGAGTATTACGTTACACTCTTGTAACATTATATAGTAGTTAATTACAAGTTTTCATCTAGAAAACCCTCTTTTAAACTAAACTCTGTCATTTAAATTGAGATAATCTCTTACAAAACTAACTACTTTGTCTAGATTAAGAAGGTTGTTTATTTATTCAGTCCCTTGTGTGTTTCATAACTATTAAGGTGTAGATAGTACTCATTAGAGCTTTAGTGTCCACTGTCCAAACGTAAAGCCTTGAAATGAAAAGTCTTGGTCGATACACTAAAATTGACAACTAAATCTCGCACACTATCTTTAATCAAAGGCTTAATCCCAATATGTGTGGGGGGGGGGTATTTAAATTTCCAATGCCACCACACATCCCTTCAGCATGGTTCTGTGTGTTATAATCGTTTTTCAGTATGCGTTGCTGCCATTATAGTATGATCATACTGGTAAACATGAGACAAGAATACCACATACTGGCTCAGGCTGTTGGATCAAAGTTTGCATTCAATTGCAGGATAAAGTAGGTCGGGATACATCCAACCCTTAGGTGCGGCTTGTAATATGGCTCTGTTACTGAACACACCCCTTGAGACTAAGGCAAATATCACTGAAATCACGTATGGATTTTCCCTACACTTTGCTACTGTAAGCTTGTATATCTATTCGATAATAATTTGCAATTCTAAATATTATGATCGTGCGTATATAGAACCGGAAGTTCCTCTTTCAATTTAATTCATCATCCCGTTTTGATTCATCCAGATATATCGGAATCATACCGAGTTATTTAAATTTATGTATTGAGGTATCATTTATATAATATTTAAGAATTTACAAACCCTAAAGAAATATATATTAGAGAAAGAAATACAAACACATATATTATTAATTTGTAAAACTACATAAGCAGTTAATGGCCTCATACACTTTGTACCCAGAGCCGTTGGACTAAAGTAAATAATATGTAATATGGCATAGGTTACGTAAGAAAGCAATTGGTAACTGTAGTTGTAAGAAAGAAAATGCGATTACTGTTTTCTAAATTCACCTTCTACAAATTTAAATACGTTTGATATTTGAAGAGTTATATTTTACTGAAAAGTGCTTATCGTTCTTTAAAAACAAACCATTCCAATGTTGAGGTATATTGGCCCATTGTAAACATGCAACGCACGTCCCCTAGTCCCACCTCATGTATACAAATGAACAAAGTGATTATTTTCAACACGTTACTATGTCATTGTAAAAGTCCCACGACTTAAGTATCACGTACAAGAACCATTTTTACTGTAAAGGTTATAAAAAACCAATTTAAACTTAGTAGGATGTATCCTAAGCAAAAAAGTATCACTATGCGTTATAAAATCTCAGAGATTTTTTCCTATTTTTGAATCATTATCAATGTGTTTATGACTGAAGTGTATAACAAGTGATGTGGATTTGTAAATAAAAAATCATATTTTTGTGTTCCAGTGGATATTCCAGTACAGTGTTGGTGGAGTATTATTAGTTTTTGATTGCAAAGAAAGTAATGGAATTTATTTTAACGCTTTGTAAAAAAAACTAGTAACGTTAAATAAAAAAAACTTAAGTTTAGAAACGTCTTTTTTTCAGTTAATGATGGTTTGTGTTAAAACAAAATATTTTTAGTAATTTATTGATGTATCACCGTACTCATTGTGTGTATATTATTATTCAAATGTTTGTTTCATAAAATAGTTACCATTAGGCTCTTAAGAACTGTCATTTTATTGCTATTCTGGCTAATTTATTTTCTGAGGAATTCATCCTCATTGAAATTGCAATTTACTTTACATATATATTTAAACTCTTTACCACAAATTTAAAGAGTTTATGTAAGACATAAATACAGTGGAAAAATGTTATAGTGTGTGGCCACTAAACATATGTGCTCTTAATTCTATCCCAGCCATTAAGTAACAATTAATAGTCCATAAATTTCCCCTTCAATCGTAAATGTTCCTACAGTGGTTGGTTTTAAGCCTTTAATTGAGGCTATCTTAATTTTGTTTATACTAGAACGGGTGTCCACAGACTATAACGAAAATCATGTATCTTGGTACAATTGTTTCCACTTCTGTTCGTATTAATGTGTTTAGTAAACACTCGAATTATGAATAAAAATTTGTTATTGTAAAATTTAGTTAAACATCCTTTTAAATATCTTTTTGGGTAATTTATAAAAAGCAGTTGTGTTAATCTACGTAAAGATTTCTTATAAATCCTGCAAAACAGAGCATGGAGTTTCTATTGACTTATTGAGAAAGTAGACTTTGTTATAATTAGTTACTGCAATGACATTGCAGAGAGGGTTAATTCGTTATAAACATATCAGTCAGCTGTAAGCAGTATTGCTTCCAATATATATTATTCAATATTAGATTTGTATTGTGGTAAACTCAGGCTTGTCAAATTAAATCAATACAGCACATTGTGTAGTATTCTTTTAATCAAAAAAGGAAACTTAAGTAAGGAAACCTGCAACTCAGAATTTCGTTGTTAACTTAAATGCAATCTGAAAAATAATAACTAAGGAAATGCATCAAATCAACATAAAAAATGCTTTATAATGCTTTTATGTGTCTCTTAACTATGATTGATGCCAAAGCTAGCTTTCACGATAACAGAGATCATTGTACGAAACAATATTCGACTAAATATCTATATTTGTTTTGTTGAAATAAATCCATCCATAACTTTTCCATTTGGATAAACGGGGTCATTTTAACGTCAATCGGACTATGTAAGGAACTCTTTCACTATTTATAATGTATTAAAAAAAAATGGTTTAAAAATGGTGAAAGAGTTCCTTACATAGTCCGGTACATATTCATTGATGCAGGTTGAATAAAACTGCTAATATTTATAGAGAATGGAAACAATAAATCTTCCAATAACTAATTTTTAATCAGCAAAATGTATTTATGAAAATACAATCCAATAATCACAACAAACCGCACTGATAACAATTTAAAAGTAAATAATTCAACAAAGTGTTTGACTCCTGCGTGGAAACCACTTTCAAACAAATTTATTTACCATGCCTAGTCTAAGATAAGTTGTACTTTTTTCTGACTTGGCCAACGCAATTATTTTTTTATCTTTTTAGCTGAAAAAAAACTTATTTGAATTTACTTTTAAGAGTATAAGTATATTGTTAAAAACTCTTTACTCTGCACTACTTAAGTGTTACAATTGCATTAACTCACGGACAAGAGTAAAAAAGCCTCCATGTTGTTTAATTTAAAAACAAACTTATGCAAAAAATATTATGTGTGCTTTTTATTTCATTATTTTCAAACTAATCTCTAAATTCTAGGCACCGAGTTGTGCTTTGTTGTATTGTGACAAACGCATTTTTCAAGAAACTTCTTGGCTTCTTCCAAATACCAGTTGAACCGCATGTTTCTTTGATCCATTCTCCTGTCTGAGAGTGAGATATCTCTTTACTTTTATCAACAATATCGTATATTGAAGTTCCAGGAAGGCGTCTTACTACAAACACAAACCTTTTACACTCCGCTTCATATTTTTACTATTTGTTTGTTCACAAATCGTCTACGAATGAACAGAACTTTTCTCAACACTTTGTGCAGAAAGTAGGTATTTTCAATGACAGGTTACCAATCGTTAGTAATTAAGAGCAATGAAAACACTATCAGCTGATTTTCCTTTGTTCTAAGTTTACTTGTCCTTAAATCTAAACCAGATCTTTATTCGGCCGTTACATCCACTAGTGCTTGTTTGCATGTTATTTATATTATTGAAAACCTATTTTTATACAGTTTAAACCCAGATTGGGTACAGGTTGGGCATAAGGTAGCGTTTCTGTGGTTTTGTTTGTAGTACTTGTTTACTGCACAATAAACCAAATTTTAAACTTGAACTTTTATTTTTTGCGTCGCTTTGTAGGTTTCCTGTAGCTCATTTGCTAGTATTTGCATTAAAATAATGTTAGTAGAGAAATTTACTGAGGCATCCTGTCTGATGTGAGTATTTTTGTATCGGGATGAACAGTATCAAGATATGTCAAGAAAAAGCATCTGATACCATTGGAATCGGTATTAAGAATTACTACAATATCTGACAACAATGGGATTTTACAACTTAAAAGAAACTTAAATTTTGTGTAGTGTTGACCTTTTAAAGTTGGGTTTACAGATTAATTTTTATATAATTAGCTACATTTAATTTCATGTCCTTGTCAACCTTTGCTTACATTTAATATTTTCCATTTAATTCTTTCGGTTGTCCCCTTTATTGTTTAAAAGTCTTAAAAAAAGTGGATTCATACGAGTATCATAGGTATACCAATTCATACGGTTATATAGTGGTTACAAATATATTAGACTAATTCTGGACTTCTCTAACACACTGCATATTAGGGGGAAGGGTTGGCCTAAGTATTTTTTTTTCTATCACATCAGATTTTATAAATTTTCCAAGTGTTCAATAGATCAATTTAGTTGGTATGCTATCCAAAATGTAATTACTATGTGAGAGAAAAGAGCAAGTAAGGCTGGTGGAGCCCCTTATTTAGAGGTGTCAGATTTGGTAATGATGTGTCATTAAGGTAGGCTGACATATTGTGTCGTGTGTTGAGATGGGATCTTGTTAAACACTTCCGCAAATATTGTCGGTATACCCTCACGACGTTAAACAAAATCCTCATTACTATGGGGGGTAATGGAAATACTAACTCTGTGTTACATTGGTTTTTATTTGAATATCCTGTGCTATGACTGTAAGTGGATTTTCTCTCCAAGGATGTACCAAAGTTACTCTGTACAATATAACTGTACAAAGTGAGATTCTTTTTGTCTGAGACGTGTGCTAAAGGAACTATTTGTCCAATTTTGTTCAGATTTTTTGAAGAGGAGTACGATTATACGTGATTTATCCAGTGCCGCACGGAGTTTACCAGAGACCGTCTCTCCAAGTTTTGGCTGTCGCTAGATGATCCCGTTAAAATAAGTCTGTACTTCACAAATGAAGAAAAATAAGCATTATATACTGCAATTTGGGTATCAACGCTTGTTGTATATCATATTACTTAAAAACAAATTTAGCTGAAGGTACTATCTTCATGTACTATTCAATATTCCCTTTTTTATAATTAGTCACTGAGTTTTGTCACTCTTTCCAATTTAAAATACTACTAGAGCCTTAAGGTTAATTACAGGGAATATTAGGAGATTTTGTTGTGTCCTAGTGCAACTGCTGGATATTTTTATCCTGAACCACTGTTAAGTCATTTAACAATGAATCACATAAGTATGTATGGTCACCAAAATCCCAAATGTTATTATTGTAATTTACTTATCTTCACGTAGTGATTTTTTGTATTTGTATGAGAATTTTTTAACCTAAACTTGTCGACGTATGGTAACTTACTACACAAAACCATGATACAAGTATCCAAAATCCTTATCAGATATACCTCTGAGTGTTCTGTTTACTGTTTTATTCATTGTCTTTTCTTTTTTTCAGGTACGATTTGGTTAAATTAAAATATGAAAGGGGTTAATCAAAAATCACATTTCCGTAAGTACGAGTTTTTACCAATTATTTAAAAATGTATAAACAGTTTAAATGCAATAATTTGTCATGGTTGTGTAACTATAATTGGTGTAGTATATACGTTTAGTACGATAGCAAGGTAGTGTTACTCACAATTTGTTGAATTACAACTGATTTTGTTTAAAAATTTTACCATTGTATTTTCTTATATTGGACGCACATTTTTCATTTATAACTATTTCAATTAATTCAATTCAATTCATTCAATTCAATTCATTCAATTCAATTCATTCAATTCAATTCATTCAATTCAATTCATTCAATTCAATTCATTCAATTCAATTCATTCAATTCAATTCATTCAATTCAATTCATTCAATTCAATTCATTCAATTCAATTCATTCAATTCAATTCATTCAATTCAATTCATTCAATTCAATTCATTCAATTCAATTCATTCAATTCAATTCAATTCAATTCATTCAATTCATTCAATTCATTCAATTCATTCAATTCATTCAATTCATTCAATTCATTCAATTCAATTCATTCAATTCAATTCATTCAATTCAATTCATTCAATTCAATTCATTCAATTCAATTCATTCAATTCAATTCATTCAATTCAATTCAATTCATTCAATTCAATTCATTCAATTCATTCAATTCAATTCATTCAATTCATTCAATTCATTCAATTCATTCAATTCATTCAATTCAATTCAATTCATTCAATTCAATTCAATTCATTTAATTCATTTAATTCATTCAATTCATTCAATTCATTCAATTCATTCAATTCATTCTTCAATTCATTCAATTCATTCAATTCATTCAATTCATTCAATTCATTCAATTCATTCAATTCAATTCATTCAATTCATTCAATTCCAATTATTCAATTCAATTCAATTCAATTCATTCAATTCATTCAATTCATTCAATTCATTCAATTCCATTCATTCAATTCATTCAATTCAATTCAATTCAATTCAATTCAATTCAATTCATTCAATTCATTCAATTCATTCAATTCATTCAATTCATTCAATTCATTCAATTCATTCAATTCATTCAATTCATTCAATTCATTCAATTCATTCAATTCAATCCAATTCATTCAATTCAATTCATTCAATTCAATTCATTCAATTCAATTCGTTCAATTCAATTCATTCATTTCAATTCAATTCGTTCAATTCAATTCAATTCGTTCAATTCAATTCGTTCAATTCAGTTCGTTCAATTCATTTCGTTCAATTCAATTCGTTCAATTCAATTCGTTCAATTCAATTCGTTCAATTCAATTCGTTCAATTCAATTCATTCAATTCAATTCAATTCAATTCAATTCATTCAATTCAATTCATTCAATTCATTCAATTCATTCAATTCATTCAATTCAATTCATTCAATTCATTCAATTCATTCAATTCATTCAATTCATTCAATTCATTCAATTCATTCAATTCAATCCAATTCATTCAATTCAATTCATTCAATTCAATTTATTCAATTCAATTCATTTGATTCAATTCGTTCGATTCAATTCATTCAATTCAATTCGTTCAATTCAATTCGTTCAATTCAATTCGTTCAATTCATTCAATTCCATTCAATTCATTCAATTCAATTCATTCAATTCAATTCAATTCATTCAATTCAATTCGTTCAATTCAATTCATTCATTTCAATTCAATTCGTTCAATTCAATTCAATTCGTTCAATTCAATTCAATTCAATTCATTCAATTCAATTCAATTCAATTCAATCCATTCAATTCATTCAATTCATTCAATTCATTCAATTCAATTCATTCAATTCAATTCATTCAATTCAATTCATTCAATTCATTCCATTCAATTCATTCCATTCAATTCATTCAATTCAATTCAATTCATTCAATTCAATTCGTTCAATTCAATTCATTCATTTCAATTCAATTCGTTCAATTCAATTCAATTCGTTCAATTCAATTCATTCAATTCAATTCAATTCATTCAATTCATTCAATTCAATTCATTCAATTCATTCAATTCATTCAATTCATTCAATTCATTCAATTCAATTCAATTCAATTCATTCAATTCATTCAATTCATTCAATTCATTCAATTCATTCAATTCATTCAATTCATTCAATTCATTCAATTCAATTCATTCATTTCATTCATTTCAATTCATTAAATTCAATTCAATTCATTAAATTCAATTCAATTCATTCAATTCAATTCATTCAATTCAATTCATTCAATTCAATTCATTCAATTCAATTCATTCAATTCAATTCATTCAATTCAATTCATTCAATTCATTCAATTCATTCAATTCATTCAATTCATTCAATTCATTCAATTCATTCAATTCAATTCATTCAATTCAATTCAATTCATTCAATTCGATTCGTTCAATTCAATTCGTTCGATTCAATTTGTTCAATTCAATTCAATTCATTCAATTCATTCAATTCATTCAATTCAATTCATTCAATTCATTCAATTCATTCAATTCATTCAATTCAATTCATTCAATTCATTCAATTCATTCAATTCAATTCATTCAATTCAATTCATTCAATTCAATTCATTCAATTCAATTCATTCAATTCAATTCATTTAATTCAATTCATTCAATTCAATTCATTCAATTCAATTCATTCAATTCAATTCATTCAATTCAATTCTTTCAATTCAATTCTTTCAATTCAATTCTTTCAATTCAATTCATTCAATTCAATTCATTGAATTCAATTCATTCAATTCAATTCGTTCAATTCAATTCGTTCAATTCAATTCGTTCAATTCAATTCGTTCAATTCAATTCGTTCAATTCAATTCAATCCATTCAATTCATTCAATTCAATTCATTCAATTCAATTCAATTCAATTCATTCAATTCATTCAATTCATTCAATTCAATTCATTCATTTCATTCATTTCAATTCATTAAATTCAATTCAATTCATTAAATTCAATTCAATTCATTCAATTCAATTCAATTCAATTCATTCAATTCAATTCATTCAATTCAATTCAATTCATTCAATTCAATTCAATTCATTCAATTCAATTCAATTCATTCAATTCAATTCAATTCATTCAATTCAATTCATTCAATTCAATTCATTCAATTCAATTCATTCAATTCAATTCATTCAATTCAATTCATTCAATTCAATTCATTCAATTCAATTCATTCAATTCAATTCATTCAATTCAATTCATTCAATTTATTCAATTCGATTCAATTCGTTCAATTCAATTCGTTCAATTCAATTCTTTCAATTCAATTCTTTCAATTCAATTCATTCAATTCAATTCATTCAATTCAATTCATTCAATTCAATTCATTCAATTCAATTCGTTCAATTCAATTCGTTCAATTCAATTCGTTCAATTCAATTCGTTCAATTCAATTCGTTCAATTCAATTCGTTCAATTCATTCAATTCAATTCATTCAATTCAATTCATTCAATTCAATTCATTCAATTCAATTCATTCAATTCAATTCATTCAATTCAATTCATTCAATTTAATTCATTCAATTTAATTCAATCCATTCAATTCATTCCATTCAATTCAATTCATTCAATTCAATTCATTCAATTCATTTTATTAACAGCAAACACCATTTTACAAGTGGGTTTACAAGATAATTAATATTTAAGAAGATGATCAATCAATATTCATAATCAATAACAAAGAACACAATTAATTGAAAGAAATAATCATTAAGAACTATACAAAAACAACAACAAAGAGTAACAGCAATTGATAAAGATTTTATAAATTAAAAACAAGGATAAAATATTTGAAAATGAAAACGATACAGTGATAAATACTCTAGACAAAAAGAAAAACTTAAATTGACGAGATAATATTGCTTGGCAGTTGGCACCTACTCCCACTGGTTGTGTGGCCCTTTAGAGGCACCACCAAAAACACTCACTTCACTGCACATAATGGCACTTGAAGTGTGGCCCTCTAGAGGCACCACCAAAAGCACAACGACTAAAGCTGGATCTGGTCAGCAGCCCACTTAAACACTTTTCTCCTAAAGAGTGGCAAGGAAGACCCGAAGAACTCAAGTTGAGCTGCATTTCCCAGACGATGTAAACGGGGAACTGTGCTATGGTAAGCGTAGGCAGTTGGCTGGTGGTGCTTGGAGAAGGGTCGAGATCTTCGGGTGGAGACTGGGGCATGGAAGTTAATCATTTCAAGTAGTTCCGGACTGTCCACCTGACCATTGATGATCTTAAAGAGTAGTAGAAGATCAAACGCGGCTCTTCGTGATGTGAGTGAAAGCACACGGTGGTCCACTGCGATCACGTGGACGTTCACGTCAAGGTAGTTAATGCCATATCTGACACCAAGCAGCTGGAGAAAGCGCCTCTGGACCATGTTCAGGGAGTTACAGTGGCCAACCTGATGAGGAGACCACACAGGAGAAGCATACTCCAAGATGGGACGGACAAGAGAGATTTCTGGTTGACTATAGAATCTTAATGTGCTGCGTTTAACTTTTCAGAAGGAGAATGTAGCAAGACTGTAAAATGCAACAACATCAGTATCTGAGTTATAAAAAATACAAACAATTTAAATGTATGTGAATATAACATGATACAGTTATTAAAAATTTCAAAAAACTGAGTAGGCCTACTGCAAATATTTTCCATGTCATGTATCTATTTTTTGGATTCGTTCAACTTATTAAATGTTATATCATTTTGTTTCGTTTTCCTAGATTATATCTTAACCACTATAATGGAAAACTTAGTTTGATTATATAATTTAAACATTCGCCTATTGGGTCTGATGATGATTGGATTGTTCATTCGAAATCGATCACCACTTACCATCTTTTTTTTATATTTACCGTCTTGTGAGTAACAGTATAAGCGTAAATATATGTTTTAAGTGTTATAAGACGTATCTTTATTTAATTTCCGTTGGATTATATTCACACAAAAACCGAAACATAAAACAACATGTTTGTTAAAATAAAAACTTAACCCTTAACTAGGGATCCAATAAAAAATAGACACAAAATCAGATACACAATGTTATGAATTTATTTAGTTAACAACAATAATTATCTCTTTCCATTTCAAAACCAATATGACCAAAATTCACTTCATATTTTGTTGTAATATTTACTTGTTCATTGTCACTATCACTTAGATACCGTATTCAAGTTCAGGCACATTGCCACTTTCAATTAGGTATAAAATATCGTTAGCTTCCACTTTTCTGTAACTCATTTTATAACCTCTAACAAAAACTACTAAATCACTGTTGACAAACTGTACCCATCTGTTCTAAGCATTACAACCATTACAACTCACCATGGAGTAATGGGACGATAGACTACAACATTTGCCTATTGTCCTCTCCAGGGGACATCGAAAAACAAAAAAATCCAGCAACTTTATTAGTGATTGATGAGGCAAAATACTGTTATATTATTGTTCCTACGTTGCTAAGGAACAAAATAATGTACCAACCTTTCATAATTTTTGAATTTATAATAATGTATAACAAACATATAGTGTGTATGTCATGCCACCAAATTGATACTGCTGTGGCGGCCGTGCCCTGACGTCATATGTTTTTTGTAACTTTAGTAAAATCCAACAGAATGAGCTGAGATTGATATTTGTGTGTTGCCAAAGTGTCCTGTTGACAGGACAGTGGGTTTTAAGGCACTAAACAATGACCTGGACTTCACAATAAATTAATAAATGGCATGTCCCCTACAGAGGACAGTGGGCCTGAAAGGGTTAATAACTTATCGCAAATAAGAAAGTACAAAACTATCTGCTGAACACGTGTTCTATCATAAAGTTGGTTGACAGATTGTAACATAATAAGTTCCATCATTCTCAATTCTCAATCATTCTCTATTCCTGAATTAAATTATGTTGTTAAGACCTACTCTGTTGTTAAGTAGCGACACGACTAAGAGATAAGATAAATGCCCTACTTAACCCCAGGATCAGGACTGCGTAGATGAATGTAGGAACTGTCTATGTTGACACAAACACGCGTCTTCGGGAGTAATTTGAGTCTGTAGAGACTTTGAAGAAGATCTGAATATATACCAGTAATCAGCACTGATGTGATATTGCCTTTAAAGACACTAGAACACAGATGTACTAAGTAATATACATTCAATCAACTTAGCTCAAAGTTTTGATCCGCTATATTCATGATGGGATTAGATTCATCATTGAATATGAGGCAATTCTTTTAGGTATTGGGAGTTTTGTTGTAAAATTTTTCTGTAAGCGTACAATTTTATGTTGAGGTACAAATAAATATTTTGTGAACTTGATAGTATCAAGAATTTGTTGGATTTTACGATAGTATCCATTTTAATTCAAGTCAAATAAATGTTAAAATTCAATAAATGTAACTTAAAAACACCCACTTGGTGTTCATTGTTCTTATTACATGTACAGGGTGATACGCTAAAAGCTATTTCATGAATATTGCAACAATTTTCATGTAAATGTTATCGAGATGGCCAGCAAGTTCATGGACCGAATTGAATACGTCGTTACTAAAGAAAGACGATACGTAGAACATGTTTATGTTTATTTAAGTACTTGTGAGCTTTGTTTTAGTAAACTATTAATCATTATTCCCGGGTTTCCTTTTTTGCAACATCCTATATTACATTGGATTAATAATAGCCTAGCATAAAATGTGTTTGTAAAGGTTTTAATTACAATTACGTTAGATAATATATGTACATCATATAAAAGAGTACCATTAATTCATTAATAGTTTTCATCGTATTGTCAAATTTAACGTCTAATATCATTAACCGTTTTACCTGCATCCAGTTCATCTTCCAATCTACAATAGAAGAATCAATAGTGGAGTTCTATCGTGTACACCGTGCAATCTGCGTCGTTTTGTCGTTTGGTTAAATGTGACCGGCCTACCTAAATGTTTAATTAAGCTTTATGAGTTGGCGTATGTTTATCAACAAAGACTTACATCGGATTCATTGACCAACCATTATGACGTGGATTTGAAAAATGGGTCCTTGTACCCGAAACTAGTCACCACAGAATAATTAAAAGTCTTGCAGACAAAAACGTACGTAACCTATCATATTATTCGTACATCAATTTTTCTTTTGGTGGCAAAAATGTTTAAACTACAAAATAATACCTACTAAGTATAATGACTTACTATAATTTTGCTATCCGGCATGTTTATTTAAGGGTTCCTTCCAGAGCCAGATTCAAAAGTTTCTAAGATGGTCAATAAAATAAGAAGGCAAAAATCCAGAGAAGAGCTATGTAATGTCATAGAATATATTAACTCTAAGAACAAAAGGCCCTGAGTGAATGTAAATTAACCCTTTTTGAGACTGATGCATACTGCATTGGAAATAAATAGAATCACTTGAAACCATTGACATTACAACAGCTGATTCAACGAACTGTTCAGCGTTTTGGATATTTTCTTAGAGGTAGAGAGCAAAGAATAATACGAGATTTAGTAGACAATCCCATACTCTGTTGGTTCTCCACAGGCATTTACTGGTTCTAATACTCTTATTCTTACCGTTTCCACGAAGTTTTCGCAATGAAACCCGTTTCTAATAGACTTGATACAGGATTTGACGTTGCCACAATGCCCGTGTTTAACATGATTTTCTAATTTAGATTCAGGTTGATATTGGATTTCAATAGCACTGTTTTTGTCCTCCCAAATGTTAAGAGTCTTCGTCTTTTGTCGTGGCCATAGCTAAGAACAATGGATACAATTCTAAAGATATAATATGCATATCAAATAATACTGTATTGGTTAATGATTGCACTAACGTAGTCTTAAAAACGAAATTTAATGTAAAGACTAGTGCAAAAAAATGAACTTAGTTAAATAAGCATTAAAAATAATATTAGACTTAAATAACAATAATTTGTTTGGTAAAATATTTTTCAAACGGCGTAATGTGTATGTTTTTACACAAAAAGTTAAATATTTTCATTTCAGTACTAATCGAAATACCATCCAAACACATAAGTGTGTCCCATGTTAAAACAACAATAATTATTTGAATCGTAATACTTATCAATACCTTAAAACACTAAGGCACCCAAAGTCTTTGTTAAGGATCTGTATTGTTTTTTTTATTGTTTTGCTTGGTTAGACCTATGGTATTAAAATTTTAATCACTTGCAGGAACTTGCAGGATACATTCAACTCCTAGAAGCTGCTAGTATTATGGCCCCAATACTAAACACGCCCCTTGAGATCGAAATACAAAACCAGACCAGTACTAATGGATTTTCCCTATAAAATGCAGGTGTAATATCGTCATTCAGATTCATATTAATTTTCACAGCATATATTAAATGTTAGTTAACAGTATATCAAGAACAGGTTTATATTTAAAAGCTTTTCTTGGTGTACAATATTCAAGTAAACTGAAACCATACTCAGCTATTGAATCTGGGGTTTACTTTGGGGTTTATGTCCTTTATAATATGTTTATTAGGACAAAAGCTCTGATATGGATACCTTGTTGGCCTATTTGAAAAAAAAAACAAATTACATGTTTGTATATGCCTTCGTTCATTATTTGTGAGGCAAATTATTTATAAACATGGTCCTCACTTAGATACTAAGAAAGTGGTAAATTTAGTGTTTGTATATCAATGCTGTCCGACATTTTACGATTTAAAAATTTCTGCCTAAGAGCAGGCCTAAGAGGTAATGCTTATTGCTTTAGAAATAACCCATTCCAATGTTGAGGTATTGGCTCATTGTAAACATGCAAGGCACGTCCCCAAGTCCCGCCTCATGTATACAAATGAACAAAGTGGTTATTTTCAACACGTTACTATGACATTGTAAAAGTCGCACGACTTATCACGTACAAGAACCATTTTTACTCAGCACAGAAGGTAAATGAAGCTATGATAAAACAATTTCAAACTAATTCCTTTATTTGATAACAACAGAAATTTTAATTTACTATACTTTTGGAACCCAAGTTTATAAATCTGTATGACCATACGTTTTATTTTAATTTATACATTATACCGTTGATTCATTATGTTCTGTGTTCGTCAATTGGCGTTATTATTTATTGAAATTAATTATTCTTCTATAGGCCTACAAATAAACAAATACAGTAGAGTCCCGCACCTAAACTAGTTTTAATTTTTGACCAGTTAGATGAAAGCTCCAAATTCCCAAAGCTAATTTAGTTAAAATTTATAGTTTATGAATTTGTCCTTCGAGCGTAAATCTCAACCATTGTGGTTAAAACCGATTCAAAGAGGTTATTCTAAAGTATTTAGACTAGAACGGGTGTCCACAGCTGTCAGGAAGCGATTAAAATAACCAGCTGTGGCCATTATTGTCATAGGAAATATTTTAATTCATTTGTCTACTTAATACTTGTTATTTCTGAATATATAACTCTAGAATGTAAATTGTGATTCTTTTAAATCGTTAATGTCATTGCTAATAATAATAAATTTTTGTAATACTTCAAAGTTGTTACAAGTCAAGTTTATGTATCCATATTTTAAGTGGTAAAACAGATACTATATTAACACGAGTACTTGCACTTAAATTACCACAACTCAGCACAAAGGAGCAAGTATTGAAGTAGAAGACGTCACAATTAGTTATCACTGCAATAACACTGCGGAGTTGATTGATTTGCTGTAACAGATCAGTCACTTGTAAGCATTATTGCTTCCAATATATCCTTCAACATTGGATTCATATTGTGCTTAACTTAGTGCTGTCAAATCAAAATTAATACTCATGTATTTGATGGCATTCGATTGAAGTTGACACATCATAAGGTAATGGGTAACTAATAATTAGGGGTTCTCTAACTCGAACCTAAAGAATTTTCTTAATAAAATGCATTGGGCATCTGTCTTAGACACTACGATTTATATAGAATGTTGGGAACATATGTAAAATTCTCTCTCTGTGGGATCATACCTATTTTTAACGCAATAGGTGTATGATGTTAAGTTAGTACCTTTCGTAACTGGGGCCAAAGTTGAATGGCCGAGGCGAGTTAGTAAATGAATAACTCTCGGAAAGAAAATTTGTGACCGAATGATGAACTCTATTTTTCATGTTTAAATGCAAAATATATTACTCCACCAACATAATATTTTATTACTGACATTCTTTTAGGTACCGCTGAGTTTGTGTGGATGTTGATACAAACACTTGCAAGGAAAAATTTTACAGTCAAAAACCGTTCATCTAATGTCCTTAACTCCCGCTAGGAGACCCCGTAGGATAAAAATAACTCCTTTAAACCTGCAACACGTGTATTAAAACATCTGATTGACCATGCAATATGATGACAACCCCATTACGCCCCACTCCTGATGTATTTACTTTTTATACAACATTGAGAATAGATAGCTTCCATGACATTTGATTTATACAGAAACGTATATCACACAAACATTACATTGCTTTGGCATGTTTTTTTTTTAATATTTCTATCCTATTTAATTCTGACTATTTATATTATAGAAACATTGCACAATCATTTAAAGTAATACTTATAGATATCTTGCCATCTTCACAATGACGGATAACCGTATGCTATCTTTGATCTCTTCTCGTCACTGAGAATAAGAGATCTCTTATCTTTTGTCAACAATATCATGTATTGACGTTCCACAGAGGCGACGTGCTATAAACCCAAAGCTCTTGCACTCTTTGCCATATTGGTTTCATGTTGGCTTATTCACATCACTTCCATAGGTATCTGAACAAAATTGTTTTTGTTGAAACGTTTACGTATGTTTGTATGATTTTTTGCATTCAATATAGAACAAAATAACTAACATGTTCGTAAATTCAAAAAAGTGAATTGAGGGATGGTGGGCAAGTGTTAAATGGTCAAATTTATTTTTCATTACATACATTTTACTCAATGTCTATTGGTGAATAAAATATACAACGTTTTAGATACAATATGTTTTTATGTTGACCTGATAGAGCATTTAAGTATTATCTAGTTGGTTTGAACTTATCTTAGATTGATATATCTGTTATATTATACAAATAATAATTAATGCACATTGAACTTGTTGGATATAGTATTCAAACATTTTATTTCAATAATCTATGGTTTATATTTTTTTGTCTTTTTCCAGCTGGTATAAAAATATTAACTTTAATAATTTTAACACATATGATTTTTGAATGAATTGTTATGTTGTGATACAGAAATAATAGTTTGGTAGCATTTTACTATAATTGAGTAACTTTTCATTTGTGAATAATTAAATTATTTTCTGCTCATTATCTAGTCTATTTCTCTTTCCATTTTTGACTTTTAACATTTGGCGACCGTGACAGGACTGTATGAGTTCTTAAACAGATAGTCACTATTGAGATAATGGAAAGAAATAGGAAACTAAGAAAAACCTTCAGAACAGCATTTACCAGAATTTATAATGAGATAAATGAGGAGCTACGCAAAGATGAGCAAGACCTACACAATATACAGGGTAAATTGAGCTCTCTGGAAGGTAAGATAGAAGAACTAAAAACTTTGGACAGGGAAATTTTAGATTTCTTGCTTAATTCTGAAGCAGATGAAGAAGAGTTAAATGAAGAAGTTAGGCTATCAGATGAATATGTAGAGAAGTTTAATCGAATTAGTTTAGCTGTACAGAGTAGATTGATTAGGTCTAGGGCCACTTCACCTAATTCCAATGGGTCTGTAAAGAGTAAATCTACTGCTGTTAGGACTAAGCTGAGGCTACCTACTATTGAATTCACAAAGTTTAGCGGGGATTTGAAGGATTGGCTACCTTTTTGGGCACAATTCAAAAGAATAGACGATGACGAGAATATTGACGATATTGATAAATATCATTATCTTGTGCAGGCTACTTTAGCTGATTCTAGGGCTCGTCATCTGGTCGAAAGCTATCCTGCTACCGCTGAGAACTATTCAAAAGCTTTGCAAAGTCTTAAAAGTCGTTTTGGTAGAGATGACCTTCTCATAGAAGTGTATATTAGAGAGCTTTTGAAGTTAGTGCTGAGTAATTTAAACAGTAAGGTAGAAGTTGTTTGCATTTACGATAAACTGGAAACCCAACTAAGAGCATTGGAGACATTAGGAGTAACAACTGACAAATGTTCTGCTATGTTATATCCTCTTATAGAGTCTTGTTTGCCTGAGGAACTGTTGAGAGCTTGGCAGCGTCACTCCGGCTATGAAGTTGATGCTGAACTTAAGGATAGACTTGATGGCTTGATGAAGTTTCTGCAAAAGGAGGTTGCTAACGAGGAAAGGATTACTCTAGCCGCATCTGGTTTTGAAAATAGTAAGCGACCTAACCAACAGCCTGAAGTAAGTAAATCTACTGTATTTCGACCTAAGCCTAGTTACACCAGACATACTGAAATGATGCCGACAGCTACTGGTTTAGTTAACCCAACGAAGTCAAATACTAAAGACGTTAAATGTATGTTTTGTGGTTCTAATCACTTAGCTGAAAACTGTAAAGACAGTAAATTGACAGTAGATGAGAAG
This sequence comes from Macrosteles quadrilineatus, assembly GCF_028750875.1. Lineage (NCBI taxonomy): Eukaryota > Metazoa > Arthropoda > Insecta > Hemiptera > Cicadellidae > Macrosteles > Macrosteles quadrilineatus. Next base: position 67,529,535 of record NW_026542597.1, read on the forward strand.
GTGAAAATCGTTGGAAAAATTGGTTGTTGCTTTACTTGCTTGAAGTATGGTCATAGGAGTGCGCAATGTAAAGTTAGAGTAAAATGTCCTAACTGTGGAAGGAGGCACACTGCTGTTATGTGTAGGGCATCTGCTGCAGAAGGAAGTTCATTGAGTGAAATACTAGTCAAAGAAAGTTCTCTAGCAAACAATGTTCACACAGAAGTGTTTTTACAAACCTTTTTAGTAAAAATTAGAAACCAAATTCGAGAGCGAACAGCACGTGCTTTAATAGATACGGGATCACAAAGGTCTTATATTTTGAAAAATACAGCAAAGGAATTTGGCTACGACATAGTCAGAAAGGAGAAGCTAGCTCATGCTTTATTTGGTGGTACTAGTACTGAAAAAATTGAACATGCATGTTATAAGGTTAGACTAAGTGACTTAAATAACAGTTATGCCTGCAATTTTGACGTTCTTGATCAAGATATAATTTGTAACGATGTTACAACAGTTAAGCCTGGTCCTTGGTCAATTGAGCTTGGAACACTGGGAATTAATGTATCAGATGGAGACGGACCTATTGAAGTTCTGATAGGTGCAGACGTTGCCGGGAAACTTTACACTGAGAAACGATATCTGCTTTCCAACGGGTTAGTTGCGATGCACACTTTGATGGGCTGGACTTTAATGGGAAGAACTACAGTTGAAGGGAATGACAGGTCCAGTTCTATGGCAGTAACTTCTTTACTTTCCCCTATTGATAATAAATCTATTTCAGATTTGTGGAGTTTGGATGTTTTAGGAATCAAGGATCCAGTGGAGGTAAAGAGTGAATCTTCAGTTAAAAGTAGAACAATGGAACATTTTGTAGAATCTGTTTCAGTGGAAAATGATGGCAGATATCAGGTCAAATTGCCATGGGTTGATGATCACCCGCCGTTACCTACTAATTTGAAAGTAGCACAGAAGAGACTCGGTAATCTTACAAATAAACTTATTTCTAGTGGATATCTTAGTTCATATCAACAGGTGTTGTCTGACTGGGAGGAATTAGGTATCATAGAGAAGGTTAACGATGCTGATTTGGAAATTGGTCACTACCTACCGCATCGACATGTGATAAAAGAAAACAGTCTTACCACGAAATTGAGACCTGTATTTGATGCATCTGCTAAAGAAAAGAATCAGCCCTCGTTGAACGATTGTCTAGAAAAAGGTGACAACCTAATTGAATTGATTCCGTCCATATTAAATCGTTTTAGACTACACAGATATGGAGTTGTTGCTGACATCGAGAAGGCTTTTCTACAGATTGGTGTACATATGGATGATAGAGATTTTCTTCGTGTTTTGTGGATTGATGAAGATGGTCAATTGGTTGTTTACAGACACGCTAGAGTGGTCTTTGGAGTTACTTGTAGCCCATTTATGCTAAGTGCAGTAATAAAACTTCATTTAGAAAAAACATTAGACTTGATAGATTCTGGATCGTTAAACTACTCAAGAAAAGTAGTAGAGACACTGTCGAGAAGTTTCTATGTAGATAACTGTATGGCAAGTTTTGATGACTTTTCAGATTTGAATCAATTTGTAAATCAAGCGACTTCTGTAATGAAAGATGCTAGATTCTGTCTTCGGAGTTGGGAGTACACAGAAATTCAGAGTTATAAAAATGATTCTACTTTGACACCTATCTTAGGTTTAAATTGGAACAAAAATACTGACATGATTGAGTTGAATTTTGAAAACTTTGTTTTTAAAGAACCTGAAATAGTCACGAAGAGATCTATTTTGTCTTTTGCTCACAAGTTGTTTGACCCCATAGGTATAACTTGTCCTGCTACACTCTTACCTAAGATATTGCTGCAGAAAACGTGGGAAAGTAAAATTGGATGGGATGACAAGGTTTCAGAAGAGATAACACTTTTGTTTTTAGATTGGGCGAAGCAACTTGAGATTTTTTCAAATTTGAAAATCCCAAGATATTTTGGAAATGAAATCGGAGTGAATATTTCTTGGACAGTTCACTGTTTTTGTGATGCAAGCCAGGAAGCTTATGCGGCCGCGGTTTTCCTGAGGGGTGAATCTAATGGACTTGTCACAGTTCAATTAGTTCAAGCGAAGAGTAGAGTTACACCTGTCAAGAAGATGACTATTCCTCGACTGGAGTTATTGGTGGCTACCATTGGCGCTCGTATAACTGACAACGTCTTAAAGAGTTTGGGATTTGAAAATGTCAAAACATTTTATTGGACCGACTCAACCACCGTTTTGTCATGGATTCGTCGAGAAGATTACTGGGGAGTGTTTGTTTGGAACCGAGTAAAGGAAATAAGATCCCTTAGTAACATTGAATCTTGGAATCATGTTCCAGGCCATATGAATCCAGCTGATTTGCCGTCACGTGGATGTTCTCCTAAGCAGCTAGTAGAGTCGAAATGGTGGGAGGGACCACAATGGCTAAGAAACTCATCAAACTTGTGGCCTAACCAAAACTTCAGTGATGATTGTGATGAGAAAGAAGTAAATTCTGAACTTAGAAAGATTAAATCAACTACAAAGATTATGATGAATTCAAAACCTGAACCTGATTGTTGGTATTACAGATATTTCTCCAGATTTGATAAAGTCGTCAGATTGGGAGGCTGGTGGGAAAGACTCATAAGACTATTGAAACAGCTTCTTCGCAGAGTCTTAGGAAGAGCTAGTTTGACTTATGAAGAATTTTTGACCGTTTTGTGCAGTTGTGAATCTGTCATAAATAGTAGACCCTTGACTTACATTTCAGAAGACAGCCATGACATGGTTTTGACGCCAGCTATGTTTTTGAATGGCACGAAGGAGTATGGAGTTATTGATTTGGGCCAGATCAACTACACAAATTTGTCTCGACGTTGGAACTTTAAATTAAAATTAAAAGAAGATCTTGAAAAAAGATTTAGAAGCGAATATTTAAGTCAATTGGTGATGCATTCGAAGAAGAAGAAATCTCGTCAAGTGCAAGTTGGAGAAATTGTTTTACTTGGAAGCGACAATACCAAACGGATGGACTGGCCTTTGGCGAAGATTGAGAAGATACTTCCTGGAAAAGATGGCAACATACGTCTTGTAGAAATGAAAACATCAAAAGGAACAGTGCTGAGACCCATACAACATGTGTTTCCACTTGAATTGGTCCAGCAGAAAGACAATCAAGATGGTAATGAAACATTCGAAATGGAAGATGAACAAGTAGCTGAAGGTGTTGGTCGTGAACATGATCAACCTGTTTACACACAAAGAGGAAGAAAAATTATACCCCCACGAAGGTACCTGAAGCGATAATTAATATTTTGACTTTACAAGTCAAAAGGTGGGAGAATGTTGGATATCGTATTCAAACATTTCATTTAAATTAATAATCTATGGTTTATATTATATTTAGTCTTTTTCCAGCTGCTATGAAAATGAACTTTAATAATTTTGAGACATATGATTTTTGAATTGAATTGTTATGTTGTAAATACAAGAATGGTTTGGTAGCATTTTACTATGAATGAGTAACTTTTCTTTTGTGAATAATTAAATTATTTTCTGCTCATTATCTAGTCTATTTCTCTTTCCATTTTTGACTTTCACAAGAACTTTTAAACAAATACAAATAATTAAAAATACGTTTTGTCTTTGCAAAGTTTCATTTAAATGAACTGTAATATTTATATAAAGTATTGTTCGAAGTATTTTTATTTTATAATTGAGTAAAATTGCAACTAAGCCAATGAATAAAACTCAGTATGTTTTTTTCTGTGACCAAGTTTCCTACAAACTACACCTCACCCTACTCGATGCAATCATTCTACCACCAATTTTGGTCAGATTCCAGGATTCAGAACACTGTTTGAGTTTAAAATAGATACTTAGTAGGTTATGCTGAAATAAATGAATTTGTATAAGTGCAAGTAAGGCTGATGAAGCCCCTTATTCACAGGTGTCAGACTTGGTAATGATGTGTCATTAAGGTAGGCTGGCATGTGTCACACACGGGATCTTTTATACTACCTTAGCGAATATTTTCAGTACACCAACTTATTAGTAAGCGAAAATTTTAAATATAAATAGCATATTTATATATATTTAAAAAATTAAATAAAGTTACGTATTCAATCTAAATGTATGTTATCTCCTGATAAATGACGTTGAAGTATTCACGTGTGTAAATTGCATTAAAAATATTATATAATATAATAATGTTAATTATAATATTAATATAATATAATATAATAAACCCCATAACATTAATATAATATAATATGTGATTGGGCAATAATATAATATTAATATTATATTAATATTAATAATATAATAATATTAACATTTTAAATATTATATTATAATTGAAATTTAAATATACTACTAACATTTCCTCTTACGTGACTCCTCCATAACGTTTAAGGCAAGCGTTTTTTAATTTCTTATGGTGACTTAAGACTATATCGGTGATTTCAAAACAAATGGCGTTATCAGATTACCAAAGTTAACCTTTATAACTTATTTTTACTTGCTTCCTTTTTCACTTACTTTAGATTTAAGGGCTAAATTAATTTAATGTATTTTTGTAAAAGATTTTGAAAATCACTTAAGAAATGCGAAACTGTCAATCATGACCGCCTCATTATAAGAGACAACGTCGGGGTTTTAACAACCATGATAAACTGTGAAAGCCAATATTTATCAAAAATATAAATGATAATATCATTCTAACTAAACTGCCAATAAATTTTTACTTAATTCAGCTTATCCATGCTGCTTCTATCTTAAAGGACACAAGTAAAACATTACTACTAAAATAAAATTTGTTATTTGGCCTATTTAACGGTATTTATAAATCACTACCGTTCTTACTTGTTAAAATACAACGAGTTCAAGCTTTTACACACTAAATGGTCAACATACCTGATGACCAATAAAATTTTTTTCATCTCTTATTTTTAATCTCGGGAATTTGAATGCAAGCTACCTTGGAAATAACATTAATACCTATGTTTTTTTTAACATATTTCACTGTCATGCTACAAATGCGTGCATAATGGGGTGCAAACAAACGGTGCCAAAAGGGTGCTTTGGTGACAGGGGTGCCTAGAAGACTGACAGATGACCAGATGACATCACGTGGGTATTTTCGGTCTCGTGGGGAGTCGCAGACTGAAACACTTAACTGTCCTGACAGTGGTTTAGGTGCTTTTATGTTTATACATTCCCTAGTATCACAAGTCATCATTATAATTGCGTACCGGTTTTAAGTTTGAGGCCCTTTAAGCGCCTGAAGGTTGATTACAAGAAGTATTTAAAGTTTTAGTTCATAACTACGACCTGTGAATAGTTCGAATAGAGTCATTATTTCATAACTGGTTTACTTATTATTTGTGGTCACTGCTAAACTAAATTTAAGGTATAAATCGAACTTAAGCTAATAATTTCCAAAGTTATAGTATGATCAAAACAACAAAATAAAACATGGAAATAATTCTTCTTACTAATTATGTAATTTTAAATATTATGACAATACCATAAAAGTTTTCTGAAAACTATCTTTTGATTTTGTTGTAGTGATTTATATCCGTTACTGTTTCAGGTATGAATAAATCAATTCTATAAACATAACTCTTCTAGTAAATAATGTAAGTACATAAATGAACCACATTCAATAATCATAAACAAAAAATATATACAAATATATTTAAAAAAAAATATAAAAAAACATAACATAACAACAAAACATAACATCAAAAATGAGTTTTACGTAGTTTAATTGTATTATGGTTGCATATTGTAAAATTAAATTTACTTGTATGCTAAATGTAGCAAAAAAATTAATCCTTTAAAAAGATGTTCATGAATGTAGTTAGGGTAAATCAATTCACATTACAAACGCAATTTATTTCAAATGAAATCCAGTCTGTTTGCGTATAGTAACATCATTAATAAAAAAAATTAAACCTGATCCATAAATGGGATATGAATCCTGGTATCATTTATAAAGTAGTTCTATATACGCTAAATTTAATTGAGCTCTTGCAAACGTCACAATAAGAAAATATCATCATATATTTGTGACCAAATATCATTATTTTACCAGTTTAATTATAATTTTAATTAGGGTCTATCAAATAATCCTAAAATAACAAACTTGTTTGTTCAAAAATACGATAAGCTAACAATAATTCAATTGGTATAACCTGACTTATTTGTTAATCTTGTTTACTCACTATACTTATTTAAAATCTTAGGAATTACCGACGTCAACAGAGAGATAAGATTAATGCCCTACTTACCCCAGTATCAGGGTTGCTTTAGATGAAAGTTGAAACTGTCTGTATCGACACAACACACGTCTTGGGAAGTAATTTGAGTCTGCAGAGATGAAAGAAAGACCGAATATATCTCAATAATCAGCACAGAGCTAATCATCTAACGTAGTCCAAAGAAAAATAGGTATATTCAATTTGCCCTTTTTAATACATATGATATTCATTAAACTAGAGAAAAAGCTGTAGTAAAATAAACTAAATAAAAATGATATTCCCTTCTTTTTATTTTTATGTGTAAAACGTAAACATTGATATCACGTAACTAGATACAAACATACACAAATCATTAGGCCTAGGTACAAATTAAACTTCAACATTACATTTATTTTAAAATATTTTATCCAGTTAAATGTTTAGATCTAGAAAAACGTAACACACTATCAGCGCACCCTTTTAAGGTTTATTTGTTAGACAACGCGTTTTTAGCTAATTATTGTGACCCTGCATTAATTTAACGTAACACTATATAAATTAATTAATGTGCACTAATTTAGCGTTGTAGTTAATAGACTACGTAAAACCATTGAAATCAGACAAACAGAAAACAGTTTGTACAACGAAACTTTCTCATGTTTCATGCTGTTTTTTTCTACAGTAGAAAACAAATAATTGGAAAAAGAAATTGTAGATTATTACTCTATTTTTCGTCTAGTTTTAGTTTTCATATTCTTACTGTATCTACGAAGTTCTTGCAGTGAAACCTTCTACAGAAGCCGTAAAGCTACAATACAGGATTTTTCATTGCCTCTTTGCCCTTGTTTAACATGATTTTCTAATTTAAGTTCAGGTTAAGGCTTTCTCGATACGCTATCCCCGTATTCTCGAAACGTTGACAGAGTTTTTACCTTTGTTATGGCCATAGCTAAAGAGTTAAAGTTTTTAAAACGTTATAATAACTGAATATTAGTCAGGTGGTGAAACATTTTTTTTCTCCTTTGCCGTTAAAATGAATCAAATAAGCTTACCAAGAGAGAAAAATGACTAAGTTAAAGATTAGAATTACTAAACAGGAAGTCATTATTTAATGCAAACCTCTAAGCTAACTAACCAAAAATTGTTTTGCATAATTAATAATAATGGATTGTTTTACTTAATTTATTTTAAATTAAAACATGTACCAAAGTAAAACTAAAATTGACGGTAAAATGCCGTTGTTTTACGACGAAAACGTGGGTATTTCATAATAAGAATCTGCCCAGAGAAACAAGTGTCCAACAATCCTTTTTACTTCAAAATATCCAACACTAAAAATATACATTAATATTTAAATGAGAAATAATATACATATTGCATATTTACCAAGGGAAAATAATACTCATGTTCTTCCATTTCAGTTAGTTTTTGCAATAACCAACAAAACAGTAATTAACTTTGTTATATACTATGATTTTTTTTATTTACGTATGCGGTGTATTTTGTTATAAATAAACTAGCTCACAGTTTTATAAAATTTTTATAATTATGAGTCATTATTATAGTTTACAAAATTGCAGATAGCATTAGAATAATATTATTTTCCTTTAAAAACAATATTTCTTCATTTAAGAGTATTTAGTTAAATATTTTCAACTAAATTAGAATTTAAATTTGAACGTATTTTGAGCTTTTCAAATTTATTCTATGTAATGGGTAGGTCGAAGTTTGCATTGCATTTATATTTTTAATTAAACCATTTTAGAACTTCGCGTCTTTAGTGTAAAGAAGTGTGTTATTTATACCTGAATCTTTTGTGCTGTAATTTAATTTTAAATAACATTCGTTAGAATAATAAATCTACTACGGTTAACCCTCATCATGAGCGATTCGTATCATTCCTCAAATATAAGAATGCACCCCACTATTACTACGATTGAGTAAATTATAAATGCCTTTTACGTTTGCGGCGCTTCTCTAATATATGCAGTCTTTATCAAACCTGCCAGATCATCATGAAGCAGTTACAGATATAGGCTAAACATAAAGGTTTGCATTCAGTTGTGGGATAAAACAGGTCGTGATACATCCAACCCTTAGGCACAGTTGGGATTATTGCTCCACTAAATCAACACACCCCTTGAGGCCAAGGTACAAATCCCGGATATTTGGAGTCAATTTCCCTTATGGGAAGCTACTGTTTACTGATCGTAGGGGTCATATTATTTTTGTATGGCTGCATATTTTATTTTGTGTATACCTACGCCTGTGGAAATTATTTATTTAAAAGGACGAAATTTAATACGCTAAGTATATTCTGCATATAAACGATCTTAATCTCTTCCATAAAATGTAGGAACTCTGAGATATAGTGATATTAGGTTCTTGGAAATAATACTCACGTATATCTATGTTTGTGCTGTGACTATAGGTAATACCATAGTACTTGTACTGTGGGTGGAATTGTCACCGAAGAAAGTAAGTGGTGATTTTGGGATTTTTTTTTTTTAAATTTCGTTGATGGTAAAATAGTTCGTGGCCATAGTCATACATAGAACATACATCGAAAAGTGTATCACATAGTACCACTTATATTGATTATTGGGCCTAAAAATAAACCATTCCAATGTTGAGGTATTGGCTCATTGTAAACATGTAACGCACGTCCCCAAGTCCCACCTCATGTATACAAATGAACAAAGTGGTTATTTTCAACACGTTAGTCATTGTAAAAGTCGCACGACTTATCACGCTTATCACACAAAAACCATTTTTACTCAGCACAGAAGGTAAATGACAAATAGGTCTTAACAAACAATTTCAAACTTAGTTGAATGATTACTTAGAAATAATATTACATCATTAATCCAAAAGATGCAAAATATTTCTCAACAATCATTCAAAAAACATGAGAAATAAGATCATGCTAAATTTGAATTGGTATCCGTATGGTAATTGGTAATAATCACATTGTGTGGAGCACAGTGTGTCCAGCAGCATGTGTCTGCCTGTCTCAATAAATACTCTTTAAATTGCTCTTTGAATCGTAAAAATGTCAACCACAATGGTTTGTTTAAAGCCTTTAATAGAGGCCATCCTAATAGTATTTACACAAGAACGGGTGTCCGCAGCTTACTACGGAAATGAGCTTACGACAAAATAAATTAACTTAAGTACAAACCTTTTTGACCACTAACATAGCAAACAAGAACTAATAGCTAATTAGAGACTTTACAACTAGTTAGTTATTTTCAATAAAATGACAGTTAATTTAATATTTTTTTACATATCAGTCCTATGTAAGCATTGTTCCTTGCAATATATTTATCGATATCGAAATGCAACATCATTCAAATTGTCAAACTTTAGTTTTCATCAAACGTATATTGTTTAGTGTTTAAGTTTACTTCAAGGGCATTCGTTAAAGCCTTTTTTACCTTTTGCTTATGACAACCATTCGTGTTCAATTAGGCTATTAAATTACATGGTACGCAGGATGTTTGAAAATTATATTCAACCTTTTGACCAAAGTTTAATACTTTAACATTGACAATTTATGTTTGGTACTATAATAAAAGAAGAAAGCTACAGTCACACTATTCTTCAAAACAGTATTACAATACAGCATTGCAATATACACTTTCAGATTTTCATATTAGCGTTTGTAAATGTTAATTTTTGGTTTGTTGTAAATGTTCACAAACCAAAAATTATGACAAAAGTATACAATCAAATTCCAATTTATAGGCTTCAACCCGCTTTCTATAGAATTCCAGTTAAACGCATTGATCCCTTTTCGTGTTTGAGGAAATCTCTCAACATATGTCAACAATATTTTATATTGAAGTTCCCCAGAGGCTTTGTACTATGACCACAAAGTGCTTGCTCTCTGTCGTATTGGTTACTTGTTGGTTTGTTCACAACTCTTTCAAAGGTGAACGGAATTCCTTCTGTATTTCCATTTTTATTGGAGTTTCTATTCTTTATGAAACGACATTAAATTTTACATACATTTGAAGAAAAAGTGCTTTATATACAGGTTACCAGTAGTCACTGGGTAGGTGTGAAGCGGTTTGTGCTATTGTATTTGTATTGAATCTACTAACAACTAATTTAACTGTACTAAAAGCTAAAATTGTATCGGACTAACTAATGTTAACATGTTGTATAAGCCTTTACAATAAAATGACAGTTGTGTGTTAGCAGCATCCCTTAATACTTTTGAACAATAATGACTCGGATCTAATAATTTTTAAACAAAGTTTGACGACCTTAAAAAATAAGCCTAATATAAAACTACAAAGGGGGTATTTAGAAATCTCACCGACTCTCAATGCCCAAATAAATTATTTAACCACCAATTTTTAAGGTAAATTTGCATTATGTGCAGGAGCCAGATACCATTTTGAACCGTATGGCTTGACGATACTTTGCCAATATAATATTAAGTTTAATCAATTTTCGTAGTTTCTTATACTATTAATTGCATACCAATTAATTTGAACAGACAAGATTAGATAAGTTATTTTATATATAACTTTTCAAACTTGAATTTAGATCTTACAGGCTCGCAAGAGAATACTTCACCTCGTTCCTGCTAGGAGTAATTAATTTATGTAATAACAAGTAAGGCTGATGTAGCCCTTATTCAGAGGTGTCAGACTTGGTAATGATGTGTCATTAAGGTAGGCTGACATGTGTCGTGTGTTGAGCTGAAATCTTGTTAAATACTTCCGCAAATATTGTCGGTTAAGAATCATTCCAGTAAGCAGCACTTTTAATGATGGAATTTTCATTAAAAATGCATAAAAGGACAAATAAATACAACCTAGTCAAACCATCCTATTTGTTATTAAATTATTAAGCATGCGTAAGGAGACTATTTTAGTAGGTAATTTTGTTCTATTTTCTTTAATAAAGAATCCTTTCGTAGGTTAATATTTTGATCACCACCATTTATCAAGATTATTACAAATTAACTCATACAGTCCGGAAAATTAAAAAGGAAATGTCTTTGAACATTTAAAAAAAAATTAAAAATCATGTGGATGGGTATGAGTGATTGCTAAATTAAATAATTAGTGGTTTCTCGTGTTTTTTTTTTCGTAAAGTGCATTTCCGTAGGAGGATCGTTGGATTGCATATAAGAGTTTTCTGTTTTTATATACCCAAAAATATCAATATAGTTTGGTGTAAATTAAACTATGTATTTAATTAATTTTACAATTAATTTATTAATTTACAAATTGTAGTACGCATATATAGATATATATATGGATTTCCCAAATCACAAGGAAGATTTTGCTACAGCTACACAACAAATATATTATATGATAGACTATTATTAAATATTTTTTTACTCATAAAAAACTGTGAATTATCCATATTTTGCCTCCTGGATTGATTAAGAGTAATAATAATAATAGGTTTAATACCTTATTTACGTCTTCAATCCAAATTAGTCTTTTTATGATAAAAAGACTACTTTGGATACTACACGTAAATAAGGTATTTAACCTATTATTATTATTAAACTGTGAATTAGCTTTTTTCAAGTTATTTACAAGAATATGAATTAATCTCTGCAAGAGATGAAATGTTATCCAAATTATAAGATAAAGTAATCAAAACGCAAAGGGAGTTTAGACAGTTACACTAATTAAATTTATCAAGAAGTAATTTCTTAGGAGATTTGTTAATTAGAGCTTCACATGGAATACAATCCAATCATTGTTTACTTATTTAGTTTTTCTAAACATTTTTTATCTTGATATAGCATAGACTATAAACTGTAGCAAGTACACACTCCTTTTTGAGCCATATAAAAATCACTTAGGAAATCCAACCCTGTCGATACTAGGCACTTTATCATAATAAGAGACAACGTCAGTTTTTAGACAACAATGATAAATGTTTCAGTTACAGCCTTATTTAAAATATGGTGTTCACTTTGAATGTTTTTATTTTAAACATCAATTAATTTTTCTGACATCAAGTAGCTTATAGTGGTCCGTCTTAAAAAAAGTGCTGATGAAAACAACTCCTAGCTAATTTAACGAAGATTATAAATGGGTACAGTTACTTAACTTGGCTATCCTAGTATAGATTTATAATCGATATTTTAACGATATCAATTACAATGTTATAACCTAACCTAACTTACCAAACTTGCTGATAATAAAAAAATCTAATTAGCTATGAAGGCTTGCTAATAAATCTATTGGATATTGTTAATCGAATTAGGGTTGGTCAGTTAAGAAACTGTACCCTTAACAAATCACTATAATCCATACCCTGTCAAACTAGAAGTCAAAATAAATCCAATTATTGGTTTAAATGCCTAATTACCGAAAATACAAATACATTCATTATCTACTTCTCAATGAACTGAAGTCTGCTACTCTTAAAATGAATTGAATACTATGTAAAGTGATAATTTACCGTCGTGTAACAAGCATTTGCATAATAGGGCGCAAACATATTGACTGGCAATGGGTGATGTGGTGACGAGAACGTCTAGAAGACTGATAGATAAATGAGCAGATGACAAAATGGGGGGGGGAGTCGCAGTCGGAAATACTTAACTGTCCTGACAATTTCAGCCTGAAAGTGTGATGATTCAGGTAGTTTCAGGTTTAAACATGTTCTCAGAATAACATTGTAATGTACAATATGCATTAATCTCCAATTTAAAATACTTCTAGAGACTATAAGTTGATCACAGAGAAACAAGTATGATTAAATTTTGTTGTATACCTTTATTTTACCTTTATTCTAGTATCACCTCGCCATATTTCGAACTGCGGAGTTTCCAATAATCAACTTAGTCTGTCTTGTAACTGATCCAATTTTAACTTAGCTAATAACCGTATCGCAAACAGTTATACTTATGCGAAATAAACGTAATAAAGTTACTAAAATGATTATATCAATACATTTTTTAATAAGTTACAGCACACAGCAATGTGTACTTATAGGCGATGCTCATATTGATAGTTGAATTGATTTACTGTCGTATCTGTTTTCAAGTATGATTGGGTTAATTGAACTTTGATGAAGATATCCTAAAGTGAATAATTCGTAAATACCTATTAATAGTAAACCTATATTTTTTATATAAGCTTCTTCCATTACTTTTAATATCAACAAGTTTTACTGTATTTTGCTTCTAAACTCTTTTATATTTTAACACCTTTATAACATCTACTATACACTATGGGTTAGAATTGTATTAATGGAACAAAGTAGGCCTAAGTATTAAAATAGCTTCTATATTGTGTGGAAATATATTAGTTAGCTAATACACTACATAGTTTAATTAATTAAATTATTGTTAGTAACAACTTTTCACTACAAACTTTAGTTTAGTCAAACTAATAAGTGACATTTAAAAAGATTACATTATAAAACAAATATTTAAGTGATGTATATAAATATTATTCTTATCTCTATAAGATTAACTGTATACTTATTTACTTAGGCACTTTAATACCTAGCAGTAGCACTTGACGACGCATACAGAGAGATAAGATGAATGCCCTACTTAACCCCAGGATCAGGCCTGCTTAGATGAATGTAGGAACTGTCTATGTTGACACAAACACGCGGCTTGGGGAGTAATTTGTGTCTGTAGAGACTTTGAAGAGGAACTGAATATATACCAGTAATCAGCATTAAACTTTTAATCCCCTTAAACCTATTAGAACACTAATTGAAATAACTTCTTACGGTAACAAGTGTTTGTTGCTTATTTTTTACCCTTTGTGACGTCATACAATAGTAAAATTTACCAATATTAAAAAAGATATTTTACTTTTAAGAAACTTACCTGTAATCCTCAGAATGACAACTCAATCTCACTTTAGGCCTTTGCTTCTCGCTCTTGTAAGTGCGACATCTTTCGCATCTTTTGAAGAAAAGATATTGGAATTCACGCTCTGAACACGAGCCTATTTTATTTTGTTTCATATCGTTTTGTTACTTGGCAAACTCTACTCTGAGTAAACTAAATTACTTTTGTGTTCACCGTTATGTAAAAAGACATTTGGGATTGTCTTTACAGGGCTTACGTTAGGTGAATAAAACAGAAATTGATGTTTATGCATAAGGCGTTTATATGAAGTATATTGGTTATTTTCTATAATACCTTTCTCATACGTATTAGACTATTAGTTTTATTTACAAATATGTACTAATAAGCGCCAATATTGTCAGAAACTGTAGGTATTTTTATAAACTACGGATTTAAAGATGAAAAATCAATCCAATAAGACATAAAGATAAAATAATTTATTGAATATAGCGTACTATAGAACACTGGTTTTAATTATTCTACTGAATTTACCTCCTTTGGATTGTATATACAATGCTTTTAAGGTTTTTGATTGAAATTATTTTCATTAATCTATGTTTCTAATTTTCTTTGATAGAAATCTAAGAAAGTAGCATTCATCAATATTTACCTTTTATTTATTTGCTGAGCCTGAATCGGCTTAATCAATATTGGAAAATTGTGTAACTTCCAACTAAAGAATTATATGTATAATTAAAATTACATGGTGACATGCCAGTCTCCTAATGTTAACCAGAAAAATCTATACTACTTAAAAACTTAAATGATTGCTGAACACATTAGTAAAGGGCCACTCACTAATTCCTAAGGGACCATTCAAATCTACTAGGAAGTCCATTATAAAAAAGTTCTACACCAAATAACTTTTAATTTATTCTTATTGCCAGGGGAGATAAAAGTGAGGATCATTAATTCTGAGTATTAACAATATCCACTCAAAAAAAAAATAATTATGTAAACGGAAGGTTTTAGTAATCCGTGTAAAAACTGGAATTATTTTGTGACAGACTATTCGAAGACTGTAATAACAGTTTCTTAAATGAATCCTTTACTATCAAATTAGGTAGAAGACAGACGTTAATTGGCCGTGTACTTTAGCAATGTAAATTGAAAGAAAAATTTGATTTAACTCGCCAATATAATGCATAAAATGTTTAATGTGAGTCATAACGTTTACTTTAATAATAATGTTTTAATAGAATAAAAGAGAAATAATTTAAGATTAGGATAAACATAATATTGAAAAGAAAATTATGACACCAGATGGTTGAATTTACCATCCAGCAAATACCACTTAAGAATAATCTATCCCTCAGGGTATGATAATGATTTCCCAGTTTGAAAGAAATCATTCACAAGTGGAGTTTCAAAGCCACTGTTTTATTATTTACACAATCTGTGCTAGTTTTTTTTTTATTGAAAATTTCTATAAGAATATTCACGAAAATAATATAGCTTTAAATGAATCATAAATTAAATAATAGTTGCTTTTATGTATAAACCAGCTTCAAGATAAGTAATCATTTAAAAGCTAAATGCCCTAATAAGTAAAAAAATCAACCATGTACCTAACTGTAGACGGTATGTAGTTTTATAAATACATAAGTTTCTCTTTCATTCATGTTAAGATGTTGACTTTTGATTACGAAAAATACAGTAAATAACTGTACATTGACAGTAATAAATTGTAATTAATTTACCTAACACTAACACCAGAAAATGTGTGGGCATATACCTCAAAATATTTAACCTTTTGATATTTTTATGACGGCAGAAAACACAAAATGAAGCAAGATTTAGAAAACGATCTTGTATATTCTATTGCTTTCCGACTGCCATTGGCTGGTTCCGATACTCTTATTCTTATCGTTTCCGCAAAGCCCTTGCAGTAAAAGCCAATTCCAATAGTCTTAAAGCTACAGACCAGTATTTAAAATTGCCACTAGAGCCTTGTTTAACATGATTTTCTAATTTAAATACAGGTTTTATGATTGTTTCGTCAATGCTAGTTTGTTATCTTCAATTATTCGTTTGGCTATAAATAAATTATAAGTACGCGAACAGTCCGGCTCATATAAAAGAATTATAAGACAAAGAACACAGCGCAAAAAATATATTCTAAAATAAGAGGGGTGTATAGAATGTAGCACATGAGGGGATATACGGGTTTTATTAAACTACTTTTAACGTAGATATTGCATTCGTTATTAACTGATAAACCATTACTTTCAATATTCGTATGACGCTCTTGTTAATTTATTTTTTGAATATTTTACTAGATTTTTCATATCATAGCATTAAGTTTTGCCATATGTCGTACATTTTCAATTTCATAATTTTGTTTTCTCCGTTTAATGAAGTAGCAATTAGCCCTATATTTGAGATAGAATACCTCTAGAACGTAATAGCTTGCATACGTTGTATTCTTTTTTATATCAAATATGAATCGTTATAATAAATAGAAGTAAGTTTATGCATCCACGACAGCCACTGAACTTTACTAATTATTATAAAATAGGTGTATCCATACTATATCCTAAGGAACACTGTTGGCTATTCACAACACGCTCTTTAATGCAACTCTAACTATGTTGACCATATACTTAATCCGTAAATAACCTAACATAAACGTATTAAATCTTTTTATACAATAAAACTTCTTAAAATGTATATTTCTTTACCGACTATATAAATGTTACACATTTTTCATACATAACTAAAACTTATGACGTTGTAATTAGCTCAATAAACTACAAAATTAAATACTCACAATGTTCGAAGTAATATCAACAGTTCTTTCACTTAGGTTCTAAAAGAATAATTCAGTCCATCAACATCAAAAAGCTATGCTATCGCTGTCATGAGTCAATGTCAGTTCTTATTCTTTGATCGTAAATATATGGACTGAAGCTCTCTCAATATCAAATGCTTACTTCCTTGTCAATAAACGTTACTGTATCTCTTTCTAAGTCTTTTTAAATAGTCGATTATCTAATGCATTGAGTGGGCTCTTTTGATGTATCGTTTAAGTATTGAAAACCACTGCAACCCACTATTTAAAGAGTGAGCAAGCTGGTTTAGTGGTAAAGCGCTTCAGAACCCGAGGTCACTGTTTCAAATCCCGCTAATCACCGATGGATTTTATCTACGTCATAAAGCCACGGCCCTCTAGGATTAACCTGAAAAAAATGTGTAAAACAGTTATAGTGGTCAGTTCAGTGATTTACCTATCATCTGAAGATGTAAAGGTGAGGTGGGACAAAGAAAACAAAAATTAAAAAAGATTTTGTTGATGTTACCTTTTTCCTTTGTCCTTGAGAATTAAATAATATTAATGAAATAGGTGTGATGTTTTTATAATCTAGAGAAAATATATAAAAAAATACATGGGTTTCAAAAAATGTATAATGAAAATAAAATAATGTGTATTTCACAAGAGAACATAGTTGCCAAATTGTTAACTTTAAATATTTATATAATCGTCAGTGAATACAAGAATCATTCTCTATACATTCGTTTATATAAAGTCGTATCATTTGTTTGGTAAATTCAAATACAGCATCAAATAGTATACCTTAAATGTAACCGATTTTGGAATTACCAATTTAGGTACTTGCAATAAACATGGAATAAATTGTCACCAGGTGGCGGATTATACCAGCCCGTAAACACCGCCTAATAAGATGACGTCCCGCAGACTATGGTAATGACCTCACAGTTTGACATAAATTGCTCTCTACCGAATAATCACAGCTTTACTTGCATAACTTTTATTAAAGTTTTTACACTTTGAATTATAATACGTGATGAATACCACTCTACTGATGATAAGATTTTATAAATACATTTTCAAAGCCTAATATTTCAATTTATATGCGAACAGTTTCTAGAGCAACAAGTGTATTTTAGTTATCTTAAAATCAACAAAACACACAATTAATTCGACTAATTTAATATGCTATTCTGTTTTATTAATACTAGTACTTAACGCAGTCTTTCTACCCAAATTTATCAATAGCGAAATATGTTCTATAGATAGTAATGTGCAGTTCAATTATTATTTAATGTTCAATACAGTTGTATTATTTTATCTTATACTTTTTAATGTTAGTATCACTCATTCATTATCTTACATTTCACGACTTGGGTTATCTAACTGATTAACGTTACCATCTGCAAGACTTGCCTTGTGACCTTAGCTGTCTAAATCTAGTCTAGCAATATTTAATTATTTTTGTTGGCCTTAAGAGTTTTTGTACTGGCTTTGGTAATCAATTATTTATATACTAGCCGTTCTGATTGGCTGATAAAACCTTATAATTTTTAATAATGGTAGAATTTTGAACCGTTTAATGACATCTTTTAACTAGCAGGGGATATATTTCACTCCATAATATTATTATACTGTAGTGTAGAAGGATTATAAAACCAGTGCAGTCTTTATTAATCTAGGGCGAAACAAATTGTTAAGTATTACAACTCTTTTGAAATTAACTGAAACTTTTTACTAAAACTCTCACGTTTTTCTCGTAAAATGAGCTGCTTACTGCGGGTCAGGACCCGACTGCAAACGTGACCAATAAAAAGTGCAGCTGAGAACTGTGTGCTTACAAAATTGTAAAATCATGACAAAACCAACTTTTTTATTTAAATATCTTCATACTTCTTGGACTTATTTTGTTATCCCGCGTAAATGTGATTTATTTGCAGTTTTTCTTGGGGAATATTTATTGTGATTTGTATAATATTTCCAATCCAATTACTAGATAAAGTATTATAATTGAAGGGTACTATTTTTTTCAAACGTAAACTAGATTTAAACTACCTTTGTCTAGGGGTTTTTAGACTACTAAAACTTTTTTGTCCTAGGACACTAGGCACGAACCTGGGATTGTTTTTCACATTATTTCAGGCTAGACCTAGAAGTTGCGGCATTATCACTTAGATAAAATCAATTGGTGACTTGCCGGGGATCGAACCCGGGACCTCAGGGACTGAAGTACCGCGCTCTAACCACTACACCAGCTCGCTCCCCCTATTGCTAAAACGTTAAAGCCATTATCTTTGAAATAAAAAAACGTACTGAACCAGGAGTTAAAAGGTCTAAAGTCGGTTACTTAATATTTATGAATAACAAGAGAGATTAAACTCTATGAGTACGTCATCAATAAAGTAAGACATTTTAAGATTTTTAATCCTCACTAATTTTATTTACTACGATTATAATTCCAGTTTGGTAGTAAATAAATCTTTCTTAATAAGAGTCGATTGGTTGTTACAGTATTCCAAAGCCTTTATTTCAGACACAAGTTATCTTATATACTACTCTACGTAGCTATTGTATGGCTATGAAGAGCCCACTAAAGACTCACCGTCAATAATCGGTCCGTCAATAGCATAAGGTGACTCCTGCCATGAGTCATTTTCAGTAGTATTGTTTGATGATAAGTGTGTGGACTGAAGGTTATTCATCGTATATGCTTAGTTCTTTGTCAATATTAATTGAATTATTCATTCCATTAAGAATCTTTTTGGTTTGCTATTCTTGTTTTAAGATCTGCAAATTTTAAAAAGTAAAGGATATTAAATTTAACTTTTTACTTTTGCAAAAAAAATTAATAAAAATAATAAAAGCAATGTTTTTACAATTTGATTGGAAGAATCAATAATGGATTAACATAACAAGGGATAAACTTAACCAAAAAACTTTTTGGAAACTTCTTCTTTTTCAGTCAGAACCAAAGGAAAACCCATCAGTCCTATTTTCCTTGTTAGATAAAGTTATTAGTGCCGTTCCTTTTACGTTGTAAAAGGAAATGGGACTTGAAATAGTACGAAACGAAAAGAGCAGTTCTTTGTTCCGTCTTATTTACAATGTTCTGCTTAATTGTAACCGTCTGTGCCAATGGAAGTCCGTTATTTAACGTAGGATGTAAGATCCGCATACATTTGAACTCTTTAGGTGACTTTGTCTCTTTGAAATAGTGAGTTATTTGACTGTATTAGTTTAACCGGACTATAATGTAATATTGCAACACTTAGGCCTACACAATACACGTGCTATTGGATCTCGTTGCACAATGTCATTTGTTAACGTTACAAGAGGTGGAAGTGTACAAAGACTTATAAATAACTTCTTTATTAGAATCGTACGTGTTATTAAACTATCTGAAAGCACAGAAAAATACGTCAAATAACACTTATAATTAATATTTTATAATATTTACACTTATACTGTTTACTCACAAGACGGTAAATACAAATAAAAGATGGTGATGGTGATCGATTTCGATTGGACACTTCAATCATCATCAGACCCAATAGGTGAAATGAATATATATATTTTTTCAGATTTCGCATTTATTGTGTCTGATGATGATTTGAGTGTCTTTAAGTGTAAATACATTATTACAAATGTTATTTGACGTATTTTTTTTATTTCAATGACTTATAACAACACTTAAAAATTGTTCAGTAAAAGTTTGCGACGAATATCATAGAATAAAATATCGTAAATTTTACCATCCCCAAAGATTGGAAATACTCTTTCCAATAAACAATTTGCATAGCTTATTTGTCGTAAGTATTTTAAACACTATTGTTAGTACACCGTTCTAGTCTCTATATTAACATTTAGTAAAGAGGGATTTTATTAAGAAGAACGCTATCACCTGGCCTCATGAAACGGGTATCTTGTTCTATAGGCAAGATGATCCATAAGGTGGGTTTTAACCTTTATACTGTAGTTAAAATGAACCCATTGGTGGGTTAAAAAGGATTACCTTAAAAATAGGAGTTACAAGCGTTAATGGCTGGACTAGCTGTGCTCAAGACATTCGATCATTTCAAGAAGAATGTCTTCACTATGCCAAGTTTTTACTTAGATGATTGATATTTTTTAACAAAAAGAAACCACATATCTAGAGAAAGAAAGTGCCTATCAAATACACTTAATATAATTTTGTTCCGTATACTACGTTTGTTTTTGCATTATTGTAACCTAATTTAATAATGTTTATGATGTAACTTTGATACTTACAAAGTATATTTTTACTTAACTTAATGCAAGATCAAAACTGAGTTTTCAGTTGTTTACCAGAAAGACAATTTGTAATAAATAGAAAAGGCCTTTACGTTAAATATGTTTAGGAAATGAATATAACATATTGATTTGAATATATTCAAATTTTCAAACAATTCCAACCAGTAATGCGAACACGGTAACAATATACTTTAATGTTTATAAAGAAAAATTTTAAACTAATTGAAAATTTTTGGTTGCAGTACACAAAAAGGATTGGACAAAAACAGTATCGTAATATCTGCTAAACAATATCTGGCAAATCAGGCCTGTTAACAGTTTGGTAAAAAAAAACATGATCAAAGTACTTGTTATAAACTTCTTCGTGTAGAGAGCGACTTTAAAAGGACATTCTTTGTAAAAATTGCTTAATTCCATAAGAGACATTTCAGTATCTTCCAAACGTAATCCGTATTTTTAATTTCAAGTTAATATAACATATTTCGCATCTCATCTTCTGGCAGCAATATATTGACATTTATGATACAAAACCATTACGTTATGCTATCTCAGTCTAAGTTATTACGTTATAAAGTATTCTCAAAGTACAAAATTGCTTTTGCATTCACTGTAGGGTAAAATTAAATTTGCAGCTGTATTGAGAGGAATCATCTTAAGTCAATATACTGTCATCAATATACTGTATATATCATCATCATACTGTATAATATGTTAGTAGCAGCTTTTAGACTAGATGTTTTAGATTGCTAACCAGTTTGTAAGAAAAGTTGAGGTTTTCATTGGAATCATCGATGATTGCAATATAAGTATACCATTGGTTTTCAGTATTCCAAAATTAATTCGGTATGTCAAAAACGTATTGCATTTATAGAACAAATCCAATAAATAACCCAACAGTAAAACTAAAGGGGAGTGACTTTCGAATTAAATTTTACTCGATATACGAGTACCGTTGAAAAGAGAGTTACATCTATCAATCTTTTCGACATTATCGTGTGAAAAGTCAGCGTTAACCTTTAGTCAATAATGAAAAATGTGCATGAAATATTGAGTAAAGATACGGGAACATACTCAATCTTACGTCAATATACGTCAATCCAGTATATTGCTGGCTTCCTGACTGTCAACTAAGGACTACCCGTCTTCCAATCTATAGTAGCAGGATCAACAATACTGTTTTGCCTTTTATAAATATTAGATAAAGCACTTTTTTGTTGTCAAAGACGAAGTAAATCGTAACATACTATAAGGCATATTTGGTACATTATGGAGATTTGACTATCAACGACTGTACAATATTTTTGTCATGGTTCTTAGATTTATGTCATGCAATAACATTTATGACTAAGTGTAAATCCAGTGAAAACCCTAAAATAATGACGATTTAATTTCCTTAAGGTCGGATTTACTGTTTTATATTTACAGACAAACACAGTTTTCTATTGGATTTCGAATTTATTGTTTTATCAGAAAATTAAACAACCGATAAACAGCGTATGAAACATGACATTTAGTTACACCATAGCTTTTATCTTTTATTTTACACGCAAATACTATTGAATATATTAAAGGCTCAGTTTAATCTTACAAATCGTAATCGAACTATATTTATGACTAGTTCTATAAATAAAGTAATGTGCATAAATACAACATATTCATTTCTAGTTACGTTAAAACCTTAAGACGACGAGCGCATTATAAGTAAGTCCATAATAGTTTTACATGAATTATATACAAATTAATAAAAATGTGTCCATCAGTGCAACAAAGTGATTATATTGTAAAAATAAATAAAACTACGAATCGTTTTAACCGATATTCGTCCAAAATTTTGTATATTTTAACACGAGAAAAATGAAATAATTTACAGTAGCAAGAACTATCACCAAACGAATCACCAACGATCAAACGAAGAACGATCACCAAATTATAGTATACCATATAGTTTCTCAGCAGATGCCTCTAATGTTTTAAATTCTGTTATTAATATAACTTTACAACGCTATTGCAGTAATAAACATTTCGAGTTGCTTCACAGAGTACAAAATGGTAAAAAAAGAACTACGTATCACCACTAAATCCTCGAGTAATGGTATTTTCCAATTTAGATCCAGGTTAAATGTTTGTTTGATTTAACTGTTTTCGTTTTTGATTTACTCGCAAAAAGGTGTTTTGTAGTATATTATGTACTATTTAATTCGTATTTTAGTATTTAAATATACGATACAACTGACTTATAGGGTTACTTAACTTAAAATAGTCACACTAAACACATTTCAAACACTCTTGCAATTAAAAATTAATTAAGGGAAGCCATTGAATTTAGTAAAATCAATTGACGTTTCCAATAAACGGTTAAACGAAGTTCTCCAAATATTGAGCTTAAAGGATATAGTGCAGATATATTGGTTTTATTAAACTACTTTGTCTGTGAACATTGCATACTAGTTTTCATCCAGTGAAACCTTTACTTTGCAATATTCGTATCACGAGATATGAGTCAGTTTAATTTTAGGATGGTTTGACATATTTCTCCTCTTGAACTTCCGTAATTAAATCTCAATATAAACTTTTATCTTGCTTTGTTTGTTACATGAACTTAAAATTTATTCAGATTATTTTCTTATAAGATAAGATAAAATTAGACTAAGAGTGTAAATTGATCCTTAAAATTATTGGGGGTTCCTTTTAGTATGTGTATATCTAATCAGAATTGAATAAAAGCGGTTTATTTTCACAATCAAAATCAATAAAACTACGTGGAAATAGGTAAGTTAGCGGCCATCTTGGATCATTTGAAACAGCTGCTGAAGAGTTGTTTATCGTCCAGAATACATTTTCAAACAGCAAAGTGATTATAATTTTTTATATCTAGTATAATGTGGAATTAGAAATGTCCTTTGTAGTTTTGAATTGTTCTCCCAGGTAGTCCATGGAAGATAACAACTATATTAGATTTTTCTGCAATAAGAGCAATGTTAGTTTCGTCAATTTAAATCAGCCGCTGAAGAGTTATTTACCTTCTCAAAATAGTTTTTTAAACACCAGAAGGATTGTAATTTAAATATCTAGGATACTGTGGGATTAGAATAGTTTTACGAGTTGGAACGTCTAGGCTCCAAGGACTCTTAATTTTCGGTTCAAATACTGTATAATGTAAAAGGAAATGTTCTTTAGACAGGAAAATAACAAAATAAGCTGGTATCATAGGCTCAGAAGCTACAAATATGACCAGTAAATGTACCATTGTGGTATAAATGTTTCTTTGCAGGATAAAAGATTATTTTGTCTTTAAAGTTCAAAATTGATTAAATGAAATGCATATATTGTTTTACTAATAAAATACCATAAAAAGACACTCCTAAACAAATTTCCCTTGATTACGTATGTTGTCTTATTATGTTAAAGTGATATGGGTCTTGGGTGAGATATTGCATTTCTTTATATGAAGCAAAAAGCTAATTATAAAAATGTACATAAAAAAACTGAGTCTGGTATTAAAAAAAGTTGAAGTTGGTTAAAACGCAAAGATCATTTAAGTTTATTGGTTTCTAATCTTTAACGGTAAGATGGTAAATTTAAGTAAATATATCTATAAATTTTACTAACTAATTTACACACTAATCAATACATGTTACATTATAATCTTAAAATCCCGTAGCGTATAAAAGAATTGTTCAGTTCATCAATATATAAACGTTATCGCTGTCATGAGTCAACGTCAGTTCTTATTCTTTGATCTTAAATGTATTGACTGAAGCTCTTTCAACATGAAAAGCTCACTCTGTCAATATTTGTTACAGTATCTTTCTTGGTCTTGTTTAAATATTGAGTTATCTTAATGTATGTTCAATAAATATTAATAAATTAGCTGTTAGTACATTTACAAAAATACTTCATAGAGGGTTCGATACTTTTAATATAATACCTTAAACATAAGAGAGTTCGTAGCAACGCAATATAGTCCACGACGATGGTTGTATCAATAGGATTATCTCGAAGCATCCTAAAAATACAGTTTTTTGGACGTTTTCTTTTACAATTCTAGTTTTAACTTCAGGAAAATCAGGTAGTATGCTCTTTTTAAAGTAGTGTAAAATAACGAAGAGGTGATGGACACGCTGGATACTTTTCAAATTAAGTACCAAATTTTTGTTTTATTCAAACTTAAAGGTTTGAAATGTTTATGTTAGAAGCTATGCATACAAATGTAGTGAGTTGGTGATTCCAGGTAGCGTGAAGGAATACTTAGCGATGACATTGATGTCGTAGGTGCGCAGTACAATCCCAGCCAATAAATGTCATATGTATGTCAACACTTGTATCGTACAAACTAACCGCTTACTTCGTTACATACGTTCCATCATATGGCCATGGCCTAATGGGACGGGGAAAAAAGCAACCAATTAAAAAAAAAACATCCCACAAACAGTACAGTGCTATTAGTATATTGTTTTGTAAAGATAAAGTTCACAGATTTTTGGGGTATAATACGAAAGCTATGAACTTAGCTAAGACGGTGGAAAATATATAATATACAAATATTTTATGTGTGTGAATGAATAAAAACTGTGTTTTACTACGAATATTACAAAAGTGTATTCAGACAACCTCAGGTATCTTGTTTCATGTTGACATTTCTTAGGGCAACAAGAGGTAAGAGTTTGCAAAGTCATATAACAACA
Source organism: Macrosteles quadrilineatus (assembly GCF_028750875.1). Classification (NCBI taxonomy): domain Eukaryota; kingdom Metazoa; phylum Arthropoda; class Insecta; order Hemiptera; family Cicadellidae; genus Macrosteles; species Macrosteles quadrilineatus. The sequence continues at coordinate 67,555,359 of NW_026542597.1, forward strand.
CTTGAACCTTGTTCGATCAAAGTTTGCGCCGGCTATGACGGACTAACCGAGCGTACATACCCAAGATGGAAAATATGGAAATACTTTTTATCCTGGTAACTCTTTGAGCCTTCATATATTTGTTTGTTTAAAAAATATACTGTTTTTTTAATATGACATGGAACAGAAATATCAATAAGGCAGAGAGTTCTTTTTGAGTTCCTCAGAAGGCTATGTTTTTTGTTTTTTTTTTTAGAATGGCAGACCTGCATATTTTGCTGAATTCCAAACTTCTGGGTATGGCTATAATTATAAAGCTGAAATCGCCTGCCGAATGGCAATATTTGTTAACAGGCCTCCAAAATTTAAATCTCGTGTGAACCAGTGAAAACGGCACACCCAAGACAGTTTGTAATAATTACAAACAGAATTAACATGAAAGTAGCGTAAAATACTGTATATTAACTATAATACTCCCAGAAAAGTAACGGAACGCCTGGAGTAAGAACAACCAACAAACGTAACAATGTAACTCAATCTTCCTCCGTCTATAATACTTGACTTTGTAACATTTTGCATATTTTCACCTTTATTTAATACTGAAACACTTACATAATAACTCATTTTTAAACTCATCTTATATCGGTTGTCTTTCATACAATGTATACGAATAAAAACTTTTTTCTAACTTAAACTTTATTTTAAAATATAGTGACGTCTGGCTAGCAAACTTAATGTATAAGTTATTTATGGATACAATATATTCCACAAAAGTATTACAAAATATACCAGGTTAAAAGAAGTAGCACATAGCTATATGAGTTTTACTAAACTACCAGATCGTACTTTGTCTCAGAATATTGAACTCAGTTTTCACACCATGGAACATTAACTTTGCAATATTCCATGTTATATGAAACGGTTGTGTTTTTTGGTTTACTTTCAAAATAGTTTAGGTAATACTTTTCCTTTAATGAACTCTTTAAATAAACCATAATATTTCTAGAATTATTCTGTACATTATACTTTAGTTATATGTTATTCGTGATTGCTCCTTAGTATTTATTATGCCAATTCAAAATTAAACATAACATGTTAGTATTTTGAAAATATATAAAATCTTTATAAAAGAATTTATTTTTATTTTGCAATAGCAAAAACCAAACGCCAGAAGTCTATAATGTCACCACCACTAGAGAAGTCTAAAATAGAAATAATGTTAATTTTCTCTTATATTTATTAGATAATGAATATGTATAACAACTGAAAAGTGCATTGTAAAGCCGGGCTATTGAATAGGATTTTTCGCTTTCGCCATGCATACCATAACATGCTCGTGTAACGCAAAAATGCAAAACATCTTCTGAATCCTTTAGCTTTATATTCAAAGTGCTATTCATAAAGTTACACATATTAACTATTAAGATACCATAAAAGAACTTGTCCAAACAAAATTCTCAGAACTGTGTATACGACGTTCTACTCGGCATGATTAGCTACGTTACGTGTGGCTTGTGTCGGGTGTTTTGATGTGAAATCTCTTGAAGTAAGCCTGAAACAAGCATGAATTAGTACTACACTTAACTGAATCTAGCAGGATTTACAAATAAATGGTAAAAGCTTAAAATTGCATTTGTGTAAGCTCTCATTAAATTCAATTATTTTTACTTCATAAATCAGACTTAACTGACCAGAAAAACTCGAAATGAATAAGAGGTACAAACTACGTCGTCATCAAAGTCATCTCGAAGCGGGAGCCTACAAATTCTTAACTTTAAAGAGCTTCGATACTGTAAATCCACTTACTTGATCAACTTATAAGTTCTTTAGAAGTAATACTTCGCTTAAGGAAAGTTACTTCTAAATAGCCTTTCAGCTTGTTCACAAGCACACAAAATATTTGACATTTCAGCTTAAATATAAACGTCACATTTCACAAATGAAACTTATATTCTGTATACCGAGAAGTATATCACTAATGGGTTAATATTTTCACACATTTTCAGTTAATCATTATGAGTTTTATTATTTCAGCGTATTAATTTATGCAATTAAAAGGAATAAAACTAAGTTTTCCCATTGCAAAATCATTAAAATTACTTTATAACTAGTTAATTTAGCAGAGTTATGTATCTCTATTCGACTTTTATGAGCTAAACTTATAATTATCATTAACTCATATAAAACATATAATTATCATGTTGAAGTAAATAAGATTGGTGTGAATGAAAGTATTAGGCACTTATAAAATAAACAGGAGCAAAATTTACCGCAGATGGCAGATTTTCTCCAACAAACACCGCCTAATAAGATGACGTCCCGCAGACTATGATAATGACCTCACAGTTTGACATAAATTGCTCTCTGATGAATAATCACAGCTTTTTTTCGGTTACATTTATGAAAGCTACGTAACTTTGAGATGTAAGATTGAACTTGGGATATAAAATAAACAGCATCTGTTAGGTATTATGTAAGTAATATGCATACATTCTAACTTTTGCGATGATAATTTAAGCATCTTAGCCATGATATTCTCAATCGACACTTAAACATATTGTATAGGTAGTAATATACATTTATGAATGTTTATAGATCTATGTTTTAGGGGTTTTATTTTTGAAAAAAAAAAGGTTTAATTTGGTCATTTTTAGAGACCGAAAGTAAGTTAAATTAGGCTCGAATTGGCTGGTTTTTATTGGGTATTTAAGTTACCTCCTGTATTATTCGCATTCCATCAGCTGTGCTAATTTTATTTTAGGTCGTAAAAACCATAACCTACAAATTGTCAATCCTACGTTCTCATACTATCAAGTAAAACTGCTGATCTCCGAAAGCAATAGGTAATAAGTAAGTATATTATTAGTTAAATAATATAAATAAATAACTATCAAGATGTTTTTGCTATAGAACAGTGTAAAATATAAAACGATATTTCTATCAACGAACAATAGTTAACTTACCTACCACAAAAAACAACAATGCCTGTGATTTTAGTCAATAGTATGAAACATTGTTTACGAAATAATTTATTCGTTTAGTTTAATATTTTATCCAGTATTACTACTGATAAGGAATTAAAAGCAAATACTAACTAAAACTCTCACGTTTTCCTAGTAAAATGAGCTGGTTACTAGGGTCTCGGCCTGACTGCAAATGTGACAAATAAAACTGTAACCAAGCCCTTTGTGTATATACTGTAAATAAAATATAAAAAAAGAAAACCCTTAATAAAAATCTGTAATTATTTAGGACTTATGTTTTGTTACTTTTTAAAGCTTAATCAGGCTATAGTAATATTACCCATTCAGATGTAGAATTTGAACGAATAGTATTTTTGCCTTTTGGGACATCAAACTGAAAAAGTAAAATTTGTTACAAGTTACTAGAATTGTTGTAATTTAATAGGTAGAAACCGTATTAGAGAGCCATAGACTATTAAACATCTAATAAATTGTGCCACGAATTGACTTAAGTGCTAATGCGAAGACTTGGTCTATGGTGCTATCTCATGACCGCCAGAAAATCATATAGAGGGCTCAGTTATTAATCCCACTGTTTGAGGTGCACTGCTAAAACATTCAGGTAATCTCAAAGCCCAAATGAGCCCATATGAGGGTTTTAAATCCTAAGTTATAGCATCACACTATGCTTTAAAATGTCATAGGAGCTTGGGAAGACGTTATGAAGCCGTAACTCAAAAGCTATCCATAATATATCACAAATAGCATAGTCAGCTCCGTAACATTTCCTTTGCTGGTTCATCGATGAAAAAGTGCTTTGCACCCTTCTAAGTTTACATTTAGAGTCACAGAGTGAGTGATGACTTAGGAGTAGGTAGGGAGGGGTTGTGAAGATATATATACGTGAGGACAGATGACAACATGAGGGTTGTTTGTGACCGCAACAAGCCTTAGACATCAAAGAAGAAACAGCTTGGGGATTGACAGAGATTATTTGAAATATCTCTTACTTAAGTGTCTTGAATCAACAGGAGTGCGTTAGTAGTTATACTAGTGGACATATAAACACTATTTGTATGTAACGCACCAATACAAAATGGCATCGTTCAAAACGAAAGAATACAACAATGGGTTTCTTTCTTTGAAGTTAATTTTTCGTAGGTGTAGTTGACGTCATCTATCAGATTAATGCAAACATTTTGCACCACGAATAGTAAAAATGAAGCCCAGATTCAGAAGAGATTATATTTTTTTCTTGTAATTTATAAAACACTTTCTTACCAGATGCGATCAGATTCAAGATGCCAAAATATCGTGAAAACATTTGGTTTTTTACCGATTGTAATGTGAAATTTCCGTATTTATTACATTCGATAGTTCTTTATTTGCTTTGAACATGTTCATCCAAATCTATAGGAGGGTCGGTTGATGATTTGTTGATTTCACTAAATGGGGCGAAGAGAGATATTTTGAGATTTAGTTAGTTCTCTCTTGAAAAGTCAAGTATTAAATTAACTTTTAATGTAATCGATTAAAACCCACATTTAGATACGTTCTCCTTAGCCTGCATTATTAAGTAGAAAAGACAATTTTTAATAGAGCTCCTTTATAAAGTTTTCGAGCTTTATTTCTTAATAACTTAAGTTATAGTAAACAATGTTACTACAAGTAAAATTTTATAAAAACGATTTTCAAAAATCATATAAACAATATTATAGCAGTGTATACACATAAAACCGCAGATACCTTGTCTCATGTTGACGTTTCATAAAGTTACAAGAGGTAAGAGTTTGCAAAGTCTTATAACAACACTTGAACCTTGTTCGATCAAAGTTTGCTTCGGATATGAAGAAATAACCGAGCGTAACTTTACCACCCTTACAGATTGGACTTACTTTTTTTATAAACCAATTTGTTTAGCTAACATTCTAAAAAGATTTTATAATCATTTCTACTTGAGTCACATAGATGTTTGTCAAATTGTTGTGAACGGTGAAAGTTCTTTGGCATTTTAAATTGATATTATTCGTTCTATCGATAGAAAAACCAACAAATTAGGGGGTTCTTTTAAACCAGGGGGTCAGGACTGACTCACAGTTGAGATTTATTACTGTTTTGGTGTATTTAAGCAGTGGATTCAGGAACAGAATTCCCACACATTGTCTACTATACAATCTCTGACCTAATAATCTAATATTTCTTAACCTTAAATAAGAAATTTAAGTAAGGCTAGGTCTGTATTAAAAGTTGAAATGTAACAAACCTCCAACAAATTATCTAAATGAATCGAGTGGTATAGACTAGACCAAGAATCATTAATATTACTCAAATAGTGGTAACATACAAAATTCATTTAACTTTAAAACTACATAAACAATCACACATTTTATACCTAAAACCTACACAAATTTCCATTTGCCAGCCATAACAGTTGTACGATAAATGGTCCAAGAGAGGTAAAATACCGTTAGCCTTAAATTATCTTTAAATAGGTATAAGCCTTTGAAAAAAGTTAAGGTTGACGCTACTAGCTGGACTTAAAAGCAACACAGACGGTAGTTAACAGTGTATAATCGACTGTTGTCGGTTATAGAATACTTCAATACAAAATATTTTGACCAACGCATTTCTATTCCAGCGAACCATTCTTAAACACGATTCAAAATCCAAGCACAACAATAAACACTCATGCTGTAATTGTAAACATTGATCTAAAACACTTATCACCACTTCGTATTGACTTTGTCAAAGGCTTACATCGCCAAGTGGAAGACAAGAGAATGCCCTGCTTAACCCCAGGATCAGGGGCTGCTTCAGATGAATGTTGGAACCGTTTATATTGACACAAACACGCGTCTTTAAAGTAATGTGTCTGTGTGGGGGCGGGGACAGCTGGGGATATTTGTGGTCTTGAGGGGAACTGAAGACAACTCACTGCCAGACTAACTTGACAAATCACATAGGGCTTGACTTACATGATTGTAGAATAAGTAGTAATTGTTTTATTTTAATAAAAGTTATGGATTTGATCTTTTATATTAACTTTAATAGTTTTAAGTAAAATGTAATACAAGTTTGGTAAGTGTTGTGCTTACTTCTCGTAGCAAAGTTACCGGCTAGTTACTCACTCTCATTTTACGATTATTGAATTATTTCAGTTTAAAATTGTTTTAGTGTCTTGATGTTAAAATAGTATACATTTGCCGAATATTGTATTATTTTTCTGGTTCAACACTACCAACAACAATGTAAATCAATGTAAATTAACACCTTTTGTGAGTTTGATATTTTCCTTATACGAAAATGTATGGATTAATGTATTTTGTGAAGTTAGTTTGCATGCAATCGCAATATGTCATTGATTTATGTGTTTATCCTAATTAAGCATCTAAGTGTATCTTGTAAACATTATTCCATTATATATTTGAAAATAAACTGTGTTAAAACAAGAGAGTAATTATAAGTGGGTACTGAAAGTAATTTTATCATACACTCTTCACTTACTTTTTTAACTGGAAGATGGTATATGTCACTTTATCCATCACTCGTCTAGCCTTATCATCAGTCTGATTATAATTAAATTTTTAATTTTAAAATAAATTTACTCTTCTTCTTATTCTTTTTTTAAAGTTTCATCTTGACATCCTTTACATGCCTAGGTTCTAGTCTGGAACTGTTTTACACATTACTTCAGGATAGTCCTAGAGGGTCGTGTTCACATTAATCAAATCCATTGGTGATTGGCAGGTGTTGAACCCGGAACCTTGAGTTCCGAAGACCTGAGCTCTAACACTAGACCAGCTCTCTCCTCATATGAAATCACTGAAATAATTACTTTTGATGCAAAAGATTAACTGTGGCAGACTTTGTTGAACGTAAAATTAGTACTTTTATCACAAAGTATAGTTCATTCTCAGTTGCCACGATTGGAATTGTGACCGGGGGCGTAACCGGGATCGAATTAAATTAATAAGAATACTTTAGTGAGAGGTAAAAGAATGTTTAATCATTATTCAAATAAAGTGGATGGACAATATGATAAAGATAATAATAAAGACAATAATACAAATGGATGATAAAATAATTACAGGCTCCTTTTATTTAAGTAGGCTTAAGCAAATGAAATTTATATAAAACTCTAATAATTATAATTCTTTTTGAAACGTTATTATATTCAAACAGGAATTTAATAGTCACTATATTTATTCACACAAATTACAAATGAAATTAATTATTATAAAAGTGATTACGATTAAGATCAATCAATCACTGACTTTAAAAAGTTAAGTTAGCCTGGACAATCACAAAAATTATAAAATTGAAATATTAATAAAGTAATCGCCTTACCAAAAACCCGGTGACCGGCGAAGTGTCCCCGTGAATACACTGGGGCCAAGTGTCTTCCTTTCGGTCAACTCCAACCTCAGTCTCTCCAAATTACTATTGCTAAGTCTACGGTTTTTGTGGGTCGATCGATTGAGCAAGCTACGTGTCATCAAGAATTCTGTCTACTAAATGCCAATGTTCTGACACTGGTATATGCATTGTGAAATCCATTTACCAGGTCTTTTACTTTTGAAATATAATCCCAAAATTTAGAAAATAATTTTTGGTGACTATCCGTCACAATGAACCATCTACTATAACTTCTACTATTTTGTCAGACTCAGCATTCACAGTTTATTTTTTTTACTGTAGTAGTATATTATGTTTGTATTGATTGTGGTTTTGATATTCCACACTTCTAAAAACCTAAAAATTGAAAAATATTAGAATTTGTCAGTCTCCACTTACAACACAAATAAATTTGTTTCGGAATATTTAGAAATTTCCATTGGCTACTTTTTATTTATAAAATAATAAAGAATATAAAAAAATCAACACATTTATTTTGGTTTTTATCTCAATAATTTATTGAATGCACACTTTATAATTAACAATTTTAAATTAAATTTTCCAATCAATCGGATATCATTCTTAATAAAAATTAATTTATAAAATTTTGTCGATAAAGCAATTACACAAGATCAAAGAAAAATTTAGTAATGATACAAAATATACAAAGTTCTGTGTATTGCGTGGATAAAGGGTACGACGCTAGTAATCGTGGTACGACGAAACCGATGTAGAAATCGCTGATGAAAACCAATGCTTTGCTGGCAACAGGCCTGGTTCCTGTCTCAGGAGATTTCTTCAATATTCATTTCCAAACATTTGCATATTGGAATGGGTGAACACGAGATATTATAAATGTTTAGGTTCCAACTGGTGCAACATACTTTTTCAATTACGTTACGAAAGATTGATTATTATTAATATTTTTGAAACCCTACAGATAATTTTAAGAACGAAGAATTGTGCATATCTTATATTACACCCATCGAAATTCTAGGAGGAGAAGCTGGTCTTGTGATTGAGTGCGCAACTTCAAGGTCCTTGGTACAAATCCTCCAAACCAAAGTTATAAGGCCACAACCCCTTGGTAAATGTTGAGTATTGTGTAAAACGATCCGAGGATGGACCCTAGCATCCTAGGACAAAAGTCGTTAATGTGTTTTTTTTTAATCCCTGATGCTTTATCTATGTAAATAAATCACTAAACTGAAAAGAAGATCTAGTTAAAAAAAATCCGCACATAAAGATTGTATGTGTCGGGTTTTTCATTAATACTGAACAATTATTTAAATATGTTATTCATAGATATTATTCAATCAGATTACAAACAATATGTATGTTCAGCATACTTATCAATTAAATATATGTTATGAGTAGATAAATTATAGTTTAATACTCCTTCAAAGATTGGAATAGAACACGAAGTTTTAGGAATATTTGATATAGAGGATGGAAATTTCAAGTTTTATTAATGAGCAAACTACCAAATGCAACATGTGCCATGTCAACAATCTATTTACCTTTGTAACCTAACAGATTTAAAATGCGACAACCAATACAAAGTTTTATAATACAACATTTAACAAGTAAAGAGGCTTTCACTTTTATATATTTATTTTTTAAATAAAATATTTAATTTTTTCATATTTTTTTTTCAACACTATATGTTGACAAATTATCATATTTCTTGCAGTGTTCACAATGTGTTTAAATAACTTTAAGGTGAGAACCTCTGCAGGCTGTAAACACTCTTCTTAAAACCTTAAGCGGATTCCTTGAACTTTACTTAGGAGCCGCAATAAACAAGTTTTAAATTCAGAGTCGTAAAAGTTTGTTTATACAAAATATAGTTCTAAGTTCGTATTTCATATATAATTTTGTATGTATTCTTATTTTGTCAGGCCTTCTGACAAAAAATATTGCATATACATTTTATTATTATTTTAGCTTTAAAATACTATGAACATAATAAAACAATTTTGAAATTTTTTTTATTTTTGATGTGTACATGATACTGGGATTTGTGGTAAATCAATAAGTATGGTTTATTTTACTAAATATATTACAATATTTGATTGCAGTGTGTAAAAAAAACTATGTTTATTTATTCAATAAAAAGGTATATTATTTTAAATAAAGGTATAACTTCAAGTATAGATTTTAATCTACTTGATCAACAATATATTTAAACTATAGAATGTTTTTTAAAATTACCTCAGAGAAAATTTCATATCTGAAAATATAAAGGGGAGAGATTCCCTGATGAAATCTGATATGGAATATTGACAGGCAAAGGGATGTCAGAGTGCTTCAATATACTTACTACATGTTTCACCCCGCAAGTATGCGTTTTAGGTATTTATTTTCTCTTTAGCCTTGAACTAATCTTGCAATGTGATCGCAAAGATTAATATTTGCAACGTAAGAAAATGTTTTATAATACACAATATGCTGTTATTGGATAAGAGATCAAAATTCCACAGTGTCAGGTAAACGCTGCACCATAACAATACATATAATAAAAGGCAAGAAAGTGTCAAATCGTTTATTTTATGCTCTTATTTTACGAAAGATTTGTCAACAAATTAGGCTATGGACAAAATATTGTTATTAAGCCTAAGATTCCAACAAGAGACTAAAAAAAATAATATTAATGAGTTACTATACGTTTTGATTTGTATCAAATTATTTTTGAGGTGGATATCATTCGTTTGTTCGTATTAATAAACTTTAGCCTATTCTTGATCTCATCACGATCTCGCAATACTAAAACTTTTGTATATCAATTTCGTCTAGTAGGTGAAAAATTCATAGTGTAGAATATCTAGTAAAATTAATTAAGGTTTTCAATAAGTTTAGTTCTTGTGACCAAGATGACATTCATTTTAAACAAAACATACATATTTAAATTTTATGTACTAGTATTCGTAATAAAATGATAATTCCCGATAATAATACTTTAACAGTAGACATTTTTCAGATAGGCATTTCCACTTTTTCACTTTTTTATCAGGAGGAAAGTAAAAACTGCCAGTATGGGATTTTGTAAAAAAAAATTGAGTAAAACCCTAACTTGATGTATACAGTTACTTAAACAGGTGTATTTTTTTACTAAACCGTGTAAAGCAATGTGTTAATCACATAACATTACACAAGTACATTCTACAAGTAGTTTTGCAATGGAAATATATTTCTATTGTCAATGCAAAATTATTTGTTAAAATGATGATCAAGCACACAGTTAGTAACGACTCGATTGACAACCGTTCTCATAAAAGAATTCACACTAAATCAGCTTACGCAAATTATGCGAGTAATGTTTTGCCAGGAGAAAAATAAGGAAAAATGAGGAAAACACCAACTTGATGGAGGAAGGTGGTTACGAAGCACAAACAAGCGACGTAAAGTAGTTTGGGTGTTAGATATTCAAGTGGCGGTAACAAACTTTGTAAACATCATTACCTCTTCAAACTTACGCAACAAATATTGATTATTAACAAATGTAAATAGCTTAAATCTCTCAAGCACTTTGGTGATTTTTGAAAACAACTAAGGGTAACGAACAAATTTTCTATTTTTTTTTACTGAAAAATACCTCCCCCATGAATTTGTTAATAACGTATATGAGTTTGTAACAACAATCAAAATTGATTAGTTGTGTTCTAAAAGTTTGCTTAACTTAGTCTACGTATGAATTAATTTACAAATAAATTATAAATTTTCATCAAATTCAAAAATGTATGCAAGTAATAACAATAGATGCAGTCAGTATTTTAATTTGTATTTGATGTCGGGGGCCTTAAGAGCTCATGATGTTCTGATGTTCTCGATATGACTATATGTTTATCTCTTGGTCTTGTTACTATTTAAAGCTGACATTTGGCTAACCAGCGCCTTTTATGAACTTTCGTAATAATTAGTGTACAGGTTATGCTATTATTGGTTTTTATAACATCAGGGCTCCCCTTTCATTTTTTTAACAAATATGAGTTTGTAAAAACATCTTTTCTAAAAAAAACTTGGACTTGCAACTATTTGTTTTTAAATTCTTATTTTGGAACAACGTTCCCTGTTTATTAATATTTTCTTTCATTTAAGTATACAATATATTTTACAATAACTAAATTTGTTCTTTACCATGAATTTTTGATTATGTCTTTTTGTTGAGTTGTTTAGTTTTTTGCAAGGGCACGATCCAAATGCTAGTTGTATTACTGTAACAGCATTAATAGTAAAACCTTAAATTGACACCGCTTCGCATCGTACAAGCTAACTTTAGTTTGAACGGGAGCACAATAAGCACTAAGTAGGTTTGTGTCAACTCAACTATTTTTAAAGTGCATCTTTGTGATAAATACTTAGACAACAATGCAAAGTTTGTGTAATGCCATTTTTGATGCCTTAGGTAAACATTTAGGGAAATAAGGGGTTTTGTTCAAAATAATGTTAAGAAGTCACATTCTTCCCAAGCCTACAACCATTCTCTAACATTTATTGTTCAACGTTGTTTTATCTTGACAACGACATTAACAATTTGTTGTCTTTTTTAATGCAGCTTTCTTCCGACAACAATCACATTGTTAGTGACAAGGGACGGAGATCTGACCCTGGCCTTAGAATAGCAAGGCCACTTATAGAACTCAGTCCCCCAACCACATTAAATCACATTTAGAACGGCAGCTTTGTTCCGGGACCGGTTTAATTCTCCATATGGTTACAATCATTGTTCGTAGAATCATGCTGTGCGGTTTAGCTTAACGTTCAGTCCAAGAATATACCATTACAGTTAAAAATAAGATAGGGAGAATACATGTTGTAATCAGTTGCAATTGGTCCAACAAAAATTGCATAGCGTTCAGATAGACACATAGTTCATAACATAATGTTATTAATATATACATATTTTTTTTTATACTTACCAATATTAAATTAATCCAAAAAGAATTTATTTTGTAAATCTAAGGACATTTTTATATTTTTTGCAGGAATCTTGTTTTGATTGTTAAAAAATTTGTTTTTTAATGGGAAAATGCAGAAGTTCTTAAAAATTAGCATTTACAAACGCTACTAACACTTGTTTGTAAAAAGACAATAACGGATATTGGTATTTGATGGTTAGATTTATCAGAATATTTTGAAATATTTGTGAATTAATTAATTGTATACCTGTAAAATATATTGATTGACATAAAGTATTCATGAATTAGTAAGTTATGCTGGTAATACATAATCGTAATCGACAAACGTTGGTATGAACCGTTTTAAAATGGCATTGCTATGGTTGAGTTGTATTCACATCAATCATTTACAATAATAAAACAAGGGCTTAATCAATATATATTTATACTTTTTAATATCTTTTTATAGTATGAAAATGTATAATTTGTATGACATTGTAGATATGAACTACAGGCTAACCTGTTACTAACAGCAGTGCCATAAACATTGGACAATCGGTTTAGGTGTCCACCCTACCAACTAAATCATGCGTTTGTGTGTGTGTTCTTCCTAACCTTTACCATAGTAATGAATAGAGTACTGCAGTTCAATTACGCATTAGTCGAGACAGGTTCACCATCGGGTTATTCTTATATATTTGCGCTCATCAGTTTTTTTTAACAGTTTAATCAGTTAACAGGTTAATCAGTTTTTTTTAGTTTGTTCATAGAAATAAACAAAAACCGGCTATAACTCAATCATTCTAATTATCATCTTAAATACTACGTTTGTACGCATAATTTCAATATGTCATGACATAAGGGTTTGAAAAACTAGTGCTTATGGTAACTGCCTAGTTAAACGCCGATTCAATACTGAGAAATCACTTTTTCGTTATTCAAAATTTGACCCCAAATTTTGTTATTGCTTTCTTATCAAAGATTACTCTTAATTTAAAACACCCTCACCAATTTTGTCGATGTCTTGATAAAGTTTAACAGAAAATACGTCTCAATATCCTCTTTACTTTACAAATTTACCAAACGTCATTTTTTATGTGACAACATCCTTGTTTTGAATAACCTCACAATGATGGAATCGAATCTTACAATGATTTTTTTTGTACTGTAACTAATCTTAGAGTACCGTATTATATTAGAGTATGCAAACGATTTTTATTAACTAGCTAATAGCATGTAAAATATTTTTCATATTGACATTTAAAAGTTCAGCAATACGCTAAAAAGGCCTTAGTTCATCTTTAGACTCAATCCAATGTATTGGAAAACTTTATCTTGACTGACTGAATCACACACAGCCTGTCATCCGCAGTAGTGGTTATCATAAACACACGATAGTAATGACTGAGCTGTCTCTGCTTTCTGATATTGGTACCTGCGTTATTGGACCACAGTTCAACGTGGTAGCTAAAATATACCTAACATATCGGTATATCGAAACTATATATCTTTAGAAATACCTCTAATATTGGTGAAAATTTTATTCATGTATTAGAGACCACTGAAAGATTCCATAGGAAATTGCATTAACTAATGTGGTTGACTTAATACAAGCTAGAGATTAATGTCTTCTATGACAATTTATAAACTTATTGTAAGAATATATTACATACGTAAATTCAGCTCAAAATTCTGAATGGTGAAATCAGGACATGTTTCGACACATTAGTGTCACCATCAGCTAGGTACTAGCATAGACAAAAAGAACTAAATACAGACTGTCAACCGTGATGCGGTTAAAATGGTTATCATAGGTTCTGGCGCACACCGCTTAGAGCGTCGTGTAGTTACGTAGCACATACGCCGTAAATACATGGCGCTCCCAGCTGTGTGCACCAGAATCTATGGTAACTACAGCACGGCTAACAGTCAATATAATTTTTTTGCCTATGGTAATAGTGAAGTTGAAAAAAGGCATTTTAATAATCTGTAAACTTATTCCTTACTTTCAGAGTATTTAATTTTATATCCAGCATAATTTCACTGAATTGCACTCTTGGTGATTAATTTTTTAACCCAGTTACAATCTCTTTGGTTTACTCGATGAAATGAAAAAAAAATCCGTCCTAAAATTAGCTAATACTTTGTTACTGTGGTTTCTCAATGATATTAAATAAGAGAGCCGGTAGAGAATGTTCTAACAATTAGTTTATACAGATTCGATTACTTTATTTGTAACTTAATTTAGATTAATAAACACAGCTTTACTATCTACTAAATTAAGTGGTGTCCAATGGACTCTTCTAATGAAAATATTAATACTTGTACAAAAATATTCCTATTTTATAGAGACGCTCTTTGATATTGTATATATACAGAGTGGTCTGGACCTAGCGTTAAAATTTTTTTCTGGTGGTAGAGCAACACAAGTGTGACTCAAATCCACAATTTGAAAAAAAATATATTCCATACACCCACTTGCAGAAATAATATTTAGATTTTTTTTAGAAAAACCTGCACATTTACACATTTTTTAATTCCTCTAGTATATTTATACATTTTTATAACTTTGACACTACCATCATATTCTCCATTAAATTCTATGAAAGAATAGACAGCTTTTGGTGAGCCCAAAGCTTCAGAATTGCTATTTAAATTGATTAGAACTAAGAAATTTGGTTTTTTTACAAAAAAGGTTAAAATAAGCCTACAGACACTTTTTTAAGAAAAATACTAGAGATAAGCAAATGGATACAAAAACTGCTCTAAAATCTTAGCTTTTAAAAGATACGATGAGGCATTAACTTGCTTTCTTTTAAGTACAGCTATTCCAGTTATAACTGTATAGCATGTTTAACGCTAGGTCCAGACCACCCTGTATATCAAAATTTATATCAGGTTAATTTTTAAATCAAGATTTTAGACTTTATTTTTAAGTAAATGAATCTTACGCGTATGCAAAAGGCATTTGTGCCTTGGATGAAAAAAAAAATACTCCATTTTATTTTCACTTGTGTTCTCTTTATTACAAAAGGAACCTAATATCGCTTACCTAAGCCTCTTGGTTGTGAAATGAAGCATCTCAACGTTGCCAGGTGATGACGTGGTCTCCCGCAGCTACCAACAATGACAACGCGTATTTTATATCACAGGCTGCTATCCGCATATTTTCATTTCAAAATATTGTCTAAAGAGATGTAGCATACAAATATTAAATGATTTTAAAAGAATTGGCCGTCGTCTCAATCCAGTCAAAATGTAATATAATTTTGAGGTTTCGGAACTCGACCCAGCTGTTTTTGCTCATTGGGTATTAATAAACATAACTTCTTGATCAGCATTGTACGTATTATTAAATTTACGGAAAGTAAATAAAGATACGTCTTATAACACTTAAATCAAATATTTACGCTTATACTGTTGCTCACAAGACGGTTGCTCAAAAGATGGTAAGTGGTGATCTCGCCTATTGGGTCTGATGATGATTGGAGTGTCCAATCGAAATCGATCACCACTTACCATCTTTTGTATATTTACCGTCTTGTGAGTAACAGTATAAGCGTAAATATATGTTTTAAGTGTTATAAGACGTATCTTTATTTACTTTCCGTTAATAAACATTTCTGACTAACGAAAAAGCTGATCGTAGTCTATAAAGCTACACTAATAATTTCAATCCATTCCACACTCACCTTTATTTTCTTCTTTAAATACTAACCAAAGTGAGCGTCACAGTCAAAACAAATGACCATGTGAAATGTGAAATGTGAAATGAAATGTGATTGATGAAGATATTTCTAAAATATAAATAAAATATAATTACCTTACCACTTAAACTATCTTCGTAGAGGTTAGTTTAGCATAAACAATCATATTTTAATTTGTAATTTTTGTAAATGATAAAATAAATTATAATTGCGTGCATACAAATTTGACTTGAACGAGAGAAAATAGTTTTACGTTAAATATTTATAGTTGTGTTTGGTTTAGTTTCCATAAACGTTTTCACCTAGGCCTACATGATGATTTTGTTTCAATTCATTAAACTTCATCGGATATCACAGTTAGACAACGAGTAAGCTATACGCGCTATGCTATATTTGTTGAACCCGTATACACAAATACAATATATCGAATAGTATTTGTCTCTACGAGGTACTATTCACCAACCTATAATGCACAAAGCTATAGCTGAATTATTGGTGTATCCAATATATTAATCAGAATATCTCAGTGAATCATTATTGCTTTTTTACAGGAAACAGAATGGATTTAATATATTTTTAAGAGTCAGCTTGCTTAGAAAGAGGATTAAGTATTTATATAACTATAAGATTCTTCATTTGTAGCTTGATCCTAACGTACAAATATAGCTTCTCGATATTTCAGGAAAGAGCGAGATAAATATACGTAGTTGACTGAAGTTTTGTCTTCTTGACATGTAATGTGCTGTCATTGTTAACAGCCTTTCCCCTGTCTATCTTTTGTAAGAGATAAAACACAAGTTTCATCTCCTCAGCCTACGTAGTATAAGATTCTACCTCGCCCAATTACTTTATGAAACAAGCATAGATTTGATCACTAAATAGGATTTGTAGTGTAAGATGGTTTTTAAATTCTGTTCAGTAGTTAATATCAGTAGTTAATGTCTAAAATCTCATTCAGTTTGTGTTTTAAACAACATCCAACCATAATGAAAACACTATTATTTTATCGTTCAAAACACCAACTTTACACGACGCCGTAAAATTTACGTATTATTATTTTTTTATGTACTGCGGGGTTTTTAACTATGTATATTTAACTAAATAATAACCGTGTTCACATATATATAAATTAATAAAAAAAGTTATCATTGTTCTAAACTATGTGAGCCGTTAATCACTTATGTGATACCCACTACTTAAGGTTTTTCTACCTTTTGGTTTTACCCTAGGTTTTCTCTACCAAAAGTCGTTATGAGAAGCTTGCTTGATTTTTTTCTTTTAGTTCCATTTAATCATTATTTTTAACAAAATTTAACAAAACACGAAAGTAGTTATCAAATCGCGAGCCCAATCCCCTGTATTTTCCTCATATGATTTGTAACTCACAAAAAAGGAACTTTTAAAATATCTTCAAATATACCTTTGGTAAAATTGGTCCTGGACATAAAAGGGTTGACACTGGTAGCAATAACACGTACGACTTTTATCATCCCTTTATGGAGCACTGACCGTAATTGATTCACTAGGTAGCTGGGTGTAAAAATCTACCTCACACCAACAATTGAGGGAGTTTTTAATATATTGTTTCAGATTATTCGAAACTTCAATCACTGTGCTAGTGTTTAAAAACATTTTAAGGTGTTTAAGAAAACTTCGGTCTTGATCAAAAACACTTTTAGCGAATTTCCCATATAGGGAATAAGCTATTACCGTAGTACTCATGGTAAGACCTGGACGCGGGACCGATTTTTTTTTTCGTTTTTAGGTCCCTAGAGGCCAAAAACACCATCCGTTCAAATTCATATATATATATATATATATATATATATGTGTGTGTGTGTCCGTTAGCACGATAACTCGAGCAAAAATGATCCGATTTTGATGAAATTAGGTACAAACGTGTAAACCTACGTTTATTCGAACGAGTTCGCGATCCAGCGTGATCGGACCATGGGAACGGGGGTTTACGGGGGGTTTTATGGGGTAAAAATAGGTTTTTCCCATTTTTGACCAAAAAAACATAAAATTTAGCAATTTCTTTCCACACCATTTTATAGAGCTTAAAAAAAACAAATAATTTAGTATATTGAAGCTTTATTATTCGCCTAATGGTTACGGAGAAAATTCAAAAAAATTGTAAATTTAAAATTCCCATGTTATTCTTATGGAGCATAAGTAAACTGTTGTAGTTTGCTTGTTTATGAACATATTTTGATTACATTTGGAAAATGTTTTTATTTCTTACTAACTATTAACATTTTACAAAAAAAGTTTTACCCTCCCTGATGCAGCAAACCTAAGTACTTGTTAATCTAATTCTATTTAAATCGGGAATAAATATTACAGTATATTTTTAAGTAGACATTTCAGTATAAATCAAATCAGTCAAATAGAAATTCGCTTAGTCTACAGGTTTGCTGCAGCGGGGGTATTTAATACTCTATTAAAAGGTTCTTTACATAATGTATTTCAGGAAGTAACGTTTTTTATCCGGATCGTTGGTTTATGCTCATACATTCATGTGAATAAACTATTTAAAGTTTTACAAACACGTAAAGGGTTTAATTTGTGTAAAAGGTTACTGACGTTATAGGTATGACAAAATAATAAACTCAGATTGTAATTAGATTACATTGTAGTTACAATTTTAGTAATTACATTGGGTAGTCTATAGTAAAAGCTACCTTTAAAACTACGGATAGAGTTAAATTCTACGTAGTCAAATACCTAACTTAATATTAATTAGAATAAGATTAACCATTACCATTGAAACCAGTTTGAAACCTTAGATCGTAATGTATACAGAGTGCCCTTAGACTCTGTCTGATTGAATATTTTTGATATTTATATATCTGTTTGATTTCAGGTAAGCGTAACCGTTTCCAATCGAAGAATAAATGTGTAAGTATTTGAAACTTTATGAAGTTCGTTATTTGTATGGGTCCAAACAGTTTAATCATGTTATCTACAATAAAAATTTGATAATCATCATCTCTTTGTTTGAACTTTGCCTCGGGGTTTGCATTCTACAAGAAACTATGTTGAAGAATATACTTAGAAAAAGTATGTAAAAATCAAACCTATCATATTAAAAATTGTTTTGAAATGTTAACAACTCTCTAAGTATAAAATTTTTATTTCTTACCAACTTGAGTACCTCCCGATTATTAACAAACAGATTATAGATTTGCATTTATTTATTCAGGTTAAATTAACGTTTGCCTAAGCTGATAAAAAAAATATACATCGAAATGATGTTGAAGGTAAGACGTGGTATGCTTGAATTATTACAATGATAAAACAAAACGAAAAACGTTGTACTAGTATTGTTTTTTTAAATATTTTTTACTCGCATTTATTTGATTAAATTTTTAAAAAAAAGTTCGAAACGCACAAATACGAGTTATTTTTATGGCATTAAGGTGAATATGTTTACTCTTCTATCATTCGTTGTACGATTTTAAATATGAATTATTTGTTGTAACAACAGTGGAAGCTTTTACGAGCAAATATTTTTTTTAGTAATATAAAACTTTGTAGGGTCTGAAACAAGGTTATAAGGTCAGATAAGTTTGCCACGTTATGTTTTTTTTTCATAAGCATACCTTACGCTATCTGATAGGGATCTTCTCGAACAATCAATTTCAAAGCTACATTTTTCTTTTTTAATTGGAAAGTTGGCATTCACTATTCAAAATTGTCTATCCACATTACGTCATGTAAGAAATACAGAATTTTATATCGATCCATGAAAGTTATGAAATGACCAACCACTTAAACAAATAATTTTTCACAGTGTTAGGAAATAAATTATCTGCAGACCATCGCTTCGTGAAGATACGACGAGTGCTGAAGACAGTAACATATCACTCAGTTGAAACGAGCTGAGGAGAGTCTATGATAACTTCCACTCAAACTTGGATGATACTTGTACTGGCATCTCGCAAGGTGTCTTCCTTTAGCCTTTTATGTTAGAGACAATTGAAAAAAAACCTTACGTTAAAAATTTTTCTTATGATTGGTTTTTAAAATTATTGATGCATATCAACTTTTTCTATTTTCATGAATAAAAAAGAAGTGGATTGGTTACGATATTATCACTTGGCAAACTGTTTCTGGTTATTGAAAGGATTGTAAGGAACAAATTCTTACCTTTATGCATTTATTACCTCTTACAATTACTATTTAACTTCTAGTAGAATAAAAACAGGACAAAGTACTGTATTGAATGTAACGATCAAGTAAGTGGGTACAGTGTGATTAATCGATAAGTTTGGTATTGAGTTGTCTTTAGTTCCCCTCAAGACCACGAATATCTCAAACTGTCCCCACCCTCACACAGACATTACAGTATGAAACTCGTGTTTGTGTCAATATAAACGGTTCCAACATTCATCTAAAGCAGCTCCTGATCTTGGGGTTGAGCAGGGTAATTTATATTGTCAACAATATAATTTTAACTATCTATCCAAACTAATCTTTGTCACAAATATTTTAAATATAATGTTTAAATACATTTCTTGATATCAAGTTTAAAGCACAAACCTCAGGAGATGTTTTGATTATATAGTGGTCTACTCACGTATCGTCTCGATGAGAATGTTTTATTCATTGACTATCAGTAGATACTCACTCATAGATCAGACAAGTATCTAAGTCACGTCTTGTGATTTTATATAGTTTGGACTTAAGAATAAGAATAAAATGCTAATGACTTGGTGATGCTGTGGGACTTTTCTCTAGAGGAAATAGTATTTATTTTTATTTTATATTATATAACTCAGCTTATATTTCCAAGGGTTGAGTGGGTTAAAGACGCTATTGACTTTTTACAGACATTTCTGGTGTATAATGTTCATGAATGTCATCACTCTAAAACCCATTATGAATTACACTTTATCAATTGCGATAAGAACAATTTTAGTTCGGCATATTAATAGTTTGGCATTTTAAGACATGTTCTAGTTTCTTTTTTACTGTAAACAATGTGTTTACAGCACTAGGAACTTATCCAGTTATTAGCTGATAATCGTATTACAAGGCATGTTTTTTTATGTAATAAACAATGTTTTATGATTATGGTAATCATCCTAGATCTCCCGTATGATAATAAAACATATGTATACTAAAATTTGAGCAGTTCAATGACTATAACCATAAAAACTATATCCTGAAATGAAAATGTAATACATCCGATGTTTTCAATAAAAAGTTATTGCTATTACGAACCTCACTTATAAATAAAAAACATATTTAATATTATGTCAAATTACAATTTACAAATTATGTCAGTTTAAAATTTTTCACTACATTTTATAGTAAGTATGTAGTAAGACAGTAAAAGTACTGAACTAGTCACCAAGGTAGTCAAATGAGGCTTGCATATCACCAAGTGGCGTAGCATATGGTAATATTCTCGTAGCTAATATTACTTATACTTTAAAGCATCTCTCGGTTTCTCAGGCATTTACAATGAGCTTTTTATCTTCATTGGTTTTTTAACGCAATGTAATACACATATTTGTATATCGGAATTGTAAGAACTAAAACAGTAATTATATGTATTAATTCGTAAAGAAGATATAATAAAGAGTAATAAAGAGGGAGACCGAGGAAACGCTGGACGGAAGAAGTAAAGAAAGATAAGGCCAGGATGGAAGTTAATGAAGATACCGCAAGAGACAGGGCGACGTGGAGACAGTGTGTTGGTGAGGCCAAGTACCACTTGGGGTACAAATGGCCATAGGAGTAAGAGTAAGTAATTCGTAAAGAGCTGATCATGGTCAGGTGTATGAGCTAATCGGGAAAACCGCATCGACCACCATTTTTCTATAAATAAATATTTTTCCTACAGTTACCTAACAATGTACATGTTATCTCACTGATTTGAGAAAGCAAAGTGGCCAATTCGCTCATCAGTGAGACAATGTTAACATTGTATCACTTTAATTACTTTGTCTCACTCCAGATTTGCAACGTGAAGGCACAAAATAGTGAGCGCGTAACATGCAGACAAGGTCGTATGCGCGCGTAATACGTTGGCAGCACTGGCTGTAAATCAGCTGGTCAGCTGTTGTACTGTTGTATCAAAAAATGTCATATTAAAAGTTCACTTCTGTGCAAAAATATGTTACGTTTCTTTACCAATTTATTTGTTTTATGGTAACGGTAGGAAAAAATATAATGTGCAACTAGAGTGCAAAGTGCAATTGTGTCACTTGAGAAACCATTCCTCACTCGCCTACGGCTCGTGAGTAAGTATTTCTCTCGAGTGAGTCAATTGCTAACTTTGCTCACTAGTTGCACAAATAACTGTAGAAACCTAACAAAGTAAATTCAATCGTGGTGGACAAAGTTTGAAAGCAATGTATAATGTTCACAAGTATTAAACAACCATCTGATATTAAGACTTTAGTTGTTTGCGGTTGAGGGAAATATTATTTATGATTGTTTAAATAAAGTATTCGATACTTTAATTTAGAAATATAAAGTCACATTACATGTGGCGATGTTTAATTCATCAGCTGTCAGATGATCCTGCCCAGACTGGACCGTATAAGAAACGGTTGTGTTATAGAAAATAACTCGTTCTAAAAGAATGCATATTTATGCTACTACAACATGAACCAATTCCTATGAAAAAAATTATTTTTTTACATTAAGATGTACTGCAGTTAGATTGAAATTCATACAAATTAGAAAATACAATTTGTGAAAATCATCATCAAATCCCAATATGTGCTTTTGGTTACCTAATGGTATACATTTTAAACTTGATTTGCATATCCTGTTATCATCATACATTTTATTTACTAAACAAGAGTTAAATATTGTTCCTATACAAAGTCATCTTACACAGATCGCAAGATATGTGTGAGGTTATCTAGTGAGCTCATGATGAATGCCAGGTCTGTTTATAACAACGACATAAACACGGGCCTGTTGACTAATGAGAGTGACAAATAGGGTAGATGAGCGACAGAGACAGATATATGCCAAGCTATGGGTGCAGAAACATGGCTAGTGGTGTTAAATATAGCATTTATTATATTTCTCGACAGGAAGGCTACTGTTCGCAAGAAATGCAATTTGAATCCGTAATATACAATATTTATGGTTATGTATAACTCGTATGTAGATCATAAGTGTTCTGATTGTACTCCTATACCTAGTTTATATTATTGATATTACATACATGTGACTGAATAGTTAATTTAAGAATCTCTTTGCATTAACAAACACAATAACATCGACGCTTCAAAATAAATTTGAGCTTTTGTTAAACAAATTTGTACATCAAACTGTTACTTTGTTGTTATTGTTTTTGTTGAGTAAGGCTTGACATGAATCCTTAAACTTATTATCGTTAGCAACATCTGGATGTAATATTACTTAACGTCTTCGCTAACAATGTTAACAATCTGGCGGTCTGCTTAAACTGTAAATCCGGAATTAAATATTGGGAAATAATATAAGATTATATTTCATAATGAGTTATTACTGTAGTAGCAGTGTTGTTTCTCTAGTTATCGCCTTTTAAGTGTTGTATTTAAATGGGCTGGATTGACTAATAATTTAAGTAAATAGTTTAAGTAATTATTTACTTAAACACTTTATTATTTATTATATACTTAAACAAAGTAATAATATTTAATAGCTTCTACAGTATACCTGATTGGATGTATAATAGATTGGGCAACCTTGCTATTTATGTACTAAGAAATACATACTATAATTCCTTCAGTTGAAATGTTTAAAATATTTTTAAGTTGTAGATATTATAGAACTATGATGTTAAGGTAATGATTATTTGTTCAATAGTTCTACACTACTTTCTACGTCAAATTGATTTAAATCTTTTTAACTAATTTGTTCTTTCTCAAATTTCAGATATAATTTTTTCGAGCTGATTATTCGAGCATTATTCGAGCTGACTTTATAAACTCTACTTGATCTTGACCAATTTAAATATTATACATATATTATAACCTTCAAATAACATCATAGTAAATCAAATAATAGTTATGCTAAACAAAAAAAGAAAACACAGTTTTTTTTATTATCTAGATAACCATAATTACAATCATGAATTGTTTACGAGAAATTTTTATCGCAAGACTGATTTTCCTGAGTACAGTCTCCAAGGCGTTTATTTTCAAAGTTAACGTACCGTTAACGTTACTAAACTAGTACAAAACTACTTTGAATATATGTTTTATTTTTAGCACATAAAGCTGTTGATTTGTTTACCTTTTTTTACCCATTTGCAAAGAGATTATTGTGTAATGCGTTTGTGAAGCAATAAAGTAAATTGAACCTATTTAAGTCTAGAACTCTAGAAGTTATTAACAATTTTCAACAATGTTTGTTTTAACAATTCCACTATCTCTAGGTAGTGAAACTATGGGAGACAGATGGTCTAGTTAAAGAGCACAGGGCTTTAGTCTCAAAGGTTCCATGTTCAAATCCTGCCAACCACTAATCAGTTTTGGCTCATGTGACAATGCCATAATCCTGAAGGGTGAATTGATGTGTTACATTTAAACGAACCAGTTTGGTACTTCAAGCTGCCTCTGCAAGAGAAACAATGTAATGCGAATTCAGTTGTAAATCTTTATAAACTCTACTTGATCTTGACCAATTTAAATATTATACATATATTATGACCTTCAAATAACATCATAGTAAATCAAATAATAGTTATGCTAAACAAAAAAAGAAAACACAGTTTTTTTTTATTATCTAGATAACCATAATTACAATCATGAATTGTTTACGAGAAATTTTTATCGCAAGACTGATTTTCCTGAGTACAGTCTCCAAGGCGTTTATTTGCAAAGTTAACGTACCGTTAACGTGTTGTGTCCCAGACAAACTTTCATTATTTACGTTCGTGTATATAAAGCCAAATTTTTTTTTTAATTTAATTTGTGCATTTATCATTGCCAGTGTCTTTACACCTGTTTTGCAAAAATACAATTCCCAAATAGCAACATTGGTTGGCGTTTTTCAATGATTATGAAAATTACATTACCAGCTGGTTTTATATGTATGTGTCAAAAAAAACTTTCAGGCTGCTCACTTCATTTTGGTTGAAAAAAGTGAATACGGTGAATTAATTTAATAATAGTTAATTGGTATTAAATGGAACGATTCACAAAAATTAAAATGGAATGCCCCTAACATATTAGTCCGTAAAAACTTGTGGAATATTTTAAACTTGCCCCACTAAACCATCCACATTTAACAGTTAATCCATAGTAAAATGAAATTGTTTTGGAGATTAAATCTTTATATTGCAACTTTTTTTGTTTTTAGCTGGGTTAAAAGTTTCAGTACTAATACATTTTTAAAACGATCTACATTTATCTAGTAGATTTTTCTTTCTTAGTCTTAGTCATTGTAGGTCAGGTATTCTAGTTTTAATATTTTTAGTTATCATGTTGTACATTTTTATTTACATAATTTCCTCAAAATTTACTGTTAGGCCAAGTCAAAATTTATCATTGGTTCAGTTTTTGGTACCATACAAATTTATCATAAGGTTATAATTTATTATAACCTTAAACAACACGTTCTCTATTTTTCCAACCCCAATTTCGTAGTTGAAGCTATAATCCTCAACGCCTCTATTAGACAAGTTTTGCCAACATATGGTTTCTTGCCAAGTTGTTATTACAACAGCATGTGATACTCATCTAAAACTAGCAAACAGATTGTTGCAAAGAACTATAATTTCCTACTTTTTTAAAATATAAATTATTAAACCCAGTTTGTTTTAAAAAAAGTAACTTGTATTGGCTAAAGTTAATTTAGAATGACCTATAGTATATAGTAAATTGTATAACGTATTGTATTTAGTTAATACTATATGACGTGTTAATACTACAATCAATAATGAAGGAATAGATAAGTACATATGGTACTTGAATTGATTGCTTTGGTAAAGGTAGTATATCAATAGGCATTATCTCCTACGTATTACGGGTATGCATAGAGATTATGTTGTCAATAAATTGCAAAGTGTCCATCTGATAGTAAATTTATCATTACATTCATTGTTAAATAAATAAATACTCGCAAAAATGTCTTTATTGATGCAGGGTTTTTCATTACATTGGGCTAGGGATTTTGTTTAGGAACAACTTTCCTAAATAACAAAAATTCAAATATTATATGATGAGAACATGTAATTCATACCCTATCACATCTCATTGCAATAAGTTGACAAAGGATATACGATTGAAATCAAATGCATTCCATACAACTTTAGTGTGCCATGCCTTAACGTCATTACGATGATTACCAATCTTAAGAACATTCTAACTAAAATAGTATAGATATGGTATTTTAAGTTTTCATTTTAGTTGTTCGCTGAAAAATATTGAAAAAATATACTCTTTTTAGTACAAGTGTTCGATTTTGTAGGGAAAAATAGTTGAAAAATCGATTAATAGTAGGTAGTATCCCTCTTGAGGCAAGAACAATGAAAGAGTTTCACGATAGTTTTACAAAAAAAAAAATTAAGTTGGTTAAGAGTGGTGATAATACTTGTAAGTTAGTTTTACTGGTTTGTTGTACTATTGTTACCTCAAACTAACTAAAATGATATTGTTGGACTTTAACTAAATTAAATTATTAAAATTAGCATTTTCATTAACACTTTGCAATATTATTTTGTTATGACTGTCCCTTTTAAATGAAGCTTACCTAAGTCACATCTCCGTAATAATCATTGATCTCTATATAAAAGGGATCGATGGTAATAATAGACAATATTGTGGTTTAAAATAAGTTTAATATTTGTTAATATGTCAAAAATGATTATTTCTAAACGTGAATCATATTTATGGTCCACCGTTTACGTTTTATTCAGTTGAATTTCTAATCTACTCTCGGAAGTAATAAAAGATGTAATTTCATCAAACATAAATATAGTACAAACAAACGATACTGATTTAATTTTCTTAAACGATTTTATACACATTTTTTCTCTACTACATGGTTATTCGATATAACTCCACATCGGTTGGTTTGACAAAGAAAGTAGCGAGTTCTGTACTATCTTTGTTGTGGACAGTCTATTCCATAAACAATGCTTGTTTGGTACAGTTGTAGGTCCTGTTCTGGATGTTTTTGTAACTTTGTTCATGAGTGTAGAAAACGAAGTAGTTGTGGGAAGTTTAGCTTTTATGATTTCCGCCCCATGTGACAATTAATAAGATGTATTGTATTGTTATTTTAAATCGTAATATTAGTGCCATCAAATAAGCTAAAATAATACTCAATAAAATGATTAGTTTAGTCCACAAACTTTTCAAAATATATATAATATTTATACTTTTTTTATTATAAGATCACTTTAGCATTAGTTTGCACAAATAATAACAAATTCAGTTTGTATGGATAGAATCACTGACTTTGCACATTAAAGTGTTCTAGTTTAAGTCACGCAACCTAAGATTATCTTTGCCTATAATTGAGCAGTATTATTACTTCGTTATTTCATACTGAAAAAAAGAAGAAAAAGAGAAATTACGTTACTGACGTAAAAAAGCTCTTTAATTTTGTTAATCACAAATATTTGTTGCGTAAGTTTGAAGAGGTAATGATGTTTACAAAGTTTGTGACCGCCACTTGAATATCTAACACCCAAACTACTTCACGTAGCTTGTTCGTGCTTCGTAACCACCTTCCTTTTTTAAATTGGTGTTTCCTCAATTTTCCTTATTTTTCTCCTGAGAAAACTGTTAGAGACGGTATCCTCTGTGTCCACCTGATTCCTTTCTTCTTTCAGCATCAGGAGCTTGATCGGCATCACTGCAGCTCTCAAAAATGGCGGTCCTGTTTAAAATGCACATATTCATATACATATACACACATTCAACACATACTCAAACAACAACACATATTCAAATATTGACACACACACATTCGGTTAAAAAATTGGCACTTCGCACAGGTCTCGTCTGGAAAACCTTTTAGTTTAACAAGTCTTCCCACACATCACCACCATATCTAGGCGTTTTATTTGGACAGTAAAATCTCACAGCATTCCCAGTTTTAGAATGAGAACCTACTAAATTTTATTTCAACTGAATAAAAAATTAATTCACTTTACGAAGGATCTGGCCCAACGAGACTAAAAAACCTAAATTGGTCAGTTTCAATCATTTTTTTGTTCTTACAGTTCACCGTTTCACCAAGGTACATAGAGGATGCGTGGTTTAGACAATTCAGACAGTGAAATCTGTATAGATGCTGGTGACTTACCTTCAAAATTTCGGGCGTGTTTTAGAGTTAGTGAAATGGTAAATACAATTAGTGTTGGTTCAGCCAGACCAGTTCATGGTTGTGTGCGGTTTTAAAGCTGTACATTCTTATTGGTTAACATTTCCAAACCTTGTTCGAAAAATCTCGCAACAAATAATTTGTTAAAGCAATATATGTGGTTTTAAAATATTTTACCTACGACCGTTTTTTTTTTAAGTAGCCGTTTCAGTTCAGTTCTTAGAATTGACTAGTTTCTCATAACAGCATTGTTTACTTTCATAACAGCATAGTTTTACTCATGTAAATTTCCACGTAAATGTTCTACTCGTGTCGTTAACATTATCTTTACGCAATCGTTGCGTAAACTACTATAATTTGTTTTTAGTTTAATTTATTTGAAATATCATTTGATATATATAAAAGTTGTGGTACGCTTAATGGCTACGATAAAATAAAATAATAATTATTTCTTAAAAGAAAAAGTAAATTGTTCTGGTTTGCTTGTTTATGGATATATTTCGATCATATTCTGCTGAATTCTTTATTTTACACTAAGCATATGTAGCAGATAGCCCAGGTAGCCTACTCGTAAAAACCTTCTGCCATTAAAATAAGAACAAGATCTGACAATTAACGACATTTTTTCATAAAAAAAATCATTCAGGCAAACAGAAATTTACATGGTCTGTACGTTTGCTAAAGCGAGACTATGATAAATTTATTGACAATTATTTTAATGTATATTTTCCACTTGTAAGAAAATTGATATACTTTTATAGTGAAATTTAAAAAAATATCGACCAAACAAATTCATCTTAAAAAGTATTTTACTTCTATTTGTTTAAAAATGAATTTCTTACACTAACAAATTACGACCGTATTGCAATTTACATGTTCTATCTTTGACTATTAATATAACACTTCTGTATCCAATAGTCAATGGTTATATAACAAATAAAATTTCCTGAAAATATTATATACTGTTTGCACTCACATCGTAATATTTTGTGAAGTTTAAATTTGCTATTTCCACAAAGATGCACGCTGGCGGTATGAAACACGTGGTAAGTATATTGAAGTACTTCGACATCACTTTGACTGCCAATATTCTATATCAGGTTACGCTGGAGAATCTTTCCTACTTCATATTTTAGCTCGAAAAGTTGCTTGTGAGTTACAAAATACATAACTCGGTGTAAAAGTACAGCTTCGTTTTATGCATTTTTATGTCCTTAAAAAAACAATAACTTTTTACGTAAAATTTCATTACTAATTTCAATTACCTAAATACTAATTTCAATTACCTAAACGGTTATACTGTATTATTATAGAAAATTTAAATACTATATAATATTTTTAGATGTTTCTTTCTATACAGAGAATTTCAATTAAACTTAAGTAATATTCACTACCCACAATGAACTTTTTAAGAAATCATAATAATTCATGTTCATTATTTGATCTAATATATACACTTATTTAGCTCAATTAAATGGGACTTCATAGAACGATCTAATATATACATTTATTTAGCTCATGGGACTTCATAGATTGTATAGCTTTGCGAAGAGAAAGGTTTTGTCACATACATGAACTGATTTGTATCCCGCACTTTTTTCAAGCTCCAGTCATTGGAAATAGTCTTTATTTAATTCTTTTTGAGAGAGAGAGAGAGAGATATTACGTTTGTATTAAAAGGCCAAATGAAGGATAATTTGTGGCACATTATTGTTCAAATGTTTATACGGTATTGTAGTACAGCATAAATAAATATATGAAGAAAAAAATTGGAAGAATAAAACAACTTAGTATACTATCTCGATACATTAACTTATACGACTACAAAAAGCGTAGGGTCTAAAAGAAAACCATGGACCCTTGCTTTATGCAACTTTTTATTGCGGGGTTATTATTTTTTTATTCATTAACATTTTAAGAAGGGGGTTTGTGACCCACGCTTATACACGGTAAATGAAGTATTATACAAACAAATCATTGGGAAAATTTCATTAGACACTGTGTTCTTTCTTATAATTGTCATTAAAAGAAATATATAAGATTTTTTCAATATTAAATAGCAAAAAAACTGTAAATTTCGCAGAAGTATGAAACAGAAATCTGTTAATGCTATCACACATTTTACCTGTTCGACTAACCCATCAATAAACCTGTCCATATCCATTCCCTGCATCAAGGCTCTCTGGAAAGTTATTAATCAAATTTATATATTCCCTAATGTAACTCGTTCATGATGTTCACTGGAAATTTGTAAATATATATGCTATTTACAATCCATATATTGGTTGTAAACTATATGTTCCATAATACAGAGCTCTAGGGCAAAGACTTTGTCTGGTCACTATTCACTTGTGTACAAACTACAGCATGGTTTATACACTATTGAGTAATATAGGAAAATTATAGGCTGAGTATATAGGTGAAATATTCCATATATTTTAATATTTTTGTAACTAATTACAAAATACTCTTTGCTAACCTTAGTACCAGACTATACTTATATTTAATTTTTAAATAATTGTTCAACACATTGACATTATTTAAGAACAAAATGAAACAGCAGAAGCTTAAAGACTGGGATGATTCGTAATGATAATAATAATAAATATATTTTTTTTGTTCACATTAATTATTGATGAATAAAGTTAACCATTGTTGAGTCGTACTTAGGCGTTTCGTTCCGAATTTTGAGCGATATTTTCTTTTATTTTAAGCGAATAAGTTGTATTATTCATTTAAGTTGTTGATAACTTGAAAAAAAAATAGTAATATTTATCATATTCGGTGCGTATCAAAATCTATGGAATTTACAATAAAAATAAATTTCATTTAACAATATTCAAATTGAAACCTTCAAAAACACTGTTTAAATAATTTGTAAAATTATCTCCCTACATGCATGTTATTAATTGTAAACATGCAACATCAATAATATCTCATATAACATTCCAATATGCAAATGTTTGGAAATGAATATTGCAGAAACCTCCTGAGACCGGAACCAGGCCTGTTGCCAGCAAAGCATTGGTTTTCATCAGCGATTTCCACATCTGTTCCCTCGTGCACTTTATTTATATTCAATACATGTAGAGTATACCTTTAATTATTTCTTAATATCTCTTAATATAAATGTTTATAATCATAAAAATGCATTACATAGTTGGGGTAATTAAAACAAAATTTGTATATGGCCTTTCGTGAAAGGTGACCAAAACTAGGGTTAATTTTCTTCACCTGATTGACTTTATTTTTTCTAGCTCAATGTGGGATTTGAACCCCTAGGTCACAGTATTATTACGTATCAAATAGTAAGAGGATTCGAAACATTGCCTTATAAACATTTCACCTAATTGTAAACAATCAAATTAAGTGATTCATTTTAGTTAGTGAAAGCATGTGTTTTTCGTTTGTTTTATCGTATGGGAAATCAAATTTACGAATGTGAATGCAATATTTATAGTCGGATGTAAAGCTTAATAACGCCTGTGTCTGGTGTAAACATCAAAGCTTCATAAACATTTGACAATCAGTTTAAGTGTTTACTTCCCACCTCACCTATGTTGTGTGATGAGGTTAAACAAGAGAATAAAATGGTCATTCAAATCTACTGCATTTATCATCATTGCATCTAACATTGAATAAAATTACTTTTTTACCATGAAACCCAAACAGTAATTAATTATTTCTTGTAATTATTTTATTTTATTTTTTATTTTTTGGAGCAAAGTTTCAGTTTGAGGTCGTCACTAGGTCTATTATGATTTACTATGTTTGTTATTTACATTCACAAAATACTGTTCTTTAAAAGCAAAATTTAGTGTATATTAGTACTAATTATAATACATTTGAGCAGATTAGTTAAAATTGAAATAGAAATGTAAAAAAAATAAATTTGAAATTATAGACAATTAATAGACCCCTTTCTTATATTTTTCCATCAGTTGTTCGTTCGTTTATGAATTTAAAAAACCCTTTATTTTTGTGTTACACCAAGAGTAAAAATATAGTTATCAATATAATTTATAGAATGCTACAAACATCGATTGTAAGAAGAGTTAAAATAATAATTTACTAGAAAGAATTAGGTGTGAAGTTGTAAAAGGTTTAATTTGGGTTATGCTCCCTTTGCGATTTACACCTATTATAACTGAAACCTCAAAGAGTATTCCAAATGAAACCAAATGAAACTTTCTCGAAAATGAGTTTTTAACATAAAAGAGCTCACACTGGTAGCAATACCACGTAGGATTTTTATCATCCCTTTATGGAGCACTGACCGCAATTGATTCACTAGCTGAGCGTAAAGTTTCACCTCGCGTCAACAGATGAGAGGGATTTCCATTTTATTTTACATTATTAAAACCTCTAACACTAAACAAATTAAAGATAAAAAGATGTTTTATATTCTTATATCCCATTTGAAAGTCATTAAAATATAATCTTATATGATATTAATGTATTATAGTTATTACTGTTATTATTGTAGCATAGTATTTTTCACTTGATAACAGGAGGAGTTGACCCAACTCCAGAAACGTTGTGTAGTTTTAAACACAAGACACGTTGGAAAATTCCAATTTAATATAGAACGTACGATATTTTATTTGATAAATGCGTAATAAATATAATTAGAAAGGTTTCTAGTAAGTTATTAGTTGTTAAGTGTATCATAGTAATTATATGTTGGTTCTATTGTTACAGTGGTGTACTGCATTGCCTTATGCCTATGCATATGAAACCGAATATCCATTAGTTTTGTAGAGCATTAAAACTCACTCATTCGGTAAACTTTATTGTTGCGAAAAATAGGGAAAAACAGAAATTCAGAATAGTTTGGATCAAATTTAAAATATAAGATTTTTTGTTTGTTTTTCAAGCACTGAAATAATTTCTTGCCTTATTTCTTACCTACTGGATCAAAATAATTATGAAGGGGGCTGATTAAAAACATAACATAGGCCTACTAAGGTATATTTTTGGAATTCGAATGGTTATACGCTTCATTTCTCGTGGAAGTTTTGACATGCACTCCCCCCCCCTCCACCAAAAACCGAAAATGGACCTTTCACATTATGGTCTGATGTGTTTAGACTGAACTGGTAAAATATGTCGGGATTGTGTTTGGTATCGTACATACGTGGCTCTAGGAGGAGTTGCATAGCACTAAAAGTGTGCTGCTAGTTGCTACATTTTTACCTGATTTAGGAACAGATTAAACGTACTCTATTTTAAATTTGTGAACATAATAAGTTGGTTGAATACAATTTAATGTGTATTTTCTACACTCGCTTCGTGTATAGTTCGTATTAATGTTACCAAATTATATCTTGCTATCTCACTAACGTCAAAAGTACTTTAAAAAAATATTATTGATCTTTAAAGTATCTTTGTAAAAATCTTAAAAAAGTTATACAGTACTATTGATCTTTGAAATTAATTGCCTTCCAACCCACCTTTGACCTGACATTGTTTAACATTACCAAGGGACTTTCAGTTGTCAAAAGAAATAAGAAAAGAAATTGAGAAATAATATGCGAATGTGAATAAACGTGCTGCAATGTTAATGAACACCATTTTTATGATTTAAGATTCGAAAAAGAAGTTTAAGTGTTAAGTTGTACTGTAAAAAAAGGAATTATTATATTATTTAACTATAGTTACCTTTAGTCTTTGTTCTTGCAGAAAGATGTTATAATCCTTAAATATTCTGCATGAACAAAGGCTAAAAAATTAATAATTAATAATAATAATCAATAATAAATCAATAATTAAATATTCTAGTTCTTGCTACTGGGAAATACGTCAAAATATTATTCATTTTGTGGTTGTTTGTCACTAGACCATTTAAACCCTTCTCTATGTACAATTCACACTTTTAATCGTATTTAAAAAAATAACAGTAGATGGACGAATAAATATCATATAAGTTTAAATTACATTAATGTACATAATTGTGGATAAATGTATGACATACAGGCACAGTTTAAGTAAAAACATGATCAAATGTATATTAAGTATTTGTATATTGAATGATCATGTTTTTACTTAAACTGTGCCTGTATGTCATACATTTATCCACAATTATGTACATTAATGAAATTTAAACTTATATGATATTTATTCGTCCATCTACTGTTATTTTTTTAAATACGATTAAAAGTGTGAATTGTACATAGAGAAGGGTTTAAATGGCCTAGTGACAAACAACCACAAAATGAATAATATTTTGACGTATTTCCCAGTAGCAAGAACTAGAATATTTAATTATTGATTTATTATTGATTATTATTATTAATTATTAATTTTTTAGCCTTTGTTCATGCAGAATATTTAAGGATTATAACATCTTTCTGCAAGAACAAAGGCTAAAGGTAACTATAGTTTAATAATATAATAATTCCTGTTTTTACAGTACAACTTAACACTTAAACTTTTTTTTCGAATCTTAAATCATAAAAATGGTGTTCATTAACATTGCAGCACGTTTATTCACATTCGCATATTATTTCTCAATTTCTTTTCTTATTTCTTTTGACAACTGAAAGTCCCTTGGTAATGTTAAACAATGTCAGGTCAAAGGTGGGTTGGAAGGCAAGCAAATATCACCATGTTAGCTTTGTTTTTGTCATCAACATACTGGGTGTCATTTGACAAAGGACATTCTCATACAAACAGGTTATACCATTAACCTACCTTCCTCCACATTATTAGGTATGGAACACAATCATTAAAGTTAATATTATGTAAAATACTAGTTTTATCATAGCATAATTTGCAGTTGACTATTAAGCTATTTTTCGCTAATATCTTTGCTTTAAGAACTTGGAATATTGTTTCGCAGCTCAAATGGTATTGTAAGTAACTGGTTTTGAGCTCGTTGTATAAGATTTTGATATTGAGAAATGAAATAAACGTTGTTAAAAATCTGGTTTTACTATAAAATATCGTACGGACAGTAATATAAGCTTGAAAAGACTCTGTGGACATTACAGCCAGGAGTAGTACAAGCATTTTATTACACATCGCACATAAGAAAGCAGTGTGACGCATTTAGGTAACTCATTGTTGTTTATATTTTGTTTAAAAGAAAAGCCTTGTAACAAAATATATATTTACTGAAACAATTTTTTTCAAATTACGGAGCATTTAAATTGCACCTCCCACTAAAGTAGACTATATACATTTTCCCGCTATGGAAATGTACCATCTAGCAGTTTAAAACCTTCAAACCAATCTTAATTGCTCCTAATTTTCCCCTCTCCAGCGTTGGGTGATAAATTATCCTAAGATCGTTGTGGAGGTAAGATGAGTGGTGAAGACAGAAACATATATCACTGAGTTATGAGAACTGAAGAGTTGATGATAACTGGAACTCAACTTCTAAAGATACTTACACTGACATTTTCCTTTAGATCTCCCCACTCCTTCGACTATCAGAGTTTCCTCTTCTTTTAAACATTTTGTAATTGACTATATGGTAAGAAATCGAGTTTTTAATTTTGTTCATAAATTTAGATTAGGTATATGACCATAGTTAACAAAATGTACTCTGTTCATACAAAGAGTATCAATCTAGTGATTTGTCAAGTTAGTCTGGCATTGATTTGTCCTCAGTTCTCCTCAAAAACACAAATAATATCTCCAACTGTCCCCTCTGCTACACAGATTCATTACTGCTTGAACCGTGTGTTTGTGTTAGTATAAACAAATCTAACATAAAACTGTCCCTGCTCCTGGAGAAAAGCGAGAGATCTTGTCTCCCTTATGGTGTTTTTGACTGACTTAATTTATATTTTTTCTGCGACATGGGTCAATTGAAAGTTGTTTGCATTAGTTATGATATTTTATTGGCATCCATTTTGACTTTGTGGTTATAAGAGACGTATCGACAATTCAAGTAACTAAATTATTATAAATTGCAATTGCAAATTTTATTTCGTCCTAAAATGGCAATTATATAACCATATTAATTTCCATTGCCTCTCTTACGAATGTAATCTACTGTGTAAAGCACACTATATTTGGCATTTGATAAGAGTTCAATTCCCATAACTATAAGCTCATTTATCTACATTTCCAAGGGTTTACAAAATATGTAACAATTAATTGTTCAAAACAAACATAGGTAGAGAGAGGGATCCAGATGGAACTACAGACATATTGGTAACCACGGTGTAGGATATAAATAACAAAATCTAGAATAAATCTATATGATTTATATTTTGTGTAAATATAGTGAACACCAAATTATTATTCTTTGAACACACCCCATTCCCCTCAACTCCTTGACCTACAGTTGTTTTATACGTACGGTATGTTTTGCTTTTCCTGTTACTTTATTGACTTTGTTACTTTCTCAACCAGCTACTTTACCTAATTATAGTAACATAATACTATCTGTTTTAATGACATATAACTTAAGCCAGGGTCAATCTTCAGAGTTTACTTTATATGATTAAAAAAACAATTTTAATTTTAAACAAATATTCCTTTTATAGTGAATTAAGGGCACTAAGAGCAGATCCTTATAAAGATTAAGTATCTTGACATAGTTATAATATTATTTGTATGTAAACTACAAAGAAAGTAAGCTAATAATGCAAAAATGAAATAAAGTCCACTCCACAATTTCTCTAAGCGTACACGAAACTCATTTCAGCATCGTAGCTTGAAGCAGTAACGAGACCACCACTACGACTTTACAAATCACATCTAGAATGTCAACTACAGCTGCAAATGTCATAAACATGTGATGATAATGACTACAGCTGTTCCCCCCACTTTGATGTTGTTACTCGTTCAATTGGAATTTTCTTGGTGATATCGTTTGATTCCTTGGAGACATAGACGTTATAATACATAAAACAATAACAAAAGTAGAAAAACATTTAACTTAAACAAATTTAACGTTAACGTAAATGAATTGTCTGCGACTGTTTCAAATTAAATTAACACAATTAAATTGCTCTTATGGCAGGTAAATCCAAAATGGCCGTTAGCCTACATAGACTCCCTTGGAAAAAAATTACAAAGCAACAAAGGAGGTTGCTGATTTCACAGTGTACTAGATATTTAAATTACAATCACTTTGGTTTTTGACAAATATTATGAAATTATAAAAACCCCTTCAACAGCTGTTTTAAATAATCCAAAATGGCCTCTAGCTTTCAGGGACTTTTAGAGGGGAAGCAGGATTTAATACAAATTTAATTTATAATGACCACGTACTGACTCAATGTATTTCATAATTTACTAATACACATACTGCTCAACTAAGGACGCGTATACAAGCAGAGCTACATGCATAACGAACAAAACACAGACCGATTAAAAGATTTAGGCTTAGTTGACATATGCTGATATTTTTTCATTGAATGGAAACATTTTTTTTATAAAAAAAAAAAAAAAACTTAATCACCGACCAATTAAATATTTAATTCTCTGTAAATAATAAATGCTGCTGTATTAAAAAATAAACCATGTTTTGGTATGCTTACGCATGGAAATAAATCAAGAATATAGATGAATAAATTTCTTGATATCAAGTATAAAGTACAAACCTCAGGAGATGTTTTGATCCATATAGTGGGCTACTCACGTATCGTCTCGGTGAGAATGTTTTATTCATTGATATCAGTCGATACTCACTCATAGATCAGACAAGTATCTAAGTCACGTCTTGTGATTTTATATAGTTTGAACTCGTGCGTTATAACTTATTGATGGTGCTGTTTTGTAAAGGCAACAACATTAAACAATGTTCAAACTTATTATGGTGTTTATATTTTGTAAAGGAATATCTTCAGTTATCAGAAGCACTTTGCATGTGATTTTTAAGAGTTTTGACAAAAATACAAGCGAAATGATCGTTTCACGTGTTTTTCCTATTTATACTAACAGTATTTAGTACTATCAAAATCGGATGTATTCTTTCTCCTCTCTTGAACAAAGCAGAAACATACCTCTGCACCATTAGACTCAACTATAATCACAATGTGCTGTAACATATACACTTTAAATTGTTGATAAAAATACGTGCTTATTCGTATAACTGTACAAGTAAAATATTGCAAAGTTTTTTTTTTATTTATCAAAAAATAACTGGAAGAGTTAGTGGTACTAAATGAATAAATAATATTCGCCAAAATCGTTAAGTCGAATGTAAACAGTATCAATGAAAGAGAAGTACAATACACTGCCTTCTGAAGTGGTAAAAATCTAACTTGCAGGTATCGAGTATAGTAACTTTATACTCTACGATTCATTGCAAAATGATATGGTTTTAAGAAATGCATGGAATTAAACAAAACCTGTAAATTGTAAGCATATCAACTTCAGTTTAAATATCATCGGGTATGAAATCCACGTAGTTCTTTAGTTTAAATCAATATAGGACGAGTAAACCTAAGATACTCTGATGTGCAAATATAAAGTCACATGGCATGTGGTGATGTTTAATTTATCAGCTGTCCAATGATCCTACTGGGACTGGACTGAATAAGTATTGCTTTTATGATTACAAAGCTATAAAAAAACATATTCCATATAAAATATAAAACTATAAAGTAGTTCTACAATAAATAAATTAGAAAATTGTTTGGTGGTGAAATCATGTGTACACATCTATAAAATAAACAACCCAAAAATCCACAGGGATGCATTCAAAATATCCTTGTAGCTTAAAACGTTTTCATGTTGATTCATGCATATAGTTTTACTAATTTACTATCAACCTAGTAATACTGTCGTATTAGGGTGAATTATATTTTGCTATATTTTCCAAAGTTATATTATATCATATATTCTGTGGGTCTTTAATGTAAAATGATGTCAATAAACACGAGATGGCAAATATAGTTTGTCTAGTGAGCTCATGATGAATGGCAGATCTGTTTATAACGATGACATAAACATGGGTCTGTTGACTAATGAGTGTGACAAAGAGGGTGGATGAGCGACAGAGACAGAAGATAAAGTGGGGTTGTGGTTCAGAATCCCATTTATATAAGACGTACACTGCTGCATATGGCATTTATTACATTTCTTAATGGATAGGTAAGGCTACGCTACTGACAGAACATTTCTACCTGATATGACAAAAAAAACTAGGTCCATATTATTTTGAAACCGAGGACATCTAAAAATGAAAATAAACCCTTTACTGATCGTTCTAATGGACTTATGTACGTCTATATTTAATGATTGTGAGTATGTTTATAATATATTACAGAACTCCAATAAGTGAGGGTATAAATTTACGTAATATTTTCGTAAACTATGTAATTTACATTCTCATAAAGGTATTTTTCCGTGCTTATTTAGATCAAATATATGTATCTTAATAATAACATAATAAATACTTAATAAGGATACTAACTTAAAATGTATGCTGTAAATTTAATTTCTAAAGAACTGTAAACCCTCGAGTTTAATAAATACATTCCATTTAAATATTAGCTTATTTGCTACGTCAAATTGGTAACGCAAAATAAAAATGCAATACGAATATTTAATTTCAAAATTAATAAATTATCTGTTCCATATTTATTGCTTGAGCTATCACAAGGCTTACAATTTAACCCATCCATCAAAGATTCATTATTGTTAAAACATCTGTGTAATTGTACTTCTTGCTCGCCAGATTAGAGATATTAACATTACCACATCTGGTGGTCTGTTATAATGGGGAATTTGAAATAAAACTTTGAGAATAATTTAAAACTTACGTTCTTTAAACTTTGGACCTCAAACGAAGTAGTTTTTTTCTGTGTAAATTATATTAACAAAAATAATGAGAAGCAATGTTAACTGGTTGGTAGTTGTTGTTTTTACGTTTGGCTTGGTCGATTGATAACGTCCTTACAAGAACAATACACCGTTAAGTCGTTGTTTATATGTGTGTAGCTGAAAGGATAGTATGTTTTAAAATTAGCTTATAGTCCAATCATATCTAAATAAAATAACAAGAAATATCAAGTGTAATTTTCACCCACAAAGAAATAGTTAAACTTCAGGCATAACATAACAAAAAAAAAACTAAACATTTAACGATAAACTAATAGCCGTTCAAAATTAATTTAAAATAACGAGTTTACAGCTGGGGTGAAGTTGTCGTCATTAGCTTATAGACGCAATTCTTAAGACATAAAAAATAGTGATTTTTAATTAATGAACTAAAAAATATATGTATAAAAACTTAATTATGTGAATATATAATCTGCAATACTGTTGAACTTTATCCACAATTATTTTAACTTTACCTTTAAAAGAAAGCCATCAAGCTTAAAACTATTTTAACAAATTCAGAATCCTCATTAGATAGGCCTATTCTTATCCACATAAAAATTGACACTACATTTCTTGCCCACATTTATTGGCACTTCTCAAGAACGGTTGGAAAGAGAAATTGATGAACCTCTATGGTATAGTGCACGTAAAGTTTAAATACGACTAGTTTACTACCTGCAGAAGAACGACCGTAGGTTTGGGATTTGATGCATATTTTCATGTGTTCGATCTAAGTGCATTTAATATTAATGAAAATTTATTTATTAACCACGAAAAATCATTTTAAACCTCTTATTAAATTTTTACAAAAATGAAGATATTGTATAAAAGAAATTAAATGACCTATATTTACTGTATTTAATCTAGGGCAAACAGAATAACGAACATAAATTGCACACTTGACATTTTTATCGCAAGACTGATTTTCCCGAGTACAGTCTCTGAGGCGTTTATTGCAAAGTTAACGTACCGTTAACGTGTTGTGTCTCAGACGTTTTTAACTCAACTTAGCTTATACTAACTGTGTTGTATACAATGTGAATTCTTGAAGACGTTATCTTTTGTTTCTCTGAACTTTTTTAACATACTTCAGAATCTGACAAATATCATTTCTATGAATAGTTAATATTTTAAACGACGAATATAGATACTCAAAGGTATCAATAGTCTTCGTTCTAAATTTTTACTATATAATTTTAACAGGTCACAATAGTTAGGTTGTGTTACTCGTATACAACTTTTGAAACAGTAAGCTGAGAAAGTGAACCAATTCTTTAGTAAAATGTATTTAGGTTCAATTATTTACTATAGGCACATTTAATTACGTTCTAGGTGGTACCTAAGATATTGATGTGCGTTCACTGTTTACCCATATATTCCAAATAAATATTTTGATCTATTGTTCTTTTCTAGCCACGCCAGTTATTACTGAAAGCTTCTATTAGCGAAGTTTTGCGAACATATGGTTTCTTGCCAAGTTGTTGCACCACGTGACGGTCATACAACACCAAACACGGTTCTTGGAAACAAGTTCTTTCTAAGAAGTATAACTTTTACATCGCCTACTAGATGTAATACATAGTATTTAATCATGAAAACAAATTTAGGTAGAACTTAATAAATACATACACTTTGGAGACAAATATTTTAGGAGGTACATCTTAAAACACCTAATTCATTTTAATGAAACAAACTTCATATCATCGTTATTATTATCATTATCAATTTAGATGGGGACCTAGATCTTAATCAGCTGTTTCATCAGTCAGGATTATTTATTTAAAGCCTAATGATCAGGGAAAGCTGGGTGCTTTACTTTAATTAACGTAATTATTGCACCTTTGCATTTTAATCAGAAAACAATGTGTCCACTAAAATAAGTGTCTGAGATACATTTCCGTGTCTATTATTTTACAGAATCTATGTTAATATATCCATGTAAATTCTATTAGTACTGTAACTCTACTCAAACTGCAGGCAACGTAAATAAGCCACAAAGTAAATATTGGCTGTTTTGCATCTGATAAGATCCTTGTAAATTATACTACAACTTAAATATAATAACTTAGCTAATCTTATGCTTTTAATTACTTTACCTACGACCGTTTTTTAAAGTAGCCGTTTCAGTACAGTTCTTAGAATTGAGAAGTATCTCATAACAGCATTGTTTACTTTCATAACAGCATAGTTTTACTAATAACAACACGGGTAACGGACCAATGAGGTTCAAGGATTGAGAGAGGAGAAGTAAAATTGTGATGATTTGAAATTCAACTAATCAGCTGTTCAGGCCAATTTAATTGTTGATTGGTGCATAGTGTTTGATACAATGTTTCGTTGCATCACTGTCAGTGGCAATGCGAGGTCATAAACGAAAACAGAAGTTATGAGTAGTGATTTTTAGTAATTAAAACAATGTCGTAGGTAAAGTAGTGTACGCAACCCGCGTTAATAATGTTAACGACACTCGTAGAAGGGTTTTAAGGCTCTAGCCAAGGCTCGTACCTTAAATTTTCTACTCGTGTCGTTAACACTAACTTTACGCAATCGTTGCGTAAACTACTATAAACAACTTTTTAAATTAAATATTTTACCATAGATTTCAAATAAAAATGTACACTCTTCGGTGTAAACTCTCATTAAATCAATTCCAAGTAAAAATATTA
Organism: Macrosteles quadrilineatus; assembly: GCF_028750875.1. Taxonomy (NCBI): domain Eukaryota; kingdom Metazoa; phylum Arthropoda; class Insecta; order Hemiptera; family Cicadellidae; genus Macrosteles; species Macrosteles quadrilineatus. The sequence continues at coordinate 67,598,045 of NW_026542597.1, forward strand.
AACAAAGTTCTATGTCAACCACATCTACATAATAGTTCTACAGAAAAATGGAAATCGTAACTATTATGATTTAGATAATTAAACATATAAAATTGTACAAAACATTGTTACGCTATGCAAAACCTAAACACATGCGATTAGGATCTAGGTAACAGTCAGTTCCACTTATTCAAATTTAGACCCTGGTGTTTATAAGGTGTGTCTGTACGATTAAAAGGGGTGAATTTGTGTTTTCGTCAAATCATTGTTTAATTGGATAAAACCTCTTCAAATACAAATGAATATGTCTACTCGTCAATTTACTCAGAATTTGCTTAGCTATGATAAATTGTTGGGTTCCATTTGTTACTATTCATAAATCAGGTTTGTCAATTTGATATAAAACATAATAATCATAATAGGCAATTCACTGTGAAGATTTGTGTTGTGTCATAGTTTTACGTTATCTCAAATCATTTATAATTATTTTTCATTTAATCATTTATTTTTGGTATTCATAGAATATCCTTTATTATTGATATTCATTTCATTATTTATTATTGTTAACCTAGTTATAAAACACAAACATATACTGTTGTTAGCTGTTAACCTATTATCTTTATGTAAATTGTTGTATTGCCACTGATAAATATATTAAACATTTGACTAAAAACATGACATGATGCTGTTTTTAATTTAACATTGAACTATTTTACCTTTTGGCTTTAATTTTTTACCACTAAATGTACAATCAATTTTTTTCTCACAGACGCAACATTCTTAAAACAATATTAAGCTGTCTTTATTGTGGTAATTTCATATAATAAACATTGAATAATACAAAAGCATAAATGTTCTGTATGATTTTGAAATTGACATAATTCAAGTAAAAACCAATATCTGTGGCATTTTGTATGTTATGTGTTCATTTTGGTGAAAAATGGCTGAACGTGGTACGTTTAGACATTTAGCTATTTGTTATGGTATAGTGGGTTCAATCTAAATGCATTGAAAACTTAAACCTTACATTTGAATGAATAATGATTCAATCTTAGATTAGAAAAACATCGGATTTTTATATTTGACCTGTATATCTTCTTTTCTGCGTTACAAAACACAGTATATAGAATCTTGGTAAATATGTATTCATACCAAAACAAGAAATTACATTTCTAAAATTATGTCTGCAACCTTTATATTTACTAATCTTTATCTTAAAATCGTAAAATTTAAATATCAGAAGTTTAAAAGTACAATAACAATTATTCTACTTGTAACCTTCTGATATTAGTTAGGGATGTAAATTATAGAATAACAAATATAATGATAATAAATATATTATCATCAATATGATTGACGAAAACTCAAAATTTCATTCTATATGTTTGATGAAAATGTGTATATTTAGAAGGTCGATTCTGTATGCAATGAGGTATATGATCCTTTAGAGTGGAAATATAAAGTCACATGACATGTGGTGATGTTTAATTCATCAGCTGTCAGGTGATCCTACTGGGACTGGACCGAATACGTATTGGTTCCATTATTTATTTATTTACTCTTTAGTATCCGTAACACCAACGTCTGGTATATATACATGTATATTTGTGCAGGTGCATTAATACTATCAACAATCATCAATAATTTAAACCAAAATTACAAGACATAATTTTCAAATAACTGAAACAATTTTAAGATTTTATGTTTATCTTTTACGTTTATACAATGAAGATGAAGATCACTTAAACAGTGATGAGGAAACATTTGTACCATCGATAGTATCCTCAAATTCTACGAAAAATCCCCTTAAGAGTTTTTTTGAGTTTCTTCCCGTTGAAGCAGAAAGGTATTCACTAGTACTGCACCCAGCGTAATAGAAGGGACTGAATTTTGTTGTCGATATTTATTGGTTTTGATTACTTTGATGGGGTTAAGAATAATAATTGTCAAATCATACTACAGCTAAAACATACATCTTATTATTTGATGAAAGATATAATTTGTAAGAAGAAGAGCATTGTGTGTAGTAAATTGGGATGGACGGTAGTCAAACTATCTACTTTCAGATTACAACAAAATCCTATTATACAATAATAAAACCAAGATAATATCTTAACCTTTGTAAAATGCAGTCTATTCGAGTCATCTAATTAAAGATGGTCATAACACTGACATTTTCTTTTGCAAAAAACATTATTTCTTCTCTCCTACCATTACTTACCATTACTGAGTCTCTAGTATGGCAATACAATTAAATACTTCAGGTATTTAAGGAATCAAATTAACCTTCTTAAAAACGTAAAAGGTAACAGTTGTTTGAGAATTACTAAAGCAGTTTGTAGAATTTGTTAAAGATTTTGACTAGTAGTTGACAGTAATTTTCTCACAGTGAATGTCTTGAAGTAAGACAAATTATGTCTGCAATAATATACCAATTTAGCTGAACTTGCCACCGATGAGTTCTTACAAAATAATGAATACATTGTAACGCGTATCATCATGTGACGCGTTTTTCTTGTTTTCTTTACAGAAATTTAAAATTTCAATTTATTTGATGTGATATTGACATTAGTAAGGAATCAGATTCCAAAATATATAAACGTTTGTTTCAAAAGATTTAGTATGCTTTGAAATTATTATTGGATGTTACTTTTAAACCGGAATTGCATTTCACTTCAGGCTAAGTCTGTTGCATTATAACTTAGATCCATTGGTGATATGACAGGATTTCATGCCAGGACCCCTGTTAATTAATTCCCACGATCTACCACTAGACCCTCGCTCCCCATTGGACAGTAATACTGACGTGTCAACAAATCTTAGAAGTTAAACAACAACAACATCAAGCTAAATTAAATATGTTAGCACCAACGTAAATATCAGCTTGTTTGATTTTGCCGAAAAAGCTTAAGACCCAATGGTATAGGGCACGATCTCAGCGAATAGACACAAACTAATGTTAAGACATAATGTTATTAGAAAGCATCTGGAGGAAATTAAACTCCTGTTTTTTTACCCTTTGTTGCTTTCCCCGAACTAAAGGGATGCTAACAATGCCGCACCATCAGACTGTCTGCATCTGTTATGAATTATGAGCAAAACTTTAATATTAATAACAATTTATTTGGTTTTCAAAGGGTTTTTGTGCTTAATGTTTATTGCGTTACAAACTCGTTGTTGTATTCTGAACACATTCTATAACTCAACAATTTAGAAACTTACAAACTGTTTTTGTGTTGTAGAGGTTGAGCATGAAATTTAAAGAAACTTAAAAAATGATCCGTTGATATTTTTATATAATTTCTAATCAAAGGGTTAAATTTCCTTGATCCAAATTGTATTAAATACTTTATAAGAATATTTAGCGTTTAATTTTTTTTATAATTCCTATCGTAAACCAGAATATTTAAAACATCTTTATTATAATATTTTTATTGAGTTCTAACAGTTTTCTTAGTTTATATTGATTAAAGATACGGTGTTATATTCTGTAGCTTTTTGAGACTATTTACATAGAAAAGACTAATTTAAATAGAGAAGTAACTTGCAACCCCTCCCCCTTAACTTTTCAACCGTTTGAGATATTTAAAATCAGTTTGTGCCAACTTTCTTGGATCTGAAAGACTACAATAATGACGGTTGAATTTGAAAATGTTGCCCTTAGGGTAGCGGGGGTATGGGGAAGCTCAAATTTTTTCAAAAGGCAAGTATACTCGTAGTTGAATTTGGTATCACTTTACAGGTCTTGACAAACTAAATAATTGAGGTATATAGTTTGTCAAGAGCTGTAGAATGATACCAAACTCATGGTTACTTACATTTGCAATGTTATAGGGTGCCATTGTATAATGTCACCCTGTATAATCTATGTAATGTTTCATTTCTGAATAAATTGATTTTATATCTTGCATAATTAATGTCTTGTATCCAGCCATTGTACATCTTATCTTATAAGCCAAGTTCAGTCGTGATCAGAAGTGATTCAAGTTTTAAATTTTTTTTTTAATTCATTTTTCTTGAATGTTTATTTTTGATGAAGCTGAAAGGACAAATTCAATTTGATTATGCATTTAACCAAAAGTTTATGTGGCAATTTATTAAATCGAAACTATGAATGTTTACTAGAATATTCACGCACTACCCTCTATAATATGGAAAAAGACAATGAATGCCATCCAAAATAAAGTTATCACAGGCGTTAACGCAATGAAGTTCTATTTAGGATTCACAGTCCGGTAAAAGTGATCGATTCCTCAAGCATGAGTTCCGTTTCCTAAGTACTTTCCCCCATCGATGGAGGAGATATTTTCCTTTTTATACATATCTGAATACAATCATTGATTTATAATACTTGTTGTAAGAATTTCACTGTTGACGACACATTGTTGTAGGCTACCGTAGTACGTGAAGTTAAAAGGAATGCAATTGGTTTTTTTGGCAAATGTATTGGTCATTCTCGGGTTGAGCAACATTTGTTTTGTGCTTTATTATTATTCAGGACATATGTTCTGCCAACAAACCTAAATGTTTACCTTAATACCTTTACAGTTTTAACTGATCATAGTTTAAAAACCAACCTAAATTCTGTACTTTGATCTTTATTACTTACATCCTCTATTACACAAGTTTTGCCAACACATGGTTCTTTGCCAAGTTGTTATTACGCCAGCATGATGGCCCTACAACACCAAACTCGGCATTAGTTTGTTACACAATATGTTATTAGTTCTGGAATAAGAAGGTTTACAACCATTGTAAATTTGCTTGATAGAATGCATGATCACATCAAATGATTCTTAATGAGTATAAAATGTTTTATTAACAAATGAAATTCGAGAAAGAGTTTATACAACTTCAAATTAAGAATCAACCATTTTCTAGGAGTATTGCTCATATTTCACATTTTCTTTCCTTTTTTGTCGTATATTTTATTTTATTTTATTTATTTTATTGTCGTATTATTTTACAGCAAATGTTGCTTATGATGGTTATCTGGGAAACTAAATTTAAATTAAGAAACATCGTTCCATGATTTATCAAACACACCTATGGTTGGGTTACTGTCTTTGCACTGTTTTATCTGTTTTTGAATAAAATACAATCATATAAGTTTGATAAAAATGTTCAAACAGAAATTATTTTATCCCTTAACAAAAACAGTACGTAGTCCAAAAACTGATATTTTTACAAAATGTTTAATCTCAAAAAATTTTGTATATTGAATCGTACTATTTTATAGCTTCAGTTTGTGTTTCTTATAACGCACGTGAATAATAATCATGGTTCTGATCAAATTATTTATTCCATTACATTCTTCGATTTATCCGGATAAAATATAAATACGGAAAGTAAATAAAAGAAACGTCTTATAACACTTAAAACATATATTTACGCTTATACTGTTACTCAAAAGACGGTAAATATACAAAAACGATGGTAAGTGGTGATCGATTTCGATTGGACACTCCAATCATCATCAGACCCAATAGGCGAATGACAAGAATCTTGAATGGCGTCCCTACTTATACCCTATTGGCTACCGGAAGCACCGGCCTATACATTTTTATAAGTACAACTGGAATCAAAATGTATTTGTTCATTAATCAACTTATTTCTATCTTTACATTTTTCCTTATAAATATACAATTCCTCCCAAGCATTCGTTACATATCCTTTCTTACAATTCTTTAAAATATCTAGACTATCCTCCATTTTTTTTTCCTAGTGAGTGCCCATTTTGTTACAGGTGTTGTGCGACATTTGATCTTTCCGGTTTGTTGTTCCTCCACGCAGATATGTGGTTTTTGAAGCGGTTTACGAAGTTCACAGTCTGTCCAATGTAGAAGCTATCACAATCGTTACAATTGATTTTATAGATGCCCGAAGTGTCAAATTTGTTACAATCTTCTATTTTTGGATGCAGTATTTTACTCATGGTGTTCTGAGTCCTGTAGGCTATTGAAACTCCGTATTTCTTGAATCTGTTAGCAGTCCTTTGTGTTGTAGTCCCCGTGTAGCTAAATGTGATATATCTGGTGCTTTCCTCTTTTATCTCTTCTAATGTTGTTCTGCTGTTTAGTGTATTCTGTCTATCGATTTTTCTCCTCGCCTTCCTTGCGATGTCCTCTATTGTCTTGGTTCGAAATCCATTCAGATCTTCTTAATGGTGTCCAGTTCTTTTTTCCTATTGGCTTGGCTAAGTGGGATCTTATAGGCTCGGTACAGCATAGATCTAAAGGCTGCGGTCTTGTGGATTGTCGGATGGATAGACTTGTTGTTGATTGTAGTGTCCGTTTGCGTAGGTTTCCTGTAGATGTCAAACTCTATCTTGCTGTCTTTTCTCTCTAATGTGAGGTCCAGGAAGTTGATCTTTTTGTTTTCTTCAAACTCGTTGGTAAAGGTGAGGTTTGGGTGGTGGCTGTTTAGTGTCTGCATCATCGTTTCATGCTCCTGCTCCTGGGCTTGTCTGAAGATAACAAGAATGTCGTCTGCATATCTAACATACAGTTTTACATCATGATTCTTTCTTAAATTCATTAACATTTCTTTTTCCTGGTGCTGTAAAAATATTTCTGACAAAATTGCCGAAAGTGGACTTCCCATAGCTAAACCATCTGTTTGTTCGTAAAATCTATTGTTAAATCTAAAATAATTTTGCTTCAAAACAGTCACAAGCAATTTTACAATCTGATTGACATATTCATCGTCTAAACTATTCTGCAAAAGCCTACATTTAACAAGATATACAGTTTCTGATACAGGTATGTTTGTGTACAGATTTGCGATATCAAATGAGACTAGCCTACTATTCGAATCTATATCTATGTTCTTTACACGTTCAACAAATTCATAACTATTCTTTACATTGTATACATATTCTAATTCTAAATCATTGCTGAGCTTACTTGCTAACAATTTTGAAACATTGTAGGTAGGAGCACATTTAAAGTTAACTAATGGTCTGATGGGTACATTCTTCTTGTGTATTTTTGGGATCCCTTTCATCACGGGCGCTTTAGAATTTAGGATGTTCATCTTCTGTCGATATTCTTCGGGAATCACTCTGGTGCATCTCTTCACGACTCGGACAGCTCTCTTTGGTACCTCTGCGTTGGATCCTTTTTCAGCTCTATGAAGTTATTTTCTTTGATGAAATCTTCCGTCTTCTTTATATATTCTTCTTTTCCGAGCACTACGATGGCGTTGCTTTTGTCTGCTTTCACAACAATTGAGCTATTCTCTTCCAGCTTCTTCTTTATATTGTTGCATGTCTTCAGTTCTTCATTTCTGCTGGGGTCTATGGGTCCTAGGCTGGTGAAATCGTTGGCTGTCACTTCCTTCCGAACGGCATAATGGTCTACGTCTCTGAGTGATTTTACATTTTGCTTCGACTTCAGTAGCTAGTAGTTGAACTTTCCGTAAATTTAATAACACGTACAATGCTGATCAAGAAGTTATTTAAAATATAAATGCCATTATGGTATCTTTGATCATAAATTGCACAGATTTAATTAAGCAAACAACAATATCTCTAAATATTTCAATATTTCAATTCTCTACCGTTTAATTTGTACTCAATGAACTGAGAATTCCTTTGTTCTTTGTACCTTTCAACTTTTGGGTGTTTTACACCGGAAGTCGTAACAGCAGGCTCTGCCTCACAAACACATGTTTACAGCAATGCTCAACTCCTTTGTTGTGGACAGTTTATTGCATAAACAATGAATGTTGGTAGCGGCAACTGTTCTGGATGTTATGAAACTGAGTTTAGTCGTGTGGAAAACGAAATTCAGTTACGTGCAGCAGTTGAGCTTTGATGTAATGAAGTTTCTACAACAATGATATTCGTTATGCCAATTTCGTATTAGTCCATCAATGAATTAGTTTGAAGAGACACAAGTTGATAGGGAAGACATTTTGTACATCCCTAATGCTATCGTTAGTTTTAAATTTATTAATATAAGGTCTGTGACTTAGAAAAAATTTAATTCCATCATATTCTGCCATTCATCGCCGATCTTTGAACTGGTTATGGTACACAATCTAAAGATTACTTATGTAAACCAGTATGAGCATCATTAATTTTTACGTTGTGCTTAGTAATAAACATTAGCTATAAACAACACCAAACAAACAATTGATGTTTTAAGAGATTATTACAGACATTTGATATCGCAATCCCTGCGTTTGTATACATTACCTTTACAAAACATCAACATTAAACTAAAGGTTTATTTACGATTGTCACTTACCCTGTTTAAGGTCACATATCCTAAAAACAAATATATTTTAGCCTATTGCATCCAAATCCAAGTGCTGAGGGATTGCAACTCTTAGTTCTACACCCCTTCGAAACCCCTGCTACATAAAGGTTAATTAGTTTAATGAGACACAAAACTTCTGAATGTTGGCGTCCCTAGACAGTAGCCGACACCGGATGAGACTATCTTTCATCTTTCGTCACAACCGACCTCTGTATTATGGCGTTTCGTCTCCGTTATCACCGCCTGCATCACGTCACTCCCAGTGCATCTGGCTCCCCTAGGAACCCGAAACTCCCGCGGGACTGCGACGGTTTTTATTTTACATCTTGTTTAATGCCTCCGTGTTCTGGGGTGTTGTCTCGTGTGATTTCACAGTTTTTGTAAGCCCCACCAAACATAGCCTGGTTAGTAGGTTCAAGGAACTCCACCCTTAGATTATCTGGAAAGGAATTACGTCCGACACAAATAAACATCACCTTTCCGCAAAACACGCTTGTCTTGAGGAAGTGAATAAAGTAAACAAACCGTCAAACTCCTACTTCCCGCACTCTGAAGTTGCCAGCTCTTACAATGGCTTAAAATAAACAGGCCTTTGTACAAATACTCTTAGCGCTCGCTTCGGAAATACGCTCGACGTTCTCGAAATAACGTGATTCCTGTATAGGCTGACAAGTGATTTATGGGTTTGTTTGAATCTTTTTGTTTTTGATCATGAAGTTAGTTGGAAAAAAGAGCTAAAATATTAATAAAAGGTGTTACCTAAGTTAAAGTATCGTCTTTGTTAGATAAGAAAAAGAACAACATATTTATAATAATAGATATGTAATAGAATAATTGCGTACTTATGAAAGTGAATACTGATACTATACAAGATACTGTGTGTCTAAATAAACGCCCCCGTTGTGTAAACAAATGTTTTCACAGCGTGAAAATAATTATAATAAACCTGTTAGTTTATCAAAAAGGCTTTGTAATTTCCATGGAAACAGAGATTTTTTAATTTTTATTTTGCATCTGACCTTCAATATAGTATATTTCGTACCTAGGGCCAAAGATGAGGTTTTGCCGGCTCGAGATAGATTTTATGTTAGAGACGAAGTCGAGAACTAAAAACGATCGACAGCTGCAAAACCATTTCGGTCCGTGGTACGAACGTTATTTTTTACCACACTATATCCTATTATTCACCACAATAATAATGCACACTGATAGTCAACACAACTAAAAGGTTATGTTAAGAAATAATTTGGGGAATCAGGAAAAAAACTAGTTGCTAGGCAGCGGTGACAATAAATCAATTCTATTTCCATGCTATGTATACTGATTGTGTGTTTAATATACATTCTTGTTTTAAGAAAGTAAGCTGATTTTGCGACTATAGGGATGTAAAAACCTGATTGGTCCCCAAATGACTATGACAGCTGGCCATGCCAGCCAAAACGTTACTTTCAGCCACCAACCACCGTATGTAAAACAGCTAAAACATCATAGTGTCGTGAAAAAGGCATTCTCGTTATTTTGATTCCTAATTATTGTGCGACTTTATTTTTTGAATTGCAATGGTAAAACTAATACGTTTTAAACTACTCTACTGTTTGAAGAAATAAAAATGTAACATTTCAGTCTTTTTAATGGATATTACAGAGAAAATTTAATAATGTAGAGGTTTTTATATTCTTTGAGCTATTAATTTTTGCCAAAGAGATTAAAAGCATTTTATAAGTCTTTTTATTGGCACGTGCAAATAAAAAATGGTGATGAAAGAATACAGTGTTCAATTTTCGTTTTATAAAGAGGTTACATTTTCAACCAAATGTCAAAGAGTAAAGCTTTTTTCGTGAGTAAAGTAATGAAGTGCGTTGGAGGCCTTTTGTTTGAGTGAAATCGTTTGAATTTGGTTTCAAATTAACTTCTTTTTTTTTTAAGTTATGTATTCTGTTAGTTATGGTCTTTTATTAAAATCCATGCCTATTTGTTGGCGTTTAACTTCATTATGTCTTATAAATGTTTATTAAATAACTTCTTGACCAGCATCGTACGTGTTTACAGACATTGGTTAGTCAATTATTTTATCGACGTTTTAGAATCTGGCTTCTTCGTTAGGTTTTGCATTATTATGTTGCATTATTATGTGCAAAAATAAAAAAAATGCAACTAGATTAAGACCGTGTTAGGAGGAGCTGTAACTACTATCTTATGCAGCAGACGCATCCATTTTGTTTGCGCACCAGCTCTGTCTCCGCATATTTATTTTTTACTATTGTACGGCTGCTTTGTGTGGTAATTCTTTGTTGGCTGGCTTTGTGAACTCATAGTTCTATATCTTAGGTACTTTCTTACCTGAGATTCTAGCTCTCAAAATTTTGTGAAAGCATGTTTTAACGGTTGCTTTATTCTCCATCATAGTAAAAAAAAACTAATTCCCCGTAAACGATGGTATTTCTCGCCAGCAGTAAACTTTGATTAAATTTTTCATACGACCCCATATCGTGCGATGAAATTAGGAATATATTAGTTTTAATTTTTTTAGCTAAAAGTAGTTATAGTAAAAAAATATATCTTTTGTTCTTTACAGCCAATACATTCTCTACTCAGTTTGATACTTCGTCAACCGACAAACACGTTCCCCTCAGTTATGAGTCGAGGGTACCATCTATTTTACTCAGTCAAGTCATTTATTAGGACCAAAATATTTCAAACATAATGATGCCCGTTTACACGGCGGGGGTGAGCTTCCTTCACTTAGCTAAACCATTGGAACTGTCACGATCCACAGTTCTGGGGAATATTAATGCGTCATAATGAGTAGTGGGGTGCGGGAGACAGCTGGCGTGTTAGGCGGAACTGCACGCGTGTCTGCACGCGACGGTGGGCGTGGTCTGTCTGGGGAGTTGGTCTGCTGAACTAATCTTTGGGAGGAGTCGGATCACTCTGATAAAATTATTTGTTCTATCATCGGGGAAACAATATATCACACATTTATTTTGTTTAGGCTATATCTTTGATGATTGATATAAGTTGAAATTCCAGTTGGGAGTTGAAGTTTTAAAATAAAATTAACGTTGTTGATTTCAATTACATAGTGAATTCACATGTGTAAATGAATTATTATGCCGAAAAAAATAGTATCTTCTATGTTCTACCCATTGTCATAGTAACGAGAACTAAAGGAAAATATAATTTTAGGCCACACTGCACTGTGTATGTGGCTCATTCAACTGCGTTCTTAATATATTAAAATTATGTCTAGACTGGCTCATATGGATTAAATTTCTACTTTTGTACCAAGAGGTGATTTTACGAATTGTATATATCATCATACTATAATAGTTGAATGTATTTAATGCAATTGTATAACGGATTTGTATAATAAATAATATTGCAAAAGTTTTAAAATAGGCCTACTCCAAACCAAGTGTGCTTTAAATTTCTATTCGTAAATTTTTGTAAGTTTTGTATAAAGCAAAGTAATACTTTAATTGGATTTTTATTTGCAGGTTCTAATAGTTCATAAATAAAATAATAAGAACGAAATAATGCTAGTCAAAGAAAAAGTATGGTAATTTGTAATAAACCGTTATCTAAACATTATTTCAAGAAATATTTTTAAGGAGCTCAATTTCATCATCAATTATGTAGAATCATTGACTATTGTTTTATCAATAGTAACGGTAAAATGCATAAAGGTATTTTTATTGTGTTCAATCACTAAAGGTCAATACATTTTAATAAGTACATAGAGATACGTTGGAATAATTCACTTATGCGATATAAAAATGCAATTTAAAATGACGTATCCAATCATGAGAAATATTTGTAAAATACAAGCACATTATGATATAATACAACTAACTGCTAAACCGCACCAATATTTTATACTTTTGAGAGAAATTTCAATCCCTCAAAACCTTTTTATTTGCTTAAAACACTTGAATATAAATATTAATGAGAAAATGTCCATATAAAAAAACTGTAATATCAATTGCCAATGGTAAAAAGCAGTAACGCTTTTTATAAGAAGTGTATTATTTTTATTGTTCCCGTTCTTTTTACTGATCCGTTTAAAGAGTCGTTCACTCAGATCGCTCCACAGCTGAGTTACGCTCTAGCGTGTAGAAGTGCTTTACGAGCCCCGGTCACACTCGTTCCATCGTCTACGGTCAACACAATGAGAATGTTGCTTTAGCTCCGGTATTTGTGGTTCGCGCGGTTATTTTTCGTATTAAATTTTCGCCGCGCCCAGCTGACATGAGTTCCATTGTCTTTGTGATTTGTGTGTTCATAAAGCTGAAATACGTCTCCGGTATGTACCTATGTATAAGTATATCATTTGTAACTGTCATGGTTATGGCAGAAGTGATAAGAGTTCATAATAATACATTATAAATAAGTTTTCATTTCTAATTATTTTATTCTTACAATGTATTTTGAGATTATATGAAAGTTAAAAAGGAAAAAATCTTAATAAATTTACGATGTGTTAGCCCGTCCTACGTACGGGAATTCAGTAGTCAGTTAAAACCGTGTACAATTCAGATCAGCTAGTTTACACATATAAAGACAAAGTTTCTTGCAGTTTTAATGTGAAAAATCATCTTGTAAACAAATGTTGTGTGACCAAATATGTTTTTATTCCATCATAGGCCTATACGATATGCATTTTAAATCCGATAATTTTACAATAGAACAGCAATTCTGCAATTTTTACGATGTGAAAAGCGTTGAAGTGAGATTTGCAGCCGATTCACACAGACCCGCACTGATTATAAGTAGCCTACAGTAGAGAGAGTAATAGTCAATTGAGAAGTGTATAGACCTAGTCAACGATACCACCTTCCATAGCATACCTGACTCTTCCCTAATTATTATCACCACAATACAACTACTACAAACAATTTCCAGTAGGTCTGAATAGAAACGACCTAAAATAAAACGATAATATCCAATAAAATTCACAGTACACATAATTTAACTTTGGTGTCCTAACATCAAAACTAATCGTCACACTTATCCAAGATATTTTATCAAGTAAATTAAAGATAGGCCTACTTTGCAAAATATTTCAATAAATAATTTTTGTTTATTTTGCAACCCTCATTTTTGTTGTAATCAAACGTTAGTTTTGTTCTGGTCTTATCACAAAAATCAACTAAGAATGAATAAAATGAAAAGGGAGCGATAAATAAAAGTGAAAATGACTTGAGATCTGTACGGGTGTATTGAATTTAGAAAAAGTAAATGATAAAAATAGAGTATAAGGGATTTCTATACATAACACTAAAACGATATTTGAAATTTTTATTCATATTACATTAGGATTTACACGAAAAATAGCTTGACAATTTATACCTAATCAAAATTTTAGGCTGTTGAATATACAGTATTTAAACAAAATTGTTTGAAATTAATTTCTTACAAATTAGTTAAGTAGCTGTGTAATTTAATGTTTTATTGTTCAACACCTCCTTTCATACTAATACGATTGTTGTTTCCTATGTTTATGTATGTTTTGTTAATGATGTATATTTTTACATGGTGCTGGTATATCGGCAAAATTTACACAATAAATTACAAAACGTGTAAATACATTTTCTTTAAACGTCGCGTTTAAACATAAATACTTCGTACATTAAACGTCTAACAAAAATAAGATAAGACACAACGATTATAAGATTTATTTTCCCCCAATTTTTTGCAAAATTATATGTTTTCTCCAACAAGAAATAAAGATACGAAAACTTTAATATGAGATGTTTTTGTTCGCGAACGATAAGATTTACTTTCCCACTAGATCTTACCGGGAGAAGAAACGTGAATCAGCAATTTTTGCAGGGTTTTCCTTTCACTCTGAACTCAACTTTTGCACGTTCTCTACAAAAACATAGTTATAAGCCTGGAAACAGTTTAACAATACGTTAATCAAACTAAGCAAAGTAAAATTACAAATGTTATTTTTGTTTTGGAAGGTATAACTTTTAATTGTGTTGACCTATTATTTATCTAGTTTTGTAGTGTTCTGACCAATTACAATGTGAATAGGGAACCTACATTGTGTTAAATTATAGGCTGCACTCAATACAGTAATGCGTTACGTATGACAGCTGTTTGTTTAACTACGAATGATATTTTGTCCAAATATTGAATTTAACTATATTTGGGTACTCTTTAGTACAGTTTCGCATGTACATTATTCAGGGTCTAGGACATAATTCTTAGTACAGAACCAAACAGTGAGGTAATCAAATTGTTACAAAGTAAAACGTATATTAAATTTTAAATTAATATGCCCTCAAAAACGAATGTGTCATCAAAGGCTATACTTTAACTATGTTTAATATTTTGCGGAGTGTAAATACAAGAAACGTCTTATAACACTTAAACATATATTTACCCTTATACTGTTACTCACAAGACGGTAAATATACAAAAAAGATGGTAAGTGGTGATCGATTTCGATTGGTCACTCCAATCATCATCAGACCCAATAGGCGAATTAAAAGTAATATTTTGCACAACTATTGATTTCTAACAATATTTACCAAATGTACCTTTTTACGTGTTCTAGGACATTCAATTTTATTCCAGAAACAATTTACTCACAACTTCAGGTTTTAATACATCGCTAAAATCAATTGGTGATTGATAAGATTTGGACCCGTGACTTTTGAGAACCGAAGCCTTACTCTCTACATTAGTACCAGCTTCAATATTGGTTGCACTGGTGTTTAGGTTTCTAAACCACGTACAACAACCAAAACTAAAAAAATCACTTAGAAGATTTAAAATAATTTTATTCTCTAAACCTACAACAACGCCGCCTCATAAAGAGCGCTCATGTGGCAGTATTTAACATGCGGTTCATTAACCTTTACGATCAGCTGGATGGCAAAGGATTTACACCCCTCTATAAGGGATGTTGAGCCAGTGATTGCAAACAGCTGTCCACCACACTGCGGCTGCTGTACAGGCGTTGAGGTTTGGCGCCAAACTTACTCTAAATAAGGGTTGTTGTCGGTTTTAGAGCCCAAGTTGAGATTAAATGTTGACTTCTCTTATTTAATGATACCAAAGGTACATCGTTTAGTAATTGTTCTATGTAACGAAACTGTTTAACATAGTTAAGATATTTGTAGATGTTTTATTATTCATATTGTGAAACTTTTTGTTTGTAAAGTTGTTAGTTGTACAACAATATACTTAGTTTTTTTTTTGTAAATAATATTTGGATGTAATTAATGTAAAAAATGTAATTCTGTATTAAAAACAATTTCAACACAGACTCTAAATGGTAAAGCTAATTTATGGTTCCGAACTATTGAGTTTCCGTCACTTTTGTGAACCAAAAAGATATTTAGTGATTATTAAGATGTTAATCCATATTTGTTCCTACAGGAAGAAGGTCATATACGTTAAGGATTTGCATCAATGCACCCTATTGTTTATACAATTATCATGACAGCATAAATTATATAAAGCCTAAAATGTACCTTTGGATCAGAAGAAAACACAGTTTTGAAGTAAAAATAAATTATTAATCAGAAAGCAACTTAATGACATCTGGATTAAACCTACCTAACTTGATTTACATTTCAGTAGAGTTAAAATACATTTTGAATTACCTTATCCAATCAAGGACAAATCCAAGCAAATCAAAATCGAATTTTTCTCATATCATGTAAATTTTAAAACATTTGCAAACATATCTCAAATAGTACTCTCTAGAGAGAACACATATTGTGAGCATTTATAATTATTTACTATGTCCTCCCCTATGGTGTCTTCTGCACCCTGTATAAATGTTACAGTATATGTGGAATAATCAGTCCCAATATCAGTGAATTTGCTCAATTTGTAGTCTCAACAACAATAAATACAACATACTCAATCTGGAGTAGGTGGGTTAAATTACTGAAGTATAAATACAATTGGGAGTAATATACCATCCGCCACGTATGAATGGTTGGTTATAAGGAGCAAATAATTAATCATACAACTGATTTCCTTGGTGGCTTTACCTGGACCATAAATCAGTTTGCATGAAAAAGTGACGTTTTTTATGTCTCACTTTCTAATTTTGGCCCAGCGAGGTTCTAGGACTAGGTTCTAGCCCAGAACTGTTTAACACATAGGCTAGTCCAAGAAAGTTGTGGCATTATCACACGGATAACATCCAGTGGTGGTTGGAAAGGTTTGAACCCGCTTCCAAAGCCCCACGCTGTATCACTAGACCAGCTCGTTCCTCAGATAAAGTAAGGATATATGGAATTATGAAGTGAAATGGAGAGGGGTTGAATCATCCAAAGTGAGTTTGCCTCACAAGTCTAGTGATCTCTATCGCTGATGCAATTATGGCTGGAAAAGTCTACATTAAAGGTCATAAAAAAAAGTTTAAGTTACAAATCCCTACAACATAACAACAACAAAACATAATTACACTAAACGGTGAACAAAAAAACAATTAAAACCATACTGACTACTCTAAATTAAACAAAAAAAAAACGCTTAACTCATGTGTCTTAACATAATATGATGAAAAGATTAAACACCCCAAGTAATGGACTCGGTCACGATATGAGCAATAGCCTCATTTTACTCCCGTGTTTGACCAGTCAAGGTGATTATTCCCCTGTCAAGTGGTAATGTTTAAGGTCACATGAGTCCCAACTGTGGTCACAGTAAAGTCAAAGTTATGTTGATCCCAGAGTCAACAATAGAACTGCCAACTTCGTGCTCTGACGTTTAATCCGGCGTTGAACCTGTTAATTCATGACTCTGCCTGTTTCATTAAGCCAGAATTGGATTTTACTAGGTATGAAAGTTTTGTAATGAAAAGTTTATTTATTGCAGCCATGTACTATGTTTTTTTTTCAATCCCACTTACAATTTGTACTTTTTTTAATACCGTACACATTTTATTTGAATTAAAATCATGAAAATGATATCATCAAATACGACCAATGGTGCTTGATCTTAATTATTGTGTCATACTGATATACCTGTATAATAATAGAGATAAGAACGATAAGTTATTTTATTATATTAGCTTAAAGATCCATAATTTGCATAATTCAATTCGATCATGCATTTCCTTCCACATAGTCAATATAGTGTAATACCGTTTTAAGGATTTACAGTCAACGCAAGTGACCAGGTCACCCAGTATGGAAAGTCTGCTGACTATATGTTGAATGTTGCAGCCCTGTTGTCTGGCACGCTGAGGATGTTCCAGAGAGCAGCCTGTGCTGAAGTGTCCGGACTGTACCAGCGTCAGTATACATGTTCCCAGTATGCAAATCCGATAACTGTATGTTGCAGCCCTGTTGTCTAGCACTCTGAGGACCTTCCAGAGAGCAGCCTGTGATGACCAAGTGGTCGTGCTGAAGTGTCCAGATAGTACCAGCATCAGCGTCCAGGTCGCTCAGTATGGCAAGTCTGATGACCATATGTTGTATGTTGCAGCACTGTTGTCTGGCACGCTGAGGACGTTCCAGAGAGCAGCCTGTGATGACCAAGTGGTCGTGCTGAAGTGTCCAGATAGTACCAGCATCAGCGTCCAGGTCGCTCAGTATGGCAAGTCTGATGACCATATGTTGTATGTTGCAGCACTGTTGTCTGGCACGCTGAGGACGTTCCAGAGAGCAGCCTGTGACGACCAAGTGGTCGTGCTGAAGTGTCCGGACAGTACCAGCATCAGTGTCCAGGTCGCCCAGTATGGCAAGTCTGCTGATGCACTGGCCGCTCTGTGTCCAGATCCAGCCAATCCACACAACGATGTTGTCAACACTACTTGCCTTTGGCCAAACGCGCTACAGGTCAGTTCAAACCCTCACTATTTATGGCTATTTAAACCGTTTTTAAAACAATAAAGTAAGATAAGATGTTTGATATATGTAGATCTGAAAAAAATATTCTAGATGCTTATTTGGAACTCAAGCGCAATTTGGGGGATAAGTTAGCGAGGTTTTATACCTTCCATCCACCATTTTTTATCCTGTTTCCATTTCGTATGTGTTTTGATTGAATTCAAGGTCACATACAGTAGAGGCCGGTTGAAAAAAGAAACACTTTATTTTTTTATTCTAATGGATAGGTTTATACAATTTTGGCTGAACGTTGACAAATAAAAAAAAAATTGTTTTGTTTGGGATGTTCGTTCTTCATATCCAAGCATAACTCCAAAACTATGTAATACGATTCAAAATAATTAACTTTAATAATAAACTAGTTGGTATGTATTGTAACCAGCAGTAGGTATTACAGACAACCTGATTGACGGGGTTTAGTACTCTTTGTTGCAGACGGTAGTTGAAGCTTGTCAGAAGAAGCGACAATGCAAGTTCCAAACCTCTCCTAAGACATTTGGCGGTGACCCGTGCCCTGGCACCAGGAAATATGTCGAGATTGCCTACAAGTGTAGACCAAGTAAGTTTGCTCATTATTTAGGAATTCAATAAATAATTGGTGTAAATTTCCAATATAGCTGAACAAAGGAACGGATGCAATTTACGCAATTTGTGTACAGTTTAATGGCATTTCCTATCAATCCCTTTATTTTGTTTTATATTTTACGTTTATTTGTAGTTGTTTAAAATTTATTGACTGCAAAACCCATATGATGCATATTGTTAGTTGGATATCTGAGTGTATGAAGTGCCAATCTAAGTGTTTGGTTGGTTTGCATCATTGTCTATAGTAATAAACACAAAGGAATAAAAGGAATTAGTGACAGCATCAACTACGTATGTGAACGAGGTGTTCATGTATAACGAGTTTTTGCTCAAAGAGATCACAGTTTTCATAGAACACAAGTGGCTCATATAGCTCCCTTTTATCATGGATCCATTTGCCTTTAATGCTTTAATGTAATAATATTCACTATGCCCTTGGCATGCATTGAGCTCATTCTAGGGTTGGTAAAGCTTCATATTGATTTATTTTCAATGTCTAAAGAATACATTAATATCCTATTGATTTCTATGGAACACTATAATCACTGTCTACTTCGGGTGAAGATTTTTCCAAAGATTAACAACACAGAGAAACAAAGTTCTGACTCCTTCCTGTGATAATACCGAGTCTGTTACTCCAGACGAGTTTCGTAGCAGAGTTGCTTGTGAGAACGAGGTGCTCCAGCTCACCTGCAACCCCAACACAAGACTTGCCGTCTACTCAGCGAGCTTCGGCCGCACGGAGTACGAGAGCTTCGCATGTCCGCAGCCGCAGGGCGTCAGAGAGGAGAGTGAGTATGATGTAATTTGTAAGCTTTTACTTCCAGTATAAGCTATAAATACAATTAGAAACAAGTCAGTGAACTCGCACTCTTTTTTGTAGTCTGATTCTAAGAAGAGAATTATAAAGTTTTAGTAAATGTTTGCCTAAATTTTGTAAACATACTCTTTATGGATCAACTGAAGACATTTTAAGGAACGCACTGTCCGTGACTACTAGTTTCTTGTTATTTAACTAATTGAAATGGCATTTTATTGACAAAACAAAACTATCCATGTATAATTTAGTAAACCCATATACCGTATGGCTAATTTAATTATTAAATATCAGTCATATGTTATCATTGCGAAGTAATTAAATATCAATCGTGAATTTAATTCTAAAATATCAGAAAGACATTAAACCGTTATAATAGCATTGAAACATCATCACCAAGGAACACAGATAAAAACATGAACTTAGTTGGGGTAAGAGGTCTAGTTGAATTGTTCAAAGACGATTCGATTGTTGATTTTTGTTGGTTTGGCCAATTTCTTCAAGGTAATTTTAGGTATGTTACTTGCCTTTTGTTATTACATGCTGTTATCTATAAACAATTCAAATAAAAATTACCGAAACAGGAATAGCGGTAAACGTTTGAATAATTAACACTGTATGAGCAATGTCTTAAAAAAACATCAAAACTAAGCTAACATATAATCTACAACAAGGAGAACGAATACTGTGCAATCACCTAAATTTACAACCGAACTTGAAACAACATCAAAGTTAAATCAAATTTTCCAAGGGTGGTTGCACATAATAAGGGAACTGTGTAGTGGAGTGTGCTTGCAGTAGTAATTAAACAAGAGATTCCAGCTCACATAACCTTCCAACATTGCACTTAAGTTATTATTTTACCAAATATGACCCAAAAGTTTATTTGTTTACGGAGTGTAACTGCTTAAAATTTCAAACAGATATTTATGAAAAATCATTTTTGACTGTAAATTTGAATGAACATCCACCATCAGTTGTGAATTTTACCAACATTTTTACCAAGATTAATAGAACTTAAAAACACATGAACATGCCTTAACTTCTTAACTAACTTTAAAATTATATTATCTAACACAGTTTTTGATCATTCATATCATTCATATGATATGCTTTACAATAAATCTTCCAAGTAACAATGAAATGCATCACCATATTCTGTCAAAGATTCAACCTTCAACTATAAATTTATACATTTTATGTCCATGTAAGTTAAAGTCAGTAGTAAACTATAGTTTCTTTTTGGGACATAAAATTATTGGACAATTAATTGAAAAATAAAAGGTAAAACAGCATATCTTTTCTACCCCTAGCCTATATAAATGGCTCATTAAACTTGTATACAGTATTTGAACGTAAAATCGGCTTCAGTTACTCCATAGATGGGATGTTAGTATAAATCTTCAGTACTTGAGTGTAACTTGGGTTTTTGAGTGAGTTTCTCCTACTTTTGATAAACTACAGAGTCTACATCATACTAACTAGCTGTTACCCACGGGCTTCACCCCATTTGACTTCATAAGTATTAATAAAACTATTGATTGGTTAAGTTAAGCTGAAATAAACAAAACAGAATACAGTAATACAAACAAAAGATCACACCTGATTTTTATAATGTAATAAATTGAAAGAATAACATACAAATAAGCATATCTGAGGTATTTTAACATCAGGTATATGGAAAGTTCCCTTTGGAAAGCAATTACGACCTTAAAGGGCAATTGATGAAATAATGGATAGTTTTGTGCAAGGTTTTTCGTCATGACGAACATTTTAAGTATATTGTTTATGGGGTTGTGACTTGTGATGTTCTCAAAAGTTCATGGGTACTTTGGGCTTTATATATGGATGATCTACTTTTGTCAACAGCTTGCCTGGTGAGCTACGCGACGGAGACTGTCATGCAGATTTGTCACGGCAAGAGGTCCTGTTCCTTGTCAGCTGATTCCGCCACCTTCGGCAACCCCTGCCACCACCAGTCACGCATGTACCTCAAGGTCGTGTACACCTGTGGTAGGTGTTCAAATCCAAACAAAGATAATTTTGTAGATTTTTAGCAACAATTAATCTGTCCGTGCAGCTGAGCAAGTCCCGGGTTGTAAAACAGATATTTTAGTTGTTTAGTTTAAGGAGTGTAAGCTGGTATAGGAGTGCAGCGTCAGTTATGGTCTCAAAGGTCACTGTTTCAAATCCTGCCAAATATTAATGGATTAGATCACGTTATACCGGGTAATTTAATTTAATTTGACCATTAGCAAAAATGCACCATACAAACTAAAGGTGCAACAGTTTGCAATTGCACAAAAGGAAACTTTGAAAGCTATTTGAATAAAATGTTACCTATTTTTTTAAGTAATATATGAGTTATCATGTTAAGTAACTTACAATCTTCAACTTACTTACTTTCTTATATTTAGTAACTTTTTATATAAATATTCTACTCTATTCTTAGTAGGACAATAACCTTAAAACACCATGCTTCATATCATTAATATTATCCAACATTTCCAAACGTATTAATG
Source organism: Macrosteles quadrilineatus (assembly GCF_028750875.1). Taxonomy (NCBI): domain Eukaryota; kingdom Metazoa; phylum Arthropoda; class Insecta; order Hemiptera; family Cicadellidae; genus Macrosteles; species Macrosteles quadrilineatus. The sequence goes on from NW_026542597.1 coordinate 67,620,075, forward strand.
TGTCAATCCGATTTTCACAAACACAAATGACAAATGACAAATGACAAACTTTTATTGCCTTTAAAGCATGTTACATGCATGACATCGTCCGGGAAGAATACAGTATAATAATAATTAACATTAGGCATAGTATACATCCAAGACTTCTATTTAACATTCTATTGACTAGACCTATAAGTTGAAATATAGATTAGGTTAAGACAAATATTCTTCAAACTCATTCACATCATAGGCCTATATACAAATATCTAACAATAAACTTTTTAAACGTGTTTTACATTTCTTATCATCTAACAACTTAATATTTTGAGAAAGAGAGTTAAAGATTCTTTTACCTGTTTCAAAAGGTGAATTAATAGTAGCTTGATAATTGCACTGATTGACTCTCAAAAAAAACTATTACACTAATATTAACATTCATCTATTATAAAATGATAAAATTATAAAAATTATATAAAAAAATTATAAAAAAATATAAAAATTATAAAATTATAAAATGATTATTAAAACATGAGTCTATTATAAAACTATTACATTAACAGCAAATGAATTTCAAAATTAAGTACTTCACTGCAACGTAAAATTAACCAGGTTCAATGTAAAATGTCCGTGAAACTGCAATAAATCTCTACGAGAAGATGTATTAGATGAGCTTGAGCTAGAACATACAAAGGTAATGAATAGTTGTCGAGTTAATGTATGCACAAGCACAAGGTAAATACCCTCATACCACGGATATCTTGTATTCCTGATGTTGTAGTGGTTGTAATACATTATGCAAATTGAAGCGTGGTCGAACATGTATTCACTGTCTGCATTTTATTGTTGATATCGACATTGTAGCTACTCTATTGCAAGTTGAATCCAAAACAAGTGAAAACTTTGATCTTAAATATATTAAATAACCAGATCTTTTTGTGCTTCTGTGAGTATTTCTTGGGTCCAAAGTTATTTACAGTGTGTCAGTTTTATTTTTGTTTCAGGCAATGTTACCAAGAATTATATTTTGGACCTCTTGTGTAAACAATATGTATTTATCATTTAATTTCTGAATTTCTTACAATTGTTTTTGTATTAAGTATTTTTGTCAGTTACTGTATTAACCTAAACTTTCAATAAGGAACGTAGCTTAGTAGTTGGAAGTTTCTGTCCTAAAAACTGGAGTGAAATTCTTGCCAAACACCAATAGCTTTTTAACCATTTGAGTTTATACTTGGTGGACAGGAGTAAACATTATGTTCCAAGTAGAGCTATGAGTATACATGGTCCTCAAAAAATTTCGGAAGAAAATGATTACACCTTTGAACTATTGCAGATAGTGTAACGAAACTGTGCAAATAAGTATCTTAAGTATTATGAGTATAAATAAAAAAATATCCTTTTTCAAGCAAATAGATCTTTTACTTTATACGGTGACACAAGGTGTCGGAAGGAAGTCTTAAAGAGATCATAGGTTGAATTGTTCATTTAATTAAATGTATATGATGGGAAATCGCAGTGTCACAAACTCTACTTCAAAAGGCCCATTCCAGCCAAAACGGCAGCGGTTTACAATAATTAAGAACTTGTTTGCTGGTTACTAAGCTGCCATTTCATGTGATTTTTAACTACCGCCGTTTTAGCTGCGATGATTTTTTTGTCAGGGTTGTAGCACTGTGTTCTCCTTAAGAGGCCGCCAATTTCATGTACTACTTACCTACGCTCTTAAAGGTTTCATTATTACTCCTTGTGTACAAGGTTTACAATATTTTAGTAAACTTAAATGTTTGTTTCAAAAACAATATTTATATGTAATAAAAAGGTTGTACAATTTTATGTAAATTACTAAGTTGTTCATCTTGTTCTTTACTTTTCACAATGTTTGTGTAATGTCACTACGATTTGTGGTTATGTCACATCCACAAACCTGAAACCATTTTTGCTCATTACTTCAGGCTTGTGTTTTAGGTTCGTGGCACTATCACATGTCAATGTATAAATCCCTTGGTGATTGGTGGAATTTGAACCCGACACCTCCGGCTTTGAAGCCTCGAGCCATACTAGACCAGCTCGCTTCCCTAGTAAATGTCGTTACAATAGCTTTACTACACCCTGTGTTCTAGTTCCTCGTACCGTGCTGCGAGAGCAATACGAAGAGAGGCCTGAGAAGGACGAGACTCTAGACACGCAGGACACAGACATAGATGCGTATGACGTGGTGGATGACGCACTCAGGGAGAGTAGTGTCTACTCTGCTTCCCCTGTAGGGGGCGCCGACAGACCCGGGGGCGCCAACACGTCTGTGTCCGCGGCGCCCTCTGAGGCGCCACCTAGGTACCACACGTCAGACCCCTCACCTAGAGGTAGGCAGCATGCTAAACTAAGTGTTAAATAGTAGGAGTCTAAATCGACGAGGTCTTAAGAATTTAATTTGAGCCTTGTTTCTAAAAAATATGTGTAAAAGATGTGTATCAATATAGGTGACAATCTTTTTTAAAGGAGTTACTGGTATGCAATTACATATTTAGGACCTATTTATCCATGTTTTCATTAGTAAATTCAATGTTGAACTCATTGTATTTGTACTAATTCATTCTATTATTTACTAGAGTGTGAAGCTACAATGTCTTGCAAATTTAATTAAAATGTAGCTTCTTAAAATATGTATCAGTATAGGAGTGCTTTCACGTTTTTCCCTATAAAATTAAAATATTTAAACATTTAGAACCATGTCTGCCGTTTCAGCTATTAAAAGTCTTACACATTGTGCATATTTAGTTTTTATTTCTGTGATTGTTTTTTGGAGTAAACATGTACATGGCTGTAGCCAATTCTACATTCAGATAGAACATAGTTATTGAATGAACCACAACCACTCATAGAGTGTTCTACAATAAAAAACCCAATTTCTCCTTTTGGTTGTGGTATTCTGTCATTTTTGATGGGATGAAAAATGTGCTTATAAAAACCAGAGTTTTCATTTTTATAAATTGTTTCAACAATTTCTCATTCTAAATGAATAAAAAAATTACGTCAGCTCAGTCTAGGTAACTCAATCGAACTACGTTGATTTTTTTTCTAAAATTGCTACAAGGTTAGTATAATATGTGCATAAGAAGATAAAAAGTGCATACCTGTTATTTTTTCAGTAATTTTTTGCAGACAAATTAAACCAAACAATCAATTAGATTGTTCTAAGTTATTTCTTATACACTTTTACAGACCTATATTAATCATTTATAGCCTTGGCAATTTGCATTGTATCAACCTTAAAAAAGGTTTGGTTTTGATTTAAACTCCTTATAACTTATCTTTAACTCTGATGCATTTTTCATGGAAGTTTTCAATGGAATATCACTTTAAATTAACCTAGTAGTATTACGTTTAACCAGATGATACTGATGTATATTGTTTTTCTTTCAATTTTGCCTTATTCGACTAAAAAAATATTTTGTAATAGGTTATAAAACTAAAATATGATTATCTTCTACCAAATATTAAAACTGGCACATGGAAATAATTTAGTTTACCTCAGTCAAAGTAACAAAGTATCAGTTTCAAATAGATACGTTGAAGTTTAGAACCACAAGTCAGGTTCTGGTAAAGCAAATAACAAACAGGAACTAGAACTATTGGACTGGTAACTTTGTTACTCGCCTTTCATAATAGAGTTCTCTTGCTGAACATTTCTGATGAAAAGCTTGCTCTGTTTGCCACTCAGGAGATGGAATGCATATAATTAGGTTTGAATTCTGTGTAAAAAAAGAAACTTCAATCTCAATTAACCAATGTCAAAGATTTGTTCACAATGACACTAGTTAAATGCGTAAAAGCAATAGGTGTAAGATGTGAACCAATCAAATAGTATTCTTTAGAAGAGTTGACATTTAGATTTCATGAAAATTAAGGACTTTGAATCACCAAAGAAACAACTAAGGACACTTTGAAAAATGTATATATGCATTTATCATTGTTCGATGTATACTCTTATATGACATAAGTAGAAATTATGTGTAGTAATATGTGCAAATAGTGATGTAAAGTCCTGTATTTCTCACTAACTGATGTAGATATAGCACAATTGTGATAAGTTTGTGGTGGTGTGGTTTGTAGCTTGCTCTCCTCTCCCTCTCACCCTCTCAACAGCTTCTCTCTTCACGCTTATAAGCACCTAACTTAGCTAAGCACTCACAATGCTTTACAGAAACTCGTAAAAAGCGTTCAAGTTTTCTCCAACTTCAATGAATAATGACGCGCCGGTCTGCGAAACCTTTGTGGTGTTGTCAAGTGTGAACCAATGAATTTTCATAAAGAGTTTTCAGCGTTTGATGTTGTATCAAAAAATGTAAGGATATATGTTACAATTTTTTTTTATGAATATGTAGCTTATGCTTAAAGTTACAGTACATCGGAAGTACAGCAAGCACCGTGTATATAATTTCCCGGCAATGATTATGATTGATTAAATGCTTTCAGTATTTAAACCTCAAAATTATTACCTTTCGAAATTTTGACTGGTCAATTACAAAACGTCCCGAAGTAAACATTCAAAATATTATAAAAGTACCAAACCTTTATTCAATTTGTATCACTTTTCTCACTCAAAACTAAAAGGATTGAAGAGTAAACACTGTTTTGTCACCATTGCACTCATCAACTAACGGCTGTGAACAATAACAAAGTCGGCTTGTTTGTGTAAATAACCAACTGTAGTTGTGTGATGGGTAACGCATTGTGTTGGTATGCTTAGGTCGGTCCCCCTTCCCCCCCTTGGCGACCCCCCGTCCCCCCACGGATCTCCAGGGGGACGGGGACCCCCTGGGCTCGGAGCTAGAGCAAGTTACAAACTCCACCGTCTCCCCATACGCCAACGAGAAAACGCGAGTGATTGGCTTCATTTCTGAATGGATTCATACATACGATTTCTTATCTAGTAAGTAAAGATTGGATGTGGTGTTTACAGTAGAGGAATAGCTGGTTTTGTGTGTAATATTGTAGGGACAGTGTTTTATTTAATAGCCTGATAACAATGTGAATAGTTTCGGGATGTATCAAAGTCTCGGAAGAGTCGTTTTCCTTCCCTTCAATTCCTTTACAAATGGGTTCCCATTTGGATGGTTAGCCCTAGATTAATTGAAATATTTGTTATTACTTAGAGCCAACCATATGTAATTAAGGTTTTCACCCTAAATAGTATGTATTAACCTCGAATACCCTCTATAAAAAGTACCGTAGTCTCATATTAGCTATACATTAATGTATTTGTCCCCTTAAATACCCTTTTACACAAAGCCTCAGGCATAGAATTAGTTAGGGAAATGTATTCTTTCTTGAAAAACATAAAACCTGGTGATATTCATGGATATAACATACTTGGTAAGTCATGAGGAAACTAGACTTTTGTTACTCGAACTTATCCATCCTCTAAACAAAATTTATGTAAGGTATTGTGGAATATCCCGTGGTGTTAAAACCACTTAAACCATCCAACAATATAATAACACTTTTAAATAGTACCAAAGCCCATATTCAAACGTATTCCATTAGGCTACACTCTGTTGTTATAAACGTGAACAAAACTTAACCTAACCGGTTCTTTAGAAGCTAAGATAGAAATGACGTTTCAGAAAATAGAGAGAAGCTGGTGCTGTATCTGTCAGTGTCCATCAGCGCTGGTCTGCTCTCTCTGCTGGTGCTGGTCATCACGAGGTTGCTATGGCAACGACGTCGTCCGCAGATACCTCAGTCCACTACGTTGCCCAGCTACGTCGATGATCTCAGCGAAGTTGACACGGACATAGACCTGACATCCACTGCTCCCGCCACCATCACTATTCTGTCCAGTCCACTACCACCAGGGGAGGTAAGTGTGGAAAATATTGGAGCATTTCTGTTTTATGTTCAGCTGTTTTCACTTGAACGGTTACAGGAAGCGATGCTTTTATGCTTATTTTCTTTTGGGGAAGCGGTCCAAGCCCATGTGTTGTGGATATGAACTGGACCCGTCTCTGACGCACCAAGGAATCTTCTTGTTTGAAAGATTCAAATAAATGTTAATAACAACAACTATTGATGTGAATTTGCACCTTGGAGGGTGTTTTTTTAAGTAGTCTCATTTATTTATTGAGAAATATGCCAAATTAATCAAGAATTGACGTTTATAGATGTCTCGTAAAAGAAAAGCATCTCCCAGTAAGAAACAAGTTTGCAGAATGCACATAAGTGTTTATCTAGAATATTTTTCATTAAGCCTTTGTAAGTCTGCGATCGCTGATACGCTAGTTTGAGACTTGCTTACTTCTCTATTTTATAACTGAGGTCACCCAATTTATTGATTGTCTTTGTGGCCACACTATACACTCTTACGCTATATTTATATTACAGCACGGATCAAAAGTATTTGGTGACGAACAGTAAGGATTAAAATAAACAGTATCAATAATCTGACACATACTTTCTCCGATTAGCTTGTCAACGACCCTTATGAGGGGTAAACTGTGGGAGTAACTAGTAAGTAAAAAGAATAGGTAAAATCTCAAGAATTTGCTTTAAATTTTAATCTGTGTTTTTTACAGTAATTGAGTTTATACAGTTTAGTTTATAGTTGAAAGGGCTTAACAAAATTGTAATCAAAATCCTGACGTTAATTATTACGAAAAGAATGCTTTCTCCATGTACAAGGGGAGAAATTAAAACACTAATTGCGTTCCAACTAATTTAACCATTTCTCAATGTTTCAGGTGGTAAGATTCGGCAGCGAGTCCAGCGCTCCCCGCAGCCTGAGCAGGAGCGGCAACAACCAGTACTACTACGGCTGACCCTTGCCTCCGGTGGAGCCGTACCCTGGGCCCCTGGACAGCGAGGGTGTCTACCCTGACAGTTCCAGGAGCTACTGCTTCTAGCAGGAGACCGTGGTGTGACGCCACGGTCAACAGACTACAAGTGAGATGTGAGACTGTGACAAAACAAACCAGAGCGGAACAGGTTGTCACTACAGTTACAATAAAGTAACAGTTGCAGTTCCTCAAAACCGTTAAAAGTAACCGTTACTCTCAGCACAAATACAAATTTTAGAAATCAGTTGCTTATTAAGTTTTACGTATTTTGTTTGTGAGAATACCTTAAATAGGCTTACCTTATGGCTGCCAATCTCTTGATGAGAGGTAATTGTTCTTGAAACGGGAATTGAATCTTTTAACTTGTTTTTAAATCTAAGGTTTCTTAAATATACATTTTATATTCATCAGTACCTATTGAATTTGTAATCGGGTAGTAGCATAAGAAATTACTACCTGTTTATTTGAGAGTAAAAATGTTTCAAAGACTATCACGGTTAAAAACACATTGCAAGATACAGAATTCTTTGAATGGCTTGGGACATTTTCGGTGGTTCCTCATACAAAATTACCAAACTATGGTGTCTCTTTGTGTCCAATTCAAATTTCAGTAATTTTGCCAAAAACACAATATTTAAGAAATTTGGTGTAATTTGAGTACTGCGATCTATCTTGATTGATTAAAACTCTAAGAAATTATACATTTTAATTAGGTACACCTAATCAATTATTGTTCTGATCAATAAAACCAACTCAATAACCTTTTGTTACAATCCGCGTTCCTTTAGGTGATTAATTTCGTTTGTAACTGTAGGTACAACATGTTCTAGCTCAGGAAGCCAAGAGCTAAATGCTTATTTTAAATCAGTGACGAACATTGACAATCTATGAAAATACCATGTATATTATTGTAGATAGAACTTTGAGGTTAACAAAGCAAATTTGAACAACAAAAGTGATGGTGCTCAAACGATGAAATACTTCAACTGCACAAACAAATTACGACATGAATTAGATTTGTATGTACCTTAGACTGAACCCAATTAGTAGAAGCGTCGCGTCGGTTGCATATCTTGTCAAATGGAAATTAACGTAATTGTAAATTAAACATATTACTTTTCAAGATTTGTTTTGAATTTTCGTTTACAAAAAGTTTAAATTCCTTTTTGTTAGAGTTCTAATGGAGAAAATCAGTCTTTCTTTGGTATTCCTTTGTGTAACTCCTTTATTATTTACATATAATATTGAGTCAAAGATAAATTTGTCTGTAGTTTGAAAGAATTATTTTAGCACTGCAGAAAGAAAATATTGACAGTAAGTCAAAGCTGATTCTTTTTTTTTAAGTAAAATGATTTTTTCATTCATTTAAGGGATACAAATCATGTAAACTTAATTTCACGTTAAATTAACCGAAATAAGATCATCCTATGTTTAATTGTTTAATGTAATTATGCTGTTAAAACTATATAAGAGCGTAGCGGTGTTAAGAATAGATAGCGTTACTAACACACAGTGCCTCGATATTGTAATATAATGTAACGTAATGTAGTGTGATAATATATAGAATGTGTACAGTGTATTTCCGAACAAATGTTGTATGTGTTTTACTAATATATGTTTTTAAAAAAACCATGTTTTATTTCTTAAATCCACTTTGAACAATGTATTGTATTTTTAAAAACCATAATGTTTTTTTAAAAGTACCGCACTAAGTAGCTATATACATAGGTTTTAGTAGGGTACTATAATGGTACTATATTAATACTATTACTGTAACGCTGTAAGACTAGAAAGTAAGTGTTTTCGTTGAATTGATTTACCGAAAACATATACTTCCTGGTCTTTCAGTGTCACAGAAATAATATTAATGTACTGTATGTGAAACCGCGCATGGTACAGTCTGTTGCGTCATATACCCAACAAACTTTATAGTACTACGTAGTATTGTTCGTTACATGTACCTCACCAACGCGACGTGGCACGGTGCAAAAATGGGAAAACAATAAAAAAAATTATAATATTCACACACTGTCTGACAAAAATTGTTATAACTTGATCGTATTTCAACTGATGGACTAGTCATGAAATTTCTTAAAAATGCTTATCCTTGATATCTTTTGTATTGTAACTTATTTTTAAGATAGAACATTTTTAATGGTCGCTATTTTGGGTTGGTCTATTTATAAATCTGATACTTTGTGCATCGGTTGAACTTACTTTTTACTTCTTACCAACCAACCCTCCTTTTACTACTTACGTAACAAGTTTAAAGTCCATCGAATACAAGGAATTTAAAAAATGCGGATTCATTTGTAAACATCACATACAGACACACAGACAGAAACCCAGGCCATAGACCCATGTTTATGTGATGTTTTTGTATTGTTTTGACCGAAGGAATAAATATACAAAAGGGTTCCAGAGAGTTCAGGGACACCTTGTAGACAAATGTTATCATACAAAATCGTCTTATATGTTTTAGCTATTTTCTTAATAATCCAGTTATTGATTATTATAACCTCCTAACCATCATAAATAGGACTGATTAAGTGAAAATTAATTTTAAGAAGAAATCTAATCGTATCATCATGCAAAACAGTGTATATTTGTTATATTTTATTTAAATAAGCAATATACTTTATGTTATCATGCAAGTCAAATTACTCTTTAGGCTTTCAATTTACCATGGCGATTCCATACATTAATCAGTTAGTACTTTAATTTAACTCACTTATTGATACTCAAAACCTTGCATGCGTTGGAAAATTCAGCTTAACCACAGAATTACCTACCAAATCGTATTACCATACCATCACTGTATTTTCTAAGATGAATTGACGTAACTTAATGCCATTAGCATTATCACCTGAGCCACTGTCACGAATGGGCGCTTGGGCGTGGTGGCTTGTTGTCTTACGAATGTTTTAACATGGGGAAACACATCATTTTGATATACTGCTAACTAGGCAAGCACTATATCAATATGATAAAATGCCCTTTGAGAAGTTTGCCAGTTTGATTCTGAGAAAATTTAAAAGTCCATAACTGGACCTAGCTGTTCCTGTTCTTTGGTAGCCTGATTAACCAGTTGATCTTAGTCAGTAACAAAGATTTCATCTCATTCAATCAACAGTCATCGTAATTCGTTAATACAGGACTTGTCATAATTTATACACAATTACACACACACATAAACAATCTTCCTTGGGTTTACTCCAAACGTGTGTGAATAAAATAAAACTAATTGTAACTCATCTTTCTCTTACAACACGCACTCTGATTGTCGGCGTGAGGAAGAATTCGGAAATCTTTAAAATATTTTTACTGAGGCTGTATACATCTTTCTTACAAGCAATTACTTCACTCGTTAATCATTTTAATCGTTATCATTTTGCAATCATTTCACTCCTCCACTATTTTAAATAGCATAATTTTCAAATATTAAGTAATGAAATATAAACAGCATTAAAAGCGTAACGCAACTCAAGACTAGACACACAATAAAACTATTGGTTGGGTTTTAATATTGCACAAACTATTTTCCTGTATACGGCCCACATCTGTAACGCAACTCAATACTAGACACATAATAAAACTATTGGTTGGGTTTTAATATTGCACAAACTATTTTCCTGTATACGGCCCACATTTGTAACGCAACTCAATACTAGACACACAATAAAACTATTGGCTGGGTTTTAATATTGCACAAACTATTTTCCTGTATACGGCCCACAGTTTGTAACGCAACTCAATACTATGCACACAATAAAACTATTGGCTGGGTTTTAATATTGGACAAACTATTTTCCTGTATACGGCCCACATTTGTAACGCAACTCAATACTAGACACACAATAAAACTATTGGTTGGGTTTTAATATTGCACAAACTATTTTCCTGTATACGGTCCACATTTTTAACGCAACTCAATACTAGACACACAATAAAACTATTGGTTGGGTTTTAATATTGCACAAACTATTTTCCTGTATACGGCCCACATTTGTAACGCAACTCAATACTAGACACACAATAAAACTATTGGTTGGGTTTTAATATTACACAAACCATATTCCTGTTTACAGCCCAAATTTTATCTCCTGAATCGTTTAAAAATTCTCTCAAACTACTTTACCTCTCCCAAACACTCATATTGAACCAATTTGAGGGGAGAAGGAAGAGTTATGGGACCTGATTTATCTCATTGCATTTTAATGGGGGACTTACAGCATCGGTCATAAGACGATGCAAAATTTAATAGGGGGGGGGGGGGTAATATCTTTACTGCCTTTACCATAAATCCGTAGTAAAAAACACGAGGGGTGCGGGGAACGCTGGACATGATGTCATCTTTGTGGAGAGAACGCCTGTAGTTCTCTATCCCGCCACCAGAGGCGATACGAGAGGGCTGCTAGTTAAGCAAAGCACTCTGGCCTATAAGCTCCGATACATGGTTGTATAAGCTAAAATCTAAAGAAAATCAGATAATATTTTATTTTTTCCCAAAGCGTGTTGTTTACCGAATACTCGCGCAAATAATTTGTACGTAACTATTTTTTGAATTAGTCCAACCAACCTTAACCTTATACGAATTGAAGGGTTTCCGTTTTAAGCTCTGTGTTAATCTAGGGGTTTTTGTATTTTGTGACAGAGAGATTTATGGTATTAAGTTACAAATCTTGCTAACTATGGTGAAACATTTTGTATGGTCTGGTGAAAGGCCTTAATAAATTTCAACTACACAAATAAAAGACATTCGTCTAGTAACTACAACATGATCTTTCTAAAATGATATTTATTATTTATTATTTATTATATATATACAGACTGTCCCAAAAGTCCCGGACCGGTTTAATATTTCCTAAACGACAACAGATAAATCAATAAAATTTTGCACATTAACACCACACTAAAAAATCTACTTTTTTAAGGAACTATCAGTTTTCTGTCATATCATGGGGACGTCCCACGAGGAGTCAGAAGGAAATCTTAAATAGGAGCATAGGTCAATATGCACATCAGTTTAAAGGGCTTAGCTAGCAGAGTTCAATGCCGGAAACCGCGCCTCGAAAGGATCACCCGTTACAAAATGGCGGCCGTTCAAAGATTTCTTGAACCTGCCATTTTGAATCTTTGAACGACTGCCATTTTTTACTCAGGCGTTCTTTTGAGCTTGAATTTACGGCATTGTAATCTACTAGTAAAGACCTTTAATTTGATGTGCATATCGACCTATGCTTACGCTAACAAAAATGTTCTGACTCCTAGGGCTCTGCCCCCAAATGCAAATTAAATGAATCTTTGAACCACTGTTACTCTTGACTTGGTTGTCCGTTTGAGTTTAAATTTGCAGCATTATATTCTGCTAGTAAAGACCTTTAATCTGATGTACATGTCAACCTATGCTTCTATTTAAGATTTCCTTCTGACTCCTTGCGGGACGTCCCCATGATGTGACAGAAAATTTATATTTACATAAAAAAGTAGATTTTTATGTGTGATGTTGATGTACCAAATCTTGTTGATTTATCTGTTGTCGTTTAGAAAATATTAAACCGGTCCGGGACTTTTGGGACAGTCTGTATATATATATATATATATGATTAGGGAGTTCAGTTAAATTAAACAAAACTTATGTCAGATATTTACTATACATTGAATGCAAAACAACAATAGAACCATAATATACCGTCACGTTTTTCACTATTTATCAACCCAAGGATTTTATGTATGGTATGAAAGCAGCACACAATACGAACAATTTTGTAACATTTAGCAGTGGTGTGGTTTACGGTTCAAAAATAACAATACAAAAATTAATATTCAATACAAAATTAATATTCAATACAAAATTAACTACATCAATACATTTTAAAAGTAAATTAAATTGCCATTAACAACAAAATAATCTAGATTTAAAATGATTACAAACAAGATTTGAGTTTGGTTATCATTGAAGTGTAAAGCCCCCCATACACGGGCGATCATGTTCGTCACCAACACCGTCACGAGCATGCTCGCGAACATGCTTAATGTGTACTCGGGAGTGAAAAGTTGTATTTAAAGTAAATATTATATCTCAGTTATCATTATTTAATCTATGTTTTCTAATTTGTCTTCTTACCAAACAAAGATTGCCAGATCATTAAGAACCATTCGTTAAGAAAAAAGTGTTCTGGCGCTATCTCCCTATCCCTTTCTACCTGTGCCACCTTGCTATCCTGTTCTTCTTGTTCCACATCCAAATAATGTTCTTGCTTTTCCATCTCTTTAAGAGTCTTTACAGAAACTCCTTTTGCAATGGCGTTTTTGATATGTGTACACTCTTTCTTGTCCATTTGTGAATCGCTCATATGATAAGTGGTGATCGTATATTTGACGCATTGGTCTTCTGACGTGTCGATGACTTCATTACGCTTGTCGCTGTATAGGGTCCCATCTATGATAAGAAAATCGCCCCCCTTTGTTTCAGATGTCGTACTTGGACATTTATAGGCGATCGTATATCTACCTTGACTCAATTGGATTTTAAAATATCTGTAGCAATCCCCATAAATATACTTGTCACCTGTTTGGGATATTGTAAAAGATATTTCCTTTGAATGGTTGGGAAGAGTGTATTGTCTAATTTCATTTCCTAGAAGATCATATGAAATTACTTCTTTGTTTAGTAGAAACAAGTATTTAATGGTATATTTATAGCTAAACTGTTAACAGAAATTATAAAGAAAATTACGTAACATCAAACTTAAATTAACTGAAAGTATCTAACACGACAAATAGCATGATAAATAACTGAATATGTTTAGCAATGAAAAAATGAATACAGTGGATTATAATCATAAATTTTGTTAGAGATTCTAATTTGGAAAATGTTTTGTCTCATCTGTTTTTTTTTTATTTTTATAATGATTTCAACGATGATATTACGTAAATGTTGCCTTATAACAAAAAGCTTGAAACTCAATGCAACATCATTACATTTTATTTACACACCCATGTACACAAGTAAATGCTATATCTTGAGCTCTGCAGTTTATTTTTATTTTTTATTATTTTTTATTTTTCTTAGCGATTTGTTCTTGTGTTGAGAGCGATTTGTACGTGGCATTTGTTTGTTAAATGTGGTAATCATATCCATTTGATTGAAAAATAGCCTATCCAAATAGGATATTAGCTTCGGTTGTCATTTGATTGGTCAAACGTCAATTTAACGTTTTAAACTAAAAGCTAAGTTGATAGCAGCCTTGCACTAAAGCTAAAAAGATAGATGTTGTCAGCACTACTAATACTATTACATTGCTTAACTCTACGTTAGAAACCCGCGAGATTGTTACAAATTATATTTTCCCTAAGCGCTAAATTAGGTGATGAAACGGTAATATATAGATGGCGGTTTTATGTGAAAACCTGTCTATTACGAACACGCAAATCCGTAGCACACAATCATATCAGAAATGGAGGTTGAAAATATTCTGTCACCTCACAATTCGATTAAATGAATTCCCAATTGAACTTTTAAAATTTTGATTCCAACATTTTCGTATTATTAATAGGGAAACGGGTACTTTCCTGTTCAAGGAACATTCATTGTTATCGATGATTTCTTTTGATATTGATATTAACAAATTGGAACTTATCAGCTGACAACTACAATAAATAAATATTGTTCAGGGTATCAACAAACAATAAAAAAATATTATATTGAAATTAAACTGTTCTAAACCAACCTAACTAACCAAACTTGCTGTAACATTTCAAAATTTCGTTTGATAGCCTATTCCCCATATGCCTTTTCTGTTATCAAACGGAATTTTGAAACGGTAAATTAGCCTACAGCAAGTTTAGTTAGTTATTTTAGGTTAGTTTAGGGTAGTTTCATTTCTTAATCCAATACAAAGGCTATTATTTTTGCCTAAACCAGATTCATTCTGAATCCTATTGTCTAATACGAGCTATAACTCAATAACTCATTTATTATACGAAGTATAACTTAGACATATAGGGTTAGGCAAAAGTCTAAGACCCCCCCAGTTAACTTTTTAACGCGTTGCAGTAGGAAAACCAAATTCAGCACATATTTACAACATAAGAAATTGCACTTTTTCATCTAAGTTACAACTCTGCCCTAACCCCCAAAATGGGGTATTTTGGGGGCAGCCCCAAATTTTCAAATGTAAATACCTATCATGTGACCCCTTATTTTAAAGGCTTTATCAAGGGAAATTGAATGGCCCAAAACAGAGGTAAATATCGCACCCCTAATCAAAATGGCAGCTATTTTAATTATTAAAAATGGGCAAGCAATATAAAGTCTGGACACCCCCAGTTATCTTTAAAAATTTAATATTTTAATACTTACTAAAAGGTGAATTCTCTTTTTTTATAAAGGTATGCTGAGTTTAGTTTTCCTGCTATAACCTGTAAACAGTTAAAAGGGGATATTTCAAAATTATTGCCACTTTGATTAGGGGTGCGATATTGACCTCTAGTTTGCGCCATTTAGTTTGTCTTGAGAATTCCTTTAAAATGAGGGGTCACATGATAGGTGTTTACTTTTGAAAATTTGGGACTGTCCCCAAAATACACCATTTTGGGGGCTGGGGCAAAGTTGTAACTTTGATGAAAAAGTGCAATTTCTTATGTTGTAAATATGTGCCGAGTTTGGTTTTCCTACTTCAACGCGTTAAAAATGTAACTGGGAGGTTTCAGACTTTTGCCTAACTCTGTATTTGCTATGTCTGTCTGTCTGTCTGTAATTTAAATGCGTTTAAAGATATTAAATAAGATGTCTGTCTGTCTGTCTGTAATTTAAATGCGTTTGAAGATATTAAATAAGATGTAATATGCATCGTAAATAGAAAACAAAAATATCGATATATCTAAAAGAAATCATCGATAATAATGAATGTTCCCCTTAAGAGGAAAGTGCCAGGAAACGCACCCAGATTCAGAATTGAATATAATTAATATATAGACACAATGAATATTTCGGTTTGTCACTACAATGAAAACGACAATTTTTGTTAAATGTTGTTTTAAAACTCACTACAAAGTAAAATTACTATTCAATTGAAATAGCATGCAACTACTCTTTGCGTGGCAGACTTGGACAGTCAAATCTTTATAATTGTTATTAATTATTAGTATTTAATTTATTAGTGTATAATTATATTTACCTGATGGTTGTGAATGAACCATTGTGAATGAAACAATGAATACCTGAAAATTATTTTAAATAAATTATCGAATATTCTGTCTCATTAGTATTTATGTACATTTAATTTTATTATATGTATAAATGTAAATACGTAGTTTGCATCTTAATTGAATTTTTTTATTTAAAATAGTATTTTATATATCAAATTCTCATGAAATTACCAGTAGACCCCCTCTTAACCGACCTCGCATTAACCGATAATCGGGCTATGCAACCTTGTTTGTAAAATATTACCGTTTGTTTTAACCTACCCTGCTTTGAGAGCAGTTTGCCTTAACCGCCGCTTTCTAGGAATCTCGGGACTTTAGCCCTACGCTCAGCGATGGGGGCCATACGCTTATCTCCACAGGATGTGACTAAGAATAAGTTGGTTTTTATTTACAAAATGGTTGTCTTTTTAATTTCGACCAAAGGTTCTGTACTATATTGTGATATATTTGGAAAGCATCAATTAATATTGCAGTACTAAAGTTATCAAAGTAAGCATTTTTATTGACTCTTGCCTACAACTATAATTTATTTCACTGAAGGTATTTGACTTAAAACCCTGTTTTGTGTATATTTGTGACTTTTCCTATCAATATGAAAAAAGAAGATAAACAGTTAATTTTATAAAAATGCAAGTAAGTGCATTGATTATTTTTTACGCATAAAAGTAAGATCAGGAAGAACCCGAGTACACATTAGGCCCCCCATACACGGGCGAGCATGTTCGTGATGGTGTTGGTGACGAACATGCTCGCCCGTGTATAGGGGCTTTACACTTCAATGATAACCAAACTCAAATCTTGTTTGTAATCTTTTTTAATCTAGATTATTTTGTTTGTATAAGATCTCACAGCGAAAGAAGAACGTTTGAGTAGAGCGTTGTAATATAATTAGTTACACACTGGAGCTATAAATAATTGTGAAAAACCATGAAGAAAGTTTTTGTTCAGTTGTTTCTATGTAGCTCACAAGCCACACATTTCCATAGCTTCTTTCCCTTTAAAATCTACTTACTTCCCATGTAAAACTTAAATGTTTTGCGCAAGAATATGTACAATAATACTTCAACTCAACATTACCCTATGATTTTGTATCATTAAAATTATTGTATTCTAGACATACCAAGAGGACTCGCACCCTCATCAAGGACAAATTCTTTGAGAAACTCCTAATATAGTTGCACAAACTTAGTCGTAATACATAAAGAACCACTAGCTACAGCCACAAGTTGTTAAATGGTGTTTTGACGTCATTAGAGCTATTAAACAAGTGGCACAGGTGTTGTTCACTACTATTGAGTATGACTACACAGCGCAATAATATAAAATAGTGAACTAAGTATGAACTGAGTGTGAACTAAGTATTTCCGTTGATTCATTGCCACTATGTTTTTTCAGGTTGAAATTTTAAAACTATACGTGTTTAGGCAAAAGTCTGAAACCATTTTAATGCGTTGAAGTAGGAAAAACAAACTCGGCACATATTTACAACATAAGAAATTGCACTTTTTCATCAAAGTTACAAATTTGCCCCAGTGCTTGCCAAAATGGTTTATTTTGGGGGCAGCTCCAAATTTTCAAATGTAAACACCTATCATCATGTGACCCCTCATTTAAAAGGGAAACTGTTTAAAATGAGGGGTCACATGATAGGTATTTACTTTTGAATATTTGGGGTTGCCCCAAAAATACCCCATTTTGGAGACCAGGTACAAGTTCTAACTTTAATGAAAAAATGCATTTTTTTATGTTGTAAACATGTGCCGAGTTTGGTTTTCCCACTGCCACACGTTATAAAGTTAATTTGGGGTGTCCAGACTTAATCTTGCTTGCTCATCTTAAATTAAAATGGCTGCCATTTTGATTAGGGGTGCGATAAAGACCTCTTTTTTGCGCTATTTAATTTCTCTTGATAAACCCTTTAAAATTAAGGGTCACATGATAGGTGTTTACATTTGAAAATTTGGGGCTGCCCCCAAAATACCCCATTTTAGGGGCTGGGGCAAAGTTGTAACTTTGATGAAAAAATGCAATTTCTTTTGTTGTAAATATGTGTCGAGTTTGGTTTTTTTTCTGCAACGCGTTAAAAAGTTAACTAGGGGGTTCCTGACTTTTGCCTAGCCCTGTATACAAATTCTGTTTAGAATTAGTTTATTTTAGGCTGTGTTGAGTTAGGTTAGTTTAGAACTCAGCCATAACTCGAAACTCAATCGTTTATTGTTAAATACAAATTTTATAGTTTTATTGAATCGACGGAAAATTAACAAACATTTTAAATTAAATGACGTTTTCATAACTGAGGAAGATATAAGGTTTAAGCTTAAAACTAACCGTATTATTATTTTTAACGAAACGCATTATTGAATTAGTAATCACACTAAGCTCAGATCTTACATCTACTAGCACAGCTACATATTGATCGTGGTAAAACATTATTACTATTATAGTGCATAGGTACGTCAATATAACATCACATCTCTTTTAAACTTTAAAATGTCTTGTCTATTTCCCAACACATTGTAATATACGTTAAACGAATAGAAAATCATAGCACTTTCTATATAATTTGCAAAATGTAGCTTTGTTACATACACTGGTGTCTTAGATTACTATGGTACACCAACTGGCATTGTCCAGAAGAGGGCCGTCACTATTTACACTGTTAAAAACCCACAGTTTAGGTTAGGTGATTTTTCATCCGTTCAGTAAATTAAAAAATACGTGTTAGTAAAGCTATAAACTCACCTAACCTAAACTGTTGTTATTCCACAGTTTAAAAAGTGGCAGCCTTCTTCTGAAAAAGCCTCCAACTGCCTAATCTAAAGCACAGTATTTCAAGGAATGTGAATATATCAACAATGCGCAAATTAGAGTATAACCTAGATAAAAATGTAACAAGGGCTGATTCCACTGAACTTAAGACTAAAGTGATGGCCACCCGCATCAGTGCGATATGTCCAGGATAACAAAGGAGATAATGTAGAACATTAAGGATTTAGATCCTGTACCTTTTGTAACCCATTCCTTGAAAATTCTGTCTACTGGCCATTATGAGCGTAAAGCGCTTCTACGTAACATAACAAAATTGAAATACCACAAAAATCCATCGGCAATTTTATTATTCTTCAGTGTAATTGTTATTTTAATATACTCTTGCACGAATCATTCCAAAATTATAGTATTATTTTCAACTGTATTTGTTTCTTCATAAGAAAACAAAATTACGAGGGTGTAGAAAAACTCGTCATATTTTAAAGTAAAAATATAGCCTATTGTTTTTTTTTTTTTTTTTTTAGAATGGTCCAAAGCTTGATCTCCAAATATGTTTGAAAACCGATTATCTCCAAATATGTTTGTAAATTGCTGAAGATAAAATTTTTATTTTCGAACTTTGTCAACCGTTAAGAGTAGTTAACCATTTATAGTCTTATATTATCCTACATAGCAGGGGTGGTCAGAGCGCCCAAGTCACATCCTATTCTAATATTGAGTTTAGGTATAGAAAACTGTTTATTTTTATTTTCCTTTCCACACTTTACCAAAATATATGTCATAAACTTATTCCTTCACACATACGACTCAAAACTGTATTTTATCAACAATAATGAGTATGACCCCTCAAAATGTCACTGAAGTCAAATTTAGATTAAATATATTTTTAAAACTGTTTATCAACTAACTGAACATAGTTTCAAACATAATTATATAAAAAAATAAGATTCTGAGACCATCCATAGTAAGCATTCAATGTTAGTCCTCTTGACTGTGTTAAACAATAACTAAAAAAACTTTTCAAAAATTATATAAAAAATAGAAGTAAAACTTTTCAATCTTCTTTAAAAGAGTATATTTCACAACTAGAGTCATATGAAGTAAATGTTTTCAACACGAGCTAAAGTTTTACTTTTCATTTAAAACACATCCATTAAAACTGATTTTTACATATCTAGGGAGAAATGAGCTACTTTGATATCTTACTTTATAGTTGTTGACCTCCTAAATCCAAATATACAATTATTTTACACTGTAGATCAATATTACTGAAGATATCGCCGTTCAAATATACAACGTTTGACTAAACAAGGTAGGACGGATGACATTTACAAATGGAATGAACTGTGGGTGAAATAGGGCTACAGTGAATGGTTTTCAACCCTTGATACGTCAAGCAACTGAAAGTGACAACTTTATTAGCATCTGATTCTGTCATCGGCAATAGGCCTAATGACGTTACTTCACTTCACTACACTGGGCTGCTATGCCATGTTTAGGTCAAGCTTTATGCTAAACTAGTGTACATGTTGCTCGAAATCGAGCAATTGCAAAGAAGTACAGGAGTTATTTATAAACAAATAACTTGTTTAAAAACTAATAACAGTCATAATTTCTGATGATTTTAAAAGAGTCAACTATAAGATTATTAACTAAAGGAAATACTCACTATTTACATGACAGTCCTATTCCAGTTTAAAGGGTTAATTTTTAACAATCAATCTTCCCATGTACGGGAAAAGGTAAGCTTACATTAAGTTAACGTAAAAAGACTGTCAGCTTTTATAAAGTACCGTACCTAAGTTGTTTAGCCAATATGTAGACAATAAGGTGTAGGCTACTTTAAACTCTACAGGATAGAGTTAGGCAAAAACTGGCAGAACTCTGAAATGGTGTTATTTATCATAGGCTTACTCATATGCCAAATCCTTAGGATAAAAATGCAATAACTAATAACCGATATCATTCAACACAAACCAACATCCAAAACTAAACACATTTTTAATACAACATAGATAATTTACACATTGACTGTTTTACATATGCTCTTCTTCTCACTATTAATTTTTGCTTCGCAACGGGAAAAATCTGTTTCATAATCATTGAAATAGATTTATAATAAATAATCTATCCAAAAGTTTAAGATTAAAAAATAGTTGTTTTACATGGTCAAAGGAAAATACATTTTTTTGGATCAGCTGTCGGAATTTGTGAAGTAGAAATTTGACAGTTCTGGTTGTTTACAATAAAATGTCAAAGCAAATGTAAACATTGTGAATTTTCTCATGCTTCCATGGAAACGAATAATTTAATATTTAATTTCTGACAACAGCTGGAGTTTCAAAACAATGTTTGTTTCCCATGTTAATCTTATGGAGGAATACGAAACTTTAAAGGGCCCTAGGGCCTCACTCTCAAATTATTTACCTAAAAAGAAAGTTTCCTGCACAACTTCACGTTACGCTCTTTCCAATGACACCAAAGACGTGTCAATCGGTTCAGTAGTTTCGGAGGAGTAATTGTCACAAAAAACCTGCTTGCGTATTAAATAAGTATAGATCATGACTGCGTTAAGTGTTTTTAACTTAGGTTGGATTAGGTTAAAATCAATCAAGTTGCTAGTTTATGTTACCTACAGACATTTTTTGTACAATTAAAACCCTGTGCAAACACCTTAAAGTGCTCTTAAAAAATTCTTGAAATAATTCATTATTCATATTCCAGAGAAGGATGAAGTTCAGAAAAAAAAAATTAAAACTTATATTTATTAAACTTACAGGATAAGACAACATCTATGAACGTTCATTCACAGTACAACTTTACGACCAAAGTTCAATGTTGAACAACTAGTCTCCCTGAATACTGTAGCCATGCAGTGTTTCCCTTTGCAAATTCTGGAAAAAACAAGCCAAGTAATTTGAACCCACCAGGTGATGAACAACTGAATCAAGATTAACGCTGAGAGATAAATATGCTGTGAGCTTACTCCTATGGGGCTGTTATTCAACCATTATTTAACGCAAGAAGTGAACAAAGCTTGAAGAAATCCGTTCTTTAAATCCTTCCTGGTTTATCTTTTCACATCATAACGGTTGTTTTAGATCATTTACAGATTTACTTTGTTTTCTATCATACTGGTTGCAAATATCGTAAAAAATATTCTCTTAAATTAAGGGGCAATAATTTTTTTTTTTTTAGTTTGTATCTTAATAAATTAGTGGACTTAAAACTTTTTTGGACTAAATAGATTGTTAGCTAATGTTTGGATTAAGTATCACCCAAAAACTACTAAGGTGACAATAAAAATACAGTATTTTCCCTATTATTATTCAAATATATATAAATAACTTCTTGATCAGCATTGTACGTGTTATTAAATTTACGGAAAGTAAATAAAAGAAACGTCTTATAACACTTAAAACATATATTTACGCTTATACTGTTACTCACAAGACGGTAAATATACCATCTTTTTTGTATATTTACCGTCTTGTGAGTAACAGTATATTTCATCTTGACTCTAATATAATTTTGTTTTAATTATTATTTCATTCTTTTGAACAACAAACAATATATCAGTTAAAATACACTAAATCGTAAGAAATCTCCTTCAAACACCTTCCCAAACATATCAACTTCCAACAAGCGTCCCTGTATAAGAGAAAGTATCATACCATAATACGGCACGTTGCCAAGTATTAACTCATGAAATCAATATTTGATAGTTTCTTGTTTTTCTATATTTATTTCTAACAAAGGTTGACAACTTTTCAAATGATAATAAATGGAGTAATTATTTTAATTTGTTTCATAAATTATATTTTATGTTTTACGACTACTTTAACCTTATTATTTGTTTTTAAAAAAAGTTCCAAATTATATTTTCATTTTTTTAAATCAGGATTTGTAGATTTAGTTTCATTATTACTGACTTCAACAATTTCCATTTTTATATACTCAAATTTGAAATAAAACCATATATAAATATTCCTACAGTTACTACAACCATTCATTTGAATGTCAGATTCTATTGATACTTCTCATATTTTATATAGACAGTTTTGACAAAAGAATCAAACTACCCTCTTTCATAAATGGTAAGAAATCTCTAGTAAGCCCTTTTCGTACAAGTAGTATAAAAACTAAATGTTTTAGTAACAACATATGCTTCAAAATAGCCATAATGGGTAAACTATTAGCAGATTCTAAAAAGGATTACCACAACATTTTAAATTACTTCAAATATGTATCTATAAGTAATCGTTATAAATGGTGCATTTCCTTTCCTGTTAAACTTGACGAGATACAAGTATTTGAAACCACAAGTAATATATCAATCAACGTCTACACACTAGACAGTAAGAATAAAAAAAATAATTCCCCTTAAAGTGACACCCCAAAGAAAACATGATCATCGAGATATACTATTGTACAGTAACCATTACATGTGGATAAGAAATTTTGAAGCATTCATGGATAAATTATTAGTGAAAACATCATCTAGACTGTACATTTGTAGACAGTGTTTCAAACATTTCCATAAGAAACTCCATCTTCTGAATCATGAAACCGTCTGTGCAACAACTCCCTCAGATCTAATTGTCACACTACCAAAGACTGGTACTAAACTGTTCTTTAAAAATTACCACAAACAGTTGAAGGCACCCTTTGTCATTTACTGTGACATAAAAAGTAAGTTAGTCAAAGAGGATACCTGTGAACCAAATCCAAATACATCATTCACTCATCGTACAGGGACATACTCAATAGAAAGTCTCACATACAATATCATAGATGAATCAAGTAAAATGATACGTTCACTTACCTTTACAGACATATAGTCATTCACAGGAACCCCCACAATGACATCATCATGAACAATCACCCTCTCACTCACACTCTCCCTCTCTCTCTCTCTCTCTCTCTCTCTCTCTCCCCCCCTCTCTCTCTCTCTCTCTCTCTCTCTCTCTCTCTCTCTCTCTCTCTCTTTTAATACTCTCTTCTTCCTCCCATTTTCCCCTTTAACTATCTCTTTCTCTTACAATAACCAACAACCACCCTCAACTCACATACACTACCTCAATCACATATACCCCTCCAATCAAAAATACAATCACACTCACACATAAATAAAAATTTTCAATTTCATATTAATTCTCCATAAAATCCTCTCCTATCATAACTACTAAGAGGTCTAGTTGCATTGTTCAAAGACTATTCGATTGTTGATTTTAGTTGGTATGACAAATTTCCTCAAGGTACATTTTAAGTATAAATGTTACTTTCGTTTAGTTATTTAAATTTTTCATCAACAATCAATTCAAATAAAAATTACCGAAACATGAATAACTGTAAACGTTTAGGTAATTAACACCGTATGAAAAATTGCTTAAATAACATGAAAACTAAGCTAACGTATAATCTACAATCTACAACAAGGAGAACAAATATTGTACAATCACTTCAATTTACAACCGAACTTGTAACAACATAAAAGTTAAATCAAATTTTCCAAGGGTGGTTGCACATAATAAGGGAACGGTGTAGTGGAGTGTGCTTGCTGTAGTAATTAAACTAGAGATTCCAGCTCACATAACCCTCTAACATTGCATTCAAGTTATTATTTTAACAAATATGTCCCAAAAATGTATTTGTTTAAGGAGTTTAATTGTTTAAAATTTCATACAGATATATATGAAAAATCATTTGTGACTGTAAACTGGAATGGACATCCACCACCAGTTGTAAATTTAACCAACATTTTTACCAAGGTTTACAGAAGTTTAAAATGTCATATTATACATTGAATCATCTATGGAAACCATACGCAGCCTTTTTTGAAACAGCGCATGAACGTGCCTTAACTTCTAAACTCATTTTAAAATTATATTATCTACCACAGTGTTTGATCATTTATATCATTCATATGCTATGATTTACAATAAATATTCCAAGAAATAGTGAAATGCATCACCATATTCTGTCAAAAACTCAACCTTCAACTATAAATTTACACATTCCACTTGCATCTTTAAGTTAAAGCATTGACTATTGGATACAGAAGGTTAAAGTCAGTAGTAAAC
Organism: Macrosteles quadrilineatus; assembly: GCF_028750875.1. Classification (NCBI taxonomy): domain Eukaryota; kingdom Metazoa; phylum Arthropoda; class Insecta; order Hemiptera; family Cicadellidae; genus Macrosteles; species Macrosteles quadrilineatus. Next base: position 67,644,955 of record NW_026542597.1, read on the forward strand.
TATAGCACTTTTAGGCCGGTTTTATGCACCGCGACAGTCGCGTGTCGCGTGTCGCGGCGCGACTCAAGTTCTATTGAGTTAAATGGGAGCATTTATGCACCGCGACAGCGACAAACTGCCGCGTGAGCGACTCGGAGATCTCTAAATACCCGCGACAGGTTTTAGAATCGCACTTCAAAAAATGTGTCGCGCGTGGTTCAAGTTCTATTGGATCAAATAGGCACGTTTATGCACCGCGACAGTCGCGGCACGACAGTAGTATTTTTCATACTCCACGTGGTATATTCTCCATATATTTATATTGATTAATGTTAATAATTAATACATAAATGATTGCTTTACCCTTTATTTGTAATACAAATTAAATAATATTATTATGTAATGACATTTTTCAGAGGGTTGACCCAATTCCAGCTGTAAATTGTATGTGTTGTTTAAATAACTAGGGTTTTGTCATTAATGTGTACAGCACTACATGATCGATATTTAAACAACTTAATAATCACACCTACATCACAACCACAACACACAACATTGGATTGAGAACTGACTGAGTTCTTTAATTCCCCAACCACCGGATGTAAGTTTACACGACAAAAAATGTCGCTGGCGCGTGACCGATCGGCCAGCCGCAACAAATGTAGCGACTGTCGCGGTGCATAAAACCAGCCTTAGGGACAAAAAATGATTAGACAAGTAATTAAAAAATAAAAGGTAAAACAGCATATATTTTCTCTATGCAGATTTGTCACGGCAAGAGGTCCTGCTCAATGTCAGCTGATTCCGCCACCTTCGGCAACCCCTGTCACCACCAGTCCCGCATGTACCTCAAGGTCGTGTACACCTGTGGTAGGTGTTCAAATCCAAACAAAGACGATTTTGTAGATTTTATTCTCTCAAATCTGTGTGTGCAGCTGAGTGAATAGATCAGGGGTTATAAAACAGATGTTTTCAATGATTTAGTCAGGGGGAGAGTTAGAAGGAGTACAGCGTTGGTTTTGCTCCCAAAGGTCACGGACTCAAATCTTGCCAAATATTAATGGGTTGGATCACGTTATACCGGGTAATTTAATTTAATTTGACCATTAGCAAAAATGCACCATACAAACTAAAGGTGCAATAATTAGCAATTGCACAAAGGGAAACTTTGAAAGCTATTTAAATAAAATGTGCACTATTTATATAGTAATATATGATTTATTATTTAAATGAACTTGCCATCTTCAAAATTTTACTTTCTTAGAATGCATCACTTACTAACTTTTTGTAAAAAATATTCTACTGCATTCGTAGTAGGACAATAACCTTTAAACATCATGCTTCATATCATTAATATTATCCAACATTTCCAAACGTATTAATGTGTCAATCCGATTTTCACAAACACATTAATAGCAAATGAATTTCATAATTAAGTACTTCACTGCAACGTAAAATTAACCAGGTTCAATGTAATATGTCTGTGAAACTGTAATAAATCTCTACGAGAAGATGTATTAGATGAGCTTGAGCTAGAGTATACAAAGGTAATGAATAGTTGTCGACTTAATGTATGCACAAGCACAAGGTAAATAAACTCATACCACGGATATCTTGTATTCCTGATGTTGCAGCTGTTGTAATACATTATGCAAATTGAAGCGTGGTCGAACATGTATTTACTGTCTGCATTTTATTGTTGACATCGACATTGTAGCTACTATATTGTCAGTTGAATACAAAACAAGTGAAAACTTTGATCTTAATTATATTAAATAACTAGATCTTTTTGTGCTTCTGTGAGTATTTCTTGGGTCTAAAGTTATTTACTGTGTGTCAGTTTTATTTTTGTTTCAGGCAATTTTACCAAGAATTATTTTTTTCCTCTTCTCAAATTGTATATTTTGAGAATTGTGTAAACAAGATATGTATTTATTATTTAATTTCTGAATGTTGTACAATTGTTTTTGTAGTAAGTTTTTTTTTACTGTTTTATTACTGTATTAACCTAAACGTTCAATAAGGGACGTAGCTTAGCATTTGAAGTTCGAGGCTTCAGTCCTAAAAACTGGAGTTAAAAATCTTGGCAAACACCAATAGCTTTTGAACCATTTGAGTTTATACTAGAAAGACAGCAGTAAACATTATGTTCCAGGTAGAGCTATGAGTATACATGGTCCTCGAAAATATCGGGTGGGAAATTATTATAATATTTTAACCAGTGCAGATAGTGCAACGAAACTGTGCAAATAAGTATTATAAGTATCATAAGTATTATGAGCACATACGTAAAGGGTGCGCCAAAATAACCTGACGGGTTTTAATACTAAATAACTCAAGAACAAACTACAATTTCATGTATTAAATAACGTTATATTGTACACACTACTAAGCAATTTTCATTAATGAAAAATTATATCACTCAGGTTATATCACCTTCTCCTAAACACAGGCTTCCATTTTTTTTTTTTTTTTTTTTTTTCATATTTGCAGTCACCTTCGCCTGATGAATAGAAGCAATCTCTTTCCTGATACACTGCTCGAGTTCAGGGATGGCTTGAAATTTCGAAACAAACATTTTGCTTTTTAAGTATCCCCACAGCCAACAGTCACACAAAATTAAGTATGGGGATCGAGCTGACCACAGCACATCACCAAACCAAGAGATCACTTTACCGGGAAAGAGTTCACGCAAAACTGACATTGAATTTTTGGCTGTATGACAAGTTGCGCCGTCCTGTTGAAACCACGTGTTAGTCATGTCTATCCCTCATAACATCCGCAGTTGTGGAACCAAAAACCCCCTCAGTATTTCCAAATAGCGTTCCGAGTTTACAGTGACAGGGGGGTGTTCCCACTTTCGTCCTCAAAAAAATATGTTCCGATGACTACAGATAGTGCCACACCACACTGCACCACACTAGACAGTAACTTTCTTTTGACGACGTGATGTTTTACCAAACTTAACCTAAAAATGGCATAACATAAGCAATCGTTCACCACAACAATGAGGTCTCTAGCTAGTATAACAGCTGACTTATTACAAAACAGAAACCGTCAGGTTTTTTTGGCGCACCTTTTACATAAATATCCATTTTCAAGCAAATAGATCTTTTACTTTATACTATGACAGTTCACAAGGAGTCGGAAGGAAGTCTTAAAGAGATCATAGGTTGAATTGTTAATTTAATTAAATGTACATGTTGGGAAATCGCAGAGTCACAAACTCTACTTCAAAAGGCCCATTCTAGCCAAAACGGGAGCGGTTTACAATAATTAAGAACTTGTTTGCTGGTTACTAAGCTGCCATTTCATGTAATTTTTAACTACGAAAACAAAAAAGTTGATTTTTAAACTGTAATTTTTAGGCTGCGAATATTTTTTGTCAGGTTTGTAGCACTGTGCTCTCCTTAAGAGACCGCCAATTTGATGTACTACTTATCTACGCTCTTCTTTAAGGTTTAATTATAACTCCTTGTGGACCATTCACAATATTTTAGTAAAGTTAAATGATTGTTTCAAAAACAATATTTGTATGTAATAAAAAGGTAGCTACTACAATGTTATGTAAATTACTAAGTTGTTCAGCTTGTTATTTACTTTGTACAATGTTTGTCTAATGTCACTACGATTTGTGTTTATGTCCCATCTTCACATTAGGACTTTAACTTTTTTTGCTCATTACTTCAGGCTAGTCCTTTAGGTTCGTGACACTATCACATGTATAAATACCCCCCCCCCCCCCCTTGGTGATTGGCGGAATTTGAACCCAGTACCTCGGGCTTTGAAACCCTGAGCTATACTAGACCAGCTCGCTTCCCTAGTAAATGTCGTTACAATAGCTTTACTACGCAACCCTGTGTTCTAGTTCCTCGCACCGTGCTGCGAGAGCAATACGAAGAGAGGCCTGAGAAGGACGAGACTCTAGACACGCAGGACACAGACATAGATGCGTATGACGTGGTGGATGACGCACTCAGGGAGAGTAGTGTGTATTCTGCTTCTCCTGTAGGAGGCGCCGACAGACCCGGGGGCGCCAACACGTCTGTGTCCGCGGCGCCCTCTGAGGCGCCACCTAGGTACCACACGTCAGACCCCTCACCTAGAGGTGGGCAGCATGCTAAACTAAGGGTTAAATAGTTAGAGTCTAAATCAACGAGGTCTTAAGAATTTAATTTGAACCTTATTTCTAAAAATATGTTTTATTAAGGTGACAATTTTTATTTAAATATCTATCAACATAGGTGAACATTTTTATGAAAGGAGTTACTGGTAATATGCAATTAAATATTTAGGACCTATTTATCCATGTTTTCATTAGGAAATACAATTTCGAACTCATTGTATATGTATTGATTAATAATATTATTTACTAGAGTGTAAAGCTACAATGTCTTGCAAATTTAATTAAAATGTAGTTTCTTAAAATATGTATCAGTATAGGAGTGTTTTCACGTTTTCCCGATAAAATTAAAATGTTTAAACATTTAGAACCATGTCTGCCGTTTCAGCTATTAAAAGTCTTACACATTTTGCATATTTAGTTTTGATTTTTATGATTGTTTTTTGGAGTAAACATGTACATGGCTGTAGCCAATTCTACATTCAGATAGAACATAGTTGTTGAATGAACCATAACCACTCATAGAGTGTTCTAAAAAAAAAACCAATTTCTCCTTTTGGTTGTGGTATTCTGTCATTTTTGATGGGATGAAAAATGCGCTTAAAAAACCAGAGTTTTCATTTTTATTAATGGTTTTAACAATTTCTCATTCTAAATTAATAAAAAATTTACGTCAGCTCAGTCTAGGTAAATCAATCGAACTACGTTGATTTTTTTATTCTGAAATTGCTACAAGGTTAGTATAATATGTGCATAAGAAGATAAAACGTGCATACCTATAATTTTTTTGTAGACAAATTAAACCAAACAATCAATTAGGTTGTTCTAAGTTATTTCTTATTAACTTTCACAGACCTACAATAATACTTTTATACTTTTATGATTGCCTTGACAATTTTCATTGTATCGACCTTACAATTCATTTATTCTAAGGTTTGGTTTTGATTTAGACTCTTTATAACTTATTTTAACTTTGATGCATTTTTCAATGGAATATCACTTTTAATTAGCCTAGTAGTCGTTAACGTAGTAGACCATATGATACTGATGTCCATTGTTATTCTTTCAATTTTGCCTTATTCGACAAAAAAATATATTTTGTAATATGTTATAAAACTAAAATATGATTATCTTTTACCCAATATTAACACTGGCACACGGAAATAATTTAGTTTACCTCAGTCAAAGTAACAAAGTATCAGTTTGAAATAGATACGTTGAAGTTTAGAACTACAAGTCAGGTTCTGGTAAAGCAAATAACAAACAGGAACTAGAACTATTGGACTGGTAACTTTGTTACTCGCCTTTCATAATAGATTTCTCGTGCTGAACATTTCTGATGAAAGCTTGCTATGTTTGTTACTCAGAAGATTGAATGCATATAATTAGGTGTTAATTCTGTGTAAAAAATAAACTTCAATCTCAATAATTAACCAATGTCAAAATTATTTTGACAATGACACAAGTTAAATGCATAACGGAAAAGCTGTGGAACAATCAAATAGTATTCTTTAGAAGAAGTTGACATTTAGATTTCATGAAAATTAAGGACTTTGAATCACCAAAGAAACTACTAAGGACACTTTGAAAAATATATATGCATTTATCATTGTTCGATGTATACTCTTATGTGACATAAGTAGAAATTATGTGTAGTAATATGTGCAAATAGTGATGTAAAGTCCTGTATTCCTCACTAACTGATGTAGATATAGCACAATTGTGATAAGTTTGTGGTGGTGTGGTTTGTAGCTTGCTCTCCTCTCCCTCTCACCCTCTCAACAGCTTCTCTCTTCACGCTTATAAGCACCTAACTTAGCTAAGCACTCACAATGCTTTACAGAAACTCGTAAAAAGCGTTCAAGTTTTCTCCAACTTCAATGAATAATGACGCACCGGTCTGCGAAACCTTTGTGGTGTTGTCAAGTGTGAACCAATGAATTTTCATAAAGAGTTTTCAGCGTTTGATGTTGTATCTAAAAATGTTAGGGATATGTGCTAATTTTTTTTATGAATAAGTAACTTATGCTTAAAGTTACAGTACATCGGAAGTACAGCAAGCACCGTGTATATAATTTTCCGGTAATAATTTCGATTGATTAAATGATTTCAATATTTAAATCTCAAAATTAATAAGTATCAAAATTTTGACTGGGCAGTTACAAAATGTCCTGAAGTTATAATTCCAAATATTTTAAAAGTACCAAACCTTTATTAAATTTTTAGCACTTTTCTCACTCAAAACTAAAAGGATTAAAGAGTAAACACTGTTTTGTCACCATTGCACTTATCAACTAACGGCTGTGAACAATAACAAAGTCGGCTTGTTTGTGTAAATAACCAACTGTAGTTGTGTGATGGGTAACGCATTGTGTTGGTATGCTTAGGTCGGTCCCCCTTCCCCCCTTTGGCGACCCCCCGTCCCCCCACGGACCTCCAGGGGGACGGGGACCCCCTGGGCTCGGAGCTAGAGCAAGTTACAAACTCCACCGTCTCCCCATACGCCAACGAGAAAACGCGAGTGATTGGCTTCATTTCTGAATGGATTCATACATACGATTTCTTATCTAGTAAGTAAAGATTGGATGTGGTGTTTACAGTAGAGGAATAGCTGGTTTTGTGTGTAATATTGCAGGGACAGTGTTTTATTAAATAGCCTGAATACAATATGAATAGTTTCGGGATGTATCAAAGTCTCAGAAGAGTCGTCTTCCTTTCCTTCAATTCCTTTATAAACGGGTTCCTATTTGGATGTTTAGGCCTAGATGAATTAAGATATTTGTTATTATTTAGAACCAACCATATAAAATTGAGGTTTCCACCCTAAATAGTATGTATAAAAAGTACCGTAGTCTCATATTATCTAAACATTAATGTATTTGTCCCCTTAAATACCCTTGTATACAAAGCCTCAGGCATAGAATTAGTTAGGGAAATGTATTCTTTATTGAAAAACATAAAACCTGGTGATATTCATGGATATAACATACTTGATAAGAGATGAGGAAACTAGACTTTTGTTACTCGAACTTATCCGCCCCCTAAACAAAATTTATGTTAGCTATAGTGAAATACTTCGTGGTGTTAACACCACTTATACCATCCTAAAATATAATAACCGATTTAAATATTACCACCGCCCATATTTAAACTTATTCCACTAAGCTATATACTGTTGTAATAAACGTAAACAACCCTTAACCTTACCAGTTCTTTAGAAGCTAAGATACAAATGACGTTCCAGAGAACAGAGAGAAGCTGGTGCTGTACCTGTCAGTGTCCATCAGCGCTGGTCTGCTCTCCCTGCTGGTGCTGGTCATCACGAGGTTGCTATGGCAACGACGTCGTCCGCAGATACCTCAGTCCACTACGTTGCCCAGCTACGTTGATGATCTCAGCGAAGTTGACACGGACATAGACCTGACGTCCACCGCTCCCGCCACCATCACTATTCTGTCCAGTCCACTACCACCTGGAGAGGTAGGCCTACGTGTGCAGAGCGTTGGTACATTTCTTTTTATGTTCAGCGGTTTTCACTTGAACGGTTACAGGAAGCGATGCTTTTATGCTTATATTATTTTAGGGAAGCGGTCCAAGCCCATGTGTTGTGGATATGAACTGGATCCGTCTCTGACGCACCAAGGAATCTTCTTGTTTGAAAGATTCAAATAAATGTTAATAACAACAACTATTGATGTGGATTTGCACCTGGGAGGGTGTTGTTTTAAGTAGTCTCGTTTATTTATTGAGAAACATGTAATTGATCAATAATTGAGGTTTTTAGTAGTCTCGTAAAAGAAAAGCCTCTCCCAGTAAGAAACAAGTTTGCAGAATGCACTCAACTGTTTATCTAGATAATTTTTTTATTAAGTCTTTGTCCGCGATAGCTGATACGCTAGTTTGAGACCTGCACCCTTCTCTATTTTATACCTGAGGTCACCCAATTAATTGTTTGTCTTTGTGACCACACTATACGCTCTTACGCTAACCTTAGATTACAGCATGGATCAATAGTACTTGGTTAAGAAACAGTTAGGATTAAAATAAACAGTATCAATAAAGACACATACTTTCTCCCATTAGCTTGCCAACAACTCTTATGAGGGGTAAACGGTGGGAGTAACTAGTAAGTAAAAAAAATAGGTAAAATCTCAAGAATTTGCTTTAAATTTTAAACTGTATTTTCGAAAGTAATTGAGTTTATACCGTTTAGTTTAGAGTTGAAAGGGCTAAACAAAATTGTAATCAATATCCTGACGACAATTTTTACGAAAAGAATACTTTCTCCATGTACAAGGGGAGAAATTAAAACACTAATTGCGTTCCAACTAATTTAACCATTTCTCAATATTTCAGGTAGTGAGATTCGGCAGCGAGTCCAGCGCTCCCCGCAGCCTGAGCAGGAGCGGCAACAACCAGTACTACTACGGCTGACCCTTGCCTCCAGTGGAGCCGTACCCTGGGCCCCTGGACAGCGAGGGTGTCTACCCTGACAGTTCCAGGAGCTACTGCTTCTAGCAGGAGACCGTGGTGTGACGCCACGGTCAACAGACTACAAGTGAGATGTGAGACTGTGACAACACAACCCAGAGCGGAACAGGTTGTCACTACAGTTACAATAAAGTAACAGTTGCAGTTCCTCAAAACCGTTAAAAGTAACCGTTACTCTCAGCACAAATACAAATTTTAGAAATCAGTTGCTTATTAAGTTTTACGTATTTTGTTTGTGAGAATACCTTAAATAGGCTTACCTTATGGCTGCCAATCTCTTGATGAGAGGTAATTGTTCTTGAAACGGGAATTGAATCTTTTAACTTGTTTTTAAATCTAAGGTTTCTTAAATATATATTTAATATTCATCAGTACCTATTGAATTTGTAATCGGGTAGTAGCATAAGAAATTACTACCTGTTTATTTTAGAGTAAAAATGTTTCAAAGACTATCACGGTTAAGAACCCATTGCAAGAAACAGAATCCTTTGAATGGCTTGGGACAGTTTCGGGGGTTTCTCATACAAAATTACCAAACTGGTACCATAGTATCTCTTTGTCACCAATTCAAATTTTAATAATTTTACCAAAAAACACAATATTTGGTGTAATTTGAGTACTGCGTTCTATCTTGATTTATTAAACCTCTAAGAAATTATACATTTTAATTACACATATTTAATTATTATTCTGATCAATAAAACCAACTCAATAGCCTCATATTACAATCCACGTTCCTTTAGGCACAAAATTTCATTTGTAACTGTAGTAACAACATGTTCTAGCTCAGGAAGCCAAGAGCTAAATGCTTATTTTAAATCAGTGACGAACATTGACAATCTATGAAAATACCATGTATATTATTGTAGATAGAACTAATTTGAACAACAAAAGTGATGGTGCTCAAACGATGAAATACTTCAACTGCACAAACAAATTACGATATGAATTAGATCTGTATGTACCTTAGACTGAACCCAATTAATAGAAGCGTCTGTAGCATATCTTGTCAAATGGAAATTAACGTAATTGTAAATTAAACTTATTCCTTTTCAAGATTTGTTTTGGATTTTCATTTTTAAAATGTTTAAAATCCTTTTTATTACTGTTCTAATGGAGAAAATCAGTCTTTCTGTGGTATTCCTTTGTGTAACTAAATTATAGTTTGTAAATAATATTGAGAATAAGACGAATTTGTTTGTAGTTTAAAAAACGTATTTTAGCAGTGCAGAAAGCAAATATATATTGACAGTAACTTAAAGCTGAGTTTGTCAGGTTGAAATGATAAATCTTTTTATAATTTAAGAAATACAAATCATGTCAACTTAATTTCACGTTAAATTAACCGTAATAAGATCATCCTATGTTTAACTGTTTAATGTAATTATGCTGTTAAAACTATATAAGAGCGTAGCGGTGTTAAGAATAGATAGCGTTACTAACACACAGTGCCTCGATATTGTAATATAATGTAACGTAATGTAGTGTGATAATATATAGAATGTGTACAGTGTATTTCCGAACAAATGTTGTATGTGTTTTACTAATATATGTTTTTAAAAAAACCATGTTTTATTTCTTAAATCCACTTTGAACAATGTATTGTATTTTTTTAAACCATAATGTTTCAAAAGTACCGCACTAAGTAGCTATATACATAGGTTTTAGTAGGGCACTATAATGGTACTATAATAATACTATTACTGTAACGCTGTAAGACTAGAAAGTAAGTGTTTTCGGTGAATTGATTTACCGAAAACATATACTTCCTGGTCTTTCAGTGTCACAGAAATAATATTAATGTACTGTATGTGAAACCGCGCATGGTACAGTCCGTTGCTTCATATACCCAACAAACTTCATAGTACTACGTAGTATTGTTCGTTACATGTACCTCACCAACGCGACGTGGCACGGTGCAAAAATGGGAAAACAATAAACAAAATTATAATATTCACACACTGTCTGACAAAAATTGTTATAACTTGATCGTATTTCAACTGATGGACTAGTCATGAAATTTCTTAAAAATGCTTATCCTTGATATCTTTTGTATTGTAACTTATTTTTAAGATAGAACATTTTTAATGGTCGCTATTTTGTGTTGGTCTATTTATAAATCTGATACTTTGTGCATCGGTTGAACTTACTTTTTACTTCTTACCAACCAACCCTCCTTTTACTACTTACGTAACAAGTTTAAAGTCCATCGAATACAAGGAATTTAAAAAATGCGGATTCATTTGTAAACATCACATACAGACACACAGACAGAAACCCGGGCCATAGACCCATGTTTATGTGATGTTTTTGTATTGTTTTGACCGAAGGAATAAATATACAAAAGGGTTCCAGAGAGTTCAGGGACACCTTGTAGACAAATGTTATCATACAAAATCGTCTTATATGTTTTAGATATTCTCTCGATCATCCAGTTATTGATTATTGCAACCTCTTAACCATAAAAAATAAATGATTGTGTGAAAATAAATTTTAAGAAGAAATCTAAGCGTGACATCATGTAAAACTGTGTATATTTGTTATATCTATCTATCTATATATTAATAGGCAAACATGTTTCTTTAAAACATTTTTTCTCAGCTCGTGTGCATCGCTGGGAAAATCTACACATACCTTGAGAAAGATATTTTCCTGTAGAAGTGCAGAATACCTTTAAAAATTAAAAAAGGCTCAAATATAAGCACAAAAAATAATTTTGAAATTTAAAAAAATTAACATTGCCTTTATGGGTCGCCATGCTGGTGACGAAATATAAACTGAAAATCGAAACAAATGGAAAAAATTCCAATCACATGTTTTTTTTACCGTGTGGGGTGAAAATAGAGAAGCCTGAACCTTTACATTCCATCCTCATGTTAAAGTTGTCATCTGTTTTTTTATTATTAAATTTGTCGTTTGTAAATTTTGATGTGAACCACCAACAGACTGCGCTGATCTAGATGACAAAATTTCTGTCGAATACACGATGGTTTTAACCAAAATGAGATATAGCACCTGTTATAACCCATCAAATTTGTCAGCAACAAAAAATAAAGTAGAAAATAAAATTTAAGACACGCTTTCGGTGATCGGCTCACACAACTACATGTTTTCAATAATAAAAAAATTGTAACTTTCATAACTTTCGTATTATGATACTCAAAATCTTGCAAGCGTTAAAAAATTCAGCTTAACCACAGAATTACCTACCAAATCGTATTACCATACCATCACTGTATTTTCTAAGATGAATGGACGTAACTTAATGCCATTAGCATTACCACCTGAGCCACCGACACGAATGGGCGCCTGGGCGTGGTGGCTTGTTGTCTTGCGAATGTTTTAACATGGGGAAACACATCATTTTGATATACTGCTAACTAGGCAAGCACTATATCAATATGATAAAATGGCCTTTGAGAAGTTTGCCAGTTTGATTCTTAGAAAATTTAAAAGTCCATAACTGGACCTAGCTGTCCTCGTTCTTTGGACTTTAAATACATTTTCCTATCTAATTAGCCTGATTAACCAGTTGATATTTTTGTAATTTTTATAACATATCTTTTATATTTATAAGTGTGTCTCCGTGTGATATAAATAACAAATACACAGGGTGTCCCGTTAGTAAATAGCCAAGCTCCGACATGGTCATGTAAGCTAAAATCAAAAGAAAATCAGAAATTCAATTTTTCCCCAAAACGCTTTGTTTACCGAATACTCGCACAATTGTTTTGTACGTAAATATTTTATTTTTGAATTTGTCCAACCAATGTTAATGAATATTGATAGAATATCGCTCAATCTATACAATTGTATATTCAACTTATAATATAAATTGAAGGGGTTTCGTTGTAAACCCTGTGTAACTCTAGGGTTTTTTGTATCTTGTGACAGAGAGATATGTGATATTAAGTTACAAACCTTGCTAACTATGATGATACTTTTTGCTAGATCTGGTGAAAGGCCTTAACAAATTACAACTACACAATTAAAATACATTAGTCTAATAACTACAACACGTGTCTTTCTAAACTGATATGTAATCTTACTAATATTATATATATATATGTGTGTGGGGGGGGGGTGATTAGGGGTTTCAGTTAAGAGAAACAAAACATATCTCAGATTTTTCTATACATTTAATGCAAAACACCCAATAGAACCATAATGTACCGTCACGTTTTTCACTATTTATCATCCCATAGGATATTATGTTTAGTATGAAAGCAGTACACCATACGTTAAACGTTTGTAACATTTGGCAGTGGTGCATCAATAACACTTCAAATTCATTTTATTAAAAACAAAATTAACTACATCAATACATTTTAAAAGTAAATTCAATTGCCATTAACAACAAACAATTTAGATGCAAAAAGATTACAAACAAGATTTGAGTTTGGTTATCATTGAAGTGTAATGTGTACTGATGGGAGTGAAAAGTTGTATTTAAAGTAAATATTATATCTCAGTTATCAACTATTTAATCTATGTTTTCTAGTTTGTCTGCTTACCGAACAAAGATTGCCAGATCATTAAGAACCATTCGATTAGAAAAAAGTGTTTCTCCGTTTTCTTTTCCTTGACATTGTTTTCTTGCAATGGATCATCATTGCTTACTCCTCTTGAGTTTTTCCCTAGAGTAGATGTCTCTAAAGTCGTTTCCGGTCCCCTAAGTTTTTGCTTATCAATTTCTTGTTTATTAAGTCTTTCCTTCTCTTGTTTTAGCCATTCCTCTGCTGCCTTTCTATCCCGTTTCTCCTGTGCAATCCTATCCCGTTCTTGGGCTGCCTCTCTATCCCGTTTCTCCTGTGCAATTCTGTCCCGTTCTTGCGCTGCCTCCCTATCCCGTTTCTCCTTTTCAATCCTATACCGTTCTTGGGCTGCCTCTCTTTCCCGTTTCTCCTGTGCAATCCTATCCCGTTCTTGGGCTGCCTCTCTATCCTGTGCTTCCTTTGCAATCCTAGCCCGTTCTAGCGCTGCCTCTCTATCCCGTTTCTCCTGTGCAATCCTATCCCGTTCTTGCGCTGCCTCCCTATCCCGTTCCTCCTGTGCAATCCTAGCCCGTTCTCTATCCTGTGCTTCTGCAATCCTAGCCCGTTCTTGCGCTATCTCCCTATCCCGTTCCTCCTGTGCAATCCTATCCCTTTCTTCCTGTGCCACCTTGCTATCCTGTTCTTCTGGTTCCACATTCAAATACTGTTCTTGCTTTTCCATCTTTTCAAGAGTCTTTACAGAAACTCCTTTTGCAATGGCGTTTTTGATATGTGTACAATCTTTCTCGTTCATTGAATATTCCTGGGCTTGATCAGTGGTGATCTTATATCTAACGCATCCTGACGTGTCGATGACTTCATTACGCTTGTCGCTGTATAGGGTCCGATCTATGATGAGAAAGTCGCCCCCGTTTGTTTCAGATTTCGTACTTGGACATTTATACTTTATCAAATCTGTAGCTTCAGGCAATTTGACGTTAAAATGTCTGTAGCATTTACCATTAACATTCCAGTCACCTACTTCGGATATTGTAAAAGATCTGTATCTTTTTGTTTGGTTGGGAAGAGTGTATGCTCTATTTCCTTTCCCTAGAAGTTCAAAATGAAATTACTTCTTTGTTTAGTAGAAACAAGTATATAATGGTATTTTCATAGCTAAACTGTTGACGGAAATTATGAAGAAAATTACGTAAAATCAAACTTGAATTAACTTAAAGTATCTAACACAACAAATAGGTGAATATGTTCAGCAATTAAATAATGAATTTACAGTCGATTATAAACATAAACTTAGTTAGAGATTCTAATTTGGAAAATGTTTTGTCTCATCTGTTTTTTTTTTTATGATTTCAACCATGATATTACTTAAATGTTGCCTTAAAACTAAAAGCTTTAAACTCAATGCAACATTATATTTACACACCCACGAACACAAGTGAACGCGATATCTTTAGCTCTGCAGTTTTTTTATTTAATTTTTTTTTATATTTGTACGTGGCATTTGTGTGTTAAATGGGCTAATCATATCCATTTGATTAAATAGCAGCCTATCCAAATCGAATATTTGCTTCGGTTGTTAATTTTGTTTGATCAAACGTCAATCTTAATGTTTTAAACTATAAGCCAAGTTGATACCAGCCTTACGCCAATAAGATAGATGTTGTCAGCACTACTAATGCAATACATTGCTTAACTCTACGTTAGAAGCCACGAGATTAATTCAAATTATGTTTTCCCTAAGCGCAAAATTTGCTGATGAAATGGTAATTTATAAATGGTGGTTTTCTGTAAAACCCTCTCTATATATACACGCAAATCCTTAGCGCACAATCATATCAGCAAAGGAGATTAAAAATATCCTGTCACCTCAAAATTCGGATGATTAAATGAATTCCCAATTAATATAAAATCAAATCAAATCATCTTTATTTTGCACAGAAAAAACTGTATAATAGCGTCACAAGAATATTAGTTACATAAACTTGAATAAACTTAGTTCAATAAACTTTAAAGTTTTGATTCAAACATGTTTGTATTATTAATTGGGATACGCACCCATTCAGTATAGAATATCATTCATATAGACACAATGAATATTTCGGTTCGTTACTACAAGGAAAATCACAATGTTTGTTAAATGTTGTTTTGAATATCACCACGAAGTAAAATTTCAATTGAAAATCTACTCTTTGCGTGGCAGACTTGGACAGCCAAAATTTGTATTATTGTTATTAATTATTAGTGTATAATTTATTAGTGTGTAATTATAATTACCTGTTGGTACCATTGTGAATGAAACAATGAATACCTGAAAAAATATGTTAAATAAATTTTCGAATATTCAATCTTATTATTACGTATTTACATTCAATTGTACCTATTATATAAATATAATCACTAAGTAAGCATATTATTTGATTTTTTTATTTCAGCTCGTATGTAATATCGAGTTGAGTCTTCAATTATATATCCTTAAAATAATGATGTACTCTGATCGTTATAAAAATATTGATTATTTATTAGTTTTATTAGAGCGTTGTAATATAATTAGTTAAAACTTGAGTAATAAAAAAATGTGAATAACCCTAAAATAATTTTAAGACAGTTTTTTTCAGTTAGTTCTATGTAGCTCACAAACTACTTATTCACATAGCTCCGTCCCTTAAACATCTACTTACACCCATGTAAAAACTTTAATGTTTTGTGCAAGAATATGAACAATAATGCTCAAACTCAACATTACCCTAAGATTTTTATCATTAAAAATATTGTATTTTAACATACCAAGAGGACTCGCACCCTCATCACGGATAAATTCTTTGAGAAATTCCTTATATTATAGTTGCACAGACTACGCCGTAATACATAAAGAACCACTAGCTACAGTCACAAGCTGGTAAATGATTATTGGACGTCATTAGAGCTATTAAACATGTGGCACAGGTGTTGTTCGCTAGTGTTGAGCACGACCACACAGCGCAATAATGAAATACTGAACTAACTATTGTAAAAAAAAGACTACAATAATGCATAATCATAGGAATTTAAGTAAAAGAGTAATCATAAAGTACGTAAAGTTGATGATAATAATCCTGGAAAAAATATTTTACCCACGGTCTTTTCCAATTCAGTTCTTAGAATGTGAAAGATTTACTTTACAGTGTTTTTACTTACTTAACAGCATTGCTTTGTTACTTTGCATTACAAGTTTGGACCAATAAGGTTTGAGGTTTGAGGGAAAAGAAGTAAAGTTGTAATGCTTTGAATGTCTACTTATCAGCTGTTTGGGCAAATTAATTGATTATACAATGGTGATTGGTTGGGACAATGAATCAATACATCACAGTCATTGGCAATGAGAAGTTATATACGAAAACATAACCTCTCTTGGTTATGGGTAGGGATTGTTAGTAATTAAAAACGGTCGTATAAAGTAAGTGTACGCAACTCATGTAAATAGCCTTTAAGACATTCATAGAAATTTTAAAGGCACTCGCTGAGACTCATACCTTCAATTTTTTTACTTGTGTCTTAAAGACTGTCTTAATGCGATCGTTGCGTAAACTATTATAAAGGTGGAATCAGTAAATTTGCACACTACTGTTTTTAAAGCGACTTGTTATCCAACATAAAGGAACATTAACTTCATATACAATTCTTTATTGGTAAACATTATTAATGTTTCTCGGGTGCTTAGTAAGGTCAACATATGTTTTTGAAAATCTACTTCCAACTATAAATTATCATGTTAATATTAAGTAATAATAATTATAGTTTTGTCCCCAACAGCATTATAATGTAAGCTTTTGATACTAATTGAACTGTCTAACATGTATTGACAGGCCATTTCCGTTGATTCACTGCTACTATATTCTTTTCTGGTTGAAATGTTAAAATTATATACAAATTCTGTTTAGAATTGGTATATTTTAGGCTGTGTTGAGTTAGGTTAGCTTAGAACTCAGCAAAAACTCAAAATTTAATCGGATTTTATAGTTTTAGTGAATTGACGGAAATTTAACAAACATTTTAAATGTCGTTTTCATAACTGAGGAATAAATAAGGTTTAAGCTTAAAACTAACCATATTATTATTGTTAAAGAAACGCATTATTGAATTAGTAATCACACTAAGCTCAGATCTTACATCAACTAGTTACATATTGATCGTGATCAAACAAATTATAATAGTAGTGCACAGGTACGTCAATATGACATTAACTCTCTTTTCAACATTAAAATGTCCTTTGTAATTTCCCAACAAAAATTTGTAATTTACGTTTAACAAATAGAAAATCATAGCACATTCTGTATAATCTTCAACATTTAAATTGGTTACAATGGTGTCTTAGATTACTATGGTACACCCAAGACGTATGGAGTAAAAGATACTCCATACATCTACCTTTTACTCCATACATCTTGTGGTACACCAACTGACGGGTATTTTTCAGAAGAGAGCCGCCACTATTCCATATGTTGAAAACCAACAATTTAGTTTGGGTGTTTTTAGTTTTTGTGGTTATTTCTGATCAGTAAATAAAAAACGCGTGAGTAAAGCTAACTAACCTAACCTCAAATAAACTGTGGTTATTCCACTGTTTAAAAAGTGGTGGCCTTCTCCAATTAAGACCCCAATTGGCTAATGCACAGTATTTCAAGGAATGTGAATATATTAACAAAGCGCAAATAAGAGTATAACCTAGATAAAGATGTAACAAGGGCTGATTCCACGGAACTTAAGACTAAAGTGATGGCCACCCGCATCAGTGCGATATGTCCAGGATAACAAAGGAGATAGTGTAGAACATTAAGGATATAGATCCTGTACTTTTGTAACCCTTTCCTTGAAAATTCTGCGCTTCTATGTAACATATCAAAATTGAAATACCATAAACAGCCACCAGCAGTCTTAACATTCTTCAGTGTAATTTTTATTTAAATATACTCTGCCACGACTCATTCCAAAATCATAGTATTATTTTCAACGGGTAAATGTATTCGTTCTTTCATAAGAAAAAAAATGACAACATGTAGAAAGACTCGTCATCTTTTTAAGTCAAAGATATTTTGCTTAGCTATATTTTATATCAGCAGAAAATATAGCAGAATCAGAATGTTTTATTGCCATAATAATACATAAATGTACAGGGCAAAAGTCACTAAAACTAAACAAGTAAAATCAGGCCCATTAAAATAAAGATACAAACTTCAAAAGGTACAAACTATTTACAATTTAAAAACGAAGAAACTCTGTAAAATTCCTTATCAACTAAATATTCCCTCAGACCACGCTTAAATATTTTTAAATCATGTTCGCCCTTGATTCTATTAGGAAGAGAATTAAAAAGACGGATACACATGGAGAATGATTGGTTTTTATGGAAAGTGGTACGAGATAGTGGAATATGTAGGTTAAAGTTCCTCCTGAGATTGTAGCTGTGGTGAGATGACCCTTTAATATGAAACACTGTCGATTTTTTTTTAAGAAGGTCAAAGATTCAAAAATGAAAATTGATGGAAAGGTCAGCATATTATTTGTACGAAAGACAGATCTACAAGACTCTCTATATTTAGGTTGAAGATTAATCTGATGGCTCTTTTTTGCAGTTTGAATATTTTCTTAGTTTGAAGTTTGTCGTTACCCTAAACGGGCACACAATATGTAAGAAAGGGGTAAACAAGACCGTAATAAGCTGTCAGAAGGATGCGTCTATCTTGATAACAGGAGAGCCTGTTTTGTAGAATGACCGATAGCTTGATAATTTATATTTTTTTTAGATAATTTCTCAATTTCTAAGGATACAATTATCAATTTCAAACTTCGTTATCCGTTACGGGGTGTTTATCTAAGATTTATTGTATTATCATCCTACATATGAGAGGCGGTCCGAGAACCAAATTAATTTATGTTTGTCCCATTCTGTTCGAATATCTGGATTATAATGGAAAGCCGGTTATTTTTTTGTATTCACATTTTCCAATATTTATCTAATGACAACAACTGTCATACAATTATTCCACCCCACATACGACTCAAAACCGTATTTTATTAACAATAATGGTTTGTGACCCCTCAAAATGTCGCTGAAGTCAAATTTAGATCGAATATATATTTAAAACAGTTTATCAAATAACTGAACATAATTTTAATTATAATTATATGAAAATGTTTCTAAGATTATGAGACCATCCATTATACGCATTAAATTTTATTCCTCTTGACTGTGTTAAAAATAACTAAAGCAACTTTTAAAAAAATTTAAAAATAGAAGTAAAAATTTGTTATCTCTTTTAAAACAGTATATTTTTTAACTGGAGTCATGAATTAACTGTTATCAACACGAGCTCAAGTTTTACTTTTATATAAAACATAACAATTAAAACAGATTTTTATAATACTCTCTAGGGAGAAATGAACTACTTTGATATCTTTTTCTATAGTTGTTGACCTCCTGGATCCAAATATACAATTATTTTTCAACACAGATGAATTTTACTGAAGATATCGCCATTCAAATATACGACGTTTGATTAAACAAGGTAGGACGGGTGACATTTACGAGTGGAATGAACTGTGGGTGAAGTAGGGGTACAGCAGATTGTTTTCAACCATTGATACGTCAAGCAACTGGAAGTGACAACTTTATTAGCATCTGATTCTGTCATCGGCCTAATGACGTCACTTCACTTCACTACACTGGGCTGCTATGCCATGTTTAGGTCATGCTTTATGCGAAATCATGACTGCGTTAAGTGTTTTTAACTTCGGTTGGATTAGGTTAAAATCAATCAAGTTGCTAGTTTATGTTACCTACAGACATTTTTTGTACAATTAAAACCCTGTGAAAACACCTTAAAGTGCTCTTAAAAAATTCTTGAAATAATTCATTATTCATATTCCAGAGAAGGATGAAGTTCAGAAAAAAATATTAAAACATATATTATCTCTTACAGGATAAGACAACATCTATGAACGTTCATTCACAGTACATAACTTTACGACCAAAGTTCAACGTCGAACAACTAGTCTCCCTGAATACTGTAGCCATGCAGTGTTTCCCTTTGTGAATTCTGCAAAAACTAGCTAAGAAATTTGAGCCCACCAGGAGTGAACAACTAAACCAAGATTAATGCTTGGAGATAAATATATACTGTGAGCTCACTCCTATGGGGCTGTTACTCAACCATTATTTAATGCGAGAAGTGAACAAAGCTTGAAGAAATCTGTCATTTACATCCTCCCTGATTTTTCTTTTCACATCATAAAGGTTGTTTTAGAGCATTTACAGGTATAACAATAAGGTAAGTTGAGGGTCAATTAAAAAATGTTACTGGACTTATAACTGTTTTTAACTGAATAGATTGTTAGATGATGTTTGGATTAAGTATCACCCAAAAACTACGAAGGTTACAATAATAATACAGTATTTTCCCTATGATTAATCAAATATATATATGGCCTATATGTTTAACGTTTCTTTGGGTATTAATCTAATTCTAATCTAATTAATATTAATCTAATTTGGGTAGTTCTTTGGGTACATTAACTAATTAATTAATTAATGACAGCTGCTTCTGTTCTCTTAAGTTGGCAGTTAAATTCTAATCAATGAATATTACAATCACTCTGTAGCGAAGATTGTAATTACACCAAACTAATAATTGATTACAAATATTCAGTGATTAAAATTTAACTGCCAACTTAAGATAACAGAAGCAACTGTCATTAATGTAATATTACTAGGTTAGTCGTGATAAAAACTGGTGTTATTTAAATTAGCAGGTATCTAGTTAACATGCAGCACTAAAACTTCAAACTATTCATACTATATAAGGTACAGTTCCATCATATACTGTATATTATTTTTTACTTATAAATAACCGTTTATGTTAAATGTTATGAAAGAAGAAAGCTATTTAAGTATACCATTTCCTGGAACCTACACAACTCTTTGACTGCCATAAGTAACACTGGGACTTGGCAAGGGTTGACTTGGGGTATGTTTAGTACGGTAGATAACCTAGGTTACCTCCCTGATAAACCTTGGGCGACTTACACTCTTGGCTTCATACAGACCGAATTCCTGTGGAAAGTTTTGTAAATCGATCATTATTAATTATTTTACAGATATAAACATAATTAAACCTGAATTTAATTATTCATCGTTTGATGATTAGAATCATGCTGATTTGACTAAGACTGCTTTATTTTATCCAATAAAAATAGTTTTAGCTAATTTCCCATATAGGGAATAAGCTATTACCATAGTACTCATGGTGAGACCTGTACCCGGAACCGATTTACCTTTTCGTTTTGAGGTCCCTAGAAGCCAAAAACACCATCCGTTCAAATTCATATACATATATATGAATATACATACATACACATATATATTGTATATATATTTATTTAAATATTATGTATATATATATATATATATGTGTGTGTGTGTCCGATAGTGTGATAACACAAGCAAAAATCATCCGATTTTTATGAAATTTGGTACAAAACGTGTACAAACTTGTAGTTTGTTTAATTGGTGGTGACTCGTCAAATAGATTATTAAAAATTCAATTACAATGTTGCCAAAATGGCCTAAACCTAAATAGAATTTACGAGAGAAATCATAACGACACCAACACGGTAAAAGACGGATCCGGATGTAGCGGAAGTGGAGGAAATATTTCAGAAATCATGAATTGTAATGTGCGTGTGCAGAGTTAGAAACTACATGGGGCTGAGGAATAAAGATATACATACTATGTAATGGCATGTAGTTCAATAATGTACATACTATTTTGTGCTAATATGCAGTTCAAGTATATGTTAACTATATAATGATATATAGTTCAGGAATGTCCAAATGTAGGCCTACATACAATGTAAATATGCAGTTCAAGGGTGAATGGACATAAGGTAGCATTAAAGAACATACTAGTGCATCACACTATGCAATTATGTATTAGCAGTTTAGTGAAGGGTATCATTAGATATAAGTCAAAACTATAACCTGTGGTTAAGGATGAAATTAAATACTTATTTTGGATCCAAACAGTAACCATGCAATGAAGAATGATTTTTTAAAATTTAAAACTATGTACTATGTAGTTTGGCATGGAATTTACTGGAAATTATTTAAGAATTTTTCTGATGGATGATTTGTGTATGGTAGCCTTTGTTTAATTGGACACCATATAATGGATTAAAATTTTACACGTCTTTAAAGAGTATGTTAGGTTGCCTTAGGGATTTAAGGCTCAGGAAGAAGTCAGCCGCCTTTACAGTAGTTATAGAACTCCTTTCCGAAGGTTTGCAGCAGTAAGATGAAAGGCTTATAAAGACTAAACATCCACTCAAACACACATTTTATTCTAAATAAAAATCAATTTTTTTTTAATAACATACAGTATAACTTGGCTGGTCGTTAGATATACCAATAATTTGATTTGTTTGTATGATTGTTTGCATGTATGTAAAAAAATGTTACAACTTATAACATTAATAACTGAACATAACTTATAACTTTAACTTTAAACATTAATCCATTGAGTATTCAAAACAGGTGAGGAGGAGTAAAAAAGTAATTTTAAAACATGAGATTAATCGTGGTACACGGAAATGTAGGTATGTCAGGTTTTAAGCACATTTTGGGATGAGTTATTCTACCTCTCTAGAATCTGTGCAAATTAAGCCTAACTATCTTGTCAGTTTTTTTTTATTTATTTTTATTTTTTGTTTCTTTAATTTTTCTACATCTGAATCAAATCTTACAATAGAACAGTTAACACAACAAGATAAAAAAATGTCTTACGTAAAAGAACTCTATATGTTTATCTTTTATCACAACATAAGCTACTAATTTGTAAAAACATCTAATAACATACGAGGAATTAAAGCATAAAGACGTTTAATAATTTTCTATTTAGTCGCTTTTTTGCACTAAATAACAACTTGAGTAAAGACAGTTTTTTTCAAAATTTGAAATGACATGATGACTTGTTTTTTTATGTACTACTTTGAACTTTTTGTACTGCAGTTTTTTTTATTTACCTCCAAATTTTGCTTGATTATCAGAGATTTTTTTATGGAGAGATAAATGCATATGTTGCAGCATATGCATACAATCTCAACAACTCATTTATTGCTACAACGAACTGAATATACCCATTAAAATTAAACTTGTGATACCACAGGTGAATTTTACCATGCTTGGAATCAACAACTTAGTTCTAAACACACAAATCCTTCTCTTGTGAACGATGGAGCTATAAATAAGCGATGTTTCCAAGCAAATGAACTGCTCAGCAGAGATTAATGCTGGCAGATAGCGGCAGTTTCCTGACCACAAAAGGGTTAAGTTTGTACTTTGCTTTAAAATACAGCAATCCTGAGTGTTGCAGTGCATTGGATAAGCTATGATTTTATACATAAATGTATGTTTCCAGATGCTGATTATTATTAGGTAAATTTTAGTTATCCATACCGTTAAAAAATCTATGATATTATTAAAGTGATACAATCAAATTTTATGTAAACGGTTAGGGTCATTTACCAAATAAAAAATAGGCATATGGCACATCAAATTGAAGCTTAGTGTGTGTAGATTCGCCAAAAAGTGTTGATATGGTCGAATTTCCTAAGGGCTCTGCCCCACAGGTTGATTTCCAAATGGCTACGCCTGGCATGCTTCCAATGTTTAATGATTTAATTTAATTTAGTTAATGAAACAGCTGGTCAGTACAATGAACTGGTGTTTGTTTTTGTTACTCGAAAAATATGTTTGTGACGCTTTATGTAGATTGAGGAGGGTTATGTTTGGTTTTAAAGTGTGGTTGTATACGTTTTGTAAAGTATTGCTCAGTTTCATTTTTTAATTTATATAGTAAGCTACCTGTGAAGAGGCTTGACTAAAATTGAAGAATTCTGGTAAAGCATGTTAATTTATTAAGCATTAATGTGAAGCAATTGATGTTATTCCTACACTAAGGTATGTTGTCATATTCTTATGGATATATTAACATCAAAAGTAGGGGTTTGAAAGTAAGTTGGTTCACACTTTACAATCAGTTTATATTTTCAAACTAAATCATAGAGTTGCTGTATTTTAAAACACACATCAGCACCACTTTAATCTCTAGGTCATATTTTCTTCCTGTTGCAAAGCACGGGTATAGCAGCTTGTTTCTCTTTATAATTCACCAAAAAACACTTGATTACGGTAAAGCCAATTCCCATTTGACAACTGAAACAACCCTTACTAACCGTTGATTTTGGTATATTTAAATCAAGAGCTAAGGACTGAAAAATAACATGTTTCAAGCGAAACACTTATAGACTCACTGTATATTATGGAACTAAGACTTACTTTATTAAAAACTACATCTGCTAAACGCTAAATATATATATGGTTTTATGAAATCGATAGATTTTACACTATAGTCACATATATTTGTATTTTGACTTACTATCAGGAGCAAATATGAACAGAACAACACTATTTCCAAAACATAATCCCCAGCTAAATATGTTTTACACAATACATCTTGCAAACACAAATTACAATCCCAATACGATGTAGCAGTGGGTAAAAAGTAATTTAAAAACATGAGATGAATTCTGCTACACAGAAATGTATGTCAGGTTTCAAGCACATGTTGGGATGAGTTATTCCATCTCTCTTAAAGAATCCGTGTACATTTACTTTGTTGACAGGTTGTTTAGAATTTTATACTTTTATTACACATCTTAAAACTAACTTAGAGTTTTAATTCAAACATCTCTAGATTTAAATTTTTTTACTTAGCTTCAACTTGCCTAAAAACACCAGAAATATCAGGTGCATTATTTCTTTTCTAAAGGACAAAAATATGCACTAAAATGTAATTTTATATATTAGTTTATTTGTTAATTAAATTCCATGTTGATGGCCCCTGGATTACTTTATATGACTATAATAATGGTACAATACCTCGTCAAGTAGTCCAAATGATGATTGAGGTTAGAAACCTACATGTTTCGCCGTAAATACGGCATCGTCAGGGTTACAAAAACGAAGACATCGATGTCACACGCACACAATAAATACACGGATACGAACATTTAATTACGGAAAGACAAAATAAACATTTAATTGACATTGATAGGCCTATCACACGCACACGACACGGACGGTCCCGGCGCAGGTAGTAGACTCTGAGTCTACTACCTGCGCCGGGACCGTCCGTGTCGTGTGCGTGTGATAGGCCTATCAATGTCAATTAAATGTTTATTTTGTCTTTCCGTAATTAAATGTTCGTATCCGTGTATTTATTGTGTGCGTGTGACATCGATGTCTTCGTTTTTGTAACCCTGACGATGCCGTATTTACGGCGAAACATGTAGGTTTCTAACCTCAATCATCATTTGGACTACTTGACGAGGTACTGTACCATTATTATAGTTATTTGTTAACTTGTAAAGGGAAATGAACAACAATAATAAATAATTAAATTAACAACAATACCAATGATTTGAGATAACATGCAATATACCATACCAGCATTGTGGCTATAAATCGTTATTATGGCTATGGTAGATGTGTTATACTATAGCATACCATAAATTAAAAGAGCCAAGTTTTCTCAAACCGTGTCCTCTCCCATTAAAAACTAAAAGCACGAGTATAACTAAATAATAAACTGCAATAATTATTTTATACTTAAACGCCAACCCCGTACAAAGGACGGGTACTCTGCTAGTTGTTTATAACGTCTTAATAAGCATTGTACTGTACAGACCTTCTTCCTGTAGCGTATACCCTGTTCTTAGTTCTTAGTTTTACCTGTTCTTAGTTTTACAAAAAGTAAACAAAAATAATCTAAAAGCCTTAAACAGTAGGCCTAGTCTACGCACAGATCGCGTTAAGACTATTTTTGGGAGCTACGTACTCTACAATACCTACAACAGTTTTTTTTTTCAAGCGTCAAAGAGGTCATGTATACTGACAATGATGCAACGACTAATTGTACTAAACCCTCATTGTACCACTCATCAACAATCAAAAATGTGTCTTAACAGCTGATTTTAGATTAAGTTTAAAACATAGTTTAAATTCTTCTCTCTCAATCCTTGAACCTTATTGGTCCGTTTCTCGTGTTGTTAGGTAAAACAATGTTGTTATGTAAGTAAACAATGTTGTGAATCTTTACAACTCCAAGAACTGAACTGAAACGGCTAGCTTAAGAAACGGTCGTAGGTAAACATATTTACGACCACAGTTAAACAGTTTTAGTTTTAAATCTGGTTTTTTACATTTCTTGTATAAAATAATGATACAATTTTGTAAAGTTTATTTAAAATTGTTGTATTTGCTTTCATTCTTCGAAAAATTAAATTATAAATTGACCCAAAGAGAGAAATGATCCATATTTTTTTTATTATTAGCCTAAATTAATAACTGTTGAAATTTTAAATAACATAAAATCCGTCTTTAACAGATAAGTTAAACACACTTTAAGAATGTTAGTTACTCGGATCTTTATTTTATATGCTTTTTATTTCACACAATTAGTTTAATTGACTTTCCCAATCACTTTCGTATGAGACTTACTCAACCAAAACATTCTGATATTTTTTGTCTAGTATATGTTTTTTTTTAGTATAAATTTATAATACTCTTAAGCATCCAAGTACAATATTCAGATTTCAGTGGGACAACAACCTACCATTATGAATGGCACACTTGTAGCACATGTGGCATCTGTGACGTCATAGCATAATTATCCTACTCAGTTTGTGGTGGGATACCAATATCTAGTGTGGTCATAACAAGAGTAAGAGGTTTCGAAATAATTTTACTATTAATAACAAATAGTTCTCCCTACGTGATCGTCGGTTTGGTAAAATCACATCGGCCGTTTTATTTTTGGTAAAGAATTAGATGTTTTAGGTATCCACTTCAGCATCTATATACAGTACTACTAGCAGTTACCCGGCGCGCTTTGCTGCTCTAACAACTATTATTTTAAATGGTAAATTTTTCTTTACGATAAATAATAAAAATGTATGCCACAACAAAAATATAATATTAATTTTGCTTATGCCGGTGGATAAAAAATGTTTTTTTTTTTTTATTAGGTGTTTAAACATATAAGTTTTTAGGTGCACCTATCACCACGAGAGCACGCAACATACAGCTGTCCGTGTGAAACGCATGCATTTTCTAAATTTAAACCGGCGATAGTCAGAGACTGCCCTTGAGCCTTTTAATGGTGAATGCATGAGATAGTAAATCTAGTTTTCTGCCATCACAAAATGTTTTAATCAATTAGGCAAAAAGACAAGAAAGGAATGAAAATTGTACCAAGATTCGTATGAACGATTCAATATTAATATTTGCTACTGTATTTTTTTCATATTATAAGTTTTGTATTTACCAACACATCGAAATTCAATGAGTGTAAAAGGTACATAAAGGTACTAAATGTTCACATGCTTGTAACATTTAGTCGGTAATTTGAATATAAAAGAGTCTCCATTTGTCTATTTAAATCTTTTCTATATCTCAGGGTTGTAAAATATAAAACAAATACTAGATGAAAAATAGTGTGTGATGATTCAAGATTAACGCCTTGATGAAATACAATGGGCTTAGCTTATCAAAGCTCTGCTGCAAACTTTATTAATGTTTAAACAAATTAAACAGACGATAACAAACTTTCTTTTGTGTTTATAGGATTTTAGTTCTTTAGGAGATTATGAAAGACCAGTTTCAAAGTGATAAGACTTAAGTTGGGTACATTTATAATGTAGCAGAAGACAAAAAAATAGTGTGTTGTACTAAACTGTTATTGCTTGAGTATTTATCTAGAAGTTATATGACACATTGCTTTATAAACTACAAAAGTAAATATCTTGAAACCCATTATTAAGTATACTTGTAAATCTCTAAAACTAAACATATTTTATTCTGAATTACTATCTTCTTATAATAAACTCATAAACTATTTAATATGTCATGTAATTCTACTAGCACGCTGTACGTATTAGCTGTAGGAGAGAACCTTATAGTGTCTTGGTGAATCAATTAGAAGTCAGTCTGTAGTCCTAGAGGAAAGATCAACCATTATAGATTTACGGTAAGAAAACACGTTACGACTTTTCAAAAATATTACGATAGTAATTTAGAATTATAAAACAATGTGTCAGTTAGCTAAATCTGAAAAAATATCACATATCAAGCTAACCATTTTCTACAAAAGAGATTTAACAAAGCAATACAAAAACATAAATAGTGTGTGCTTAGCTTTCTGTTAAGTAGGGTTCATTTATATAAAGGGACAAATTTTTAATGTATTTACTCCTATTTATGTATCGGTCGATCTTAAGTCCTAGGGAGCGAGCTGGCGTAGTGGTTAGAGCGCGGGACTTTAGTCCTCGAGGTCCCGGTTTCGATCCCCGCCAAGTCACCAATGGATTTTATCCAAGTGACAATACCACAACCCCTAGGTCTAGCCTGAAGTAAAGTAAAAACAATCCCAGGCTCATGCCTAGCGTCCTAGGACAAAAAAAGTAGTGTACGAGTTACAGAAAACCCTTTAAAGGCATAATGAATCCATTAAGCACTTCTTCGTTTCTCCATTAGCAATTATTGTGTAGTCTATTTTAATAATTTGTGAACGAAGCATTTTTCAATTAATTTAGTTACCGAAAGACTTTGCCCAAATTTATATCACATCAATTCAAACATCAAGTGAACATTTACAGTGCGTGCAGGTTTCAGGAATTTCATCTTATGAGCATTGGTTCATCAAATATTAAATAAAGAAATGCTATCTGTAAACACTATAAAGTAAAGTAAAAACTACATATGTTTTTATTTATTAAGTTGAATAGTGTCTCTTGTCAACAAAGATCAAGTCAACTTAGAACAAATTGGGGCTTCACATTTGATCTACTTGTAAGCCCCTGCCATTTATGGAGGCTTTGAAAGCTTAACAAAATTTTTTAACGAAGTTTTCCAAAAGCCGGCTTTTGTATTGGTAAAAGTTACCCTACGTTTAAATAGCATCATATAACTTCCATTATGTTTTCGGTATTTTATAAAAATTGTTTATCATTATTTTTATACATGTACAGTACATAATTGTATTTTTTAATACCATTTCGCTTATGTTTTACTATATTTTGCGTAATTAATTGCATGTGATTAGAGAGTGTATAAATACACTTTTGCGGATATAGAGTGCAAAAATTGTATCAAGGGTTTCTGATTAATTCAATTCGTATGAGCTACAAAACAAATATATGCCTTCAACTTAAGTAAATAAAGAGAAAAATCAAATCTTGAAAAATTATAGTTATATTTTTACTACAAGGGACATACAGCTTTATAATTCACTAGCAGACAAAGAAGCCAATGCTACGGACACTTATGTTTATGGGTGTCAGGTGGAAACCCGATAGGGCGTAAAGATTGGCTTCCGGTCACCATTCTCTTTAGACCGCAGTATTTTCTCCATAAAGTAAAATACGGATGTTTTACATGCGTTCATTACGTTCACTTATATAACTAAAAATAATCTATTATATTTTTTACATACAGCGTGTCACGGTACAAATATTTGTGTGGTGTTTAGCAGATTTAGTTCAATACAGAGAAACCTATCCGTACCTTCGAGATTTCTTATTTAGTGTTTTTTGTGAATAAATGGTGCGATAAAAGATGTACTAGCTCGGTAATTAGGAGTAAAACTTGGCTTTAGAATGTGGCTGGTAAAACTATCGCAGGTAAAATATTAGCAAAAAAAAGTATTAGCATGGCTATTGTATGAAATTGCACTAATCATATTTGGACACCCTGTATTTACTAGCTTTGGAAAATAATCTATAGTTACATATTAACCTTCTCGTTTAACTGGCAATGACAATAATGACTGATAAAAGTCGTTCTAAGCTAAATTTTGGAAGGATACTCAAATTAAAGCCAGTTATTTTAAATTATTTTGAATCCATAAAATAGAGTTATCAAAAGAATTCTTCCTGAAAAC
Organism: Macrosteles quadrilineatus; assembly: GCF_028750875.1. Classification (NCBI taxonomy): domain Eukaryota; kingdom Metazoa; phylum Arthropoda; class Insecta; order Hemiptera; family Cicadellidae; genus Macrosteles; species Macrosteles quadrilineatus. Next base: position 67,675,074 of record NW_026542597.1, read on the forward strand.
TCGGTAAGCAGTTCCAGTAAAAGTGTCATATCTCAGGCTAAATGTTCTGGCGAAATGCGCCTGCCAAGAATTGGCAACTCTTCGCAGCACAACTGAATATTATCACAGTTTCTTTTATATCTGATGAACCCTTTGGAATTTATAAAAAATAAATGTCACATGCCAGGTGTAAAAGTTATTTTTTCTACCTAGTCTCTTGTAGTTAAAGGTTTTGTGCAAAAATGAAAGATGTAAGATGATTAGACATATACTTTATAAAAATTCTAAGCATTAACTCATCTTACTCTAAAGCTCCCTGTATACCTTTTGAAATCTTTTCAAATGATTATCAGTATGGTCCTATCTATGTCATTCAGGGTGTATACAGTACAAAATTTTGACGAATGCTGTTTAGAACAAAGGTCCAGTAAAATTACAAGATGCAATACAACATTTTGACATAATTAAGATTGGTTTAATGTATTTGGTGCTAAAAATATTTTTATGTCATGAAATCATTTTTATTATTACGGAATGGTTTAACCTTATGGGCCATAACTACGACTAATATTTGTTATACAATTTAATTTAATGATATATTTACATAAAAAAAATCATATTTACATTGCTAATACCATCAGCACTCATATAAATACACCTACTTTATAAAACTGATGACTAATTACTAGAATAGTCATCAGAACTGCGAACAACTAATTTTGTGTTTTAAAATAAATACATCAGTTATAAGCTGTATAAAACATTATTTATCTTGTATCATACATTACTGACAGCAACTGTAAATTCAATTAATTTAATTCAACGCCAGTTTACTTTACAATATTGCATGTAAATTTTGTTAATTAAGTAAGCTTGCATACTTGTATGCGGTTCGTCAGCATTATGTAAGAACGACAAAGAAAGGTTTAGTCAAATGAAGTAACGATAGGTAAATATAGCCCATCTAAAGTCACTACTGCCATAATAAGTGTAAGCTCAAAATTGAACAATCAAAAAAATACAAAGAGATAAATGACAAAACAATGTCTATTTTAAAATGTAATACATGTAATGTAACCTGCTACTTTTACGATTATGATTTCACATTGCTTTCATGTCTGAAAGAATATTGTGCAAAATGCGATATTCAAAGTAAGCGAGAAGAGCTTTCAAGCGTAATTAAGTGAATGCATCGATACCAGCGCCCGAATATTGTCACTCCATTTTTGCTTCCATTTGAAAATCACTCTGTCATATTTAGTGATTAGGTAGAACTATAGTTTGCTGACATCAAGCCTTTGAGTCTTAAAACATTTCTAGATAACCCGTTGCTCAAAACCGAGCAAAACGGCAACTTGTAATATAACAATAAAGAATGAAAACATAAGTAGCTAGAACTCAATCAGTGAGTCACTCTATAAAGACTTATGTACCATGAAAATATAAGGAAAATATAAGGTGTTGCCAAGCATCACCGCTTATGCATGTTTTTTTTAGATCTAATTTTTTGCCACATTGTATTATTTATCCAAAACTATCTTTTTACTGCTCCTAATTGGTATGGTTATCGTTATTCCTTGTCGGTTTTTTTAGTTTTTTTTATTGTTATTGTTTTTCTAGATTGTTTATTTATAAAGTATCTTTTAGCGAATTTCCCATATAGGGAATAAGGTATTACCGTAGTACTCATGGTAAGACCTGGACCCGGGACCGATTTTTTTTGGTTTTGAGGTCTCTAGAGGCCAAAAACACCATCCGTTCAAATTCATATATATATATATATATATATGTGTGTGTGTGTGTCCGTTAGCGCGATAACTCGAGCAAAAATGATCCGATTTTGATAAAATTTGGTAGAAACGTGTAAACCTACGTTTATTCGAACGAGTTCGCGAACCAGCATGATCGGACTATGGGAACAGGGATTTATGGGGGCTTTTATGGGGTAAAAATGGGTTTTTCCAATTTTTGATCCAAAAAACATAAAATTTTGAAGTGTCTTTCCAAACTATTTTGTAGAGCTTAAAAAAACAAATAATTTAGTATATTGAAGCATTATAATGCGCCTAATGGTTACGGAGAAAATTCCAAAAAATTGTTAATTTAAAATTCCCATGTTATTCTTATGGAGAATAAGTAAACCGTTGTAGTGTGTTTGTTTATTAACATATTTTGCCCAAATTTGGAAAATGTTTTTATTTCTTACTAACTATTAACATTTTACATAAAAAAAACACTTTTACCCTCCCTGTTGCAGCAAACCTAAGTATGTGTTAAAACGATTCTATTTAAATAGGGAATAAATGTGATATTTTTAAGGAGACATTTTAGTCTAAATCCAATCAGGCAAATGGAAATTCGCTTAGTCTGCAGGTTTGCTGCGGCGGGGGTATTTACTTATTACTTGTTAGTTGTTATTCATTCTATCATGTTCTTGCAGTTACCACTTTTACTGTTGAATGCATTTTGCTATCTTATAACATTGTATCCATTCTTGTAAACTTGTGTAAACCGTTGGGAAACTCAAACTCAAACTCTATTATCTTCATTTTTGTCAGTCGTTACAAAACTGCATAATAGCGTCAAAAAATTTCAAGAAATATATAAAATAAAAATAAAAATATATAAAATAAAATAAAAAAGAAATATATAAACAATCATTGGGCGTTTAAATGAAAGCCGTACGTTGATTTTTTTTTTCATACGGATAAATTTCCAAGATATCACCCTTTGTTTAGTCATTTAATTAGCTCGTTAACCAATTGGCGTAGACTCATGATACAATTATTTTTACAGTAATTAAGTAGTGGAAAGTTTTTTTTAAATATTTAAATAAAAGATCCCATGATATCCCACTTTATATCTTTAATCTAGGATTTATAACTACGTATTTCGTCACAAATATATCTGAAATGACCAGACTGGTTATTTTATTTTTAGAACGTAAACTGTAGTTGATGTGCTGTGGGTGCATAACTCAGGATCGCTAGACTGATGTATGTTTCAGGAAGGAGTAGACGGAGAGTGACTGGCTCAGTCCAGGGACGCTAGTGACACCCCAAAGTCCCATAGGTTTCGGTGATCTACTTTTCAGAAGCCCGTATATATCGTTGATCAGGAAAAAAACATTTCCTGAATGGATTTAAATTAATTTATTTGTAGATCAAGCTATTTACTGCCGTTTTTCTTAAATTTTTGTCGTTTTATATTATATCAGTTTTTATTAATTATTAAAACATTATAAATTTTTCAAAATTTATTTTCTTTCGTCGAACTAACTGTAAAGATGATCTTATTCTGCTGACACGTATTTTATAAACTACTTTGTATTTCTAAACAACATATTCCTTAGACACAGTTGTTAATTAGTAGCCCATACAGCTAATGGCAACTAAGGGACCTACAGTTTATAGTGGAATCCGAACCACATTTTTGCTTTGGTATTAATGAATTGGTCTAATTATCAGGATAGTACTGCGATTATTCTTAGTACTCAATAGTGCGGACGATCCACAGTGTATGCCAATAAATATCCACAATTCGTGACCTCCTAAAATCTGGATTACAGGACGACACCACCGTCCCAGTCAACAATCTAATAGACAGAATATAAATTAACTAACTTGAAGTTATTTAAATTGAGTAATCAGTAAACTAATTTCGTTAAGATGTTTTGATGTAACATAAAGCAACGTATTTTTAGCCACTTCTCAACTGTACACAAAAGGAATTGTACACATAATTTAACTTTCGCTTTTCATTTACGCTACTCTTCCCTAGACAATGGTTACATTTTGTCTTAGTCACAATTTAAAATCCATCTGCAACTTCATCTGCCATCTTTACATCCGTACTTGTTCCCTCATTTATTATAATGATTACCTCTCAAGATTTTTAATTACTGCTATAATACTAAATCTAAATTACAAACAGTACCTTGCATATAGTAAAAATAGCATGAAATGGAATTATAATATTACAAATATCCAGTTCACAGTTAGCAAATTCTTACTAAATTGATATGGATTGTGAACATTTGTGTCCCTCCAATCAAGTTATTAAGCCCCCTCTTCCATCACAAGCGAACAAGATTATTTTCAAACTTGAGAGATAATTTAGGCATTAGGAATTGATTCAGACTACACTGTAACTGTACTTTTAATCACTATGCGTGGCAATAAGTACTACAACTGTTTTTATATGTTATTAAATCATACTTCATAAAACAATTAAAAAAATAAAAGAGTCATTACTGTGTAATTTGATCCAATTCTTTGCAGGCCTAAAGGATTCTCTAGTTAATTAAGGTTGGTAACATAAAGTGGATTGTAGGAAAGAGAAACGTTCAACTGTTATACTGCTTTTACTGTTCAGAATGTCTTATTTAACAGAAAAAGTATTATGTGCTTTTAATTGAAAATTTACTTAATAATTTTAGTCTTAGTTACCATCTAGTTACTTGTTTCTTTATCATTTTATTGTATAACCTGTTAACTTGTTTTTGAAAACGGGTAAGTTTAAAGCAATAAAGGTGTGTTTTGAGATAGTGAAAATCAATGTAACGCTTGAGTAAATAAGAACTTTTAAGTGTTTAAGATAAATCTCAATAATTCTTACATCGCTTTAAAATTCAGTTACAACAGTTGCAATTGGTGTTTATAAACTTCATTCTAGTTTAATTTCGTTAAGCGTCTTAAATCATACTTTAACATGAAATTAATAAACTTTGAAAGATGCGCTTAAAATGTATCTTTATTAGAATTGATTTGTTTGTTAAAAATTTATATTTTTGCAAGTTAACAACTATCCCATAAATAAGACTGCTAATTTACCAACAAACACTAAGATGAACAATGATTGGAACGACAACAATTAAAAATAAAGTTTAATTCAATGATTAAAGGGGTGGTTTTCATTCACAATAGTAATAATTAAAATCTACAATCAAAAGATAAACACTATGCCTCCTATATGTATAGTGAATTGTTAAATATCTTTATTTCTGACTTCAGCCAACGCTCTTAACATAATTTTAAGAGATAATATAAGTTTAGATTGTGAGCTGTGGAAAACGGGTATGAAACTACCAAGAGCTGAATTCGACGTGTTAATTTTCTTGACTGAATAAATTAATATGTCATGATATTTTATTTCACTTTTTTTGTTTAAAACTAAATGAAATAGTTATATCGAAATATTTATTATTTTCTCTTAACTCACTCCGTCGTAGCATAAGGAAATTATTTAATTATTTTATAGATATATTTCAATAGTTTATGAAATAGAAAAGATATTATTTGATTATTTTCATAATGCATAATGTTCAATAACGGTACGTGACATTAATTGGATTGATAAAAGATGTAGCTTATGTTTGCCACATGCAGCACAGCCAATGTTTATAAACAGATTATAAACAGGTTATTTTTTTCAGTAAAAGAAAATCTGGTATTTTTATTCGACAACCAAAAAATACCAGTAAACTAATAATGCAATTTTTTACGTGTGATGTCTACTAAAATCATATCTTATATAGTTAATTAGCTTATGGGATTTTTTTATAAATAAAGGTGTTTGTGGTCCTTATAAACTTGAAAGAGTTGTTTAGGCTGCATGTCAAAGGGGTTCTGCCGTCCCATTAGTCAGTAACAAGAGGGTTGATCCGTCTACTGATGATGGTAAAGGTTTAGCGGCTCAAAGGATTGACTCCGTTAAAGTATAACACGCAATTGGGCAACATGTTTATAAAAGAGAAAATTCACACATTGAGAGATCATTACTTCAGTTCATAAATATTGCAATATCAGTGAAAATTGGTATTTAAAACAAAACATCAAATTAAATATATCTTTGTAACATCTAATCTTTGATTTGATTGCTGAAAACCCAAGCCGCGAATAAAAATAATGTTTACAAACATTTTGAACAGTATTTTGTTTCTTTACAGTATACTAATGACGAAATTGACAATCGCGCTCCAGTGAAACAAATTTCAATAAATTCACTGGGTCTATGAGACAAATTAACAGTTACTGTCGAAAGCAATAGATTTCAAATGTATATACTTTTCAGATCTGTGAGGTAAAAATGAAAAACTTGTCGTCAATCGACCACATGACAGTCTCCGCTCGACCGAGGACAATACTCTGACAGTTGACAGCTGTAGCTTACAACCAGGCGATCTGATTTGTATTGAGAGAATTGAGATACACTATATTTTTTTTTTGTGGTAAATTAAATGAAAATAAAATACAATAAAATTTGCTTACAAAGGGAAACAATAATTTGTCTAATCTTGGATTATGAAATTGATGGTTGAAGCACTGTGCACTCATGCCGTTCTAAATAATGTTACTCAGAGTGTTAATAATTTTTTCTAAATTACCTTTACACTTATACAGCTTTTGTTATTATCTTACAGTTTATCTTTTCATCCAAAAGAGTAGACTTTTACCGTTAAGGTTTGAAACTGTAGCGTGCCTCATTTAGATAAGTAAAGTTTCCAGATCTAATGGCTTGTTAATGGAACTTGTATTGTTAAATGGTCGTTAACAGCTCGAAACTTTGGATATTACCAGCATTAGCTACCCAATATCACAGGATCAAAAACAGCAGTATCAAATAATTTGGCAAAGTAAAACCGCTAAATTCCTACACGGATTAGTTATGACAAATAAATAATTAAGTGTTGGCCTAATTCAAACCTCAAAACTGCGAATTTTGCATTTTAAAAGCAACCGGTAAATTAAGATATAAATTGGTTCGGGCATTTGAAAGTTTTTACAAGCAGGGGGAACGTGCTACAATAAGCTTATGAAAATTATTTTACTATTCGACTTTTTGAGGAAAGTTTGGAAAATAACAATGATCACATGTTTTTAATTCATCTTGGAAACTTTTTCTTTACTATAAATTTTGAACTGCTTAAACTACAGTATGCTTGAATTAGTAATTGATACAATGTATACAGTTTTAATGGATTACTCGATTCCCGTACGTAGGAAGGGCCAACAGCTCGTTAAGTTTATAACAAGATGAAATATTTCATTTATTCCGATGTCTTCTTGCTCTCTGCATAAAATTTGTATAGGCAATATTTTAACTGTACAGGAAAATAAATACAAGTTTATAGAGATAGAAAATTTAAGTTTCATTACAGCTTTCAAAACTAATTAGAAAGATTTTAAGTTGTAACGTCATAGCAATAAAACAATAAAAATGTGATAAAAAGCATCATATCCCAAACAAAAACTTAAAAAAACAATACAATTTTACAGTTTTGAATGGAATTTATAATGGTTAATTTAGAATGGAAATATATTTCCATATATGTGTCGTTTTTTTTTTTTTTTTTTTTTTTTTAAATTTGGTTTAAAGGTGTAAGGCGGGATAAACTTAAATGAGTTCGTGAAACAGCATGATCGGACCATGGAAACGGGGTTTATGGGGTAAAAATTTCCAAAATGCAAAGTGTTTTTGTAGTGTTATTGGTAACGGAGAAAGTAAAAAAAAAAAATATTTTAAAACTCCCATGTTATTCTTATGGAGAATATTGTAAAATGTTGTAGTTTGCTTGTTTATAGATATATTTTGACCAAACTTGGCAAATTTATTTATTTTATATTAAGCTATTAACACTTTACTACAAAACACACTTTGTTAGTTTCCTTGTGGCAGCAAACCTACGTACTCCTTAATCCTAATTTTATTTAACAAGATTTAATCAGCGAACACAAAAAAACAATAAACAATAAATAATTGGTTTTCTGAGTTCGCTGTATTAAATTGGAAATCAATTCAGACAACTGGGAATCCGTTTAGTCGGCAGGTTTGCTGCGGTGGGGGTATTTTATTTAATAATTGGCTCTTTAATTCCATAAAATCTGCATGAACCACACTATTAGGATAGTCTAACGTTAATTTACTAACTGGATTGCAGGTTGAACCACTATAGTAAATTGTTTCAAGTGTACAGTACTTAATCTATTTTTATCTGCCTAGATCTAGCTAACCGTCTAAAATAAAATTAAGCTATAATTATGACAATTATGACATGGAACGAATTTATCACAACATACCAAGTCATGATTAAAAATGTACAAAAATAATGAATGATCAAATGAGCAATAAAAGTAGTTTTTTTATTCTTACTTTGTTTAATCACACAAAACCTGTAGGACGACTTCAAATAAATATTCGCATTTCACTTTGTTAACAGATGTTTTCAACCAGACTGATATTCTGAAATAGGTGCACTCTTTGATCGATCATGCGTTATTGTTTGCTCTATTATTTTCCATTGTTAACAACTATTTAACAAGATGGTTTCCTTTGGAATTGTATCCACTTATTTTTTTTTAGTAGTGTACACGCTGTAGTAATAATAGAGATCGATGGTGAACACATGTGCTTTTCATCCCAGAAGGCAACATTTTAGAACAGTAAACCAGTAAGTTTTGAAAAATATACGCTCTTAGGGAAATTTTATACGTGTGTAGTATTTTTGCACTAAATGTAAAGGAAGTGAATGCAATTCCTCAGAGGGCCGAGTCAAATGGGATGTTGACCTGACTTGAAGTAATGTGACAAACAATCCCAGGTCTGTGTTCAACATAGAAGATGGGTTTTTTTTAGAGAGCTCAGGAGTCCCACACTACGTGCTGGCCACCTTTGTCCGTAAAAAACATTTTTACCTCCTCTCCCTTAAAAAGGTTATAATACAATTTAAAAAAAATAGTGAATGTAGGTAAAAATGCAGCTCTGCAATGTATTTTCTTGGCTATAAAATATTTAAGTTTTGAAGGAAAAGTTCAGAGTTTATTACGATGTACTGCAATGACAATAACATTTATTGAAAGTTTCATAAACACGAGTCTACACCAGAAACTCTCGTGTGTAAGTTATTGGCTTAAAGTTTCTCCAGTTTTGAGCGTTTAGTGCAATATCTACTTTGTTTCCCATTATGCTCTTTGTGTACATAGTTTTATTGCCAGGTGGAGGTCTGAAAACTCCAGCACGAGTTTCCGGTTGGCCTTTCGCCTTGCCCATCTTAGGCGGACTTTCAGGAGAACTTTGGTAAGGAGGGTATTTAGAGAAACACCCGTCTAAGGTTTTATTCTTCCCAGAAGGATAAAACTGTCCAGATTTTAATTTAGTCTTCTCAAAATCCTCTTTGTACGTAGTTTGAATTTTATCAGTGTAGTAAGGATTTTTATAGAAGTACCCTCCAGGATTTCCACTCAAAAAGGGAATTAGCTTACCTCCTTTACCTCTAATTGGTCTAGGGTCGTCATATGGAGAAGGTTTGTACGAAGGATATTTATTAATGCATATATCTGTGTAGCCAGCATTTCCCTTTTTCCCGGGATTCACTTTAAAGTTCAAAGGTAGTTTTGCCTCCTTCGTTCTCGGTTTGGAAACAGGCGAGAAAGCCTTCACTATTCCACCAAAAGTTCCAAAATAATCCCCCGGCGTTGCGTGTTTCTTAGAATACGAAGGAGGAATGAATGTTCTCAAGTTTGGGTATTTCTTCTTAAACTCTTTTTTTGCTTCTACTTCCATTACGTACGGACTTGTGTATGCTTCCTTTTCAAATATTCGCTTGAACTTTTGATCGAAGTAACAGTCTTGCAGGCCTGTTTTCCACTTGGGCACTCCTGGATACATTTGAGACTTCTTCAGATCTCGCACCCCTGAATGTGTCAATGGAGCTGTGTAGGGCTGTCCGTGCATGTACTCCATCTCTGCGAACAGCCCGACCCTCTCAAGGTCAGAGCGGCCATGATGGTAGCCTAGTGGCTCCGGCATCTTGGAGGTGATACGTGGGGACTGGAAATTTAAGAATATATATCGTCATGGAAACTTGTAGTGTTTTTTATAACTTTCAACGTAAGACGTGCTAAGTTATATAAAACCTTTGACTATTAATCACTAGTCAATGATAAAACCAATTAAAGGCATTTGTATACTATCTTTCAGTTCGGGTTGTTCACACTATCAAGCTTTGAATCTGTTATTGATATCCATATGGTCATCTATGATCATGGCAAATAAGTAGATTGATATATGATCGAAATTTCAGTGTTTTGCTAGCCTGGTATATTACTGTATAGAATCTCAGAGTGTAGAAGATCTGGTTCGATTCCCGAGGTATATAAAAAAACACTTAACGGGTATGGATCAGATTCGCTTTAAAAAGTTTGAATTAGGTTCTTTAAAATGCTAATGCCGTTGACTGATATAAAGGTTTATAGATTGTTTTTCAAATATCTATAAATGTAATTGAAAAATGCATTAATACATTTTTTTTTTCAAGGTTAATTCTACAGTTTCCAGTAGTCTCTAGTTAATTGTTCCACTGTATCTGTCTCCAAATATGTATTGCATGTTTTTAATTTCCATTATGATTACTGATTCTTTGGTTCATTGATATGTTGTCCATGGATAATGTGTGATAAATATGATAAACGTTTGTTCCACGTTTTTATTTATTCATAGTAATTTTGTTATTCCTTTTGTACTATACTAAAAAAAAAACAGTCTCGCGTTCTAACAGTTATGGGTTATGTATCGTTACTAATAAAATAACAGGCTACTTTAGGAACACCATAAATCTTAGAAATTTGTATGTCCATTGCATTTAAAAAGGTTTGAACAAAGTAGAGGAGTCGTGTAAGCTCTAAGTGCTTTCAAGAGTAATTAAGTAAGTGGATTTGTCCAATAGTCGAGCCACTGTCACTCCATTTGTACTTTCATTTCAAAACTACTATACTTTATCCTAGCTATTAGCTTTGAACATAGAATCATCAACTCATTAGATACTAATTCCAATATTTAAATGCTATTTATACTATTCATAATGCACTATCCTAATCAGATAAATCTTAGTTGTTTGAAAAGAAATATAATTCATATCGTTTACTTTATATATTTTCCAAACCACATATTATAACTTTGAAATATTATCAGGCATAAAAAATTATTTTATCCTCGTTTTTAAGCAATTTCTCAGAAATATTTGTCCTAATAAGCATGTTTTACATTTAAAATACTGTCATTTTAAGCAAGTGTAAATATTTTACATTAGACACTTGTCATTTTAAAAACTGTGTGTTTAAAAAATAATGCTACGTAGATATCATCATCACAATATACTATGCTCTTTCCTCTAAAAAACGTACCAATTATGTAATACGTTAGGAATCTTTTAATAAAATCAATGTAAGCCCTACGTACTCCAATTAAATCCGTCTACTATAACAAATAGCAAATCAAGTTATCGTTCAGCACGCATGCAAGAACCTAAAATAAAACTAAAAAGTATACAAACGTAAATTGTTTGAATTTAAGAAAGAGTATTATTGTATGGTCAGAAGGGAGTATATCAGTCAAAAAGCTACTGTATTTTAACGCCCTTGCCAAGATGAAAATGAGTTTAAAAACAAAAACTGATTAAACAGTAGTTTTTATGATATCTTACAGTGAAACATTTATGTATCCTACTATATCCACACAAAAAATGCATGTTTATATTGCAGGAGATTGTATTTCAAAATTAGCATAGTTAACTTAACTAAGCTAACAAACACTACAGATCCGAAAAAGATGTTGGACATTTTTGTTAATGAGACGTTTGGGATTTTGGAAGGCTAAAAACAGATACAAAATTTAGAACCACTGTTTTAAAATATTTAAGTATTGCTATGTCTTAAAAGTTAGTCCAATAAATATATCAATATCCCAGTGAAAGGTTTACAAGATAACTTAATGTGAGTGGTCATTTTATTACATGCATACGCTATTAGCAAAGTACAGCTCTCTAATAGTAAACATGGTAGGGAATGGCAATTATAGTGGTTACTTTAAAAACATTTAATTAAATTATAAAAAGTTTTAAAATGATGTAGTGACGAGCGGATTATAACAATTCATGGAATACTCGGAAAGTAAAACAAACAAACATGGATGATATAAGATAAAAGTATTACTCAAACGTAACAAAGGCATTTACTTCAGCTAATGCTTTCATTGTCTGGCGGAGAAATGCTTAAAACAAAGAAAATAATAGCTTGTCTTCCATTTACAGCATACAGATTCAAGGCTTTAAAATACATGAATCCTATAGCCCAGATACTAGAGTAGTGTGGGGAGCGAGCTGGCGTAGTGGCTAGAGCGCGGGACTTCGGTCCGTGAGGTCCCGGGTTCGATCCCCGCCAAGTCACCAATGGATTTTATCTAAGTGATAATGCCGCAACCCCTAGGTCTAGCCTGAAGTAATGTGAAAAACAATCCCAGGCTCGTGCCTAGCGTCCTAGGACAAAAAAAAAAAAAAAAAAATTGCCCAGATACAGATTTATTGGAAGTGCACTGGTAGGTATTACAGTCTTGACTTGTCTACAGTACACAGGTTCTGTACGAGTTGAGTTCCAATTTATTGATTCTATAATGATTTTTTTCTTCATTTAGGAGAGTAGTATCTTAAGCTTCATTTGCCATTACTATAGTCCTGAGAAATTCTAAATCATTGAAAGTTAAGAAAATATGTATACAAATTTGCATTCTTTTAAGATATATAATTTTAATCTACCTCGGATGGTTTTGCTCATATTTCCTTGAGGATTAAACGCAAAAATAGATGTATTATGCAGAGTATATACCTTGGATATATTTTTAGAACCTATAAAAAAATTGGGGGAAATCTTTAACAGCTGAAACCACAATAAAATGCAAATCGATGTTCATTTAGTACAATCCGTTGAATAATTTAAAAGTAAAATGATGCTTTAGATGTTTATCCATAACTAAAATTGTTATGAAAGGATATTTTGTATGGGAGACTAATTTTGACCAAATTTTTAATCTCAGAGTATTAAATAACTTCTAGGCTTAGTAGAATTTACTGATCAAACAGTTATATAACTACTGCAAAGTACTGTTCCTGGCTGTAGTAGCTGGCATTGTTATAATCTGCATATGTTACATGTTAAGTACATACGGGTTGCCAAAGTCATAAACAGAGTAACCACAAGCGTTAGTGTTGGTATACCTGGCTGATGAACTAGTTTCGGCTAGGAGAGTCCGTTGCTATTTATAACAGTTAAATAGATAAAATGGGCTTAAGAAAAATCCGTTGTTTTTAGTCTAACTTTTTAGAGAAGGTGCTTATGCGAAGAATACCTATATAATTTTTAATTCCTATAGCACTATAGAAGTTATTCGCACTCATTGCTTCATGATTTCTTTCAAAAGTATGGCTTATATTCTAAGACACAAAAAATAGTCATTATGTGACATTTTTTAAATCCCTTAATACAGAATTATTTATTTGAAATGTCACATAACCGAGAGGCAAAATCACCTCACCGAAATTTCACATCACCCATTTGTTTGATAAATGGAGGATGTTATTCTAATAACGTAATCAGTGTAGTTATGAACATTAAATTAGCTTAAATGTTGTGTTTATCAACTTACCAGTGTTATTTGTAATAGAATTATGTTTACTAAAACAAAAATAGTTGATGATAAAAATATAAATCTAAAAAAAAAATAAATGATGAAAATGGTAAAATGTTTTTGTTACCTAAGGTCATCCCTGTGCCCAATATAATATGTGTATTTTTTACTTTTTACTTGTTACTTCGATATTTGAATCAGCACCAAAAAACACCTACTCATGGAATTTTAGGTTCTGCTTCAACATGTTTTTTACTGTGGTATAGCTAGTAGACATTTACTTTTCACGTTAAAAACTAATTTATCGTAAAAAAAAAAACACATAGAAGTTAGGTGAATCTCAACTAATCAATGTTAATTTTGATAAAAAATAGAGTTAAAATAAGAGCAAATGCGAGGGAATAAGGATTAATCTGTTCCAGTCAGTGGCTGATGGCAAAGACTACAAAACATCGTCCGTCCCGAGGGTAAGGCTTGTTTTATTGTTGGCTAGAAGAATACTCGCATCACAAAATGCTATTTTCTACCGGATTGTATTCAAATCACTGGCCATTGCTAACGTGAATTATGAGTAATTTTTCTTTTCAATATTTTACTAGAAAATCCGTCAAAGAAAATGGAATTGTGTAATAAAGCTATTTATAATTTATCATGGACATTTTTTTAGAATAACTTGTTTACGAACACACCATAAAAAATTATTATTTTATTTTTTAATGGTTGTTTGAACTAAAATTAAATACATTATTTAGTCGTGCTTAAAAAATGAAATTTAGTTTGTCATTCTTTCATATTCCGACCTCCCCACCTATTTTTTCTATTGTAGACCCATACAGATTTTTCTCATTTTTGATTGTTGATGGACAAGGACAGATGAGTATACCAATGTTATGTTTTTGATCTTTTCAATACAATTAAATTCTTACATACCATAAAATGTTCAAAAAGCTGTCAATTCCTTAGGCTGGTGAATGAATCATAAATTTTGAAAAAAATTAAAATTGTTAGCCAACTTTCGGTAAAAAAAACTAGCTAGTTCAACATTTAGCATTAGGAATTTTCTGACATTCCTAAGAAAAATTCAAAGATATTTATAAACTATAATATGCGGTTAAAAACACCATCCCCTTAATTTTATGAAGCCCTTAAAATATAATATTTTTCCTTTCACACAAAATTCAAAATTTGGAATTTTTCCAAAGTATGTTTCTATATTTAACATCAACAAAAATGGATGAGAACAATGTTTGTTAAAGCAACATGTGCTTGTCATGAAGATGTATTTGAACTTCCGCCAACCGATTCTGCTTCCGTTTCCTGATGCAGTAGGATCGTAGGTGAACTTATTTCAAAAAGCCGAACAAAAGAATTGTCACACAAAACCGCACCCGTATGATTTTTCATGCATAAGAACAATTAATTGAGTTAAGTTTTAATTGAGTTTAGTTTAGTTCTAATTAAGTTGAACTATAGTAAATAAGAATAAAAACCACGATCAGTAGCGAGTATGAAAAGTTTTATGAAGTTTAAGAATAGCCAGTGAATCGTATTTTTATTGTATCATAGAATTAATTGTATTACAAGATTTTCCATTGTTTATAATTTTTTGATAAACAGTACATTTAACCGTAAAGGTGATGATAATTATGTATTTTAATAATGTAACTTTTTTTCGTCCTACTACATTTACTCATCAATTATATTAAAAAGATAAGGAAAGTCCTAAACATAAAGGTTGGAATCCTTAATATTTTCATTTAACTAGCAAGTTATACTTAAAAGTACTAAAGGTAATGTTCATAGTTTGTATTTTTCAAGACCTTTAAACAACCAGTGTTTACACCTAAAGGCCGATATTGCTCTGGTGTTAATCGGCTTTAGATAATTGAATACCCTTGTAACTGAACGTAATCATAACTAATGTAACACAACAATAAGCCCTTCCAGTGTTTCAATCTTTATAATAAATTTTTATTCTATTATGTTTTTAGGCCGTAAAATATATTTTCATCAGTAAATGTCTAACGGCTTCATCATAAGTTACCAAATTAATTTTGGTAATTTAAAATTAATCAATAGAAGTTATCGCAGTGTGTTCTTATTTAATCTGTAACGAAAAACTAAAAAAATATTAATTACTAAAAAATACTAAAAAATTTTGATACTTTACAATACTATTTCATACGTTTCATATGGATTAGTTATTTTACTTAGCTTAACTACTTTGCGGTTGCTTACTTCATTGCAATAATTGATATTTGTTGGCAAGCCTTAGAATTAAATGGATTAAAGAAACTACAGCAACCCTACATGAAATTACTATTTATTTAAGGTAAAATGACTTCCATTTAAATACACATCTTCAGCTTAAACAGTGTTATAAAAATTGTGTTGTAAGGTAAAGAACCCAATTCACTGTTACGTTATTAAAGACGAAGCAAAGAAAGGGGCTGACTTAGTACTAAGATATTACCTAACTGTGTAAGTTGGTGGTTATCGGTAAAAGTGTATGTTTCAAGTCGAAGCAAACGTATGGTGACTGTCTCTACAGTGGCATAATTGACAGTGAGATCTTCGCCCCTGAGAGTTTGGTTACTTACACCCAAACCCCGCAAACCTTGTGAACACTACATATTTTAAGAAGAGATTCCATTTATAGGAACATAAGGTTGTATGAATATAGTTTATTATCTCAGAACCATAGATTTATCTTAACTACTTAATTCACTGATAACTTTTATTCGGTAGCTACATGAATTTGTCCTCCATTACATAACTACGCCTGAGTGAAGCACTCACAAAAAAACCCTGAAGGTCACTGTATCGATGCTGAGAAAAAGTTAGTAGATTTTTTCCCTACACAATAGGTTATTATTAAACAATTTTTTTTGGTTTGAGACTAAACCAATGATTCTATTTCTAATGAATGATCGTTGGACTTATAGTGTAAAACATAAATGATGAAATTGCCGTTTATAGTCCTCAAAAAGCACACAAGTAATCTCTCACATCCTAGAGTCATCTTCTAGGTTTAAATTTATTTTTGCTTTTTCTTGCCTACACTAGTGGCATTTTAACTACAGGTGATATACATAGTAAAATCCCTTTTTAAGGAAAGCTGTCCACACCCATATAGTTCGTAGGTGTGCCGTGAATCGAACCTTTTCCTCCACAACAAAGTCTGACTAATAGGTAAGCAACACATTCATACCATAATAGATATGTAACTATATGATACTGTGCCAGAATTTGCATCGCAATCGTAGAAGCAAGCGGTATTGAATCTAACCCAAGAAACATTTAATAATTCATAACGTAAGTAGAAGGGTGTTACGTTAAAACAGTGTACCTACGGACGTTCAATTATAATTTTGTTATTATTTTACAAATTGCATTAAAAATATTTTTATTAACAATATTGTTTATGATTTTACTGTTGTACTTTTCCTGATGATTTACTTGATAGACCTACAATCCACGCATAGGCTTACATCTCAAATTTACTGGTAAATTCAAGGTTAGAAGGAGGCCACCAACCTCTTCAAAATCTTCAGCTATCTCATAAAGAATTGACTTGCTAATGGTCGTAAAATACCTAAAATGCTAGATGAATTCCACTGTTGTACATTTTGTAACAATATTCATATATTTAGTGTAACTCATTAAGTTTATGGTAAATGTAGTGAAGTAGATGTGGCCTTTTCTTAAATTTATCTTTGAGAGAGACTTTGGGTCTATCTCCTGTGAAATATTACCCATTTTCAACGAATAGTGTAACACATTGAATTCGGATGATATTTTATGAAGTTGACAAATACGACATGATGTTAGTATCCAAACAAATTCAATAGAACAAGTAGAAATTTAATAATGTTAACACAAAATTAACAATTTAGAACAAACACTTTACCTACAATACTTGTTTTTGCGTTTGTACCAAATTATTAGTAACAATTAATTTATCTTTTAGCTGACGAAGTGCTTTACAAATTAACACAGTTTATTAGTTATTTTAAGAAATGTCTTTTCTTATTTCTATTGAATGCACAATTTTATATGTAATACATACAGAAACTACCGTTGTTAACCTTGAGTTAACTAATACTTAACCGTAACATCAACTCAACTAGGTAATAAGAAGATTAGTTAAAGCTCTACACATAACAACCAGCACATAAGACCACGATCAACATAAGCCTGCTAATTTTAATTACTTCCTACAACAATAATAATTTTCTGATGTCAGCACGGTCTTGTTAAAGTATATCACGTAAACACATTTAACTTAAATACAGTCATAAATTACTTTGTCATCAACCCACACAGAAAGGTATCGCATTTCATTAAGATTCTTAATTAACCAAAAAGTCCTTAGGGTTGAAAAACTACCGTTTTACGTTACTTTGCAGATAGTAAAACAACATAAATTAATGCTGTTCTCACCACTTAATTATTCATGGTTAATACTTTTACTTCATTGTACTACAGCCTTAATCAATTTTAAAACTACAAATTAATTTGCGTTTTAATTGCCCTAAAAACTTTTATTTGGACACTTTTGGCATAAAATATTAGTACAGAACAGGAGCATATACATAAGATAATATAGAGTTTTTTTCGTTATTTATTTGTAACATATCTTAACTGCAATAGCTTGAAGAGGTTTAGATGTATAACAATATTGATTCGATAGCCGAGTAGTTATAGTGCTTGGCTTCAAATCTGTAGGTCGCATGTTTAATCGCTAATTCTTGCCCCCAGGTGCCTCTTGTCATTAAGTGCTAAATTAATGATTTTGTCTGACAAAAAATCTACGTTAGATGGTAATGAGACAGGATTTAAATCAATCAAGAATCAATCCATAGCAAAAGTAAACAAACTATTCCATTGGCGCGGATACAAACAAGTCGGAATTGCTACTGCAGCCTACATATCAACATAAATAACCAATAATAAGTATAGTACCAAGTATATAGTACCAAATAACCAATACGCACAACATAAATAGGCCTACATATCCATGATCATCTTGTAAAACATATTTTTTACATCCTAAATGTGTATAAAAGATATACAATTAGTGCTAATTTAATATTGGTTTATACAATTCCAACCAAACGGACAAGTTGAAGGTGGAATCATATACCAACAGAATTTTTTTTGATATATCAGCAGCTTTATATCATATCAGGTAGCCTAGGGTTAAAAAAAAATACTTTTATCAAACTAAGTGGTACAGTTAAATTTTGTTTCTTGGTTGAATAGTAGGTGTTTCAAAATTTCAAACATCATAAAAAAACCAAAATGATCTCTTCTACAACTTTACTCCGTTGCACAGCGCTCGTATAAGCGGTTAGTCACCTATAAATATTTTAGTAATAATTATGTAAGCTAGAAGCTTTACGATTTTTCCCATCATCGATGTCTAGAGTGACAAACCCCACCGTTTGAGGTCCCCGTTGTATTTTTTAATACTGATTTAATATAAGTAAATGACTCTTTAAATTTCTATACGTCAAATTTACGCTAAAACACCCAATACCAATATTGTATGATTACATTTGTTAGCCAACTCTGTAGAATGGAATAACATTGTAAAAGAAAAGGCTATAACCGTTGTGGTTTATGTTATATGAGTAACGAAAGCAGAATATATTACGATCAATTCTCTGTGGAAAGTGAGTCGTGTTTTATCTTTGCCATTAATCTTAGTTAAGCTCAGAGGCTTTCCCCAATCTTTTATTTTCCTTTACTTGTGTTTTGTATACAAACTTATTATTGTTTGAGTATATTCTAGGAACGTGTCTACGAGTTCAAAAATGGACGTGATGTATACTTGGTATTGTACTTGGCGGGCGTAATATTGTACATACGTGTTTTATTAATATCATGGGTAATTCTATAGCTTAAAATTTGAGATTTTTACGAGGGCTGTAACAATCCTTTACCTCCTCTGAGGGTTTATTTGGTCTTAAGAACTCACAAGCTGTCTAAATCTTAATAATAAAAAAAAATTAGTTCTGAAAAGAAAAGCACATATGATACTATAATTTTTTGGAATAGCTTACTACGGGTTCATGAATATTAAGTGTAGTGAAAAAAGTTCTTTGGGGGGATCAGTAACAACATTTTATCTTCTTACTTTAAACTTATGTATCACCATTTAGGTTTATCCTTGAAACATTCATCCAATACTAACCTACAATTGGGTTTTTGGTTTCTAGTGTTTTCTTGATCGTTCAAAGGAGTAAACTTTAAAATAGTATTTCAAAAATGTCTATTTGTCTCTAGGTTCCACATAAAAACGAAAATTTTATGTAAGGCCATGAAACGTTTCCAACAGATTGAGGGCTTTACTAGACATATCTATGGCGACCGATCTATTTGTTTGAGCCAGCTTCACATTTATTTGTCAAACAATATTTTACAATGCACAAAAAGATTAGTTATTTTAGGTTGGTAAATTAAGAACAACTGAGCACCCTTAAATTAATATATTTTTCATGAAGTAACTTGCTTAGTTAGGACTTAGATAAATTTTAAAACTTTGCAAAATACCTAACTTTTTTAATATTATTGGTTTTGTGTAAATATAATTAGAATTACTATCAAGGTGCTCTGTTGTTTTAACTGATAACTTTAATCTATCAGCAGCCCTATTTTGAAAAATCTAAACATTAGTAATTTTAATATAATTATTTATTAAACTAGACTGTGAAAATGATGTAATATGCTGATATACAAACTTTTTAATAGATCAGACGAAAAGGACTTAATTCCTGTAAAAGTAAAAATTAACTTATACAATTTACAAGTTTCCACTTAGAAACTAAATAAGCTGATGTTCAATGGAATGACTAGTCTAATATAGAAACTGTTAGAAAGTTTGCTCTAACAGTGTTAAGGATTTTCGACGTAGTTATTAAAAGTTTTAATAGAACTTGCCCATATTCTTATTCTTGTTAACTTTAAATTACATTATCTCCATAAAATAGGTCAAACTTGTAAGTCTTCATAAGGAAAGCCAGGTTGAAAATAGTTTTCACAGCAATGACATTTTTGCTTTAAATTATCCTTATGAAAATCCGTTATTATATTTAGTTTACGTTTTTCCTTAAAGATATGGCTTAAACATTATAAAATGATTACTATAGCTTTATTTTTGAACATTTAATTTAAATTGTTAATTTTTATTGCGTTTTATATCTGTTATGGAAGAAAATAAAACTGATTAAATTAGACCCAATACTGCTACTAATTGCAACACGATAGAACATAATAAGTCTAGAAAATTCAGCAAACCGTTCAAATAAGGGGGACATATCTCAAATGAAATGTTCGGGTCGAATGTGGCTACAAAGTACAGTATTGGCAACTCTTTGCATTCAAAATAATATCTTATAGCCTAAGTTTCTTTATTTATTATTAAGCCTATATAACCTAAGGAATCAAATCAAAAAAATTATTTATCAATATATTTTATAGCTAAGTCTAAGCTTATTCTGATTATGGTGCTTATTTTGAGTAACATGCACATTTAACCTTACAAAAACCGTGTTTTTTGGTTAAAATCATGGTTTTAATTTTTCTTTTAGTTGTTAGTTTTAAAAGTTATACAAATGCAACTATCTTAAATAACGAGGCATGGCATTTTATAAATCTTGAATCTAACCTAGCATTGAAGTGTTTAACTACCTAACGCAAATTTAAAGATGTAATGTTATCTATAGAGGAATATTTTCTTTGTTTATAATCTTAAACTGTGGATGGAAACCTTTAATTAAATTTGGCCACTCTAAACATGTCTAATTATTACTAAAAGTGTCTTATTAATAATGTTAATCACCAATCATGATTAAAAATGTTATTTAGGAGTTAGTTATGTTAAGAAACTTTTTAGTTATGTTAATTATTATATGTCGTGTTATCTAAAGTGCCCTACATGATATATCATACAACGTGCAGTTTGTTTAGGTAACATTTCGTTACCAATTTGTAATGTGAAATTTTACAAATTTTAACATTTGACAGAAATCAACTTGGTGATTTCGTGAATGGAAAGGAGTGCTCTGGGTGAATGAATGAATGATTTATTTATTAGATTAAATTTGCTACATAGCACAAAATTATACAATTGTAACTATAAATATAAGGATTTATAACCAAAAAGTAATCAAGAAAATTGACATAAAAAATTAACAAAGTTGTGAACTTAATGTTGAGTGGTATACAATAACTAAAAAAAAAAACACAATAAACTTTATAATTTTGTAGCTAGTTATTATTTGTTATTGGTCCGTGGAATCAGCAGACATAAATAAACTAAGACATAAATAGTGTCTGCTGTGATGCTATATTTTTGTATAACCTAAATTTGTAAATATAGAAATTTAAACAGAGAATATAAGAGTAACCAATAAATTTCATCTGTCTTATTAGTTAGAGTATTTGCTATCCAAATCGTATCACCTCAAGGTCAACCATACTCAATGATATTAGTTTTGTAAATGAATGTTCCAAAACAAATTGTTAATATAAACAAAAATCTTTAAAAAATCAGTAATGGTTTCGTGGTACTGGTTTTCAAGGAATATTACCTAAACTTGGAATGAAATAATCAAGAACGACGTACTGTATTAATTCCAACTAAAGACGTAATTTTTAATTTTTAGGTTTTTTTTTTTAAACAGTAAAGGAAAACAGTTGTATTATCGATAGATATTTCGTATTGTTAATAATTCCTATTTTTTGTTTTAAATAATTTACGACCATAGAATGAATAAAAAGGTAAAAGTAACATTAAAACCTTTCTTCCTAAACTGTTTCCAGTTATGAACGCGGTAAGCAGTTGGAGTGAAAGTAAGTGTCATATCTCAAGGTAAATGTTCTGGTGAAATGGGACTGCAAAGTGTTAGTAACTTTTTGGGTTCGTAATATTCTTATCATTTTTCATTGTAGGGTTCCTTTATCTGAAAACGTGACGATAATAACAAGCGTGCTTCTCATTTCCATATTATAATAACGTAACTGTTTTATAGGTAGTACGTACGTAACGTAACTGCATTATAGGTAGTGCATTTAGTGGTGAATTAGAATATCAAACTAGTTACAATCATGGATTTTCTATCTAAATTAAAATATAACGGTTCGAAAAAATGTTTACAAAAAAAGAAAATGAACCATTTAAGTGTTATTATTCTTAATCAATTATTAAATATGCATCAAATAAGTTCAAACTGAAGCATTTCATTGTGTAAAAAGCCTTGCCATTGTTATTAGATGTTTTAATTGTTGTGTGAAATGAAATTTATCTCGTCAATGATTACAACATATTCGTCAATACTGTTGTGCAGATGCGTTGCGTTACACATAAACTGTCCTCACTCATCCCCTAGGATCCTAATGCGTTCCAGATTTCTAAATTCTAATGACAAAAGTTGCTAATGACTTGTTAATGAAGGTCTATTGATGACAGTTTCCAACTGTGGGCTTAGATAATACCACAATTACCGGGAAAACCTCATGGAAAGAGCTTAGATATTTTTCACATTTAAACATTGCAAACATCCTACGTTCACAGTAAGTTGAAAAAAATATATAAACAAAATATTTAAGCAATTATATAAGGTATTTTACTAACCAAAAGGTTACAATTTATGTTAAACGTGTTACGTAATTCTGTAAATGTATTAAATTTGTAAGAATCCCTTTTATTTTCTTTAACCTGCTAAAAATATCCAATTATAAACAAATAATGTCTTATATTTAAATAATTTCTCAGTATTTCAGTTTTATCCATAATGTTTTAAGATGGGTAAATAAGAATGGGTCAGGTAAAATTATTGGACTTTCATATAACCTATACATAGATAGGGCTTAGCCTGTTCATGAAAATGGTTCCCAAAGTACTCTATTTAAACTATCCATCAAAACCATATTTTAAAACAAAAGTTTCTTAAAAAGACGTTGCATCAAAATTTGTTATTACAAATTGTACTTTTTGTAAAATATATTCTTGTCAAATAATTTAGCAGATGATCTTTACTCCAAAAATAAAAAGCTCTCATAAATAGATTGCATTGTTTTGCTGCTGATATACGGTGTGTATGTTTAAATATATGCTGCAATTGTTATTAGGACAGTTTTTTTCCATCAATATTCCGTAATACATTTCTAACTTTAGTGAACGCTATGATGAAATGACACTTAAAAAACGTTGATGAGTTTTAGACTTACATACAAACCAAGTCGCCACAAACAAATACTTTCTGACGAAGCAAACGACTTGCTACAATATTTAAATATAATGAGCTCTCATAAGGGTCTTATTGTTTTACAAACAAAAGTCAAACTAAATCAAGCTTGTTGATTTAATTTAGAACAACAAGAGCTCTGATCGTAATTTGCTATCAAAAAATTATCTTCAGTATTTCTGTAACATTTTTTAGTTTCAGTACATGTAAAGCTTTGGTGCACTGGGGCCAATTAAATTAGATTGATTTTTTCATTGAAAGCTTACCTTTTATTTTAAAGGTCAATTTAGGTTGCGAGGCCATGCCCTAATAGTTTAGCTTCATAACAACCCGACCTGGGATATAAAAAATCTAAATCTAGATCTATTGTAAATACTTACTTCATTAAGTTTTAATACGTACTAGGCGGATTTAAAGAAAATCTAAAAAAAATACCAGAATATATTAAACCTTTAAATGTTTAATAATAACTTTACATTTGGTTTACATGTAACTTATTTTTCAATTTAAGCAGAACTTAATTGCATGTGTACCTGTAAAACTATTTGGATTATTAAAGTATCACAGCTATGGCAATAATATGAAAATTAACTACGAAGCTCCAGTAATAAAACTCAGTTAATCCCACCTCTCTTCTGAAATGTAACTGTATAAATTGGTTTTTAATAAGATCTTTTTATTCCCTTATATTCTGTTAGATGTTGTATTTCGTTAACGTGGAAACGCTGGAGTTTAATACTGTTTTGGAAACAATATTTAATTAGCTGGTGTATATCTTGTTAGAAAGTAATACTCCTCTTATTAAGATCGTTACATAAATAAGGCTGCCAACTCTCCTATTTAAGAGGCGAGAAATCGGTAGTTTAGCAAGTTAATTATGTATGTTTAGAAGTTTAAGTTTTTAAGTTTGTTTATAAGGACAGTAACCATTTTTCAATAAAAAATGTTGTTTATGATTTATGTAGCTTAAAAAAATAAATGAGAACTCTATTGATTTTTTTGACAATACATTTTTGAAAATAAACCATCACTGACATTTGACGCTAATTTAGTTTCAGCATTCGCAGTACTTCATCATTTCATGTACAATGTTTAAAATGTTAGTTTTAAAATTATCACCACATTTCTTTAAGATCAAACATAAAATGTTTATGTTAGTTTTGAAAATTACAATTATCGTTTCTAAAAAATACCATTTTAGCATTACCTAAATTTAGAAACCCTCACCAAATATAGCAAATCTACATTTAACTTTATTTTTTGAAACTAAAAATAAAGTTGTCGTATAGGCCTATATTGAGTTGTAACAATGCTATTACGATTAATAATAATTAAATATAAGCCAAGGGTGTTCCAGAATCAATATTTGTATTATTAACAAGTAAACTAATCTGTATATTTATAAGCTATTTAATGTAGACGTGATTCGCTCCAAACACCCTCTCAACGTACTATTGTTTTAAAGTTAAAAAAAAACCTACACAAAAGACGGTTGTAGATCACAATGTGGTATCTGTTGATGAAGATATCGACTCAATTGTCAGTATTGCATGAACAAATTTTAATTTAATCCTTTAATCAAACTAATGAACTTGACATAGAAATCATCTACGGATGAGTAAGAAAGTTTATTTGTGGAATTCTAGACCTGATTCTGTGCTCTCTGCCTGTTCCCTTGTATACAAGCCGTCTCGTAATGATTATAACAACGTAAGTGGTTGTTTGATTTTAATTTCTATCAGTTAAGTATATTTTTAGTAACTTTCTCATACATTCCAGCTTGTAAAATCAAGATGAAAAAGAAAAAGACATGTCCCCTGGGAGGCGTCTAGAATAGGCTAATAACACAGACGAAATATACTATAAAAGGTATAAAATTACCTGGGTACTGCCAGAGTGATCCTGTATAGGCAAAATCATTATGGATACCGCGTTTCGAACTAAGTCCTCATCTTCAGACTTTGCACAAAACATTATGTCTATAAAATTTATGTAGTTTAAAAAACGCAGGAATTCAAATCATAGCTATATGATTTGGGCCAAATATACACAAACATATTCAGGAGTGCTGACCTACATATATGTGATTACCAGTTTTAGTGCATTATAATAACCTGTAATCTAGTTTGTCAGCTTTTGTTGCTTTTTACAATTTTATAAGAGTAATATAAAACAATTTTCACGCCCAATACGTATTTTCAATCCTGATAGACTTTGAGTTGGTAAGGCTGCATGTCAAAGGGATTCTGCCGTCTCATTAGTCAGTAACAAGAGGGTTGATCGGTCTACTGATGATGGTAAAGGTTTAGCAGCTCAAAGGGTTGACTTTGTTAACATAACACACTCGGCCAACATGTTTATAATAAAGCAAAATCGAATATAGAGGGATTTAGTCAACCAACCCGGATACATTTTATGTATCTCAAATCTGGCTTTTCAGAGTGGTATTGCTTAAAATCGAACATTAGTTACCGGATAAAAATAATGCCCTTGTGAGAAAATACTAGGAAAAATACTTACAAAAACTGGATTTGCTTATAAATTTTAACTCATAAATCTATGAAACTTGAGAAGATGCTGCATAGAACAAAAATAATAGGCCTATACTTCACCTTTTTTTTAAAAAGCTATTACTATCTTTTGATAGAATGTAATTTTTATTTAAAAACTTAAACTATTCTTATGGACGATAAGTGAACTGTTGTAGTTACTTGTTTATGGAATTGTTTTGATCAAATTTGAAATAAAATAGTTATTCTGTTCCGAGCCAAAAACAATTTATTCAAAAACACACATTGTAACCTTATTTGGTGCTGAAAACCTAAATAATCATAAAAACAAAATGAGGTATGAATTTGACATTTATAAGGAAATATTTCTGTGCAAATACGTCCAGACAAATGGAAATGTGTCGTTTGCATGTTCATTGCGGCAAGGTTATTTATTGTATTGATAATTTTGATTAGCACCAGTGTTTTAAATATAATCATGTGCATTTCAAAATTGCCGTCTAAGCTTCGGTTTGCCGTTGTATTAGAGGAGTCGGATTTTAGTCCCTACCAAGGTTTATAAACCCACTTCATAACATTTAAAAAAACGATATCCTAAAAGGTCTTAAAATAGTGAACCGCATGATGTATCCAATTGGAAAAATTAAATCAGGGAAAAACTAAAATAGTAGAACCATTTTAAATATACATAATAGTGTCTAACACACAGGTGAAGGTAAACATATTTATATTTAGCAATAACGAGACACGCAACAAAACTTAGAACAGGAGTTGATTAAATAAACCTGTAAGCTATTACATTTTAAAATAGTATGTCTCCTGATGTTAAGTGTTTTTCATTGTAAACATCGACGGCAATCCTGCATTCTTGAAGTGTTTAGTTGAAGGCAATTTCTTTAGATATCAATGTATGGCAATTTATGTGATAAGTAAGTCTTGAATAAAATCTGTATTTCTTAAACCGAAATAGATAGAAATATTCTGTGTGGCGTTGATTGTTAACAAATGTTCCATAATGTTTTACATAAAACATATTTTTTAACCCTCTAACAGGGTAGGGGGTAGGGGGTGACTTATTTTTTTTCAAATAGCAACCCCTACTGAGTGACCCCTCATTTTGAAGGGTTTGTCAAAAGAAATAAGATGGTGCAAACCCGAGGTAGATATCTCACCCCTAGCCAAAAAGGCAGGTATTCCAAAATTTGATTTACTGTATGTAAAAAAGCACTAATTTCACAAATATGGAAAAAAATCTGTATTTTTAAAACAGAAATAGATATAAATATTCTGTTTGTGGAATTTATTGTTAACATAGGTTCCGCAATTTTTTTATATCGACAATATTTTTTAACCCCTTTAACATGGTAGGGGGGGGTGGGGCTGATTCTTTTGTAATAACAGGCCCTACTGAGTGACCCCTCATTTTGAAGGGTTTGTCAAAAGAAATAAGATGGCGCAAACCCGAGGTAGATATTTCATCCCTAGCTTAGATGGTGGGTAATCCAAAATTTTATTTATGTGAAAAGCACCCAATTTGGAATACCTGCCATTTTGGCTAGGGGTGATATATTCACCTCGGGTTTGCATCATAGTGTTTGCCCTTCAAAATGAGGGGTCATTCTATATGGGTTGCCGTTTCAAAACAATAAGTCACCCCCTATCCCCTACCAGGTTAGGGGTTTAAACATTTTTTGGTGTACCTTTGCTAAGAATCAATGCTACAATCAGAATACTTTTTATCTATTTCGGGTTTGAAAATACAGATTTGTTTCAAGACTTCATTTACACACTGTATTATAAGATGTTGTACCGGTACCTGAATTTATTCAATTATGATATTTGTGATATGTTACTGGCGTATTAAAAACAACATTTAACACCACCTAAAAATTCCCAATGGTTGTTAAACTCATAAAGATATCTCTCTAATATGTATTCATAAAATATACAAAATAAACGTAAATTAATTGGTAAGTTTATTCTACAATAAACTTAACACAAAAGAGAAAATGTAAACAATAATAATTATCTGATTATTTCAGTAAATGGCACTCACCTTAGTGATAATTTGAACTTTTTAAACATTTCTTGACATCTCTTGGCATTTAATTTTCTCTAACAAAAGATTCGTTTGAATATGCAATGGAACTGTGACGTGCCTCATTTAGATAAGTAAAGTTACCGGATCTAATGGCTTGTTAATGAAACTTGTATTGTTAAATGGTCGTTAACACCTGAAAACTTTGGTTATTACTAACATTATTTACCTAAATATTTCTGGATCAAACACGAGTATACAATAATACACATTTTGAGAAAACGACACATGAATAAAATGTATTTATATAAACAAACAATGTATACAAAACATAAAAAAATACTTCACAAAATAAAAACGAATGCTTTTATTAACATGTGGCCTTATTACATGGTGATGAGAAACCTTTTACCAAAGTTTTCAAACCTAAAAAAGGCTACACAAACGATATTTCATTAAGGCTTATACAATAAAACATTTTTTAATGGTCTAATGAAAATCTTTACTAAACGTATAGCTTTACAAAATCAAACTAAACTAAAAAGCCGAATCAGAATAAAAATCATAATAGTGTAAATTATACTAAAATAACAAAAGGACATAGGCCTATTAATAATAGCTTACTTTTATCCTAATAGAAACTCAATTATTAAATGAAACTATTTCATAAATTAAATGTCACTTTTAGAAAAGTTTACTTGCTTTATTTCAATCCTTTTGCCATCTTGTTTTAGTACACTTTATTTTGCAGTGAAAAAATTGCTGTTTTCAGCAAACATTTGTTCTTACCTAAATATAATTGTGTTAAATATTAACAAATAATAAGAGGGAAAAATTTAGATTTTGAAATTCAAGGTTTAATACTGTTCCACGTTTGAATTTTCAATAAATAACTATCAGGGAAAAAATATTATATACTGTGGTTGAAAAGTGAGTAAATTTTTTTATGTTATATTTTATTCTTGATTTATATGGTTTATTATTGATACGTATGGCTTCATTCATTAAAACTGATTTAGTTGGGTGTTGCATTTATAAAAAAAATATTAAATAATAGTACTTAATATTAAAATAAAAAATAATAGACTTCATATAACGTAAAAGCATGACAAATAGTTGAATTTGCCAATAAAATGAAACAATGACCGTTATCTCAGTTACGTAAATTAATCCTTCTTTCAATACCAATATGGATTTAATCCTGCTTTTGAATTTGTAATTGACTTTTTGACTGAGTAGAGCTCTAAAATATATTCTAAATGCCTTCTGTAATGTTAAGTACTACAAAATATTTAGAATGTGATAGGTTAATGTTGTATTTACCTAAAAAGCTTTATATGAAAACTTGTATATATGATGTAGAAAACTAGAAAAAAAGCGTTTAGTTTATTTATAGAGGCCAACTTCAAAGATCCAGTGATGGTACCAACATTTTTTTATAACAATTTAAAATTTAAATTGTTACTAATTAAAAGCCAATACTTCTGTTGAATGATTAACCACAATCAGATAGTAAATAAGAGGTAAAACAATGTATAATAGTGAGTTTGATACAGCCTAGTCTACTTTAACCTGATTGAGGTAAGTAAATTATTATTTATAGTCTTACAATTATTTATAGGACTTACAATGAAAAAAAAAAAATATTTATCGTAGATTGGTAATTCGTAAATACACTTAAACAAACATAACCTTAGAGTAGTAAATGGGTGCTTGATTATTAATTTTATCCTCTGGTAAATTTTTTACTCGATTCAAATTGCAAATTTAAGCACAGGCCACTTGTAAAATCTTTTCCTAGTCATTCATTCCATTTCCCTTTTATACTTGTAATTTTACAGTTTTATTTATGGTTGTTTTTAGTAGGTGCTTTGTAGTAGAGACAAAAAAATACTCGTCTTGAAGACTTATGTGGTGAATCTAATTCAACACAGGTGTGACCTGTGGCCTAATGTAACCCCCAAATCAAACGATCACGTCACCAACGTATAGTTGTAAAAGATTTATGATTTTTTTTATGTTAACCCGTTCATTTTAATTTTAGAACTAACGTGCTTTAAACACTAAACCTGCTCATTCCAATCAGGATAATTTCCGCAATAATAAGGTATATAATTGGTGTTCATTATTGGTTTTTGTTAGTGTCTGTACAATTGTTAATTATTGGAGATTTTGTTAATTTGTAATTACCAATAATTGTTCACAAACTGTAGAAAGCTATTTCAACATATTCCCGTAAGTATTTTTCACCAAAGATGTAAGAGCCTTTGTATTGTATCGAGATTCAGGAGGAAATATTTTCTTCAGATCACCAACCACAAAGACCAAATCTTGCATCAATAGGTTGGGTTATGCAGAGATTTTTGGGGTTTCCTTTCTGATCTTTCTTGCATGATATTCAACCCACACAAAACGTGACAATTTTTTAGCTTGCCTTATGGAATTCTTTAAAACAATCATTTTTTGGAACGTAAAAGGATATTTTGAAATACGTAAAAACTAATTAGTTTTAAGCTCATATTAGCATTAATGTTATATTTAAGTAACTATATTCTATTAGACTATCTATAAAAAAAAGGTAAGTTTTATTCCGTGAACGTTTAATCATAAAACTTTTCTTCTGTATGGTAGGCTTTAATTATTATTTACCATTTTTTATTATACAATCCATGACTATAAACAGGTCACGATCAAGCACTCTTCACGTATCGATATGATAATCTGGCAATAAGGTGGTATTTAGGTAGAAATCATATTTAATCGAATAAAATAAGCAAGCAAATAATGTACTGTAATCATTCAATAAAATGAAATCTTTTAATACTTTTTCAATGAAATGGTGACCATTCAAAGTAGGTACTAAGTATGAATGGAGATGAGTGTAGGATGAGTGGCGTGATCTTGTAGTCTTGTTAGTGTCTAAGGCCGACATGTTCCTTAGACACAGCTGTTAATTAATAGCCCATACAGCTAATGGCAACTAAGGGACCTACAGTTTATAGTCTAATCCGAACCACATTTTTCCCTTGGTATATACGAATTGGTCTAATTTTCAGGATAGTACTGCGGATAGTCGTAGTACTCACTCGTGCTGACGTTAATCCACACCAGGGAGTATCGCATCCACAGTGCATGCCCATAAATATCCACAATTCGTAACCTACTAGTAGCTGGATTACAGGACAACGCCACCCGTCCCAGTAGATCAAGTTATTTTATAGCATTTACAGTTAAGATTTCCACCCTAAGGCCTTAGGTTTAAATGAAGAAAATTAAACTAATAAAATTATAGGGATTACTAAATAAAAGCCAATTTCACTATCATTAAATCCAATACAAATATAAAACACAACTACTAGGTATCTAGCTTTTGGAACAGAATATCTCGATCTACAAAGAATGGTGACCGGGAGCCAATCTTTACGCGCTAACGGTTCTCCACCTGATACCCATAAACATAAGTGTCCGTTGTATTGGCTTCTTTGTCTGTGACTTACAAGCATTGAGATTCTTCGTAGAAAATAAATTAAAAACGTGTTGTATCGGAAAATCCTATATTGAAGCGCTTTATCTCTTTCATGTTACAAAATCACTGTTTATCCACAATATACCAGATAGCAGATTTAGAACTCTTTTTCCGCACACGGGCTTACGCCTATGCGGAAAAATATATTTCTTTTTAATTTATATCTGTTTATTGTATTGTTTATATTTTGGAAATAAACGATTTGAATTTGAATTTGATTTGAAAATCCAATAATCCATCTAAGTTTAATTATGAGTTCACCCTATATGAATTGAGTGCTATATAGTTGTTTTCAATTCAACAAATGAGACCACTGGAACGATATGTTTATTCATTATTAGTCTTATTATATCTTAAATAGAACATATAAAGAGTGGCATTTGCCTCTGGAGACGAATGAACAAATGGAAACAAAATCCGGCCTGAGTCCAGGTCTTATGATGTCACCTACGGTAATAACTTCTTTCTGTATGGTAAATTTGCTAAATGGTATTTTCGAAAAGCTGAAGCAGCACTCCTATTCAAAATATATAGTGCGTTAATTACGAAAGAAATGTAAGCAAATGAACAGAGTTAAATCATGTAAACTCGTTTGTTCCTACTGGAACTGTCAGAACAAGCCCTTAAACTTATTAACGTTTGTAGCAAAACCTTTTAATGCAGTTAGACATGTGAGGAAAACAAGTGGAGCTTTATGTGGGATTGAACCTGTATGAGATCATTTAAAGCCATATTAGGTAAGTAAAGTTAAGGTTTTTATGAACCAAGCTATAGTTTTCAATGTTAACCCCTGATTTGTTTTATAAATAGCATAATGGGAGAAACACGATAAAGTTTTTTTATTCAAATTAAAATCCGTTATCACCCTTAAATATATATTTTTTTTTTAGTTAATGATTTTTTTTACGTAATAAAATAAGAATTTATACTCATAATTTTTGGTTTAAATTAAATTTATCTGATTTTGAATACGTAAAACCATCAGCACGTAGGAACAAATAAAGTAATTTTATGGCCTACTTCGAATAAAATCTTCTGTTTGAACCTCTTTACATTCTTCAAATTTCATCGAAGCGGGTAAGTAAATAACTTACCTAGAATTCGCAATTAATGGTGTTTTATATCAGGTAAATATTCCAAGAAACCCCTCAAAGACAACTGTAAATGGAATACACAAACTATTTTCAATGTTTATTCACGCGTATCTTTGTCAGACAATGAAGGCATTAGCTGAAGAAAACTCTTTGTTACGTCTGAGTGCTACTTTTATCAAACATCTCAACCACACTTAATTCTTATGCGTTTTCCATTATTTAGAAAAGTAGATTATTCTAAGTTGGATAATCAGAGTACAATAGTTTATTTTACACTATAGTTCTACGCACTTTACTACTATAATTACTTTTAATGCCGCCTTGAAAGAAATTATCCTTGCAGCAATTACTTTAAGCTTGTTTAACTTTCTGTTTGATTCAGGCCAACAGCATTCTGCTTTGTCAAATGTCTATCAACAATGTATTGACTTGCTTAAACATACATCATTGGTGTTCCGTAGGTATTTAAAAATAAGTGAAGCTTTTTAATAATTGATGTCGTTCTGATCATTTTTTTACTTATTGCTATAATAGATGTAGGTAGAGAGGAAGTAATTCAGTTGTACAGTTTTAAGTATTTAGTTTTAAGTAATTAGTTTTAAGTTATTAGAAAAGCTTGTTGATCTACATTGTTTGTGTCCCATTTTTTGTATGTATTTGTATTAAATTAATAAACCAACATAAGATTCGGAATAATTTTTTAGTGTTATGCTAAGCTACGTTGTTAGAAGGATGTATTTTTTAGCATTCACATAATAAAGTTTGACAAATTATTTTAAAATCGGTTTGCTTTTGCATCGCTATTTAAGTTTTTGGCCATGCTTAAACGTAACGTTCTTGTTTTAGCCTACATAATACTAACCAAAAATCTTGACTCAAAACATGTTACCATACATTGCTAATTATTGTTTTCTTGATGCCTTGGCTCACAAACAGACTCAAAATCATAAAATATCTATAATTAATAACATGACACTATTTACAATATTTAAGAGATTAGTTGTCATTAATATTGGCAGCAGTTTTAATACAAAAGTAATATGATAACCAATAATTTTATTATGATGTTTACCTTCTACCTACCTAATTAGTATTGGTAGTATTTTGGAAACTATGGCAATAAACTAATCGTCCATTGTACATAGTTTTTCAACGCTTAACTTGAACAGTAACAATTATTTACATTTTTTTGAACGCCTTAAGGTTAGACACATGATAAGGTCTCAATTTTTTTTCGTCTTTTTAATTATTTAATTGGTATGCGGTATATCCTAATTTTTCACATTTAACATTAGGTACTTGATAATTTCGAAAAAAAAATCAGAGAGTTTTTACACTTCTTTTAGTAGTCTTACAGCCCATTCTATCAATGTTGTAGATAATAAATTGTAACACTAAATATAATAACAGTATTCTGAGCATGCAACGAAGGCATGTTTTTGAATACAAACCCTAGAGCTCGTTTCCGTAGGTTTTGTTGGTAATTGTGGCTTTATCTAAGCCCACAGTTGGAAACTGTCATCAATAGACCTTCATTAACAAGTCATTAGGGAAACTTTTGTCATTAGAATTTATAAATCTGGAACGCATTAAGGGATATTCCTGGGGGTAAAAAATGCATACTTTTATGCATTTTTAACCCCCATTGCGATTTGGACGCAGTGTGCAAATATCTGACTTTGGGTTTAAAAGATTAATTTTACAACATATTTAAGTTATTCATTACTGAGCCGCATTGTTATATTAATATTATATGTAGTAGTGACAATAATGATTTCTGAACATTATTTGTTAGACTGAATTTAACAGAAATTGAGAAAAATAATAATAATGGCGAGAAAATGCTCATCAATACTAAGCGTGAGGTTTTAAATTATTTATGCATAGGTATGTAATGTTTTTATGAGAAATAAAACTTTTCATGTGCTTTATGCTATACATTATTTTTAAGAGTCTTAATATTTGGATTTCATTCGAAATGTTACTGTTTGTATTTGTTTTCGTATGCAATTTTCTTCATGAGACTAAATTTATAACGATTTTTATAACGATAAGTGTACTATAATGATTATTATTACATTCCCAATATAGAGGAATTCAACAATGAAAAGAGATAAGAATATTACGAACCCAATACAAAGAGTTACTAACACTTTGCAGTCCCATTTCACCAGAACATTTAGCCTGAGATATGACACTTACTTTCACTCCAACTGCTTACAGCGTTCATAACTTGAAACAGTTTAGGAAAAAAGGTTCTAATGTTACTTTTACCTTTTTTACGCATTTATTGATGATCAATTAATTATAAACCAAAATGAGAATAAATCTATATTTTTCCTACTGTTAAAACCCACTTCATTATTAAAAGTACATATTCGGTTAAAAATATCAATGTACTATTTTGTTACATAGCTTTATGCCAATATTAGGTATTTTTTAGAGGTTGGCCATCACTTTAACTATTTATTTGCCCGTCCACTTGGACTACGGATCTGTGCGTGGGACGTATCCAGCAAAGCTAAGTGAGTCTGTACAGTAGGCCTACACGGGTGATGTGTATTTTCTTCATTTACGGGTTAAGTGAAGGCATTTTCTTTAACATTTACAAGATATATAAATAATATGTTTTTTGTCGCTAACTTGGCATGATTGAAGGTTATTAACATAATTAAATCACATATAAAACCTTTGAGAATAATAATTGGTAAGTATAAAAATTAATTTCTTGTGTACTATATCGTTAGTTTAATTTTTATAATTTGACGAAAATATATTTTAAGAATATATTATAGAATAATTCAATAAGATTGACGGCCTGCTCGCTGGGGCTTGGGACCTATATGTTCTAGCTAAAGTACTTTTATTGTATTGAACATACTTTTAATTTGGTTTGAACCACATACTAATCTTATAACGTCCCTTGCAATACTAAAATACGCTAGGAAAGTATTCTCTAACAATAAATTTTAGAGGTTTAACTAACTATACCAAATATTAAAAGTACATTACGTTTTAGTCAGGCTTTTTCTATGTTGAAAAATAACTGTTTTGCATTTGTAAAACTTTATTCAACGCAATCTTCAAGATGAATTTGAAAATTATGTTAGGTCTTCAACAATATAACTTTTATTCTATGAAACACATTCATGAGTAAAATTTAAAATAAAGTTAATACTGGAAACATAATATTATGTTTTGAATAAATACAATCCGAACTATTAACCTAAAACCTATACCACTGTGTTTCATTATATTTATTAAAATACTTACAAGCTTCGTATATATTATTTACCAAGACACTACAGTTTTAAGTTAGTAAGCATCAGACCGGGGGCAAGCTCTTTCCAACTTTGAAGACAGACAACCTCAAAAATACTTAACACTAATTGAACTAGTGTTCTTACGGAGTCGCTATACATCTAGTAGTTCAGTAAAGATATTTTAAAAGATACATTATTTTCTTTATTTGTACCTTGGTCAGAATTGTTTCACAACGTGTTATAAATTAATTTTATATACAGTAGATCAAAATGTAGCTTAATTAATCACTATACATTTATACTCAATATACCATAGGGAGGGGGGATTATGTTAATATCGTTCAAACAAATATAAGAATGACGGGTTGCCATGTATATGTCTAGATAGAGTCTTCAATCTGCTGGAAATGTTTTATAGCCTTACATAAAATTCATGTTTTTGTGTATTGGACGGTTTTATAAATTTAAAAAAATCTTTGAAAATTATTTTAAGTTATTAAAGCATTTTTATTCCTAAGAAAATACTACTAACCAAAAATACAGTTAATTGTAATTTTAAAAAGGTTTATAATCTTAAGAAGGTCAATGACCAAATAATTAGTCTCATTTATTACCTTTTCTTCGAGTAAATGTCTGACTACAGATGTCCCATGTAGATAAAACGTTTCCGTATCCAAGCATAAATTATACTGCATGAGATGCAACTTTTGGCCAAAATACAATATTTTAAAAATATTCCGTTTTGTGTAGTTTTTTTAAACACATTGACAGAAATTTCCTTTTCAAAACCTTAAACTCTATGGGTAAAGATGCTATGCTTCGTTATAATATTAACCTAAAAACCACTCGACTACAAACTTACTCATTTAATAAGTTCTTGTGTAGCATAATTTATGAAAGAAAAATAAACTGATAAAGACACCATTAACTACACTTAATTAAAAATAAATTTCATCCTACTGTTTACTGTTCAACTCTATAGGTGAAATATATAAAGCCGGTATCAAGTTTTGGACAGCTTATGTATTAATAAGGTCCAATAATAACTGTAGGTAAAAGAATGTTACTAATGGAGCCCTTAAAACTCATAAATTTTAACCTATAGAATGACACGTGATATTTCAAAAAATATTAGCGTGATTTTTCGCTACAGATCTGGAACCTGTGTTGTATCGAGTTTCAGGAGGAAAATGCCAACCAAAAATATTCTTGGATCAAAGAATACAAAGGCCACATCTTGCATCAATAGTTTGGGTTATGCAGAGATTCTTCGGATTTCCTTTCTGATCTTTGTTGAATGATATCCAATCCATAAAAAATGTAGAATTTTTCAAGGTTGTTAAAATGAGATTTTTCTTTGTATTTACCTTTATTATCGCTAAGAGAACCTTCTAAAACTAAGAACTTAGTTAGGTACACATTTTATTTATATTTAAAAACTTAAAATCCTTAAGAAACTTAGTCAATATACTAAGTCTTAAGGTATGGTAGTTTATTTATAAACAAGTACTGTAAACATTAATTACCCTTATTAGGATTTTTTAAAGTGAAATCATGATAGCCTTACCACCAACACCTTTTTAAGCTTTTTAACCGTGGTATGTTTCTATGTCCATGTCAGTTCAACAAGAGAGAACATTTCAAAACAGCAATACAAAATAAAATAAATTATAAATGGGTCCCGTTAGTGTTCGTGTATGTAATTGACAGTCATAATGAGATATTTTCACAAATTAAATTACTCATACACTAAAAATCACATAATGAATAAAAGATGTATCGCCATCGGTTGATCTAAAAACGCAAGACTTCTTGCCTTTGGAACAAAATATCTCGATCTAGAGAGAATGGTCACCGGGAGCCAATCTTTACGCGCTGATGGTTCTCCACCTGATACCTATAAACATAAGTGTCCGTTGTATTGGCTTCTTTGTCAGTGACTTACAAGCATTGAGATTCTTCGTAGTGAATAAATAAGACTTACTGTATTGGAAAATCGTATGTTAAAGTGCATTTGTCTCTATCATGTTCCATAATTCGATAAGCCAACCAAGTTTTGTTGTTAGCTGTCAATAAACATTGACGACACACTTTTTGTTGTCAGTTTTTAAAACTCTCTTTATTGAAAATGAAACAGCAAGAGCAGCAGTAGAGTAGTTCAATTCTACTTTACACGTTTGAACTAAAGGATTTCAAGTATGTAAATATAATTATAAATGTTTTAAACTGTAAGTACAAAGTAATGATAATCATAATGTTGCGGATTGGACTCTGTAAATGCAGAGGTTTGCTAATCCAGAATTATTTATACCTACTTTTAGCGAATTTCCCTATAGGGAAGTAGCTATTACCGTAGGTGGCACGGTAAGACCTAGACCCGGGACCGATTTACTTTTTCATTTGGATGTCCCCAGAGGCCAAAAACACCATTCGTTCAAATTTTTATATATGTATATATATATATAGACTTATATATATATATATATATATATATATACGTCCGTGAACGCGATAACTTGAGTAATTTTTGTCCGATTTTGATGAAATTTGGTTTAAAGGTGTAAAGCGGGATAAACTTGAATGAGTTCGCGAACCAGCACGATCGGACCATGGGAACGGGGCTTTACGGGGGGTTTAATGGGGTAAAAATTGGTTTTTCTCACTTTTGGCCCTCAAAACACAAAATTTCCCGATTTCTCTTTAGACCTTTTTAAAGAGCTTAAAAAAACAAATAATTTAGTATATAAAAGTATTTTTGTTCAATTATTAGTAACGGAGAAAATTAAAAAAATTGTAAATTTAAAATTCCCATGTTATTCTTATGGAGAATATTGTCAAATGTTGTATTTTGCTTGTTTATGGATATATTTTGATCAAACTTGGCAAATTTATTTATTTTGTACTAAGCTATCAATATTTTACTCAAAAACACACTTTATTAGTTTCCTTGTAGCAGCAAACCTAGGTACTCGTTAAACCTAATGTTATTAAAATATATTTAACTGAAAATCAATTCAGACAAATGGAAATTCGCTTAGTCGGCAGGTTTGCTGCGGCGGGGGTATTATACTTTTACCATACAGGGTGCCCCACGTAAGGTGTCTCAAATTGATTACGGAGAAACGGCTTAACGTACATGGATGAAATAAAATTATTTTCCACTAAACTGACCCCCTGACCCCAAGGAATAACGTAAATAGATTTTCCCGATACAGGGTGTGCCAACAACTAAGGGTCACTAGTTCAAATCTCGGAATTTTCAAATGTAAACATATGTCAAGTTATACATCATTTTAAAGGAATTTAATTGACAAATATTTGGTGAACACAAAAATAAATTATCTTTTTCCGTTTCAAAATGGCGGCAGTTTTTTTTTTTTGGGGGGGGGGATCAATATGTTTTCAATACTCTCTGTTTCCTATACCAATGCACTTAGCTCTTCTCCGGATGAAATTTTCTTACTCGTTATGAAATTAGCTTTACTGTGATATACCACGGTGATAAGTAGCGGTTTTGTTTAAATAATAAAATTCAAAAAACTGATTTTTGAAAATTTGTAAATGCCCATTGTTAAAAATTTTTAAATATCAACATATGTCAAGTGAAACATCATTTTATAGGTGTTTTAATTCTTAACAACTTTGTAGTTTACACTTACATTGTATCCCTTTTAGTTTTTGCGTAAATAACAATCCTAATTTTTCTATATCAAATGCATGTTACATGCATGTGGTTTAACACTAATGGCCCCATTCCGTTTAGTGAAACCAAAAAACATGCAAACACTAAAAGAGATACGAAGTAAGTATAAATCACAAAATTGTTAAAAATTTAAAACCTATAAAATGATGTGCTACTTGACATATGTTGCTATTGGAATTTTTTATCTTTTTATTACTTCAAAAAAACGTTACTTGTCACAGTAAAAATCTAATTTCATAACGAATAAGAACATTCAACCAGAGAACTGCTAAGTGTATGTTTATCTGTTAAATGCCTTTAAAAATATGTTTAACAATACATATATTTACGTTTAAAAATTCCGAGATTCGAACTAAAGACCCTCAGATTTGGCACATATATAACACTCTGTATCTAACATCTAAGTATTAGTGACAATAATGTTTTCTGGAGATTAATACAATTTTACAATACTAAGCATGAGGTTTTAAATTATTTATGCATATGTATGTAATGATTTGATGAGAAATAAAACTTTTCATTTTCATTATGCTATACATTATTTTTAAGAGTCTTAATATTTGGATTTTAGTCGAAACGTTACTGTTTGTAACTGATTATTCAAATTCAACGTATGAAACTTAATGCAAAACATATCATATTACGTTATTGCGATATTAAATTGAGAAGTGTACTATTATGATTATTATTACATTCCCAATATAGATAAATCCAACAATGAAAAGAGATAAGAATATTACCAACCCAAAAAGTTACTAACACTTTGCAGCCTCATTTCACCAGAACATTTAGCCTGAGATATGACACTTACTTTCACTCCAACTGCTTACCGCGTTCATAACTTGAAACAGTTTAGGAAGAAAGGTTCTAAGGTTTTAATGTTACTTTAACCTTTTTACTTATTTTTTGATGATCAATTATAAGCCATACTGTGAATTAAATCGATATTTTTTCTACTGTAGTGTGGTTCACTATTTATCGCTGGGGCTTGGAACCTATATGATCTAGCTAAAGTACTTTTATTGTATTGAACTTACTTTTAATTTGGTTTCAACCACATACTAATCTTATAACGCACCTTGCAATACTGAAATACACAAGGAAAGTATTCTATAACAATAATTTTTTTAGGTTTAACTAACTATACCAAATATAAATAGCAAATTACGTTTTAGTTAAGCTTTTTATATGTTGAAAAATAACTGTTTTGCATATGTAAAAATTTATTCAACGCAATCTTCAAGATATATTTGAAAATTATATTAGGTCTATAACAATATAACTTTTATTCTATGAAACACATTCATGAGTAAAATTTAAAATACAGTTAATACTGGAAACATAATATTATGTTTTGAATAGATACAATCCGAACTATTAACCTAAAACCTTTACCACTGTGTTTTATTATATTTATTAAAATACTTACAAGCTTCGTATATTATTTCCCAAGACACTTCAGTTTAAAGTTAGTAAGAATCAGACCGGGGGCAAGGTATTTCCAACTTTTAAGAAAGACAACCTCAAAAATACTTAACATTGAACTAGTTTTCTTACGGAGTCGCTATACATCTAGTAGTTTAGTAAAGATATTTTAAAAGATATATTAATTTCTTTATTTTTACCTTAATCATAATTGTTTCACAACGTGTTATAAATTAATTTTCTATGGATAAAAAATTAGCTTAATCGATCACTATACATTTATACTCAATATAATATAGGTTGGGGGATTAGGTTAATATTGTTCAAACAAATATAAGAATGGCGGGTTGCCATATATATGTCTAGATAGAGTCTTCAATTTGCTGGAAACATTTTATAGCCTTACATAAAATTGTTGTTTTCGTGTATTGGACGGTTTTATAAATTTCAAAAAATCTTAGAAAATTATTATAAGTTATTAAAGCATTTTTATTCCTAAGAAAATACTACTAACCAAAAACACAGTTAATTGTAATTTTAAAAAGGTTTATAATTTTAACGAGGTCAATGACCAATTAATGAGTCTCATTTATTACCTTTTCTTCGAGTAAATGTCTGACTACATATGTCCCATGTAGATAAAACGTGTCCGTATCCAAACATAAATCATACTGCATTAGATGCAACTTTGGACCAAAATACAATATTTTAAAAGTATTCCGTTTTGTATAGTTTGTTGAAACACATTGACACAAATTTCCTTTTCAAAACCTTAAACTCTATGGGTAAAGATGCTATGCTTCGTTATAATATTAACCTAAAAACTATTCAACTACAAACTTACTCATTTAATATGTTCCTGTGTAGCATAATCTATGAAAGAAAAATAAACTGATAAGGACACCATTAACTACACTTAATTAAAAATACATGTCATCCTACTTTTTACTGTTCAACTCGATATGTGAAATATATAAAGCCGGTATCAAGTTGTGGACAGCTTATGTATCAATAAGATCCAATAATAACCGTAGGTAAGAGATTGTTACTAATGGCGCCCTTAAAACTCATAAATTTTAACCTATAGATCCTATAGACTGACACGTGATATTTCAAAAAATATTACCGTAAGTGGTTTTCGCTACAGATCTGGGGCCCTTTGTGTTGTATCGAGTTTCAGGAGGAAAATGCCAACCAAAAATATTCTCGGATCAAAGAATATAAAGGCCACATCTTGCATCAATAGTTTGGGTTATACAGAGATTCTTGGGATTTCCTTTCTGATATTTGTTGCATAATATCCAATCCATACAAAATGTGACTTTTTTCAATGTTGTTGTTTGATGAGCTTTTTCTTTGTATTCAATTTTTTTATAGCTAAGAAAACCTTTTAAAACAAAGAACTTAGTTAGGTACACATTTTATTTATTTTTACACTTTTCAAAGTAAATTAGTCACTATACTAAGTCT
Source organism: Macrosteles quadrilineatus (assembly GCF_028750875.1). Taxonomy (NCBI): domain Eukaryota; kingdom Metazoa; phylum Arthropoda; class Insecta; order Hemiptera; family Cicadellidae; genus Macrosteles; species Macrosteles quadrilineatus. Next base: position 67,717,790 of record NW_026542597.1, read on the forward strand.
TAAGGCACGGGAAATTATTTATAAACAAGTACTGTAAACAATAATTATCCTTTTTAGTTATAAGTATACATGGTATTACCAAAAAAAGGAAATACAGGGCGTTTATAAAAGAATCATCAGGTTTTAATGGCGTGTACCTCACCTAATTCTTGTCCCACATTAATATTTGAAACATGTGCTTAAAAAGTATGTTTCCAAGTTTTATAATCAGCTGTTCAATAATCAGTCTTGGTTTTTTCTTGGACGTGTTTGCATCATTTTCAAAATGGTTACAATTCAAGGAAAAACATTCTGAGTTTTTCATTATGACTCAAGATTATCTTTAATAACCGCCCAGCGTGAGTTTCCGGGGCATTTCAGACGGACATCTACTACACACCAAAAAATTTTAAGGTGGTATCGCTAGTTTAAGAACTCTGGAAGTGTATTAAAACGTAAAATCATAGGTCGTGAAAGAGTTCTCTTAGAAACTGAGATGGATTGGTAGATGTAACGATAATGACATGACCCTTCTCAAATGGCCCCCTAGATCCCCTGTTCTTTCTGTGTGTGATTTTTTCCATGGAGTAAAAGACAAAGTTTATCAATGCCTCAGATGCTTTAAGAGCTCTGTGGACGAATTCGCATGTCGTAGCAATCAACCTTGCGATGCTAGCCAGTGTATGGGACAATTTACTGTATAGATTGAAAAATTGCTCCACGATTAATGGACGGCACATTGAGCACTTATAGGGGTATCTATGAAAAATGTAAGAGTTTTCCTTTCTGTTGATATAGTTTATATCCATATTTGTTTTCCATTAACATCATTAAAATGTTTTAAAACCTGATGATTCTTTTATAAACGCCCTGTATTAGGAATTTCATTTTTTAAGTGAAATCATGATAGCCTTACCACCAACACCAAGATAGTTTATCTATGCAATCCTTTTTAACCGTGGCAAGTTTCTATATCCATGTCAGTCTAACTAGAGAGTACATTTCAAAACAGCAATACGAAATAAAATTAAATTATAAATGGGTCCCGTTAGTGTTCGTGTATGTAATTGACATTCTAATGAGATAATTTTCCAAATTAAATTACTCATACACTAAAAATCACATAATGAATAAAAGATGCCATCATCGCTATCGGTTGATCTAAAAACAAACACTTCTTGCCTTTGGAACAAAATATCTCGATCTAGAGAGAATGGTCACCGAGAGGCAGTATTTACGCGCTGATGGTTTTCCACCTGATACCCATAAACATAAGTGCCCGTTGTATTGGCTTCTTTGTCAGTGACTTAGAAGCATTGAGATTTTTCGTAGTGAATAAATAAAACTTACTGTATTGGAAAATCGTATGTTAAGGTGCAATTTGTCTCTATCATGTTACATACTTCGATAAGCCAACCAAGTTTTGTTGTTTGCTGTCACCATATACATTGACAACATACTTTTTGTTTTCGGTGTTTTTTTTACTCTTTCTGTTGAAAATGAAACAGCCAGAGCAGCAGTAGAGTAGTTCAATTCTACTTTACACGTTCGAACTAAAAGATCTCAAATATGTTTATATCATTTTAAATGTTAAAACTGTAAGTACAAAATAATGATAAGTATACTGTTGTGTTTTGGACTCTGTGAAAGCAGAGGTTTGCCAATCCAGAATTATCTATGCCTACTTTTATACTTTTACCATACAGGGTGCCCCACGTAAGGTGTCTCAAATTGATTACAGAAAACGGCTTAACGTACATGGATGAAGTAAAATTATTTTCCACTAAACTGACCCCCTGACCCCAAGGAATAACGTAAATATATTTTCCCGATACAGGATGTGCCAAAAACTAAGGGTCCTATACCAATGCACTTAGCTCTTCTCCGGTTGAATTTTCTTACTCGTTATGAAATTAGCTTTACTGTGATATGCCACGGTGATAAGTAGCGGTTTTTTTTAGTAACAAAATTTAAAAAAACTAATTTTTGAAAATTAGTAAATGCCCATTGTTAAAAGTTTTTTTCTTTTTTAATATCAACATATGTCAAGTGGCACATCATTTTATAGGTGTTTTAATTCTTAACAACTTTACTTAAATATACCTCTTTTGGCTACAAAATAATTGCGATTGCAAACCACCACTCCAGAAGTTTATCACTATTGTAATATTCTGCTATGAATGTTTTGACCATCCGGTTTTATCGTGTTGTGAAGTTGGTTACCTACTTAAGTGTGCCATTTATGACCGTGCTCAAAGATTATAACTACTTTAATGGCTTCTGATCACCAAAGTTGCTATATAACAACTGACAGTTACGCGTTTGCAAAATGTTTTGCTCTTAACGTATTGTTCAGTATAACAAGATGACAAATCAAGATATAGAACGATTTGTGTTCTAGTATCAGAATATTGAACAGATTCTATACTTGATACTAGATTCTAGCTTGACGCGTAAGCTTCCAAAAGAGAAAAAAATATCTAATATCAAACCCCGATTTAAGAGCTTAAACGGGAATATTTTGACAGAAGCTAAAACTAACTCGTTGAATTTGTGGGACACAAGTTGAAGCTACTTGTAAAAAAGTTAAATTTCGTTGTGTACTTTATAATTAAAATAGGCCTACACTAATTTCACAAATAATGATCCAATAGTCGTTTCGTCTCTGTAGAAACAAAATCCTTTAATTATGTTAAATAAAAAGACACATTAAGTGGAGCATATTTTAATAAAACTATAATACTTCATTAAAAGTATCAGTAAAATTTTACTCTAGAGTAGTAGTTTCATGTTCTAAGTTTTATAACTTTGATACTTGTTCGACTGAATACGCAAAGCTACACGAAAACAGTTTAAAGCGCTTCAGTGTAACACGCATGAAGTTCCAATAACACATATTGTATTTGATTCCACTTTCAATATTGGCAAATATAACTAAATATTTAGCAAACATCTATAGATTCCTCATTCAAATTTGGAGATATAAGTTGAAACATGAAAATGTATGCATTTTAATTAACTTACATAGTCTAACAAAGCTACTGCATAAGCTAATATTTATAACAGTTCCTTCATTATAAATATTAGCTTAAATATTTTAATACTTACATAAGGAAATTTTAAGTTAAAGTTAAGTTAAGCCGCTGACCTTATAGCTTCTCCCCAAATTTTTTTGTAAATCCCGGAATAACCTGTTTTTTAAATCGTAAAATATGTTTTAAGTACACTTAACTTTATTAAACAAAGCTTTTGCAGATACAACAACATGTTTTTTTAGACGAAATTAAGCAGAGTTTTCCCCCAGTGGTTTCCCAGCAATGTCGGTATTATCTTAAGTCCAGAGTTGGCCACTGCCATTAATAGACCTTCATTAACAAGTCATTAGTGAACTTTTTGTCGTTTGAATTTAGAAATCTATGACACAAGGGAGCACCTATTTATTCTTTTATAAGACATAGTTGTATTTGATATTTACCTGCCACCTGAGCTTATCTAGAATTATACAAAGCGTTTAAAGTGATTTCATGTCACCTAAGCTGGTTGCATTTTGCATAAAATAAGTCGTAACCCTTTTATTGTAACACAGTCAAACCAATCAAGTTTTTGTTCGAATGACATTGGTAACTTCACCACCAGAACTTTTAAGCTCAAAAATATATAAAAATTACAAAAAATGTGATACAGGGAGTCCAGTTTCTACTAGGACAAACTTTACCAGATAATTAGGGAGGCAAAAACATGCTAAAATACCATATAAGTGTCCTATCTCAAACCGTTTGGCGTCTGTCTATCTGTATGTGTTTTTTTTTTGTTTTTTTACGAAAGAACTCCTTAACTGGCCACAGTGCCACCATAAGATACTTTCTGGTAAAACTACAAATGCATTAATAATTGCATTTGTAAATACTGTATACAGTTTTATAAATATTTCAAAAGTAAGATGAGTTACTGTCGTCTGACAATACAAGGATTAAATTTTGTATTATGTTAGTTCTGAAAAAGATCTTACTGGTCCATACTGTAAACGTTATTATTTTAAGTAATTTTCAATGTAGTTGGTAAAGACTAGATTTCAAAATGAATGCTAAAACAAAAGTAACTGCTCCTAGTAGGTAAATTACACCCCCTATCGTAAAGTCTAGAGTCAGCAACATATCCTCCTGACATGGAAGTAACTAGTTCATCAGTCAGGTCTACCAACAACACCACTTGTGGTTACTCTGTTTATGACTTCGGTCAACCATTATCTAGTTCTACCAACCTCATTTTCCTTTCCCTACAAACCTAGTAGTCCAGTCAATAAAGGGGTTGTAGAGGACATGGAGAGGGGGAAATTTCTTTTCTGCAGGAATGTGTTCGGGGTAGTTAGAAGATAAAAATACCAAAAGTCCCCGCCCCTGGCCCTGCTGCTTCAGCGGGGGGAGGGGGGAAAGACCTCATTTTTTAGTTTTTTACTTCTACACTGAAAACCGTGCATTGTACGGAAAAAATGTAAATTATAAAAAGAAAGATGATGAAATTCTCTACAAGAATGATCATATTCATTTCTTCCGTATATGCATTGGTTTAAAAGATATTCTCAAAACAATATAAAAATTATCAAATAAATTGATTTTTCACGCGTTTTTTGTCAAATAAGTTTATATAATCCATTAGCCTGTTGTTGTTTCACATTAATCAGGATAGAAAACAGGTTTTTGAATACTAACCTATATAATATAATATATCAATCGTATATATTGTGTTAAAAATAGTCTATATAAATTTAAATAAATTATGTATATTTGTCATGGAAACAAGTAATTTTGGCCTAATTATTACACTAAAAGTTAAAAAGATTATGTTTGTTGCTATATTTGTCCAGGTTTATTTATATCAATTACCGAAACCAAGACTTAATACTATTGTTCATGGTCTCTCCATAATCCAATTCTTGTTCATTAGACTCAATATCTGCTATCGATGTGAGAGTGCAGTGTATACATTCGTCATCATCCTCATTTATCAGAATTGGCATTCTATTTCAACGGTCCCCTTAGCAGTTCTGGCATAACGGCCAACGAGGAACATTTAATGGACATTTCATTGCATGTACATCTTTCATTGCTACAATCTTCAGTATATTTGCAAAAAACAAGCCCAACATTTCTTGTGGGTTAGGTGGTTCATTGGTTAAAACTGGGAATAGATTACCTTTTTTGCGCTCCCAATCCCACATTTCTGAGGGTAGTTGGTTTTCCAAACAGAGTTGTCCTAGATTAAATGATACAAATGATGAAATGTCATATATTTCTAAACTGACATTAATGTTTGAAAATCACCCACTCTTCCCTGAAACTCAAGACATCATGTCAACAACATCTGGGGTAGTAGGAGATGAATCCCTTAACTGTTACGATGCTGTATTACGTAGTCTGCGAGTAATTAATCAAATTGTAATCATTTGCAGACAACAATCTGTCACGGGAAAATATGGCTCTACCTTTGTCCTCTGTGAGTTCAACCATCGATATCATCGATATCAATAATTAAAACGTTGCAGCAAAACCTTTAATTCTGTTTCAAAGAATTTGTATAAGTTAAACAAGTTATCAAGATTTAAATTTAAAGGATTGTTAACGATTTGAACTTGCTCCATTTCCCTTTATTTAATGAGTGGTATGAGTAAAGACCAAAAATGCCTGCACTGTTCAAGTTCTTCGGAACCAACCAACAACAGTTTTAACGACTTTTAATTTGGTTATCGATGGGGTATTTCTCACGCATAAGGTTATATGACAAAGGGGATCTTCAGTGTCTGCGATATGTGATGGATACGTGAGATACGTGGAGACCTATTACCTTGCAAGGTAAAGCATTGTTGTTTTTGACGGATATAGCAATTCAGAAAACAGCACGACGATGGCAGACCAAGAAAGACGCTACAGATTGAAAAAGTCAGTAGCAGTGGCGGTCCCAGGATTTAATTTCCAGGGGGGGCCTCCGGTTGTTAACCCCCCCCCCCCCTGGAGAAAATGTGGAATTTAAAGCACAATAATATATTTGTATATGCATTTGAGCTCTAGATCTGCATTTGAATATCTTCAAGCTAATAGTATTTATGTTAACTAATAAAATATTTCGGAGAGGATATATGCCTCCCACTCCCCCCCCCCCCCCAAGGGACCGCCACTGGTCAGTAGATATTCATTTTAACAGAGACACCGAAATCATAGTAGCCAGGAACAGTTAATGAAGAATATACAGGCCTACGCCGAATTCTCACTTTGATAGTCAATACCTATTGAGTCTAATAAACAAGAATTGAATGATGGAGATGTCCTAGATGGTGGTTTTCAGTTCCAGATGGCACCAGTTTTTGGGACAGAAGTAAACCACCTAACCCACAAGAAATGTTGGGCTTGTTTTTTGCAAATATACTGAAGATTGTAGCAATGAAAAATGTGCATGCAATGAAATGTCCATTAAATGTTCCTCGTTGGCCGTTATGCCAGAACTGCTAAGGGGACCGTTGAAATAGAATGCCAATTCTGATAAATGAGGATGATGATGAATGTATACACTGCACTCTCACATCGATAGCAGATATTGAGTCTAATGAACAAGAATTAGATTATGGAGAGACCATGAACAATAGTATTAAGTCTTGGTTTCGGTAATTGATATAAATAAACCTGGATAAATATAGCTACAAACATAATCTTTTTAATTTTTAGTGTAATAATTAGGCCAAAATTACTTGTTTCCTTGACAAATATACAGAACATATTTAAATTTATATAGACTGTTTTTAGCACAATATATATGATTGATATATTATATTATATAGGTTAGTGTTCAAAAACCTGTTTTCTATCCTGATTAATGTGAAACAACAACAGGCTAATGGATTATATAAACTTATTTGACAAAAAACGCGTGAAAAATCAATTTATTTGATAACTTTTATATTATTTTGAGAATATCTTTTAAACCAATGCATATACAGAAGAAATGAATATGACCATTCTTGTAGAGAATTTCATCATCTTTCTTTTTATAATTAACATTTTTTCCGTACGATGCACGGTTTTCAGTGTAGAACTAAAAAACTAAAAAATGGGGTCTTTCCCCCCCTCCCCCCGCTGAAGCAGCAGGGCCAGGGGCGGGGACTTTTGGTATTTTTATCTTCTAACTACCCCGAACACATTCCCACAGAAAAAAAATTTCCCCCTCTCCATGTCCTCTACACCCCCCTTTTGAGCATTCATTGACTGGACTATAGATGTAATGCAATGATTTGAAGTAGTATTTTCTTCCTGAAATGTCTTTGTGCGAAAGTTTTGCCAATTTTGTTCTATATCAGGTAATTTCCAATAAAAACCTCAAAGACGACAGTAAATGGATGGCGCAAACTATTTTCTTCTTTCATTCACGCGTATCTTCGTCAGACAATGAAAGCATTAGCTGAAGAAAACTCTTTGTTACATCTGAGAACTTGATCTGACATCCGAACCGTGTATTTTTATTGTACCTTTACATCAAAAAGTAAAACTATTTAAACCCAAAAGTCAGACTTGATTTACAACCAAATTCCCAATAACTATCTCTGATTTACTTTGAAGGTTTCTAGTTTTACTCAGGTCAATTACTTAGAGTAATTGCTTATACAATGGACTAACCGAAAAAGATTTCCAGAATGTTTGTACCATTATCAACTCCTAATTGTAAATTTTTTTATATTGATCTAGTTCCGACAACATTTAAATCATCTTCTAACGATATAAATTGAAAAAATATTTGATTTCTTGGTGAAATTGATTAAAATGGTTGATTGTTAAATACAATGTGAATGAATGATTTATTCCGTTAAATTTGCTACAAAGTACAATGTTTACCTTTTTACTATAATATTAAGTTTACAACATAAAATAATTAAAAACAGAAAAAAATTACAAAGTTGTGAACTTAATGTTGAATTATACTAAAACTAGCAAAACGATCATAAAAAACTTATAATTTTGTAGCTAGTTGTAACTAATGGTCTTGTGGAATCAGCAGACATAGGCGAACTCTGCCTGTGCGTCTGCTGGGTTGCATATAGTCTTAAATGACCTAAATTTGTTGATTGAAAATTCAAACGGAAATTGAATAAAAAACGGGAAAAAAGATTTTTTGAATTTTTCTTGAGGATGAATGATATGCAATTGACATGAAATGAGTGATAGATAATTTCTGTGGGAGCAAATTACAGTTGTGTTGTGTCCATACAGTTGTGTCGGCCAGGAGCTGTGCCCACGGCTAGGGGGTTGGTGGCGAGGGACAGCACAGTACAAGGGTCAGGTCAAACACGCCGAAACAGCTGAGATGATAAGTTCGGCCTCGACCGTTCCTAGATTTAGAAGGAATTCTTTAAGCCTGATTTTAAATAAGTTGAGAGAGTTGTTATGTACATACTATGTACTATACACTACTACTATATGTATGATATGTACTATACTATATGTACATACTATGTATATATATTGCGAATATTCTTATAGGTTGGATCAATGTACGGGATATTGAATGACTTTTACATAGTGTTAAATTACTTGATTGTGAACGGTTACCTTGTTTTAAAAATGCTTTAATAAATGCATTTTATCAAAAGAGAGATTACATAAATAGTTAGGTTATTTTAAGTAAGGTAATTGTAACCGAATTGGTTGTATCAAAGTGTTTTTTGAAAAAACTTACGACAGGATTAAAATTAAAATTTATCGTTACAGTATTCTTCTGTTTCAAATTGCACTATTTAATTTATAAGGGAATACACTCAAAGCAAATAACCATACATCTCAATAAATGGTGTTTAAAATAATAAGGCCAAGTGCGTTATGCTTTAACGAAGTCAACCCTTTGAGCCGCTAAACCTTTACCATCATCAGTAGACCGATCATCCTCTTGTTACTGACTAATGGGACGGCAGAATCCTTTGACATGCAGCCTAAAATACACTTTCATGTACATCAGTATTGGAAAAAATAGGAAGAGAGTCGTTTTAGCATATTGAGAGTTGAAAACAAGTTATATTCTTGAGATTTGAAAATCGACGAGGTGTTTGTGTACCTAATCTGATCACTATGAATTGTAGATAACCAAATAAACTAAAACTGTAAATTAGGCTATGTTTTATTTGCATTTACAATAATACAATAAAGTTTGACGACTATAAGAAAATCAAAATCACCTTTTAAGAAACGTTATGTTTTGTGCTGCATATGCATATTGTTAAATACTTACAATTGCTTGATTGCAAACCTCTACTTTTAATTTCTGTATATTTTTCTCATGACAAAAGTAAATACAATTTAAGTGCCAGCAACCAAGTAAAGAAAATATTACTTTCATCAATTTAGCCGACGCTAGATTTATACCATGGTCTTATACCTAATATGTTTTACCCTTCAAAACAAAGGTATAAAAGTTATTGCGGGTGCTCAACTAAGATAACGGCAATCTTGTACGTTTGTTTGTCTGGGAAACTCAGCAATATTTGTGTTGAATAAAGTGTTAATACAACTGTTAAATGAACACTAAATAAGTGTTATTTTAAGTTATCAATAACTATAAAAGCTAAAACCGCAATTATGCAACGTGATTAATTTTTAAGTTTCGCGGATCAATAAATAATTTAAATTATGCATATGAAAATGGATGAAAACACTTCTGAATTAAGTTAAAACATGTTTAAATATAACAATAGCTGCAAGTAATATCCTAGGTGATAAAGTTTCTTGTGTAGTCGATTTAGTTAACTATCAATTAAAGATACACCAACTATCAGTGTTCAAGACAATAACAACTGTAATGGTTTTGTAATCACCAAAGTCATCAAATTGCAGACAACTTTACTGTTAATGAACGTTTGAGTTTAATTATTTGTTGTTAAGCTAAAAATAAAAACCATGAATAATGCTTCATATATTTGAATTTTCTTACCTAAGCCAAATTAGCAAATCATTAGTTTTTGTTAGTCAAAGAGGTGGTAAATCATTTTATCTAACATTTCAAGAATCAATAGTAGACTAAAAAGTAGTCTTTTAGAGGTTTATATCAAATTATTATTTGTATTACAGCCGAATAAACCACTTCTTTCATAGACGGAAAGTCAGAAACCCTCCTAAGTGTAAACAATTTTTTTATAGCTATAACGATAATTAGCACGTTAATTTAGCATAAAACTATAAGGTTTATTTTACTATTCAAGGAATCTTATAAACAACAAATTTGGCCTCAATCTTTAGTGGCCTGGAATTATTCTCCAGTTAAAATCCGTACTATAAATAAATGGGAAAGAGATAAGTTGGACTATATTGTCAAATCTGTTGTATAATTACTTAATCTATTACTAATTACTTAATATATTACTAAATCGTCGTAAACAGCTCCAAACTTTGGAAACTACCGAAATGAGATTTCTAAAAAGGAAAAAATAATGTTGCCTATCTAATGACGGGACGTGGAATTGTCAAAAAGATTTCCCCTCAGAGGCTTGCGTTAATAATTTTTTTGTGTTTGAATTTTATAATCTATCGCGAAACGTTACACCCGTGATGTATAAAGGATAATAAAAAAAAACTGCATGTTAAAACATTGACTAAATAGTGTAGTTCAATCGTTTACAAAAAACGATTTTAAAGGGGAAAATTACGTAAAACATATTAAACTATTAGAGCTATTTAATGTATGGTGAAAATATAAATATATATTTGCCAAAAGACAGGACGTAGTTTTAGGAGAATGAAAAATATAAACAGGCTACTGGCATAGAACTTTGAGACTTAGTAAATGGGTATAAAATGTTGTATTAAATATTATTAATGCTAACAAATAAATAATGAGTTCCATAAGTACAGCTCTTCTCCCATGTGCACGACTTTGTTTTACCTCCTCAAAGTCAAGCCTTCCATGATGAAACGGGTTTTGTCCAGTGAACATTCGCCCGTACGTCTATTGTAAGAACTAGTCTTTTATTAAATCAGTTAAGTTTTTGTGGATAGCGTTTTACACCTTCTGCTTAAACTTGTACATATTTGGAATTTCAACATCTCTTTAACCTGGTACATCCTCGTTATGGGTTATTACAATACATAGGCTATTACAATACACATCCCTTGTTCCGTTGACATTCAAGGCTTATCAGTAGATGCAGTTTGCCTAGTTTAAATCATAGTTTATTTATTTGTTGACCAAGAACAAACAAGCAATAACGTATAAAATATTGCTTGGATCTAAATGTCGCTATTGATATTACAAAATATATCTAAGACTCTCTTGAACATAGAACATATATGGGACAAGATAGACTTAACTCAGTGTTTTATGTACGACTATAAACAGTTTCGAGTGGATTGAAGCTTTATCTAAAATATATCTTTCGGAATCGCTCTAAAGAATATCTGCAGGGAGTATAACATATATTCATTTTTTTATTTCTTTCTTTAAGATATGAACATATTACATACCTACTGAGCAATACAATTCACTGTATAATAGTAATAGATGGGGAGCAAGTGGTTTAGTGGTTGGAGCGCGGGACACCGGTTCCTGGGGTCCCAGGTTCAAATACCACCAAAGGATTTTATCTAAGTGATAATGCCGTAACACCTTGGTCTAGCCTGAAGTAATGTGAAAAACAATTCCGGGCTCGTGACTAGCGTCCTAGGACAAAAAAATAATAGTAACAGATGAATATTTTGTGAGATAAACTAATTATTAAAAACAAAAAATAATAATAAGTTAGTATAAGTTAGATCTTAGACTTTATTATCGACATTTATGGATTCTTCATATATTTCTTACCATATAAACACAAAAAGTATAGAATGGATAAATAGAAGATTTTTAAACTTCTACTTTCTTCTGCTTTGTCTAAATTATTATGATGTGAATTACATTACAGCTGTAACCACAAAAACTGTATACGAATTAACAATTTACTTAAATTTGCATAAACAATTTACAAAAGATATAGTTCACGTCAATATAGGTTGGTTTTCACTATATCGTACAATGTATATAGCTTAAATGCTATACTAACTACTTATCCAACAATTTTATCGCTGATAACAGTCTAATATTCATAAGAAGGGCTTTGATTTATAATGTCACCTGACATGAAACATTAGTAATTTTTTTGAAGTCAGCTAGACTAATAGATTGCTCCTGAATTGTTTTTGCGAATAAAATACGTGGTACAATAAACATTTTACCTAACACTTGTGAAACCAAAAGTAGGTGGTAAAGGATAGTAGCAATGTGTAAAGACTGAAATACAAATGACTGTTATAACCGGAAACATATACATCATAAAATGTCTTTATGTCTTGGACAATTACACTAATAAATAGCCAAGCGAAGAACGGCATCATCATATTACTTTCGAATGCGTAAAATGGAAAAGTTTTTCCCGAATTGAACTTGCCGTCAGAAAGTCAACAGTGATATTGAACATCATAAACAAGTCCTCGCTACATAGCAGGATCAAGTCTAATGAACTCACTGCAATGACACTGAGTAACTGTCTGGTATATTGTGTTTGGATGTAGAGTTGCATTCTTTGTGGTTTTCTACCCTTTCTGTCACTAAATGCAAAGTTATCGACGATATAATGAAAACTGTATATTTATCCACTGAGGGTTGGAATTGACTGTCAAGCGGCTCTGCTGTCGTAAGATAAAATAATGTAAGCTCAACAAATCCGTCAAATATAATTTTCAAGCAATCGACATGTAACCTCCATTTATTCTAAAAAATAAGAAACTAGAGTACAACTTCTAAGCTTTTTAAATTGTATTACCTCCATAAATGCATTACTAGGCATGGGTATAAATAAATATAACAAGGTCTTTAACGATTACGATTCCGTAATAATTAGTTTTTGTGTATTTCCCAAAGGTTCTCTCAAATTGTCTAGGCGTACTTCTAGGATTTCATAAATCAGCTTTGAACTAACACATCGACGTTTTGAAAAGTGCGGTAGTAATTTTACAGAATTGTATAAAGGACCGGGGCTAGTGTTCGCCCTAAAATTTGCATTAACCATGCATCAGATTTAGTTACAACAAATTTTGGGATTTCACATAGAGTTAAGATTTTAGGTAGCCTACTCCATTAAATTTTATGGCATACGGATGACACAATAATTCCTTAGAACAAACTTACTGTGCGAAGAGTAGAACGTCAGACATGGGTAATAATTTTATTCAATGGCACTCCTAAAACGGGAGCATTTCCTAAAAACCACTTAAAAAATAAAATAAGCTTGATACATACACAGTTTTTTTATTTATATATTTATTAGTTTTTATCAGTATACATGTAAGAAGTTTCAGGTGTTTTTGAAATTTTTATTTCCAATATGCTACATAATAAAATTTATTTCATAGCGGTTTCAACGAAAACAAGAACTAAGAAAAATGCAAGCTTTTTGATAGCCTTGGTGCGTAACTAAGATTAGTGGCAAAGATAAAATCCAACTCACTTTCCACAGTGAATTGATCGTAACATGCTCAGCTTTTGTTACCCCTATAACATAAACCATGTTGACAGCTTCTGCTTTTTCTGATTACTTCAAAAAAAAAACCCCTTGTACGGTACAATCATTGCCTTTTGTTATGTCATGTTGTCACCTTAACTATTTTCTTAAACGTTATTTAGTATGTTTTGTACGTATTTCAGTGTCTTTTTAGTTAATGGCATAGTGATAATCAGTATTGTAGTATAGTACTGCTAATTAGTTGGAAATCGTCACTGTTGGACAGACATGACAGAATAGGTAAAAACATAATATAATAGCATTAAAAGTGCACCGCTTAGTGGCAATGTAAGTGTGTTAGTTAAGAATGTACCTAATAAAAAACTGTAAATGTGTGCATATTAATGATCCTTGTAAAATATGACAATCTTTTAAAAATTATAAACCCTTTTAGTCCCTTACATTTTTAGTAGTTAAATTTCCACGAATATTTGACTTATGAAATATGAAAAACATATTATGCTGATAGAAATAATTGTTGTATAGGTTTTCGTGGAGATTATGTTAATTTCATGTTTAAATTCCTTGAACAATATAAATATAATTTGCTTCGCCATTGTGATAATCGGAAGCGGATTTAGCCTCGTAGGTGTTCTAATCAGTTTGATACAGTTTTATCTTATTAATATAACTCCATTGGTGTATTTACCCTATATAGCACAATAAAAACTGTAGTTCAGAAAATGCATATTCACTGGGAGGAGTAATATTTAGGAATGGAATTGTGACCAAAAAATAGAGCATAAATTGTCAGTTACTAAGGATGACGACAAACTTTACTAGCCCCTGAGGCAAATCTTGTTTCATTGTTGGTTTGACGAGAAGAAAACACGTGTTCTAAAAAGATGGTCACTAAAGATGGCGCATTGGCTTTTACACACAAATATTCTGGCCAGTTACCTTCCACCAACATAAAGCAGTGACGGTTGGGTTGTTCACCGTAGACGATCCACTTTATGTTACTGACCTTAATTAACTAGAACAGCCATTACAATAAACTCAGCAATTCATCGGAACATTGACCTGATTATATACAAGAATTTTTGGAAACAATCTAATGCCTAAAAAATACAAACTTGGTAAACTACCCAGCTTTATAAAATGCTACTTGTTAGAAACAAGCTTAAATAAATGCTTTGTTGTAACAAAAGCTGTAAAAGTATTTGAGTAAATTGAAAAACAAACTCATCGTTGTTAGACAGATCAACAAGATAAGCCATTGAGAACTAATTATCCCGCTTACCCTTAACACTAAGCTTGATTGGGTTAAAAGCAGTTTTATGTATGAAACAATAAGCCTCTTATGAGCAGATTAGCCTGGTTTATTGTAGCAGATTTATCGCTTAAACAAATGTATTTGCTTTGTAGTGATCTATTCGCTGTTTCATGTTCAACATGTGTTTATTCAAATTATTTATATACAGTTTTAAAATACAACCAAGATAAATGAATTGGTCAAGAATAAGGATTTTAATATGGTATCAAGCTAAAATCTCAGGCGAAAACGATTGATCTATGTCACGTAGTTAAACTTTTCTATTGGAAATCAAACTGGTCTACTAGTAAAGTAGGGAGAGCGAGCTGGCGTAGTGGTTGGAGCGCGGGACTTCAGTCCGTGAGGTCCCGGGTTCGATCCCCGCCAAGTCACCAATGGATTTTATATAAGTGATAATGCCTAATGATAGGTCTAACCTTAAATGTGTAAAACATTTCTAAGCAAAACCCAGTGTCCAAGGATGTGATGATAGAGCATATGAGCATTAATAATAGTAATTTAGGAGGAAACTAAGAAACAAATACGTGTATTATAATATCATAATTTCAAGTTACCCAAATTGATATCAAACACTTCTTATATGTATATCAGTGATGTGTAAAGTTTAGAACATAAGGATACCTTAATGAGTGGGCCATAACAGCACGTACAGCTGTAAAACTGATATTAGGCTTGCCATAGAGGTTAGCATTACTGCCTAACGTGTAATATGTGCAATACAATGCAATGTAGATTAATGAAGTACTCAAAACTTAAAACTAAAATTTAAAAAGCTAAAAAAATTGACAGGCAATTTAGGTTAGAAAAACTATCCGTGGATAAATCATTAAGAAGCTAGTTAGTTAATTGTAAAGGCGGTACACTGAACGTGTGATTTCATAGAAAAATAGACACCTAATTGAATGACGATTTGACCATTTTTCTGCAATTCCCAACAATTAATTTTTCTCCATAATGATAAAATTCCAAACAACGAAGTGCGTTTAGCATTTTTAATATCTGGGGAATTAAATAGAAATACACAAATTTCTTAAAACTTAACTGTTTGTTTTTGGAAGTGAATTCAATTAGTGGAAATGTATGGACGTTTGAAAAAATGCAGGTGAAAATGTGAAAACCCGATTTTGGAGTGTAAATATGCCTCTTCAAACACGCATCCTCAGGTCGAGGTCGAGATGATTCGCGAACTCATTTAACGAGATGTTAGTCACACCTTTTATCATAGTTTCATAAAATGTATTATTTTTACTTTCTAAGAAAATTCTTACTCAAATGGTTTCTAACAAACTACTGACATCTTCTAAAAAATATTTGAATGTTAGGTTTTTTATTTCGCTTTAGGAACTTGTCTCAGTAATACTCACCAATCATGTTTCTTAATAATTACGCTTAACAAAAGTTACTGGAAATGTATTGACATTCTCTTGCATTATAATTGTTGAACGTACTTCCCCGTTTTACAAGTTATAAATAGAAATTATTAAAATCCATGATATATTTATTGGAGTGCTAAGAAGCATATTATAAGAAATTAACTTTGAGAACTTTGATACCCGTTCGTGTACACCAACAAAGCCTTTACAAACGAGAACAGACTAAAGTGCTTAAAGTATATCAAACATAAAGCCCCAATTTCACCCGTTACGTTCGGATTTCTCTCAGAATGTATTGATATCAAACAAGTATTGTTACAGAGTCCGAGTGATATAGTTAATTCATACATTGATGTATATTTAACAACCACGTGCTATAGAGGGCAAATACGGTTTATCATCAATTATTTTTTTATTGTTTGATCTTTACAATTGTACCTTCCTTCTCCTAATTACAAAAAACAATAAAGACAGAAAAATCTTAAAATAAAAAATGTCTTGCAATGGCATATACACGGTATTTGTTATGTTGAATAATTCTTCAATACGAGTGTATACCCAATAGCCTTGTTTGTATTGACAGTTTTACCTTAAGTCCCAAGACATTGCCCTCAATAATTTATTGTTTAAACTTACCATTGTGGTTAGAATCTGGTAGTAAAATAAAGCTTGAATTGTAATATAGAATAAAGTTCTCACATATGTAACGTTAATTTTATTGATTTAACTTATGATAAAAGATGAAAGAGATTTTACATGTTATTTGTTGAATTATAAATATCCTAACATGTTAAGTATTGTATTTTTACAAAACAAACACAATCTATGTACACAATGTTTTGTTTAACATTTAGAGTTGTATTTTATGGTAAATAAAATTATAGATAAATTATGTTGTTTTATTAGTAATAATCGAGTATTCTTTAGGATTGTAAAGTTTCTACATAGCCCAAATAAGTCAAATATGATTAACTTTTGTCTTGGTAGGTAAATGACACTATTGTATGAGCGTCCATTTGAAATGTCTGTGTCAATAAAAAATTTATATTCGGAGGAAAGAAGAAATAACTAGTTTACAATAACGTGAATCAAAATATTAAGAAGGAAAAGTCTGTAAAGTAAAAGAGTTAGGATACTGACTCAGTGAGAGCTGTTATCGACTTTTGGAAACTTTATATCGGAAATACATTTCTTTCGTAAAGGAAACCATATTATTTTACACTAAAATATTTTTCATCTTCTTTTAGAATCTTTACATTAGAAATATATTTATTTTTTGAATGAACGTAAATAGTTTAACTAAAAAAGTACGATATATGTTTTACTATTTTCTTTAGGAGGCAATTACATTAGTAGCACAACACGGTCAAAGTTTTAAAATCGTGTGCTTTTATATTCCCCACTACTCTATATTAAGGTGGACAGACCGAGTGTAAACCATTTAGTAAAACGATGGCAGGTATTCCAACAAACAGAATATTTCTAAATATTTTGGTTTTGAAAATACAATGAGGGTTTACTATTTGAAAGAATAAGTCACCCACTACTCCCTACCCTGTTAAGGATTAAAAAAAATTTTTCACGTAAAAAATTACGGATTTTTTTTTTTAAATAAACGTCACAAACAAAATATTTTATATCTATTTAGGTTTAAAAAAATACAGTTTTTTAGTCTTAATTTACACACTGTATAAATTAATCTATGTAAAAGTAGGTATTCTTATATCATGGGTGGTTGATTTATTTATTGCAGTTCAGGGAACCTCCGGGACAAAGGAATCACTGTCAGTAGCGTCCCTGGGCTGAGTCAGTCACTCTTCGTTCACTCCGTACTGAAACATGCATCAGTCTAGCGATCCTGAGTTATGTTTTACATCAAGTGGAACAATATAAAGTTCAGTTGGAATATTAGTCTCGAAAGAACAAAACATTTTATCGTTGTTTAACAACTCAAATATTCTTACATAGGCTAAAGGACAAACTCGCACAAACCACAATATCAGTAAATGAAATGCTAACTACTTCCTCCACATTTCGAAAAATATAAGAATGCTTTGCGTTTATTTATATAGAATATTGCTTGGAAATGTTAATAGTTTCATGAAGGCCAGCTATAAGAAAGCTAGGCTAGCAATCCGAAAGGGTTCAGGACGATCGTAATAAAAGCTTTTGAAGTGCGTTATTTGTTTTACTCAATGATTATTTATTTTTTGATGAGTGGTCCTTGAAAAAAAGCTGCTGTTTTATTTTGCCAAGCAACTCTATACGTATTCATCGTAGTTCAATAACGTAGTTTAACCATTTTCACTAATGTTTATTTTGTTGTATATGCGTTTAAGGAGATAAGTAGGAAGGGCCTGCGAGTCATCCACAATGTTGTAATATTTCATTTTTCTTTATTTCTATTTATAAACAGGTGTCAATTATTTTACAAAAATAATGCCACTATAATTTGTTAAATTCACAATCTAACTAATTGATTGTAGAATATGATATTAAATTCAAACAGATTTTTTGAAATCATTAATTAAGAGAAACGATTTTGTGTTTAGCATACGAATAAAGTTGCGATAGCTCTTTCAACAGTCTATGAGAGTTTGTACACTATGAATCAACAATTTGCATTAGCCTTAGTAAGGTAAATATCCGAGGGAAATTCAGGTGAATTAAACAATTAGATTTAATCATAGTTTCATCGAATGAAGCATGACAGTTTTGTTATTGTAGGCAAACTGCTCTTGATTTACGTCTTTGGATAGCAAAGGCTGTAGTATAACACGTTAACAAAAACTGCAGTTTATTGTGTCAAAACTATGGAAAGAACAGCTCACACAACTGTGGTCATCTCAGTTTAGGCAGGAAACTGCCTCTATCTACCAACATTAATCTCTACTGAGCTGTTCATTTCCTCGGATACATCGCTTATTTATGACTTCATCTTTTACACCATAATGCAAGGTACGTGATACGTGGTGAATCGTATCGTAATTGAGACAGAAAGAACTTCTATGTCACTCTCATTACTTGATACAGGAAAATAGAAAAAAATAAATGAAAGTTCTGTTGTTTTTTTTTTTACTTTTATAAGTTTTGCTTTACTTTCAAGGACGTACAATTTTCGTCTAGTAACTTACTATCTAACGTCAACCTTTTGTCCGCAAGCGTAATTAATTTCAATTCGTCTAACTAGACAGTTATTTCATTAATTGTTATTGAGGTTATTATTTTAGGTTTGGGTGTTTAAATAAATATAGTGTAGGCTTATGACAAAATCATAAATGTATAATTAAAAACTTTATAATGGAAAAAATTGTTATTACTTTCAAGGTTTTTCAATGCCGGTACCGGTATAGTTGCATGTTTAGTTAACACATTCAAAAAAGCATCGTTAAAATAACATCTAACAGAAAACATTTAACTATCGATTAAGGTCACCATACACATAAATGAACAATCAATGTTTTATGTTTAAATATTTGAGTAAGAAATTCCGTGTTGGAGTCAGAAGTTCAGAAGTTAGGTTTTATTTTTCATGCTCAAATGCTCAATCAACCATTTTATTTTATGTTGTTTATGAAGTGTTTTATGCTTAAAAATAATTCAGATATTTTACTTGACTCGCCCCGTATAAATTTCCTTCGAGTTTTGTGTGATAAAAAAAATAGTAAACATGTTTAAGGTACTTGCGAAATAATTATTAAATCAAAGTTCATGTTTTTACCTTCCGTAAAGTGTATTTGTTTATTAATAGTGTTGCGAAAATTCAAAACGTTATACTTCCTCCAAAAAATACACATTACAGTCATTTTTATTGACTACTCAAATAATCTATAGTTCAAATTCATTAATTTAACGTTACCTTAAGCAATCAATCATCAAATTGAATTGACAAGTCAATGTTCCCATGAATTGCTGAGTTTATTGTAATGGCTGCTCTAGTTAATTAAGGTCAGTAACATAAAGTGGATCGTCTACGGAGAACAACCCAACCGTCACTGCTTTATGTTGGCAGCTAGGTAACTGGCCAGAATATTTGTGTGTAGAAACCAATGTACTACATTTAATTACCAGCAAAAATTGGGCACCACTCTTAAATCATAATGGTAAGGTTGTTCGAAATAAATATTGTTTCTCATTTTGAAAATAAAAATTTCATGACAAACATTTGATGAAGCCTATTTTCAAAACGGTAGATAAAATCAACAAGACAGTTTTCTTGCTAAAATGTTCATCATATTTGAAGTAACACAAGTATACTTATGATTAATGGTGTCGTCAATATGTTTATTAGTTATCAGTGTGGGTCATGGCTATCTAAATATCCAAATCAGATTCACCCAACAAGACTGTAATGCAACAGTCTTTTGTATAGAAAATAACTGCTGATTTAGACACAAAATGTATGCAAATACGAGTATAATGTCCCTTTTCAAAACACACGTTTTCTTCTTACAAAACAAGCAATAGAACCATCCTGGCCTCAGGGACTAGGAAAGTTTGTGGTCATCCATAGTAACTGAAAAGTTATGTATAACCTGTATCAGTTACAACTCCATTTCTAGAAAACAAATCCTTTCCATGCATATTGTCTTTGTACCGATTTACAGTAAATTTGGAGTGTTTGCAAGGTTAATAAAATCAACATGGCCGTTTCCTTTGTAAGAAGTTCATAGCTTTGACTCATATACTTTTCAGTATATGGTGTTTTTAGTATTTTTATTTATTAATATTTTAGGTAACGGTTTTCAAAAAAATCTAAATAGGCGATCACTCAACAGCCTAGAAGAGAGTGTAAGAGTCTGATATATTCAAGAATTACATTTTATTTAGAAAGAAAATGTTTGTACGTTATAATGTTTTCAAGACACACGATTCTTTCTTACAAAACAACCAATAGAACCATCCTAGCCTCAGGGACTAGAAAAGCCTGTGGTCATCCTTAGTAACTGAGAAGTTATGTTTATCCTTTTCCAGTTACAGCTCTATTTCTACATTATATAACTCCTTCCCAAGAATATTCCCTTCTCCCGTGAAGTTATTGGTTTTATTCGGCTATTCAAGATAAAGACACTATTGAACTTTGATGAGTCATATGGAATAGTGTGAGTTCAGTATATGATACTGTTTGATTTTACAGAAAGATACTTAATTTAATTTATTCTCAAACCAACACATACAGTCCAAAACGTATGGATTGTACAATGAAACTTTACGAATATAAACCATACGAGATCTGGTAAAAGGAATGTGTGACGTGATAATAATACTACAGACGAATGAGTATCTGGGGTCCCTTGACACAGCCTGATTATCTAAACATCTATTTCGCAGTTTTGTTAAAATGTGCCCATTAGGTAAAAATATGCTATATCTTAGGTCACATGGTAAATCAGTAGACCACGACCATTTTTTCGATAGCATGAAAACAAAGCAAAAATGGTTCGATTCTTATGTATCGTGTATCGTGTGTTCTTATTTCTTGGTACATCCGTGTAAACCTACGTGAATTTGAATGAGTTCACAAACCAGCGTGTTTAATACAAAAAATACTTTACTAAATCAACAAAACGTGTTTAACAATAGTGTGTCCAACAACGATAATTTCCGATTGTCAGGACTTTATGACTATAATAATGGTAAATATTCTGTTGGCCAAAAAGACACTCGATAACGTAATAATAAACTAAAAAGTCAGGTAACAAGATTACTTAACTAAAGTCGAGGAAGCAATGAGTGTACAAGGGGCATATGCTTAAACTAAGTTGAAAGTACAGAAGCTGTCAAAATGGTTTATGTTATAAGGGTAACAAAAGCTGAACATGTTACGATCAATTCACTGTGGAAAGTGAGTTGGATTTTATCTTTGCAATTAATCTTAGTTACGCACCAAGGCTCTCAAAAAGCTTGCTTTTTCTTATAACGTTTTTGCATGGAAAATTTTTGAAAACACAAGTACTTACATAACTAGCTAATAAAGAAATAACTTCCAAGATCATAAACAAGGGTGGTTTTGTTATTCGTAGCTTTTATAAAAAGATCGCGTTTCCCTACGTTTGAATTTTGTATTATTATTCATGCATTACTGATGTCTGTACTCTTCTCACAGTCAGTTTGATCTACAAAATTAAGACATCCAAAACCCCATTTAAGGTGCGATGTCAAACTACGAAACTATATATTGGAAGTGCGTTCTGTTCGACTGGAGTTCGATCGAAAATGTTTGCCATTTCGTAAAACTAAACTGATTTGTACCAGAGATCGGACAATCAGCGAGAAACGCCTTATAAGAGCTTCTGTGGTATTTTGACTGCAAAGTGAACATAAAATTGGAGAATTAACTTTGTGGTGCTTTAGATAACAAGGTTTGTATAGAATGTTTTCTGTTTTATGTACAATTAAAACAATTATATGAGTTCAATCCGAGATTTTTTTCAAAAAACCGTTTTTAATATAAAAAAAGCTTAAAATCAAGAAAATCGATTCATTACTTATTTATTAATATATTGTTGGTATAAAATTTCTAATATAACGATGGGGTGCTATGGTTTAAAGTGTATTCATATAATCCTAGAAGTAAGCCTAGGTATACCTTTGAGGTATATACAAAACACAAATCCCATCAATTACGGATCGTATTTTTTTCTGGTATATGTTGATTCATACACATGCTGAGTAATGCTTTTACAAATGTGTTATTAAAATTTTACAAGCAAAAAAGCAGTATACATATTTCTTAGTTTTGGTCATAATTTGAGATAGTTAAATGAAAAAAGTTCAAAAATTATGTTTTACGTTTAACGAATTTGCTCATTAGCTAAGTTTATTTTATCTCTTGATAAGATGTCAGTTCCGATCGACAACTAGCTGATCCTTTGACAAGTAAAACCCGTTTGCTTTAAAACAGTTATAAGTTTATACTTTGTGACGGAAAAAGGCAATAAAAGACCACAAAGAATGTAACTTCACATTCAAACACAATATACCAGCCAGTTACTCAGTGTCATTTCTGTGAGTTCATTAAACTTGATCCTGCAACGTAGCGAACTTGTTTATGATGTTCAATATCACTGCTGACTTTCTGATGACAAGTTAAATACAAAAAGTCTAACTAGTAGCCTAACATACATCTATACATCTAAATAGTACCAATTATTCCTTGGATAGTTGTTAATGTATTTTTTAAAGACATGAACCATGTTTTATTGAAGTGAACCCCCAGTAATGAGTTCTCTTTCTCAAGTCTTAACTTTTTTTCATTTTCAGTATAATTTTTACTCCGTTAAAGTATTAGCCATGCTGAAAAATTGCCTACTTACTGTAAAAAAAACACCGATATAATTGTGTAATGATGGATATATAAATGTGGGTTTAGAGTTATTATATTTTAAGTAAATATTTCAAATTTGTTTTCTTCTCACACAATATTGATGACTATTTGTATAAGGTCAGTAGATAATTTCCAATATTCTGTTTATCTACGCCATCATTTCTAAGGATTAGTATAATTTATGATAGATGTATTATTTATTCATATCTAAAAGGAGAAATTGCTAAAATAAATGTTGAGAATACTCCCTTGCGACATTTTTAGAGCAATTCCGAAAGATATATTTTAGATAAAGCTTCAATCTTCTGGAAACTGTTTATTGTAGTACATAAAACACTGGGTTAAGACTATCTTGTCCCATTTTTGTTCAATATCCATAAAGCCTCTCTTCGACCTCTTTTGTAATATTAATAGGGACATTTGAAATATCCAAGCACTATTTTATGTGGCGTTGCGTTGTTGTTTGTTTGTAAACCACGTACCTTTACATGATATCATATACCAAATAAATACTAACCCAAATAAATTAATAATGTTTACAAGGAAGTGTTATGAGCCAATGGAAGTAATCCTTGGTATCTTTTTAATGAAACTCGAAATTCACATTTTATAGTTAGCAAGTATTAGCAAATTGGCTGTGTATAATATAATACTAACTATTATTAGGGATCAGTAAGAGGGAAGGATGAGTTTAGAATATAGTGATGATCTGTGAAGTTTTGTTACTGACTAAGATGAGCTGTTTCATTAGCCAGGACCATTTTTTTATATTCCAAATATTATTGACACCTAGGTCCAGTTTTAACCCATCAAAAGGTTGCTGCTTTTTCTCAGGATCCATCTGGCAACCTTGTTAAGCCACGTAACTATTCATATATCAAATGTGTGTATTTATATTTAAAAATTAGGTAGATAATGATATTGCTATCTTAAAGTTTGGAACTGTTAAAACAGTTTAACAATACACGTTTAATCAACAAGATGGAACTTAAGTAAATGAAGCACACAAGCATTTTTTTGTCTTTTTTAACTTTGATACTTACACCATATTTTTTTAAATTACACAAGCGGTAAGTATGGATCTAGCCATGATAGTCTTTATAAACAATCATATATTAAAGTTAAATCATTTTTATTTGTTGAACATTAAATACGACAACTTAACTCACTACTACAATTAATTGGTTTACCGTTGAGCGTTTAGTATTTGTTCTTTTCGAAATACAGCATTCAATAACAGATTTAGACCAAATTAAATATTTATTTGCGGCTTAAAAGTAGATTATAGTTACACGTTTGGGTTGCTGAATAAAGCTTGTTCTTGCGTACAACACGCGTAAAATAGCATTACATTTGTACTAAAAAGGTCAGTAAAAATATGTAAAAATAATAAAAATATTTAATCTCTGAGTTTGTCACTAAAAAACAAGACTTGATTAAAGTCGTAAGTTCGATTGAATAAAACCGTACCAAATGTTTCTATTAGATTAGCAATTGAAAATAATTGGACTCAAGTTTATTAACAGTTTTCTGCAATCTGATGACTTTGGTGATCAGAAAACCATTACAGTGGTTATTGTCTAAGACAATGATATTAGGTGGTTAATCTTTAATTGATTGTTAACTGAATCAATGACCAAGAAACTTCATTACCTACGATATTACTCGCAGACTAATGTTCTATAAAAATTAAACCGACAAATACATAGACTACAAAATTGTTCTTTAAACCTTCTAGGTGCATTAAGTAAGTTAATGATTCACTAAACTCTATGTACAAAATAAATAACGTCATTAAACTTCGGTTTTAGATTTAATAACTTGAAGGATTAGAGTATAAAGAGTACTTAATTGTATTTTATACAATCTTCAAACAAAATTATGTAGTGTTTATTTTAACATTTAAGTTAATGCGTATTAAAACTCGACTCAGCGCAAATATTGTTGAGTTTCCCAGACAAACAAACGCACAAGATTGCCGTTATCTTAGTTGAACACCGGCAATAACTTTTATAACTCTGTTTTGAAGGGTAAAACATATGAGCTGTAAGACTATGTTATAAATCTAGCTACGGCTAAATTGATTAAAGTAATATTTTCTTCACTTGATGGCTGGCTTCTAAATTTATCTTATCTTTTGTTATAGAAGAATCGGATCAAAAAAAGGTAAATCATTGCTTTTATAAAATATGAAGACCGTCGAAATCTATACTACAAAGTCTGTATGGGGATTGCAATCAAATTAATCAAATGCCTAATAAGGCATTTGAATACAATATTTTGAATACAGGCTTTGAAGGGCTACGATTCAGTTAAACGGCTATTCGTTATTCCCTTTGAATATAAATTATACAAATAACAAATTTGGTATTTCTTCTAATGAATAAGCACTTTTACACAAAAGGGTGGACATTGTGTATTTATTTGCTCGCTGTCTTATTTGAATTCTACGTGTGGAACACAACATGCCTAGTAGTCAAACTCAATATTTTATAGGTAAATATAAATATTTTTTGTGAATTTATCAAGAGCCTGACTTTATCTAAAGTTTTTCATTAGGTTCTCATGCAAAATAATGTAAAATCTGTCAAATAAATTGACCTTGTCTTCCTTTTTAACATTGTTTAAAGTCACTAAAAGCTATGGCACCATATACCATATACCGATATACTTTTTCATTTTGATGTCCCCAGAGGCCAAAAACACCATTCGTTCAAATTTTTATATATATATATATATATATATATAGACTTATATATATATACATATATATATGTGTATATATATATATATATATATATACGTCCGTGAACGCGATAACTTGAGTAATTTTTGTCCGATTTTGATGAAATTTGGTTTAAAGGTGTAAAGCGGGATAAACTTGAATGAGTTCGCAAACCAGCATGATCGGACCATGGGAAAGGGGCTTTACGGGGGGGTTTTATGGGGTAAAAATTGGGTTTTCTCACTTTTGACCCTCAAAACACAAAATTTCCCAATTTCTCTTTAGACCATTTTAAAGAGCTTAAAAAAACAATTAATTTAGTATATAAAAGTATTTTTGTTCGGTTAATAGTAACGGAGAAAATAAAAAAAATTGTACATTTAAAATTCCCATGTTATTCTTATGGAGAATATTGTCAAATGTTGTAGTTTGCTTGTTTATGGATATATTTTATATTTTGATCAAATTTATTTATTTTGTACTAAGCTATCATTATTTTACAAAAAACACACTTTATTAGTTTCCTTGTAGCAGCAAACCTAGGTACTCGTTAAACCTAATGTTATTAAAATATATTAAATTGAAAATCAATTAAGACAAATGGAAATTCGCTTAGTTGGCAGGTTTGCTGCGGCGGGGGTATTTTATTATATATATATATATATATTTATATATTTAATTTAAACAAATAAAAAACATGAAATTCTATGAAGATTTAAATTCTGTATTTCTATAAACTAATACTTTAACAGGCAGAAGAAATATTTTAACATATATTTAATTCTTTAAAAAAAAGAATAGGCCTAAATATGTGTATACGGATGGTGAAAAATATATCAATCTTACTAATTCTCAATTAAAGTATATTATCTCTTTAAACCTTTTTTATTTAGTTATTCTTACAATAATTCTGAGACTCTCAATTGAATATATTTAAGTTATTTTATGCCTCCAAACAAATTATAAATTATTAGCAGATTTCTGTATCAGCATTAGAAACATTTAGAAATTCCTAATATGCCAAATAATTCTCCCCATTTACCACTTTCGTTTTTTTTTCAATCCTGATGAACGTGAAAGTGTTGTTTAAGCTGCATATCAAAAGGATTCTGTCGTCTCATTCTTCAGTAACAATCTCTTCAGTAACAAGAGGGTTGATCGGTCTACTGATGATGGTAAGGGTTTAGCGGCTCAAAGGGGTGACTCCTTTAAAGCATAACACACTTGGTCAACATGTTTTTGAATGTGGATTTTTGTTATTTTACTCAAATCATGCCTTTAAAAACATTCGTAATATTGTGTAGCTACCCATACCAACTTTGTTTTATTTATGTCATGTTGTCTAAAATGATTCGTAAAATATAGTCTACACTCAAAGTGTATGGCTTCCAAGACTATTATGGTAAAAAAATTACATTTCACCATATTATAAAGCTTTAAACAGCCCTAGATACTTATGTGTATAAAGCTAAAACAGTATTATTTTATTTCAGTAACATACTAAGGACCTCAAGACAATTATTCATAATAACCTTTCGAATTGTTTTTGTCAAATAGATTATGAATATGTCAATATTGAAATTTATAGTAATCATCTTTCGTGTAAATACATAAAAAATAACTGAATCAGCAAAATGCATTTCTAAACTACACCATTTGCAACGAGTTTAACCAATAACTAGAATGTCGCGTTACGATGTTTAACAAGACTTTGTTGAAAGCAGTTAATGTATATAACAATAAGCCTCTTATTTTAGAGGTTTAACAACGTTGTTTTTCAGCCCCTATTTTCCATTTGTCCATTTTTTTGTGGAAGCAATTAAATCATTTGATACTTCCATAAACTGACATTTTGAGTTACTTAACAAATTCATTACACTTGAGCTTAAAAAATGAAAAATTATTTCTAACACCGTAACAGAGGTTGTGACTCAAATGTTTTAGCTGAATCTAATACTGGTTCTATGTTGAATATTTCTACAAATTTTACACGAGTATCTAGAATATATGGTAATTTAAGGGTTGAACCAACTAATTTATTTATTCTAGAATGTTTATGTTTCAATCCATACAGTTAAAAATTAAACTTTGACAATTCTCAGAGATGTATAAATAATTAAACCTTGAAACGATAATTTAAATTGACCCTTCAATCATCTCTGATTTTTTAAGGGACCCTAACCTTTCTGGTAAACAACTTAGAGTCCCAGTGTGTGGGGTCTTGACTGGAATTAACCCAGGTAGATCCACATTTAATAAATATCGTGCTGATTCCACTACCCAATAGCACTCACGTAAACCCTGCCCAGCGTAAGCCAGCTTTGATAAGTCGTGAATAAATTCATTAACTACATTTTTATTTAATTTTAACTACCCCTCGCCATTGAAACTCGCCTGCAGCAACTTGCCCTAAACATGATATCGATAATTGTAAAGTTAATTTAGTTACATCAGTTAATTTATTGTTGGTTGAACCTGCCCTAATTTAGAAAAGATACCCCTTTCCCCCTTTATCCCCCAAAAGATTACAATTAATTAGACATTATCGGTACTTTACCAACTGTTGACCAAGGATCAGGACCTCCTTCTTCTTCGGCGACGGATCTCAGACAAACCTGCTTGCCGGCGGTTGGTCTTTTCCGGTTGGAGCGCTAGTCTCGGTCCGACTAGAGCTGTCTGCCTGCCTTTGGATCAGCCGATGGGGTTGACTCTTACCTCAATATATATAATTATTGGCGGTGATGTGGGTTACTCCCACAGCTCTCCCCCGCTCCCCAAAAAAAAGGAGCTGGAGCTAGCATGCTGGACCTGGAACTTCTGGTTAAAAGGGGGCAAAAAATTAGTGTTTGGGGTTTTGGTAGGCAAGGCTGCTGCCATGGCTACACTAGACTGCAGTTCCAGTGTTGGCAATTTACTTAGTTGGCGGGGCTTAAACAGTTTATTATAAATATACAAATAGGATAGTAATCCATAAACAAGTAAATAAATATCAATAACAAATAACAATGAATAAATAGTTTGAATTATAACAATGCGATGAAACATATAATTCTTAAAGGTGTATGATCCTGTAGGGCGCTTTTATGTAGGTTCGCTGCCCTAAGGTTAGCATGTTGATCGCATAACTGACTTAATCTACTTAAAACTACCGGTTTGAAGATGAGAGATGTGTTTGTGTAAGGATTGGTGTGTTAGTGTTGGTGAGCGTGTATCCTCAAACTATTTCGAAGTAGGTTGAGGGGAACAATCCGCTCTTCCCCACGGTCATTAGCCCCTGAACTGCGCTAAAAGATGAAAAAAGTTAAAAAAAAAAACTAGGCACAGTTCACGGTCTAAAAGAAAATAAAATAATTTTAAATATGCGCAAAAAATGAATTTACTCTAAAACCAATGACGTGGAGGAGAGCTGCAGCTCAGGTTGTAATGGGCGATCGCTAAACCCTGCCGCCTTCTGAAGGGCGTGCCTACGCGAAACACGACCTTAGTCACAGTTGGCGACAGGTGCAGGCTCCATCACAACCCTGTGTGTGTATGTGTGTGCTACGGAGTGAAAAATTGTACAGTATGGACTAACCTAACTTAATCTAATATCACCAGCTGAGAGGGTTCATGAGATGCGTGAGTTTTTGATTTAACAGGTGGGTGGGGGTTTAATTGATGTGGTCGTTCGTGGAAGTCCCTGATTCGGGTGAAAATAGTGCTTGAGCTGAGAGACATGAGCTCGCCTCACAACCTTTCCTGTCTTTGGATCCATTAAAATTACTGTGACAGGTGACGTGTATGCCTGTATAATAGCGGGTTGTGACCAGAGTGGAAGCAATTTAGCATTGATTTTGTTGATTGCCTTGCTCTGGTGGTGTAGTCTAAACATGACCCAATCGCCTATCTTGAAGGATGGGGGGTGTCTTCCCTGATTGTATTGTCTTTCGCGGGCTTCTCGTGCTTTAGTTAAATTTTGGTGCGCTTGTACCCATTTGTCCCTGGTTGTTTGGGGGTTTGTGTTGTAATTTAGTAATTGGTCCAAATCCCAGTTTAGTTCTAATGGATGATTGATCTGAAAACTTAAAAAAAGGTCTGCTGGGGAATATCCGGTGCTTGAGTGTTTGGCTGAATTAAAGGCTATCTGGAAAAGATGGATATTTTGGTCCCAATCAGTTTGGTGATCTGAGTGATAAATTCGAATGGCTATTTTGATATTCTTGTTCACTCGCTCGGCATGGCTTGGGTTTGGATAGTATGGAGTGGTGGTTATGTGGCGGATCCCTAACTGAAGACACATGTCTGAAAATTCTTTAGATGTAAAAGACGAAACGTTGTCTGACACCAGATATTTTGGGAAGCCGAAGTAAGCAAAGAGGCCTGAGCGTAGAAGTGAAACTGTGGTTGCTGACGTTGTGTTCTTGGCCGGAAGAAAAATTGCAAATTTTGAAAATGAATCGACAATTGTGAGAAGGTATTTATTTCCTTTCTTGGAACGTGGTAATGGACCAATGTGATCTATGAAAATTTTTTCAAATGGTCTTGTCGGTACTTCGGAGGATAAGAGTCCTGCTCCAGAATTTAGGGCTTGCTTAGATCGTTGGCAGAAGGTGCAGGTTTTGACCATGTCGGTTATGGTTTCCTTAAGGGTTGGGGACCAAAAATGCTGCTCGATTCGAGACCAAGTCTTTTTGATGCCTAAGTGAGCTGTGGTTGGGGCTAGATGATAATATTTAAAGAGAAGTGGTATTAATCGGTCTGGAATAACTACTCTGGGTTTGGTTTGGCTTGGAAATTTGTGTGTCAGTACGTTGTCTATCATTGAATAGTTTGGTGGTGGTTTTTTTCCTTTCAATGACTTAATGATTTGTTGTGTAACTGTGTCTTCTGACTGATGTTCCCTAATATCTTTAAAAGCGTCTGGTATTTTAAATAAAACATTGATTTGATGTGGGTGATCTGATGTGGGTGAACAAGCTACGGGTGATGTGATTGGGGGTGGACAAGCTACGGGTGATGTGATTGAGGGTGGGCCTTCCTCGAACATGCGAGAGAGACAGTCGGCTACTACGTTGTCTTTTCCCTTAATATGATAAACTGTGAATTGGAATGAATTGATTAGTGTGATCCAACGTGCGATCTTGCCTACCTGTCTAGGATGGTTCAAAAGCCAGGTTAGTGCGTTAGAATCTGTATATAACTCAAAATGTCTGTGTTCTAAATATACACGGAATTTCTCGAGGAAGTGAGTTATGGCAAGCGCCTCTAACTCGAAGGCACTATAATTTTTCTCGTGTATGTTTGTGGGACGTGAACCATATACCACTGGCAGAAGTGCATCGTCGTACCTTTGGGACACTATTCCACTAATGCTAGTTCTACTGGCATCTGTATGCAAGACAAAGGGCAGATCAAAATTTGGCATCTTAAGGACTGTAGCCGAAGTTAAAGATTGTTTCAATGAATTGAAGGCCGTTTCCTGCTCTTTTCTCCAAGTGAACTTTTCACCCTTCTTTTTGAGTTTGTTTAAAGGAGCTGATATTTCGGAGTAATTGGGGATAAATTTAGAATAGAAGGCGGTCATACCTAAAAATCTGGACAACTGTTTGAGTGTTCTAGGGGTTGGAAATTCATCTATGGGTTTGGTTCTAGTGTTGCTAATTGATAGGGAGTTGTTTTTGATTTGATGACCTAAAAATTCGATTTCCTGCGAAGCTATCACCATTTTTCCGGGATTGACTGTGAGACCTGCTCGTTCGAGGCGACGAAGTACCTCTTGGATGTGCTGAACATGTTGTTCAAAGGAGTCTGAATAGATTACTAAATCATCGAAAAAAGAAAAAACATATTTAAATTTGATATCACCTAATACCTTGTTCATCAAATCGTTGAGTACCATAGAACCGTTGGCCAGTCCAAAAGGGACATAATTAAATTCATATTGGGCCCAAGCGACCACAAAAGCTGTCAAGGGCTTTGACTCTTCATCGAGGGGTATTTGGTTGTACGCTGAATTGAGGTCTAAAAGAGTAAACCATTTGGCCTTACCTAAATACTGGAATGCCGTTTCAACTGTGGGGGTAGGGACTGCTTCTAGGGATAACCCATTATTTAAGGCTTTGTAATTGACGACCATTCTCGTTTTCCCTCCTTTTTTGGGAACTGTAAATGCGGGAGCTGCGAAAGGTGAAGTGGATTCCCTAATAACGTTGTTTTTTAAAAGCTCGTCGATATGTTGTCTTAAAATTTCTGCTTTTGGTGGTGAAAATTGGTATGGGCGGGACTTGGCTTGATGACCTGGTTTCATGTTTATATGGTAATTGATGAGATTGGTTCTTCCTAATTTCTTGGTTACCGTATTGGGGAACTGCTCAATTAAATTCTTAAGTTTGCGAATTTGATCGTTTGTGAGATTGTCACCAAAGGTTGGGCCTATTGGTTGTTGTTTGATTTCCTGTGGTGAATCCTCGCCGAGTGTTAATATAAGAGGTTGGGTGTATGGGAAAATGATGGTTTGCTTTGCTATGTTTATTACTGCTTTTGTATATTTCAAAAAATCTACGCCTAAAATAACTTTGACTGGTAATGTTTCGGCGATGTAAAAGGGAAATGTCCATGAGAGGTATTGAATTTTAAAGTGAAGATTGACCTTGAATTGAAATTTTAAAGAGCTTGACGACGCTGTTGTGGCTGAAGTGGAAACTTTAATTGGCGGACCTGTAACCACTCCTTTTATTGCCTTAATGATGTCAAAAAATTCTTTAGAGATAATTGAGCATGATGCTCCGGTGTCTACTAAAGCCTGTGATATTTGATGCTGAAATTTTAGAGAGACAAAGGCTGATTTATTTAATTTGGCTTTGAGGTTGTTGTTAC
This sequence comes from Macrosteles quadrilineatus, assembly GCF_028750875.1. NCBI lineage: Eukaryota > Metazoa > Arthropoda > Insecta > Hemiptera > Cicadellidae > Macrosteles > Macrosteles quadrilineatus. The sequence goes on from NW_026542597.1 coordinate 67,750,886, forward strand.
TATTGTTGGGTTGGGTGGTTTTTTGTTGTTGGGGTGTGCTAGTGTTGGTAGAGGTTGATGCCTGAAGGGCTTTAGTTTGTGGTATGGCAGACTGAATGGTCCGGAGAGATGCGCTGCCTAATGACCTCCCCTGGTGGAGTTTAAATTCCGCTTACTATCAGAGGAAGATGGTTGATTTTCACGATTGGGCTGCCGATTGAAGTTAGTGTTACGTGGATACGTGTTGAATCCTCGACTCGGGTTACTTGGTGGCTGATATTGGGGTCGGAAATTGGGCGGTTGTGAATTGAATTGGTAATGATTGGGAAATTGTTGAGTCTGATGATATTGTTGGGGGTAATTGGTTTGCCAATGGGGTTGTCTGTGCTGGAAATTATTTGAGAAGTTGCCTCTATTTGGGCGAAATTGGTAATTGCTGTGGTACTGAGGTCTACTAGTGGATGGTTGCTGGTCTCTTGGTTGATTTTGGGTTGATTGGTCTAACAGGCTTGCTGACAGGGGGGCCACATCAAGTAAATCCTGAATTGAAGTGATAGGCTTAAGGCCTGCAAAGGTTGTTCGTGTTTGCTGATTAATACCTCTAAAAATGGTTTGAAAAATTTCCTGTTCAGGGGTGCTAGGAGACAAAATGGTGTGCAGGGTTTGAATGTCTTTAACAAAATCGGCTAAGTGTTCCCGTTGGTGCTGACGCCTATATAAATTTTGGTTCTTGAGTTCTCTCAGAGTGTCCGAGGTGAAAAAATTCTCCCTAATGCTATGTAGTGTTTGGGGCCATGAACGATTTTGTGCGATCGCTGTCATCCAGAATTCTCTGAAACGGTTCGACGTATAAGGCATTATGTTCATTATGATGTATCTATCTTTGACGATATTTAATTGTATGATTTGGTGTAGCTTCTTAAGGAAAGTGACCAATTCGCGAGTATCAGCGCCGGAAATTCTGGGAAGCTCCTTTAGCAACTCCGTGACGTATGGCGGACAACTAAAATTTTCTGTCTGGCTCTGACTTGGCGTATGAATTACTTTAAATTGTTCTGTGAATGTGTTTGCCGTTTGAGCGACCGCGTTCAAGGTCATTGTTTGCAAGGACTGAATGAGGACTTGTATGTTTGGGTCTAGGATTGGTGAAGGACTGTGAAGGGTGTTGGTACTGGTTGTAGCTGTAGTTAGTGGAGTAGTCGTAGTAAATGTTGTGGTTGTCATGGGGGCAGTGGGAGGTGAAGTTCCAGTGATTGTCGTGACAACAGCGGTAGGTGACATTTCAGTGTTTGTTGTGACCGGTTGCTCAGCGTTGGGTGCTGGCGATTGAAGGTTGGCTTCATTTGAGCCATTATGCTGAAGATTTTCTCCATTGAGACTTCTCACGAAATTCTTCAGAATTGACCTATTTTCCTCTAAGGTCGGGGCTGAGTTAATATTCCAAGCAGCGCATTGAGCTACTGCTTGTTGAGCGTTAAGCGCATTAATCCATGTTACCGTGCTCGGTACATTCTCAAGAGTATAAATTGGCATATTATTCAATACGAAGACTGGGGGCTTAGAGGGGGGTGGGGGTATCGACTTAAAAAAGGTGAAAGGTGTTGGCGATCCTAAAACTGTATGATTGGTTCTAAAAAAAAAATTATTATGTGTGTGTTTTATGTACCTATACAAAATTATAAAATTGTTTAATCTATAAAAAAAATTTATTATTTGAGCGTATTGCACCGGACGCATTGTCGGGCCACAATCCCTATTTTCCCATACCCAATTACTTTCCCTGAAAATCTGCTTATCGTTTGATTTTTTATGTTAGGAGGTAATTACAAGTGGAGAGTTAATATGGGATTGCAGGATTGTTTTGTCATGGAACCACCCTATTCTATTGGACACCATACATAAAAAGTTTGGAATAACCAGCAAACTCTTGTCTCATAATGCACTGTCCCTATACAGCGACAATAAGTCAACGGTGAGCCTCCAAGGCGTTCGGTTTCCCGGATACCTTATGGTGAATGGAGGAGAAGCGAACCCCGGTTGAAACCTTTTTTGGGTTTCACAAACGCAATTCAATCCTATATCTTGGTGTTCAAAGGGGGCAGCAACAAAAAAAAAAACAAACAATTTATTGATTTGGGGAGAGGCCTCCGAGTTGATGGTAGGGGAACTTTTTTTTTTTTTTTTATTTATTTATTTATTTTTTTTTTTTTGGTTGAGCAAGTAGTAAGGAGGGTGAAGACAAGGGACGTTGATACCTTGGCGGCTTTGAATTTATTGACTAGTCACATTCCATTCCATGTTCCCCGACGACGCATCGCGGGCTACCAGTGTCACCTTGCTGGCATTTCTACTTTTTTTTTTAAATACCAGGGGTATGCACTAGTCCCGCGGATGAGTGATACGATGGGGTTTTTTTTTTATCCATCCCATCACCACCCACGGGTGCCATGCTAATGGGCCGACAAGGGGGGGTTGTACCCGTCTTAAGCTGGATTGGAGTTTGGAAGCCGCTTAATTAAATATTTTCCAGGTGAGGTAACAAGGTGTGATAGGTATAAAGGTACTTGCTCATGATGATTTTTTTTTTTTTTTTTTTTACATATATATATATACATATATTTATAACATATAATATACATATATACATACATTTTTTTTTTACAAAAGGGGATACCATTCAACTCGAATTAAGTTATTGTTTTTTGTTCTAAAGACTTGGACCTCAAAACCATCAATCATCTATGTGATGTCATCACATGACCTGAAATGTGACAGTGCATCTGAGAGACATGTTGACTACTCGCCCTAGTTCTATTTCGGGTTGAGTAACCCAACTAAATATTGACAGAGTCCCTACTTGGTTCCAGACTGGATAAGGTGGTAAGGTGACCTATCTTGAATTCGTAGAAAGCAGACTTTCGTTTCAAATGAAATTAAATTGACGATTTCCATTAATATATTTTTTTTTAACATTCATCAAAATCGTCATAAATATACCTAGGCCTACACTAAGAAATGCATCGATGCTTGTGGCTTGCGACAATGGTCGGCTCAAACGCTTTTGTAAATTCGCTGCAATTAATTTAAAAAAAAATTATTTATTTTGTTAATTTAAAGTGAAATGTTGTTCAAATGATTCCCTAGTATTTCCACGAGGCGCGAAAAAGTTCTGGCATTGAAATGGATTCCATCTTTTCTTCCCGAAGGGTAATATTTTGCTTCAAAGTATCGATGAGCGCTGTGAGTTGGAATATCCAAACGTAGTAAGTGTGTGGAGTGAGACTGTAAAGTGGCTAAGTATTTGTTGAAGTCATCAATGTGAGCGAGTGCGTTGTTGTTCTGTGCAAGGCGTGGAAAGTTAGGCAAGGCTAGGATTAATAACAGTTTGGGTGTGTGGCGTTTCTTAACTAATTTCAATAAAGACAAAAATTGATTCTTCATATGCATCAATGGCGTATTTCGAATTATGTCATTCGTTCCTAAGCAAATAAGGATAATTGAATTCGGCGGTATCGACGAATGCGTTGACTTATAATGTTTTTTGTAATCAGCTATCGTCGCGCCGGAAAAACAAAATGATTTTTCTAAAGCTATTAATGATCTGTGCTCCTGCAGAAAGTTGGCATATCTACAGAATTGGGAGTCACCCATTAAACTAATTGCATACATTTGTAATTCTGATTTTGTTTGATCCTTGGATGGTAATAATTCGAAGGGGGTGGGGGGGGGTTATGATGTGCTGATGTGCGGGGAGGGGAATTAATATAATAGGCCTACTAATGAGGTGAAAAATGCAAAATAATTAGTCGTGGGAATTTTCAACCATGTGGGAAAAGCCTAACTTATGCATATAGCACATTAAATAATAGGCCTAACCGATAACAGAGTTAAACAATAAACTTATAAGTTAAATATAATTAGCCTACTGTATTACTCATCAACAAGTACGCTCCAACGCATCGCAAAAAAGAAAATTTGGTACAACTACTAACTGCGGGAAAAAATTTACTTAGGCTACTGTGGCTGTAACTAAGAATAATGCAACTGTAACTAATTTATAAACAATGCAAACTAATTTATGAAAATTTATTGCAGGCTTAATAATCCAGTAGGCCTAACTGTAAAAAACAAAGCGCTAGATCATGAAAGAGGACCGCCAGTAACAATTAATCTATATCAATGTTTGTGTGAATTGAGGGGGGGGGGTGATTGTCCCGAGTAATGATAGTAAAATGTTACTACCTTTTGTGTATCGCATGCTTTACTCAGGTACTGAATCAAGTCAGTAAAACTTATTACATCTTGCGGTCAACCCACCCATTGCCTAATTCAACCTAAACTGTTCTAGCAATCACCGTACTAAATCTAGCAAATTGTGTAAAAAAAAAAAGGGGTGTAAATTTCACTATTAAAAATAAACTAGGCTGCTAAGATCAAGAATAAAGAACAATGACCTGATTCTCTGGTAGGAATTACTTAAGATTAACTACTTAAGACTTACTAGGCCTAGGCCTACCTAGGGCTAAATTGCTTGAAACCACCACAAAAAATTATTGTACCCAAAAGGAGTTAGCCTACACAAAATTACTGTGCATGGTGATAAATATACCTCTTCTGTATGTAAAAGTCAAGGGCCATTGCATTTGAATACTTAAATCAATTTAATCTGAACACACTGCAGCTTTAACCTAACAAACTTACCTACTTATGCTGAATATACTGAAAATAGGCCTAACTAACCTTGGGGAAAAAATATTGGGAATTATAATTATCTGTAAAATAAATAAAAGGTACGTTACTTACTATTACTATTGAAATGTGTTTCGCAGCTCAACAGGATGCTTCACATAGCCTAGGCACTCACATGGGTTAAGTAGTCCCACGTCGTACTAATTACACGCATATTCGTCACTTAAAATCGGATATTGAAATGAAAATTTATTGTAAACACGCCTTGACATTTGGAACCTCAACTTAATAAATAAATAAATTCCCAGAAGTTAAATTTAATATCTTGATGAGTCAACTTGCTCACACGAGGTCACGCCGGAAATTCCAAACTCGATCACGTGATCTGACCTTGCATGATTACACAATGGAATTCATGTTCTAAACCATTACTGAACACCTTAAATTACCTTCCCCGAAAATAAAAAATCGTTTTAAAAGTGAAAATTATGGAACTTAAGACTTACTCAAAGCCTGGCCAGCCGAACAGGATCCCGCGATAGTTACTATGCAGGCCATGATGATGTTACGTAACGCTTTGCTCTGCTACCAACTGTGGGGTCTTGACTGGAATTAACCCAGCTAGATCCACATTTAATAAATATCGTGCTGATTCCACTACCCAATAGCACTCACGTAAACCCTGCCCAGCGTAAGCCAGCTTTGATAAGTCGTGAATAAATTCATTAACTACATTTTTATTTAATTTTAACTACCCCTCGCCATTGAAACTCGCCTGCAGCAACTTGCCCTAAACATGATATCGATAATTGTAAAGTTAATTTAGTTACATCAGTTAATTTATTGTTGGTTGAACCTGCCCTAATTTAGAAAAGATACCCCTTTCCCCCTTTATCCCCCAAAAGATTACAATTAATTAGACATTATCGGTACTTTACCAACTGTTGACCAAGGATCAGGACCTCCTTCTTCTTCGGCGACGGATCTCAGACAAACCTGCTTGCCGGCGGTTGGTCTTTTCCGGTTGGAGCGCTAGTCTCGGTCCGACTAGAGCTGTCTGCCTGCCCTTGGATCAGCCGATGGGGTTGACTCTTACCTCAATATATATAATTATTGGCGGTGATGTGGGTTACTCCCACAAGTGAAATCTACTCACTCTAAACAATTTTGACTCTAAAACTCCTATTTTTTTCTAACACAAAGTTTTAATCATCTCATATTTTCAAGTCAACGAACAAGAATTTAAAAGAATCAAATGGTTAGATGTTTGATTAAAGTAGGTCTCAGATATAACAAAGAGTTCAGCTAATGCCTTCATTGTCTGACGAGGATACGCGTGAATAAACAAAGAAAATGGTTTGTTTCTTAAATTAGCTGCTGTCGTTATGGATTTTACTAGAATTTACCTGATACTGAACGCAATTAATTAAAACTTTTAGATGAATACATTAGGTGGTAATTAGCTTTAATTATAATCACTGGATGAAAAGATTGAATATGCTTATATCTATCTGTTTCTACCTTAATAATTATTTTTGTCACTGGGAACCATTTTATTTTTTGTTGAACATCAAGTAAGAAAATAACAAAATAAAAGTAAAAGGAAAATGTGTATTAATAACTTAACATTTGATTTTAATTTCAATTTGTTACAAATTAAATAATGAGTTTATTCCTCCAAAACAAATAAATACAAAATATTTAGTAAGATAGTTCTTTAGTAAAAAAATATTTTAAAATCGCAAAAAAATTCAATTAAATGTGACATATGAATTTAAGGTTATTTAAATACACGTAAATCCCTGTGGGTGTTTGTTTTAATAACAATTTATTTGTTTAATAGAACTAACGTACGTACCTAGTTGTATGTGGGGAAATTTTAAACACTGTAACAACTTTATATTTATTCAAATTCCTATTTAAAGCATTACATCTAGGTTTGAAGGGAAATGTAAATGAGGTTGGTGGACTAGATAATGGTTGACCAAAGTCATAAACAGAGTAACCACAAGTGGTGGTGTTGGTAGACCTGACTGATGAACTAGTTACTTCTCTGCCAGGAGGATATGTTGCTGACTGTGTAGTTTAAATTATACTGTAACCTTCACACAAAGGCTGTGAAGTTTATTTTCCAGTGTTTGAATACATACACTTTTTTATCAGCCACTGGAAATGTTGCAATAGTTATTTTAGGATGGTTGAAACTTATATCGCTTATATCGGCCACCAGATTCAGGCAAATTAATTTGTATGTAAATTTTACTTACAAAAAATATTACCTGTAGTTAAAAGTAACTATTAGTTATTCATACGTACATTTTATTACCTTATACCCATTTCTACACAGAAAACAAGTCTGCAGATTTTTTTATAGGAAACCGCTAAAATGAAAATAATTGAATCTTGGAATTGTTGGTAACATTTGATATTATTAAACCTACTCGCCTTTGGCTCGTTAGGGCTCCGCCCACAGGCCCCCTTGGTTGGGCGGAGGCTAATTAGCAGTAGGCAACAGCAGGACTCTGGTGGATAGCCACTCTTAATGATATTTTCTAAAAGAACAATATGGGGGAGGAAATCGAAATTTTAGGGAGTCAGATAAGGAAAATACTACTTTTTGGATTTTTCTCAGAGTTATTAGACCTAAAACGAAAATTTCAAGTCTCTAGCTCATTTAGAAGTGGTGTAGAAACCAGTGTCCCATTTCTGGTTACTGGGGAATTGTTGAAGTGTATAATATATATATATATATATTCTAAGTATGAAGTTGAACAGCAAGAGCTGTTGAAGTGGGGTTTAAATTCGAGACGACACATTCATAGAAAAAGAACCCAGGCCTACAATCCTCCCAAATGCCAAATATCGAGCGCAGCGCATCTGATAGATCATACATCATGCACGTAGTGTAGTAATAAAAAGTAAGGGGGGAATCAATTAGGGGAGGAGGGTTGAATATGGTAATTTTCAACAAATTTCTTATTTTTAAAATTACGACTAAAAGCCATGCAAATGTTAGTCTCAAGAAAAATATATTTATCGAAGAGGGGTTGCAGCTTCAAAAATGTCAAAAATAACTATCCAATCGAAACTTCTAAAAAAATAATAAACTTAAGCCTACCTTAACGCAATAATTGTTTAGTTGGATGAATAAAATTTAATTATGATCCCTGAAAATAAGGTTGACGTTGACTAACTATAGTAGATTAGAATTCGAGGTACCCTTTCAGTCTGAAAGTAACAAAAAGATTTATAGTGTAAAAAAGAGTTTACATAGATTTTTGTTCTATGTTCCTGTCTCAAGAAACAATAGTGACAAAATAGTAGTTCTTTCTGTCACGATTACAATACAATTCACCACGTATCATTTACCTTGCATTATGGTGTAAAAGATGAAGTCATAAATAAGCGATGTATCCGAGGAAATGATACAGCTCAGTAGAGATTAATGTTGGTAGATAGAGGCAGTTTCCTGCCTAAACTGAGATGACCACAGTAGTGTGAGCTGTTCTATCCATAGTTTTGACACAATAATACTGCAGTTATGCTATGTCATAATAAAATTGTCGTTATATAACAACATATGTCAAGAGCAGTACTATTTCATGACCCTATTGTTTCATTAGATGAAAGAAATTAGTAAATATTATTGTTTAAACCGTTTAAATTTCTTTCATATATCCAGCTTACTAATGCTATTGCAAATTATTGATTCGAAGTTAAGTAAACCCTCATACACGGTTAACAGGGCTTTAAAATCATCTATCGTAACATTATTCGCATGCTAAAACATAACAGCCACTCTTATCTTTATCTTTCAAATAATGGTTGCAAAAGAATCTGTTTTGATTTCATTTGATAACTACAATCAGTTCAGTATTGAGATTGAAAATTTACCAAAATATTATTTAAATAGTTTTGTAAAAATAACTGACGTCTCCCTTAACAAATATAAATAATGAAAAATAATGAAAGTCCTCTCTACCACTCATTCCGTTTGAATATATAAAAAGTTTATAATTCAAATATATTTATTTCAGATTTTGCATGCTTGGCCTCGCCAAGTTTAGAAAACTTGTGGGCGCGGACCAATAGTTTCAAAGAAATTACAGAGTTTACAGATTTTTTTTGTTTTTTTTTTTAAGTAAAAAAATTAAGATATGCCTACTAGTTCTAAGGTGGTTTGTGGTAGGCACTTATTTATAACAAGAGTATTTTTGGAAACAAGACTTAATTCTAAAAGCATTAAAAATAAGTATAACAATAAACAATAACAATAACATTTGTTTAAGTACATTTAGTTACAGAACTATGACGGATATATGTCCCGACTTATTTGGCAAAAAAACAACTCCTTCAAGCTAAGATCACTCATCCGAAAATATTTAATAATTAAGCAACCAAGAAATAAAGCACATTAAACGCTTTTATAGTATTTGGATCAAACTAAACCACTCTGAATTGCTAGGCGTGCTTTCAAGTCACTAGGCTTTAAAAATTAATTATCGACATTAAAATATTGTATATCATTGCAAAGCTTACTTATGTATCGAAATGTGGAATCAGTTAGCAATTCATTTACTGATAATATGGCACATGTAAGTTTGCAATTTTGACTACGTAACAAGATCTGATAGTTGTTAAATATTGTTCGAATGTAGTTTTCTTTCGAGACTTATATTCTAAACTGAACTTTTTATTGATCTACTTTATGTCAAACATAACTCAGGATCACTAGACTGATGCATGTTTCAGTACGGAGTGAACGAAGAGTGACTGACTCAGCCCAGGGACGCTACTGACAGTGATTCCTTTGTCCCGGAGGTCCCTGAACTGCAAAAAAATAAATAAATTCAGTACCAAGTAATCAGAAATCAGTTTCTAAAAGTTTACGAAGGGGTTCTTTTTTACACGATTAAATTTATATTTAATACATTTCGGTATATTTTTTAAATTCCATTAAGTTGACATGTATTTTACTATCTGACAAACTTGGGTATTTTCTATATACATTAGACTAGCGAAACGCAATTTGTTTGGAAATATTAATAAAATTAAACTAAAAATCACAATAATTGTATAACCTTATATAACCTCTGAAAAGCGGTTAGTTCTTACTATTTCTAGCTAGATAGAATGAACAATTCTTACAAGCTATCTTTCTTTGTTCATTCACGCAACTCTTCCTCAGACAATAGATGCATTATGTCTTTGTTACAGTTGAGTTCTACTTCATCCTTTCAAAAATACCTCTTAAAGCGAATTTGCGTATAATATAATACATCATGATGTACCCTAAATAAAAAGTTAACCATTTTTACTTTTAATAATTTTTCAATGAAATAAAGCGACCATACAAAGTAGGTATTTTAAGTTATTTTAGGTATACTAAGTATGAATGGAGATGAGTATTTTCTTTAGGATTTTAATAGTGGTTGTCTCATTTTTTTAAACTTATACGCCATTTATTTTTTAATAATTTATTTTACTAGATAGAGTAAATGAAATAACCCAGCTCATTCCACTATAACATAAAGTAGTGGGGAATATAATTGTACATTTTATTTTTATTTTTACTGAATTACCAAGGTTTTACACAATTACACAAATTACACAAGTAATTTGGTGTGTTGCCATTTACCTAATTTTAGTTGATGGTCAAATCCCAATATCCTGTTTAGTGTCCAGGCTATATGCAATTAGGTTACAATAAAAAAGGGTATAATTTAAAATAGAAAGGTATTTAACTGTTTATGGATCAGTCTTTTAGCACCTTATTTCTAAAGCTAGAACCTAAACAAAAAGGGGCCAAATATGAATTGTTATGGGAAATTATAGTGTTTGTATATTTATATTGCATAACCGGGGTTCAGACTAGGTTATCAGCCCGAAACCAGATGTTATTGATCGTTGGGTCCAAGGTATAATCGTGACTACATTTAATAAGGTATTATTGTTGCGGTAGAGTCATAAAGATCATCACATTTATCTTACACATGTTTTGTCGAGCATTTCTTCCGAATCTATGTTTTACCCGCATCACCATGAATTACACAAAACAAAGGAAAGGAATGTACACAATCTAGCACAACTTGTACATATTGAGTTGAATTGTATCCTTTCGTTTATGAAATGATTATACTTCTAATAAATGTTCTAAAAGCAGATTTAAAATATTTTATTGTGGAGAAGGTGGTTTCCGTTACGAAGGAAATGTATTTCCGATATAAAGTTTCCAAAAGTCGATAACAGTTCACTGAGTCAGTATCCTAACTCTTTTCACTTATAGGCTCTTTCCTTCTTAATATTTTGATTCACATCATTGTCATCCAGCTCTTCCTTTTTCCTTATTCCTCCTAATATACCATGCTTATTATCTTGGACATTTAACATTAACAATGTTACATTAGTTATATTTATTTACCAAGACAAAAGTTACCGATATATTACTTCCTTGGCTATTCACAGACTTATCGTTAATATAAATATCGGATTGTTACTAGCAAGACAACATAACTGTATTTAATCTTCGTTTGGTTTTCAACTTAAAACACAATTCTAAAAATAAACATAAAAACCTTTAATTGTGGACCAAATAATTATATTTGTTTCATTAGAAAATACAATAGGCCTACTTAACATTTTATGGTGTTTAAAACCAACTAAGTAAGGGGTGCCTGATTTTTTTTACATAACCATTTTTTTATCAATTGTTATAAGTTTTTGTCTTTTTCGTGTTTGAAATAAATTTTAACTAAAATAAAAATATAATCACGTCGATAAAATTAACACAAAATTTGTAAGAACCTTTTAGAATAATCAGTATAATCTAAAATCTAAACGTAAATCACTTTACACATCTTCATTATTTACTATCATATTCTAAATACACAGGTTTTTATGATTTTTAATGATAGATTTTATGATAGATTGTAAATGTAGGTCCAACAATGTGTGTATAATAAGTTAACAAACTGTGGACTTTAGAAAACAACGTAATTCCAATTTTAAGAATTTGATTTAAATAATTCTTAAAATTGCGTATTACCGTGTTCATAATACTGTTGGGTTAGCTTTTTCATATTTCATACAGCCTTTCGATGAGGAATTAAATTGGTTTAATTGTAAAGATCCTCCAGGAATAAAATTAAATTTTAATTGTCTACTATAACACGTGATTGTAACAAATGAATAATACTAAATTTAACTATAATACTCGGACTTTGTAACAATACTTGTTTTGTATCAATACATTCTGAGAGAAATCCGAACGTAACGGGTGAAATTGGGGCTTTATGTTTGATATAGTTTAAGCACTTTAGTCTGTTCTCGTTTGTAAAGGCTTTGTTGGTGTACATGAACGGGTATCAAAGTTCTCAAAGTTCATTTCCATTTTTAAAATACGCTTCTTTAACAAAGCATCCAAGGAATTGAGTATTGATAAGATTAATATATAATTTCAAAGTGTAATGTTTGATAGTAGATTAAGCATTAATGCTGAAAGACGAATTTATACATCACAGTAATATTATAGAAGTAGGATTGACAATAATAAATGCAAGGAATTTTTTCAACATTCCCAGAAAATCTTTTCTAAATACTCAAGAAACATGAGTGGTTAATATTTCTGAAGAGAAATTATAAACTTTACTTTCAACCAAATTTGTTAAAAGATGACAGTAGTCATCGTGGTAAGAGTGTTTGTGCATGTATGTCCTTAGACAAGGTAAATATTGTAATTTGTGTGAAATTGAAATAAAATGGTATTAACTAACTAACTTCTCGTCAAACGAGTTCCGATAGTGGATGAGTGTTTGAAGAGGCGGATTTACACTCACAAGAGGGGATTCACTTTTCACATGCAGTTTTGTAAATGTTCATACATATTTTCACAACCTAAATCAGTTTTCAAAAACAACAAATTAAGTATAAGTATATTAGATCTTTTCACATAACATAACCCAAATAGTAAAAACTTAAAACGCAGTAGTTTAGTAAAATCCCAATGAGTTGGATAAAAAAAATAATTGTTTGAGAAAATTGTATTCATTTAACAAGCATGTTTTCATTGGAGTCTTATTCTATTTAACATTGATTATGTTCCCCAGGCTATAGCTATCGAGCCTGCTAGTAATAGGTATGTATATTCTTCTAAGACAGCCTATGTTGAATGCACTGTCCTTACTACTAACTCACTAGCACAATATTTTTAATGATTTATCAATCGATAATTTTTATGACTAAAATTGCCTTTTCAGTAATTTTAACATTTCAGCCAGTGTATTTATAATTGAGAAATACCACAACACTTCAAATTGCATTGTTTTGCACATATCACGCATTTGGCAGTAATGGTAACCATAGACGTAGGCCTAATCTCAGTTTTATAACTGTACGTGCTGTTATAGCCCATTAAGGAAGGCATTCCATGCTCCAATATTTAACCCATCGATGATTTACATGTACGAAGTGCTTATTCACATAAAGACAATAAGAGATTGGCGGGATTTGAACCCGGGACCCTGGGTACTTGAGCTTTACGCTGTACTTCTTACTAGACCAGTTCAACTAACTATTTGTCGGTGGTGTAAAAGTTCACAATTTTACATAAAAACTCTAAATTAATTAGTTGTTTTTGCCTGGAAAATTTCCTATTCATACTAAACCCCTCAACTCAATTTATCCAGCTTGAAACTATGATTTTAATAATCACATTTTACAAATGAATCAGTTTTGATCACTACAAAGCAAATACATTTGTTAAAGCGATAAAGCTGCTACAATAAACCAGGCTAATCTGCTCATAAAAGGCTTATTGTTTCATACATAAAACTGCTTTTAACCCAATCAAGCTTAGTGTTAAGGGTAAGCGGGATAATTAGTTCTCAATGGCTTATCTTGTTCATCTGTCTAACAACGATAAGTTAATTTTTCAATTTATTTGAACCCTCTTACATCAAATGTTAATATTTTATATCTAGACATTGTTAAGCTTGTTTAGAAAAACAAGTGCGTTAAAAAATTTTTGTATTTTGCTGAGCTTGTATTATCAAGCTATACAAATTAATAATTTTATCCGTATAAATTCAATTTAATTCCCCAACAGCATGGACTCAGTGAATCTTATTGCATTTTGCCGTTATAGTGTAATTTTCATAAATTGGCTACCCTCGAATCAAAACTTAGCTATAAGTTAAAAAACTTAGCTAAATAGTTTTTTTGGGGGCAAGAACGCGTATATAAAATGTTAACTCTTGTGATTCGGACCCATAACGATATTTCCTTTGTTCTTTTTTGCTAAGACTTACGAGGGTAAATGGCAGTAAAAGCTACTAAAATGTTACGTTGTGTCCAAACCTTAAGCAAAACGTTTTACAGAACGTGTTTGAATGATTTGCACAAAATTTGTTGTGTATGTTAAAATATGATATTTCCATTATAAGTAGATGTTCTATTTTATTTCAGAAACTGAATTGGTATTGTGGAAATACTTTTTACACAATATAGTATGATTTCATTCATTCTTTATGACAATATAATGCAAGAATTTCAAATAGTAAGCCATGCTCAAGACAGTGCTGCGCTCAGGCACAAGACGGCGGAAACTCCAGCTGCAAGAATAAGAACAGAACATAATCTAAAAATAGCCGCGGGACGAATCCGTTTCAAACCATTTTTCCATGCGCCTAACGCATTCTTTTCCCAGTATTTTATGTGTTTTAATGAAGTAAATCTTGTTCTCTCTAAAAAAAACTAACGTATAAGAAACCATACTTGTCTCGTTAAACAGATGTAACTATGTTTTATATTCTCGTTGAAAAAGTTACAGTGTTTATATTTAAAAAAAATTAACTTTATAAAATTCTCATCAACCAATTAAGATAGTCATATATGAAGTAATGAAGTGTACAAATAAATGTATTGATTCTTACCATTAGGAAAAAAAATCAAAAGAACACAACTATTTTAACCCGCCATAAACCAAACACGATGATTTTTTTAGAATTTGAGTTCATGAAAAGTAAAAAAAAACTTATCCTTTTTATCGTTCAAGCATCATGTTTCGAAATATTTACATTCGTTTTTGGATTTTTAAACAACTGTCTTTGATATTAATAATCAAATGAATACTGTACGAGTTCTTTCATTCATATTTATTTAGTGACAAACTCTTGTTAATATACAAATTGACAATGTGTCCATCTCTACTGACTTCCTATTACGTAAACTATTTTTATTTGTTAAAATGTGTAAAATCCAAAACATATAATAATACAATCGCATAAACATCCCAACATATAACGTAACGACCTTATCCTGTGTGATACAGCGCAACGGATGGTCCGATCCCGGGATTTAGTCTGTTATCAGATTTCATTTCAACACCGGTTATTGCAACAAATCACCACTGTTTCTGGTTGTTTAACTTATCTCTGTTTGCATTGTTGTCATGGCGGAATGTCAGTTTGAAGCCTTTGAAATCGTGTTACAATTATCAGATGTTGGTGTTATATTTGTTTACCATCGAAACACTCTTCATTTCGACTATGAACAGATACGCTGAATGCAATGGAAAAAATATCGTTTCCTACAGTCACCCGACAAAGTGGGCTTCCTGCTTCCTTGCACTGATTATAGTACAGTAAGATGCTAATTGCTGCATTTACTTATTTACAGTTTTTACTTTGCAAACCAGTATTCCAACAAAATAACACAAAGCGTGCTTTTATTATGCACGTAATCCGTGTACTCTTGGAAATAGGTTGGCTTAAAGATACTACGACTACGATCAGCTGATGCAGATAAAATAATATATAGATATGTTTCTGTATGTTTAGTGAAATGCTACAAAACATGAGTGTTTCTCTGCAGCAAACACAAAGGAAATAGATTTTAGGAAATAACGCAATATTCTCACGTTACTGATTATTTTCTATAGTATAATAAATGTTCAATAACTCTGAACTTACCATGTTTGTAGGTTAGCTGCAAGAGGGTGGATTGGTATTGTCTGGTGCTACAGTGAGGGGTTGTGTTATCAATTATGTTACAGGTGCTACATGCTAAAGAGTCGTTCAACTTTATTTATCTCTGGTTGCTATATATTTGTTATCTGATGGAATGTATTAGTTGGTACCAGGCATTCTATTTTATACTTTAAATAAGGGTTTATTTGTCTTTTAGAGACTAAAAACTTTGGTAAGAACGATTTATGATAAACGTGTAAGCTAAAATTTAATTAATGGGGCTCATCCATTTTATCTGACTTTGTTTCATGCCATACGAATAAAATGAATACCCCCGCCGCAGCAAACCTGTAGACTTAGCGAATTTCTATTTGCCTGATTGGATTTACACTAAAATGTGTCATTAAAAATATAAAAAAATTATTGATTTATTCCCTATTTAAATAGAATTAGTAGGTTTGCTGCACCAGGGAGGGTAAAAGTGCTTTTTTATTGTCAATAGTTGAAATAAATAAAAACATTTTCCAAATATTATCAAAATATGTTCATAAACAAGCAAACTACAACAGTTTACTTATTCTCCATAAAAATGACATGGGAATTTTTAATTTACAGTTTTTGGAATTTTCTCCTTAACCAATTAATTGGCGCATAATAACGCTTCAATGTGCTAAATTATTTGTTTTTTTAAGCTCTACAAAGTAGTTTGGAAAGAAATTGCTAATTTGTATGTTTTTTTTTTTTTTTGTCAAAAATGGGGAAAAACAATTTTTACCCCATGGCAATAAACCCCCGTTCCCATTGTCCGATCATGCTAGTTCGCGAACTCGTTCGAATAAATGTAGGTTTACACGTTTATACCAAATTTCATCAAAATCGGATCAGTTTTTTTTCGAGTTATCGTGCTAACGGACACACACATATATACAGGGTGATTGATATAAGTGTGCCAGCCGTTTTATTCGAAAACTATAAGAGATATCAAAAAAAGTTAAATGGTAAGTGCCTTGGATTTTTTATTTAAAAAATTGTTGTCAAGTCAAAAAAATTCTTTTAGCCGCCATTTTTCCAATATGGCCGCCAACTTTGATTTTTCTTACGGAACACCCTGTATTTTATGATGTATTCTGGTAGAAAAAGTCATTTTAAGACGATTTTATTCTTGTGATTTTTTTCATAAACCTAACCGTTTCAAAGATAATAATGGTTAAAGTTGTGAAATTTTGAATAGTTTTTGAATAAAACAGCTGGCATGATTGCTTCCTTAATCGAAACTCTTTCTAATGCCTAATTTTTAAAACTTTAAACATTATTATCTTTGAAACGGTTAGGTTTATGAAAAAATGACAAGAATAAAATCGTCTTAAAATTACTTTTTCTACCAGAATACATCATAAAATACAGGGTGTTCCATAAGAAAAATCAAAGTTGGCGGCCATATTGGAAAAATGGCGGCTAAAATAATTTTTTGGATTTGACTATAATTTTTTAAATAAAAAATCCAAGGCACTTACTATTTAACTTTTTTTGATATCTCTTATAGTTTTCGAATAAAACGGCTGGCACACTTATATCAATCACCCTGTATATATAAACGTATACATAAATATGAATTTGAACGGATTGTGTTTTTTGCCTCTAGGGACCTCAAAACGAAAAGAAAAAAATCGGTCCTGGGTCTAGGTCTTACCATGAGTAGTACTACGGTAATAGCTTATTCCCTATATGGGACATTCGCTAGAAAATTAATATGATTACCTGGTCTCCGTAGAATCTCTATCCTTTGATATGTGATGATTTGAGTATTATCTTCAGGCTCAGTATTTACTCTTCGTGAAACCAAAAGCTAAAGTAAATATCTTTACAGTTAAGACAATTCTTTACTGTTGCCCATTTCCATGTTGATTGTTGAGGTAGTAAAGAGCCACATTGTGTTTAGTGTCAATAAAGATTTGTATCAGAAAAAGTAACTCAACTATAAGAATATACACCAAGTAAGTCGAAAGTCGTGGACCGGCTGGGATTTAATTGCGGTTTTTATACTGACAACTACTTAAAATATTGTATTGATAACGGAGCCTTTTACCCTGCACCACTTGGCTGAATTTAAACGTAAGGTTAAGGATTTTTTATAAATTAGAAAAAATCACTAATACTGTTCAACACTACTTGTTTTTCAAATCGAAACGGAATTCTACTATCGACTTTTGTCCCAGTAAATCATTACAAAAATCTTTGTTTTGTTAAACTTTATTTTAGATTAATACTCTCAATACTTAAATGAAGCATTAATTAATTTAAAATTGTGTATATGACATTAAATGTTCGTAAAAAAACTCAACACATGTTGAACATTTCTAACAAGACTTTTAAAAACTTATCACAAGCTTACTTTACGAAACTTCTTGTTATCAGAAAATTTCTGATAACAAGAAGTTTCAACATTTGTTGAGTTTTTTTACGAACATTATTTACAGGAAGATATTGGAAATGCAAAAAGGGCTTACAAAAAACAACACTATTTGATATATTTCAATTAAATTACAAAACAGGCAACGCTGTAACAATGTATAACAGTACAACTTGGTCTTTAATGTTCTGACTCACAAGAATCAAGTTTCTCCATGCTTCATGTGGCAGTGTTCTATTTGAAGTGCTCGTTGCAATGCGCGATTAGAGTATGGAATATGGTTTGACCGGGTTTCTTGAATTATTTCTCCACTCATTCATCACTGGCTCCTTATTCACGTACAGAGATTCCAAATTGTCTAGATGTACTTTCCATGGACAAAATAGCAGGTCAAAGTTCTCCGATGATTAGAGAATTAGAGAACGAAGAGCATTGCACTTCTGGACAAAGTCCTTTGATTGGTGTGTCGGTGAAGATGTCTTTAGATGTTTCTAGACAACGAAGATGTCTTGGCGTCCCTCGTCTACCAAAGGGAAGTTCTCCTCGCTCCGGAAGTCTTTCTTGGTGACTGCCCTCCACTCAGACAGTGGCGAAGACCCGCGGGGTTCCAGCGTACGGCATCGCCTGCAAAACACATCAATTATTTTGTGGTTCCAATAATCTTAAATGGTACTATAAAAAAACAACGTGACGCATTGCTTACACTTGTCTAAAATTGTTTTGCAGTCAAATGAATTGTACGTCTCGAAAATTAAAGACACAATGAGCTAATATAATCTAAACAGATTAATATCCTGTATTTTGTATTTTCCTAAAGATTCATCATAATCGTGGTGGAAAATTCTTGTTCTTGCTTTCAAAATCACCACCCTTCAACGTGTTGGATCTCAATTAATCTCGAAGATACTTACTAAACAACGATCAAATACATTATAAATAAATGTCTTAAATGTATAAATGTGTAGGCCTATGAGGGGAATTTAAAATTCGGTCTGTTTAAGTATATTCCAAATAAACTGGGTATGCTGCAAATAATGTAGTTTTGTTTTGGATTTAATTCATTTTTCAGTCATAAACAATGAACAGTGAATTAGACCGAATCAAACAGTATTTTAGTTAAATTATTTGTCCCAGAAGTGCATATGAGGTCATACACTGTTTATTATAGTAGTGATTTTTTTTAAGAACGAAACAGTTGGCAGCCTGTATGTGGATTCCACGATACGGTCGGGCTCAATTTTTCGCAGAGTTGCCAACTTTACCTAGCCACTTGTCATCCTCAACTAGAGGTTATTATTGTTCCGTGCCACCATTTGTCATTGCCCCCAAAATTAATTTCTTTTTTAGCTAATAACTTAAAATATATTTAATTAGCTTATAATAGAACCACTGTGTCAGTTTTTAAATTTTTCTGTAACCTTAATATGGGTCTTAATAATCGTTGTTACTAACAATATATTTTTTTACAATAATCTTATTAAATTGAATACCATTTGTATATTTTGTACGTCTCCAACACATTTCAGAACATATACAGGGTGTCCCGGAACTCTCTACCAATATTTTAGGTCATTGCTCCTGGGTAAGAAACATAACTAACTATCATATTTAAACTGTCCGGAAGTCCTTAGTTACTCACACAGCTGCCATTTTGTTTTTTTCAGTTATTAGTTTTTTTCTAAAGAATGGTTAAACATACGAAATGGAAACTTTGCACAAACATTTATGACAACAAGACAAAGCTACCAAAACATTATCACGATTTTTCAAATTCATAAAACAAAATGGCGGCCATTTAAATTTTTTGTAAAATTAATGGTTTTAAGTTATTTAAGAAAGAAAAATTTTAAATTGCCGCCATTTTGTTTCATAAATTTGAAAAATCTTCATAATTTTTTTGTAGCTTTGTCTAGTTATTACAAATGTTTGTGCAAAGTTTCCATTTCGTATGTTTAATTATTCTTTAGAAAAAAATAATAATTGAAAAAAAAACAAAATGGTGGCTGTGTGAGTAACTAAAGAGCTTCCGGACAGTTTAAATATGATATTTAGGTACGTTTCTTACCCAGGATCAATGCCCTAAAATATTGGTAGAGAGTTCCGGGACACCCTGTATATTAACTAGCTTGTGTTTAGTATATTATATGAATTGTATACTCAATGTATTCAGGGTAACTAAAGCTTAACGCATTCTAAACGTTCATACTGCTATACAATTTTGGAAATATAATTTAAAACTGTAATTGAAAGAGGAATGGCTATAGTTTGGAAATAAACAAATGATGAAGTCAACTATTCATCAATAAGCTACTTATTTTAGATTCTTGACATGCACTTCATAAAAATTCACCAAACACTAAAGACAAGGGTAATTAACTGTAAAAGAAAATATGGATCCCTAACATTAAATAATTATCATAGAAAACTCCTTTACTGATAAAATTATATTATACTTGATACATTCTTCTCTGATTACCACTTGACTTTAACATCTTTACACTCTTCTTCTATTAACCTCTATTAAAATAATTACAGTAATTCGATAGTTATTTTATAATCTTTCCTGCACATAGTTGGCAACATTGTTATTTTTGAATGATGAAACCACTTTAAACTTACCAAAAAAATACTTTAGCAGATTCGAATGTCTTTATATTTAGTATGCGTACAGCTATATAAAGTGGAAAAAATTTAGTGTTATAATATGATAAAAATAATTAAATATTAATATAATTACTTGCCTGTAATTATTAATATAATTACATTTTCATTCCATTTGTTGACTTTTTTCGGACATCCATATTTCAAAATTATTTGCTTAATCATCTACTTTAAAACTTAAAAATCGTGTAACGATTTAAAAAATTACAGTCTGCTAACGCAGGTTATTAGTAGTAGTTACTATAGTAACCCAAGGTTACTATAGGAGGTTTGTATAAACGTAGGTCAGTAACTTTGAACAGTTTCACAAGAGAAGGCCCAGATGGCTTCTATAGTTTACTGGCCCGATAAGCGACCCATTTACGCTCGTTTCCTATTGGCTACGTATATTTGTTGTTCTGCCCTACTACAACATTTTAATTAGCCTTGTGCTAAATTACAGGTCATTCTTTGTTAGCCGTTGCGGTAAAGCATTGCATTGTTCAAAGATAGTTTATACAGGCTGGCTAAGTGGGATAGCGAAGTACTTCTAAGATTTGTATTTTAGTGTGGACCTAATTGAGGATAATTTAATAGATTAGCTTTACCATTGCTTATCATGCAGACAAACTTGAACAAAAACATGTAAAATGAGAACTAATTATGACTACGTAATTGCCTAACTCATTCTGTAAATACCAATATTTTTGCAAATTGACATTTGTTGTGACCATGATACACAAAAGTCTCTTTTAAACTAAGATCTCCCCTGTCTCAGTATCAACACATTCCGTTTCGGATGTATCCTAGGCAAACTTGGAGAGCTGTAAAAATGATCTACTACATTTATGTTCCTTGGACCAAGAACTCACACCATATTTCATATCTTACAGTTTATTTCCCAGAATCCATTCCTTTTATTGCCTTAGACTAAGATTGTTTTGGAACATTTAACTTAGCCACAACCTTCGCACTTCCTTGTCATTGTTTTGTCTTCGTATATTTTATGCTGATTTATACATTTGAAAATGCATAATACAAAGTTTCTGGTGAAGAACAACACACATTGAACTCAGATAAACTGTTACAAAAACGTTTGACTATTTAGTATCCAATAGTGAATATTAAACATTTAAATGCAATTTTTATTTAATTGCCAAATATTACACTGGGTAAAAAATATTATTGCCAAATTTGTTAACAAAATGTATGTAACAGATTATTTAAATTAATAAGCTCTTCACTGGTGTGATGCTATACTTTTAGATTAGTTTAATTCGCACTTAAAGTATTTGTATGCAATTTTTTGCAACATTCCTAATGTTAATGCAAATCACGTGCTGTTTGATACCCTGTTCATTTACACATAGCTTTCCATCCGTACAGGTTTCGATTCTATTATTGGTTTATAAACCAATGTCCCGTCTAACTTTTTTTTCAAATTACTTAATGTTTTGGATATTTCAAGTAGTTCAATAATAATTTTATAATTCACAACTGCATTTTCAGACTTCTATTTGTTTAAAGTAAACAAAGTCAGTGTCTACTTCTTCAACATATGTTATCTTTGGATCAGCAAGAATAGTTCGTACGGTGAAATTTACCAAGGCATTTGCCAGAAGGGCGTGTAATGAGGCTCGATGCCACACTAATAAAAACAAGTTTGATGGCTCGAACAGCGTGATTGTTTGATTCTATTACAGCGCAGCTAAATCAAAGGGTTGTTTTATTTAGATTGGCCACTGGAGAGACCAGCTTCAAACAGCAAGCGGGCGCCGAGCCAGCCAGCACAATACAAATAACCGGTGCCTTACACTCTTACACTTAGAATCTTACACTTAGAATTCTACACCGTCTTCCGGTCTTCATATTACTCAGCACAAAACCACCTATGAGTCCAACAAGGTACTCTTGTATGATATCGGCTTCAGGGATTTGGTTGTCAGAAATGGCTGAGACGCTCTTTTCAAATGTATGAGATTTTCTGTCAGGAAATTCTAGATACTTTTGGTTCGGATGACATAACTGGTTATAAAATAAACTGTATTTACACTGTAAACTTTCTTGGTAAGCCCACTGTCTGGGTCGAAGAGCGTTTACGGGAGAAACAAGGCGAAACGAATAAAAGGTTGCCGATTTGGTCCTGGAGAAAAGTCAGTAGCTTTTTTTATGGTTTGAAACTGGACCCAGCTGTTCCTGATCAATTGGCTTGAAATGAATTATCCTTACTGGTGAAACAGGTCTTCTTACAACATTCTACACTCATCTTCACTACTCATATTGGAGTTAAAATACGCACCTGCGTGGCATCCCAATCTCAATTGATAATGATAATAATAATAATAGTTCTTCTGGGAAATGCATCAAATGGTGTATCCTAAATCATTATCAATCGTTGATAATCTTTCAATAAAAATTCTTATTATTATAACTACGTTTTTTCACATATCCTCGTACTAAGCTTACGCATTGATGAAGTATGGTGGATTTTTTTATAGACACTTAAAAAAACAAAGCATTTTACGAGAAAACTGTTTTAGAGGTATACGATCATAAAACGAAAGATATTACAAACACTACTTTTTTATTGTAATCTCGAAGCAATATTTACCTACCTAAAATATCGTAAGGTCGTGATACGAAACAGCCTACGGAAGGTCAAACACTCGAGCGTAATAGACCAGAAGTAAACAATATTAGGAGTGTTGAGCTAACGCAGACATGCGTAAGTTTACATACTTCGTTGATTACTTCAAGTTCCCGTGATGGACTTTGTTAGCCAATGATTTCCACCAAACTAATATTAGAAAATTATTAAAAAAAGCTACGCTTCATTTTTTATAATTACTACATTAACATTTTTAAATGCTATTAGATATATTTAAACCCTGTAAATGTATGCAATATAAGTGTAAATATATCACACATTTAAGGAAGACATCTTTTATTGATTTATAATTTATGTTTTTTTTTATATTATATTTAGAATTTTTATTTTTATTTATTTATATACAGTTTTTATATTAAGAGAGAGGTTGGGCACCAATGACCTCCTTTTTTTTAACCGTTTCCAACCAAATTTGGATTTATAAATGAGTGTACAGTAATTACTTTTCGATAAAACTGCAAAATGTGTTTATTGAAATGTATTTAAACCAAATTTTATTACTTTTGTCTATCAAATCATTTCGCTAAAAATAGTCTAGTCACAATCAGTATTTACTACCTGATTAAAACTTAATATTTAATACCTGATTGAAACTTTCCTCTTGATTCTACATTCAAAAGTATACACACCTATAAATAAGGTATTCTTTTTCATTGTAATCCCATACAAATGTTACCTATTTACGGATTTGTAAGTAGACAGCATTACAAAAAGTGCAATGTCAATACCATGGCTAGGTTTTATTATATAGAAGTCTGGACAAGACAAAATACTTGGTTTTATTGACAACTCACTGGCTTTGACAGCATTTAGTCAGTATTCATTCAATCATGAAACATTCTGACAGATACCTTCAATAAAATGGTTTCCTTATTCTCTAGAAAACAAAACAGCAGTAAATACTGATTATTTTACTCGTGTTAGGATTTCCATTTACAATCAGTTTTTCTTCTTTCGTATGTTTTTATGTTTATTTTGTGG
Source organism: Macrosteles quadrilineatus (assembly GCF_028750875.1). Classification (NCBI taxonomy): domain Eukaryota; kingdom Metazoa; phylum Arthropoda; class Insecta; order Hemiptera; family Cicadellidae; genus Macrosteles; species Macrosteles quadrilineatus. Next base: position 67,775,217 of record NW_026542597.1, read on the forward strand.
CTGGGTAATATGGTGGGTTGGTTGAACTGACACAGTAGTGACACTTGGTGATTTATTTTTATTTCATCCATGCAATATTCTTAAGTATTTAAATTGACAATGAACTTTAAACAACTAGTTCTAATTTTATAACACGTATTTTTTGGGGGTGTCTCTGAGAAATTAGTTATGGTTTTCCCACGAACACAGTTTAAATAGCATAGCATGTAAGAATGTTAACAAAACTGGTATAAGCTTATTACTGTAATTTTTGTGATACATTTTTAAAATCTTTTATCAAAAAATCAGATTCCTTTTATGTTCCAGGCTTAACTTGGGCAACACAAACACTTAAAAAATAAATGAAAATTCTAAACTAAATCAATTTAAATGTAATATAAATACTGGATCTCCAATAATATCCCTACTCAAAAGTCTAATTTTAAAGAAAATTCACCAAAGGATTTATATCATTGACTTTGCTTGGAGGTGATAGATTCGACTATTCGCCTGATTTACAAGACGATAAAATACCACTGACAGACAAACTGTAGGCCTCTACTTGAGATCTGATTTAGAACCGAGTCTCCAATGTCCAGAAGCTACTAAATCAGCTGTTAATATGTTGCGGTAAATAACCACAGCTGGAGTTGAGTTTGATATATTCCATCTCGCGTGTAAACCGCGGGAGAAAATAGTTCCTGAGATGGCCGCTACAATGGACAGCGCTGCGGATGGTTCCGTCCAATACAGAGAGATAGCGCTGAGAGTGGATCAGTAAATACATGAAGAGTAAATCGTTATACAGTATTAAATACACAAATTTTCTTTGTGAAAAATGCCAATTAAACTAAGAATGGGTATTTGTACAACTAGAGGGACTTGTTTATAAGAGAGAAAAATGTTGACGCACAAGACTTGTTATGTGCGTCAATTTTATCGAGTTTTAAAAAGATAAATACTAATGAAAAATAATTGTGCCGAACAAACGTACTTAAATCGTTGAGGTTAGGAGGTTTTGTGACACAGCTACTTTATCGTGATATGTAATGTCATTGTCAATTTAAAATTCACAAACAAAAAATGTTCTTTATTTACATACTGTAAAACATTCTTATAAACCAATAATTACTTGGCTGTTGAACTTAAAAATCGTTCATTGAGATTAATTTTAGCATTGAAGGTAAGAGTTAATTTTATCTTCGTACCACCCATTTCCTGTCGCTTTATTTTTTTATTTTTTATTAGCTCATTTATTTGGTTCAGTTGTCATCGAAAGTGACATAAAATGTGTTTAAAGAGGTTCTAAATTTCTAAATTAGTATCGTGTTACTGTACAAGCTTATGCAGTAGGCTTAGTTACATCGTGTAGATATAATATATATTCTGCATTCATCAATTATCTAAGTACCTTGCATTTGCCCGTCCGCACGGACTTCAAGTATGTATGTGAAGCCATTGACTATTAAATAGTCAATGGTGAAGCGTATCTAGATCTAGACAACCGTGGCAAGGCAATGGTACAAGGGTAAACTTACAGATACATTTTCGTGGTGTATCGGCGATGTCGCTATCATGGATTAGTAGTCCGTCGCACTACCGACTCATAGCCCTACTACCGGCTACGCCACTGACTTACCTAGTTCTATTCGACCAATCATCGTGCGTGTTTATCACGTTGACTTTTGTACGATAGTTCTAGTTAAGTGCCATAATTTAACCATAATGCTGATAGTTACCTGGTCGCCGGCGCCACGACGGAGGGCCGGGCCGTATGTTACGCCTCCTGCAGCTCCGGCTTGCTATGGCCCAACCTCGCAGCCAACTCGTGCATGACGTCACGGAATATGATGGCGTCGATGTTCTCACCCAGCATGTAGAAGAGAAACCAATCTCCCATCTTGGACCGCCGGACGATGGCGTCAATGGCCTCTCTCCGGATCAGCCTAAACCTCAGCCGTAGCAGGTACACCCGCATACGGGGGCTCATGATGATTATTATCCTGCAAAATTCAAGGTGTAGAAAGAATTCTGGTACGTCTTGAGCTCATTGAAATGTGTAGATTATTTGACTAATTATAGACCTTAAGTTCAAAAGTCAATGGTAGAATCGACCAAATACACTTGGAGAAGTAGTGACAAGAGTTTTATAGTTGAAGACGTCTCATTTTGATTAATTCAAAGCATATTGTTATTAATAGTTTGCTTAGCCAAACTGAAAGTAAACATTATCACTAATTAATTAATTTTGTATGTTTACTTGGCTGATACGAGTAATCATACTAAATTTAATTATTGTCGAGGTATTAAATGAGGGTGTCCGTATGACACTGCGTAGCACATGCTACCGAGAAATGACTTAAATTTCCTTTAAGTATCTACTTCTTCTTGGCATTCGAGTCCAAAAAGCTGAAACTCTACTAAACTAAAGCTGTTTTAGGATCATGTCCTCTTCAGGTAATTCAAAAATATCTAAGGTATAACGGACTTGATTGGACGAAGAAGAGTATTGAATATTTAAATGGCCAGTGGGACGTGTTTAATAGAAGGTAGTTGAATGTGATGATACTCTTGATTGAAATTATGAAGCAAATATAAGTGAATGGATATGAAGCGAAGAAGGCATTACAATGAGGGCACTAAAAACAATTCAAGTGCAGTATAATATGTCCATTATAAACACTGTACATGATTGGAAACCAATAACACACTCATGACATTATTCTTAGTAGTATAATGGTAAAGCAATTAGATTTTCTGTAATATTATTATTCATCGGATACAACTTTCGTAACACATATAAGTAATATCAAATTTCATAGAGGCTAAGCTAGGTGCATTTTTAATAAAATAAATACAACAGATTTCAGGGAAAACGGTCAAAACCCATAATCTTTTCCTACATAAACCAGATATTAAACCCGCCTCATTGTACGCCAGGCTAGTAACAAACCCAACAGCAACTTTTGCTTGAATTAAGACACAAAATGAGAGAATATTTTGATTAACGATCATAATCTACAGTATAGTTTACATCGAAGTCTACCACACCTGTAAACTATGACACCCGACGTGAGAATGCCCAGGAGTAGGAACCAGAACCATAGGAACACGTAGATCTTCTCGTTGACTACGTTGAGAGGCAATATACACACTGCATCGTGACGTTCCACCTCTCCAGACACACCGAACTTGTAGAAAGTACACTTGGTCATCCTGTGCATTAGATACTAGATATTAGATAGGATAGATGGTTTGAGACCAGACGATTGCTTTTGATATCTTTATGTGACCTCTGATTAGCCTATATTATTTGTAATGCAACAATTTTGCTTTGTCTTACGATCATCACCTACTTCAGTAAAAATCCGTTTAACACAATATTGAAATAAGTTTGGGAGATTAAATTATAACTTGTAGATTAGAGTACGAAAAACATTGAACGTTCGATCTTAGTTCATATTTGTCATAAAGGTTTGACTGATACACTTGTGAAAAATAAGGCATGTACATTCTATATCTCAGTCCAGTCTACAATGTTAGTTAACTTAAGATACTATACTATCCCGACATCTTTGACTCAATGAAATTAGGTAATAAGGCAAAAACTGTACCATTAATGCAAATTAGTAGTCTAAATAAATTAAAAAAACAATATATTTTTTTATAAAACTACAAAGGAGATTTGTGGAAACTGGATCCAAAAAAGCAAATGGTGTAGACAAATAATTTTAAGGAAAGTGTCATAAAATCTGTTCGCGCAAATTTATTTATAACTTATCGTCTTCTTCTTCATTCAAAGATGATTGAATAAGAAAGATAATAATACAAAAAGTACATGTTAAACTAAGTTTTTTTTTTATAACTAAACCAGACTATAGTGTGATCACTCTAAGCTCACTAATACTAGTATATGAGTCATGGAGATCTGTGTGCAAATAATTATTCTTCGGAAACAGAAGCAATTGATTTCGAAGCAAGGACAAAGATGAGGTAACATACCTCGGGAAGATGAAGATCATTGGATCTATCCTCTCCTCTTGGTCGCTCTCCATGAAGGTGACAACGTCGATGCCAAATGTTAGGAATGCACCGTCGAAAAATTTGTTCATCAGGAACATTTGGCCTGCACAAACACATGTTTAAATTTGGCCTGTGCAAAGACATTTTTTTACTTTAATATTAGCCATTAACAATAATTTAAAATACAAATTGGTATAACAGAATAGCAATGATGCATACTTCATGGAGATTTTTTGTTAAAAAATCGTGGTTTTTCGATCTGACTAGGTATAAGGTAGGGAAATGTATTGCTGCCAACTGACGCGTATGACGTCAGACGTCAGGGTCTTTGCCAACTATTACACTAGTTCATAAGGAAACCCATCTGGACATGTAAAAATGTAACAATATGTTATTTCATTTACTGGAGATATGCACAGTTTCAATTATTTAGATCCTATGTATATGGATTTACCTGGTGTATTTGACGACGGATATACTCTATTTTGTCTACGATTATAAATTTGTATGTAAACTATATAGTTCTATTAAAAAACTATTTTAACTAGTGTTGGCAAAAGCACAGTATCAAGTTTTTATTCCGTGGTAGAAGGAGTTGACTGCAAATTTCAATTACACATGGGGAAGAAGGCAACTATCGATGAAAATATTCTTATAATGATATCATTTATTACTAATTTGAACTCTGGACAGTTGGTCTATAACATGCACGTCAAACATTGTCCGGTTCAGCTTAAGTTGTTGACCTTGCAGTATTGACTTGACTATTTACCTCTAGTAGATCTAATAATCTCTAGTAGAGGTGTATAGTCAATTCCTATAGTTACCTAAAGTGTCTATTGTAAGACATATAACTTACATCGTTCAGCTCAAAATTCTGGATGGTGATTTCAGGACACGTTTCGACACAACTGTGTCATCTTAAAGTACTAGTGTCTAAAGACGTCCTGAAATCACCATCCAGAACTTTGAGCTGAACGAAGTAATAGTCTTACAATAATTATGTCCAGCTCAGGGGCTCAACAATGAATTTTAATAAAGTGTATAACCATATAACTATGGCAGTCAATAATAATATTTACGGTTTGTTTTTTTTTTCTTGAATATTAGCAAAACGAATTGTGGAACCCAAAGTGCATTGTAATATAAAATTCTCATTTTTATCAGTGACGAGTAAATCTCCACTTGAACAAAACTTTGAAAATCTGTTTAACAAAAACAAACGTGATAACAAATTTGATTTTCCAGACAGTTTGGATTACCTATGCTGTTTTTTCATCACACATTATACATCTTATAACCAAACCAAATCAAATGTCACTCTCTAAACGATTTGTTACTGACCAATGACGTTGCCGAAGCTGAGCAGCTCACACAGGTAGTACCTATAGCACCACCAGTTGTGGTACCTCAGGTTCTCCCAGAGATAATCCAACAGTAGCTTCTTCTTCTGCTTCTTCTCCACCTCGGAGCAGATGCCTATGTCTAGATCCATCATAAGAGCATGGATCTTTCCACCTTCCCAGTGCTTCCACAGCCATCGTGGGGTGTAGAACAGCACCGCCTGTAACAGGAGAGGGGTGTTAAATTGGGTAAATGACGGTCAACTGGCTTTACGACCTAGTAGTAGACGGTCAACTGGCTTGACGACCTAGTAGTATGACAATAAACTGGCTCGACGACCTAGTAGTATGGTGGTCAACTGGCTTGACGACCTAGTAATATTACGGTCAACTGGTTTGACGACCTACTAGTATGATGGTCAACTAGCTTGACGACCTAGTAGTATCACGGTCAACTGGCTTAATGACCTAGTAGTATGATGGAAAACTGGCTTGACGACCTAATAGTATGATGGTAAACTGGCTTGACGATCTAGTTGTATATTGATAAAATGGTAACTTCCAAAGCTGCTAACCTAGAAGCATTGGCTTTTGCTAAAATATTTGTTGCAATCCGTCTGAACTACATTTATTTGAAAACTGACACTTAAGTTCAGTCAAGTCTTAAGAAAACCCGAAAAAGTCTTCTTTAGGTACTGTAAACATACATTAACAAATATTCTTTGCTACCCTAGTTTCAAGATCTTTAATTATATTACATTTAACTTTGTTGTTGTTGGTAAGACCATAATGGTAGGGATATAAAGATGAATTAAAACACCCCGCGACGATGCATCACAAGGTGGAGAAATGTATAGGGGATACTCAAATACCTATCCTACTGGAACTCAGGCAACAACAAGAGAACTAAATCAAATATAACATACATAACTGTTATTTTATATGGATAAGATGTTGACTTTTTTGTTATATTTGGCTTGGGGAAAGACGTCTTAAATGTAAAAACATGATTCTCACTAAGAGATTTCCCAACGGCTTTTGGAACACTAGAGCGTTGAAGTAACTTTCAGTCTATATTCAACTCATAAACCATAGCACGATTTTCAATATAGATTTTTATGTCGCTCCTTTTTAATTGGGTCAAGTACGACTTACCACGAATATAACACATTGGAATAGAGCTCAGGTGAGCCTAGGCGAGTTGTAAAACCGTCAATATTGAATTACTGTTACTGTTGCTATTGGCATCGACCCCGTACCCGTGTCCCGTAGGTTGGGACGCATCTTCCAACAATAGACCCTGCCATAGACAATACCACCAGGCTTGTATCGTCTCAGGATTCTTATAACTTTGATGGTCAAATAGTGTAGCTTAAGTCTACGTGGACGGACAAATGCAAGGTTAAAAGGGCCGCCAACCTCTTAAAAAAAGTTCTAGTATGATTTCCTAATGCAGCAATGCACATCAATATACATCTTTCTTTCAGAGTACAGTAACCGAATAATAAGTGACCTTTTAGCCTTTAAATAGTCAATTATCTTGAAATTGATTGATAATCGTGACAACTCTTCAGTTACGAGCGTCTTTGACATTTTTAGATTTACTCTACCAAAATAGGTGTCATAGGTTCGTTGGAAGTGTTATAACAAGAGATAAATTAATTGTAGCCAATGTATATCTATACAAAAAGTCACCTGTTCGATCCCTAAAAAATTTAGTTGATTTTTAGCATCGAAACTAGGAACTGTCCTTAATCATTTAGCTTTAAAAAATATACTGGTAGAAGCAACAGTTGATCTTATACATCAGCTACACAGATCCTACTCCATTAAACTCATCTTGCATTCCATAGTCAGCTTAAAATAAGCACCTAGGTAGCGTTCCTAGCTAAAAATTATTAGAGGATGTTTCTAAAGTCCATCCTTTGTCTAGTAAGGCGCGATATGTAATACATTCTGATTGTCTGTGGAACAATATGGTGTGATTTATGTAAGCACATCTGTTACGATTACAAAGGATAACAAAGCTACCCATGTGTCGGGCCATTAATGTGGCCAACTTTTGAATGTTTAAAACTCCCAGTTCGTATTTTGAGACGAAATACTGAAACAAAGTTCTTTTATCAGAATGGTTTGATTCTTACTGACCAACTACTCTCTCATACAATATAACTGCTAATACATTGGTTAGCGTTTCTAGCATCGGAGAGGAAAGGTCCGATCCCAGAATATTCACAAACATTTGGTTTGTACTGTTTCCCCTAAACGATAGACATACAAAAATAAATGTAATGGCTATTTTTCGTTTATTTATTTATTTATTTATTTATTTATCCATATACGGTAAACACCATTTTACATTGTACATACATTGCAATTTTTTTTACAGATGGCCAAAAAAAAGATATACTACTAAAATGATCAGCTATCTACTACCTACACTTAGAATTAACGAAACAAAGTTGAAAAAATAAATATATGATAAATATCACAGCAAGTGGCAATAAAGAGTAGAGACTAGTTAACATGCAGGAACAATAATAACAATAAATATTGACGAAGTAGAGACTAACAATGAGCAAACCCAAAATTATGAAACACTACAAAATAATACATATTATGGAGGCAAAACCAGCAAATTTACAGAAAAAAAATAACAATGTGCAAAAGGTACGGTAAACTCTGAAGAAATATAAAAACTTAACAATGAGGTAACAACAAGACAGACCATAATATTAATAAATATGAAAAAGTAAGCACATAAGTGAGGGGAGTCGACGGCCCCAACACTACCACACACTTGAACAAAACACATGCACTCACTGGCTTGGAAGTGAGGGGAGTCGACGGCCCCAACACTACCACACACTTGCACAGAAACATGCACTCACTGGCTCGGAAGTGAGGGGAGTCGACGGCCCCAACACTAAGTCATCGCCACACTCCTAACGAAAAGCTAATTAAAAAATAAATCAAACATGCACATGCTCCTCTGACGAGTAGAAGTTGGTTAGCTCCCTCCTAAGACGATTCTCGGAGAACTGAATGAGGTCGATGTAACTGGGCAGGCTGTTTCCCAGACGATGAAGGCGAGGCAGAGCACTGTGGTAAGAATATTGAGTCGAACAATGAGCTCTCTCAAAGAGTCCTCTGGATCGAACCACACGAGCACAACGAAAATCAACCCTGCTCAGCAAATCCGGTGAATCAACCGAGGCTGTGATGATCTTCTTTAAGAGCAGCAGATCAAAGATTTTGCGTCTCGAACTCAGAGGAAGAAGTCCAAACCGACGTTCCATCTCATCCAGTGGTACTTCAAGGTAGCGAAAGCCCAGACTCACTCCAAGTACTCGGAGAAATTTTCTCTGTACACCCTCGAGAAGATCAACATGGCATATCAGGTATGGTGACCAAACTGGTGAGCAGTACTCCAACAAAGGGCGAACCAGCTGCACATACAAAGTCCTTAGGGCATGAGGTGAAAACCCATCTCGAGACATTCTGACAACAAATCCCAGAGCAGAATAAGCCTTCTTACTTATGTTTCTTAAGTGAGGTTCTGGACTTAGATTCGAGGAAACAGTTACTCCCAGATCTTTCACTGTAGAAGATCGGCGGAGAGTCGAATCAAATAAGGTATAGTTGAACACCGTTACATTCGTGCGCCGAGAGAAAGAGAGTACAACGCACTTAGATATGTTCAACTCCATCTCATTCTCCGAACACCACCGCAGCACACTGTCCAAGTCACTTTGCAGCTCCTCACATTCAAAGTCCGTTGTTACTTCCTTATAGATTTTAGCATCATCTGCAAACAGCAACACTCTTGAATCCTTGACAGCATGGACTAGGTCGTTAATAAAGATTGAAAACAGTACAGGACCCAAAAGCGAGCCCTGTGGCACTCCAGATAACACAGGAAAGGCTTCCGACTCAGACCCATTATATCTTACAATAAGGCAGCGTCCACTAATATAGCTCCGAAACCACTTCAGCATAGGTCCAGCCACTCCCAAAATACCAAGCTTTGCCATAAGGTGATCATGGTTTGCGTTAATACTGTAAATCACAAAGTGATCTTAGTGAGTTTTTTCAAACTTAACCCATTTTCAACTGAAGCGTTCAACAAACGTAGGCCCTACTTAAATCAATTTTAGATATATAAGTGTTACTCTTAATATAGAGTGATTTGTTAAATCTCAACACCTCATTTACTGTGAAGCACGTTTGGGACAAATTTCCCGTAATGTCAATTCATTGACTTACGTAAATGCAAATTGTAATTTGTCTTACTATAAATTATTCAAAAGGTCAAGCTGTGCTAAGTGCCAAATGGCTTGGGCTGACCACTACGGCTACAATACCTTGTGACATCATTTGTGGACGGTTAAATTGAATTAATTTAACACAATCAAATTGATTCAACTGAATTTCAATTAAAAGTTATTTGACATATAATAAAGAAGCAGTAAGCCCGTTATACTTGTTTGTAAAGTCAGTTAAAACTTCATTTTATTCAGAGCACTTATTATTGGTTTTATGTAGTAAACTATAGGACAAAAACACACCACTTTGTTTATGAACGTTTGTTGTTTTATTTTAAAATAAATTAGATCGCTTTTTATTAGCTAAAGGCACTAAAACAAATTTGGGAAATAAAGGAATAAACTTAATCTTTATCAGGGTTGTAGTTTTCCCAATAAGAGTAAATTGCTATCATCGGAATAACCACATATAGCGACGACAAGGAGTTTCTTGTTCTTAAGACCCATATTGGATTACTTACCCTATGAAACGTAAAAATAACCAATCACTCATAGTAGGGTTTACACAATCATAAACAGAACTGGGTACTTTTGTAGATTTTAGAGTTTTAGATTAAATACTACGCCTTTAATCCACACCTTTACTCTTCTATGAAGAATATAATTTTTGGTAATTTCATAGCTCTGAAAACGGAAAATGGTTTGATTAACGTCTTGATTAGCATCGTACGTGATATTAAATTACCTGAGAGTAGAAAAATACGTAAAATTACACTCGTAATAATATATTTACACTTAAACGATTTCGATTGGACACTCCAATCATCATCAGACCCAATAGGAAAATGACAAGAATCTCAAGGCGTCGCTTATACTGTATACTATTGGCTACCGGAAGTACCAAACAAGAAAAGAAGTACAACTGGAGTCAAAATTCACCTGTTCACTTTTTTTTCACACAAAAAATACAATTAAATCCTTTATCACAACCCTACCTTTACAGTTGAAGTTACAGTGTTATAATTACGAAATGGTGGCCATAATGAGATTGTGTCCGTGAATCAAATCTAGGTCAAAAACATCCTTTCTTAGTTACCAATAACCATCGACAAATAAAAAAAAAACTTAAAAAAACACATCTAAACAAATTAATAACCCACCCTGTTATTATATATGCCAGCTTTTATCGCAATAATTGGTAATTTGGCCAATCAAAACCAATAAACAAAGTTTATATTACAATCAACCGCTGATTAGTTTATTAATTACCACATTGTTTAGCCTGAAATAGAATACGTGGGAACATGTAATTTAATTTACCAAGCTTGTAGCAACAGTTCAATTTTAGCTTTACCACTTAACATTGGTACGTCTGACGTCACAGCTCTCCAAAATAATAATCATTAAATTAGCTACGCATTATTGTGTGGAATATTGACTTTGCCGTATTCTAAATCAGTTCTGTTAAAACCCAGGAAATCTGCTTTCATCCTAGTACCACGCACGAACTATTATTTGAGATTGGTAAAATGAGGCAATTTGTTCATGGAACTCTACTGTATGAGAGGAAGCTAAATTGTGAAATATCCTATTGTTAAATATAAACGTTATTTAGTTAATTGTATTTATTTAGAGGCATTTATTAAAGTTTTTGTTAGGGAACGATCCAAACCGTGGGCTTGTTCCTATCTAACTACGACCTGTTAGAAACCACCATTAGATAGCCAAATGACATCTGGGTCTAGTAATGTCTTTGCTTGAAATCGAACCAGCGACCTTCAGATTGGAAGGAGAGCACTATGACCACTCAGCTACCCAGACAATTATGTTATGTTATATACTGGAATATCGATAAGACGCACATTTTACAAACTTCTTATACAAGTAGACCTAATCTAGTAAAATTACTAGCTGATTTATTTTTTCTCGTTGATACTGATCCATCAAGCTGATTAATAAAACACTTGATTGCACACAGCTACTAGACCTGTGAGGTATTTGTTGGCAAAAGCCGAAGTTATTGCAAGATCTCGTCCCGATGTTTACACAGGCAAATCCCAACAGAAACAAACATTTTATGACTCAACGCTCTTATCACTTACGACTCCTTGCGATATTTATGGTTTTCAGCTCTGATTCAATCACATTTAGTTATAAAATTTAAGATTTTCATTGTAGTTATATATAATGATTTTTTATGTGGTATTTTTGTATATGATGCTTACAAAAAAAATCCAAATTAAAAACATTGAAAATACTTTGGTGTTTAATATTCTAGCCAGAAATAGTATACAACATTACAACACATTCTGTTTAATTTACCTGGGAATCTAAAAGAAAATTCGGAGACAAGAAATATTTAATAAAAAACAGAAATTGCATTTGTGTGGATTCGAAAATTTTGATTTTTATAATCACTATTTAAAAAATATTTTATTGCTTGAACAGTGACTTAAAACAAATAGTTTCAATTACCTGAAAATATGATCGTGTATGAAGGTTAATCAGCAAAACTATATCCTTTTCAATTAATATTCCTAACTCTGAAAAGAATCCATATAAAACTCTGGAAAAAGTATTAATTAAATTATGTATATTTCTAAAATGGTAAATTCTTTTATAGATTGGGTTGGATTTGGCAAGAAAGTTGTTTGTTTCATTATTTGAATGGATTGTTATTTTCGTCTAATCAGTTAAACCGCAGATGTTTTTGTTACAGCGTAAATCAAAGCAAATTACGACCATTTTATTGTCACAACATTGCTGGCCACAAAGTCCCTGTGTTTTGTAGTAATTGTTATTTGTTTGTGCAACAATAGTTAGAGGAAACAATAATTTCACTCTCTACGCTATTGTGAGATTGGTTTGAACAAACATTGTTTAGTTTAAGCTTAAATCTGAATTTAGAAAAAGTTGCTTGTTTGTCAAAAATGTATAGTGGGCCGATAAACCTGTTATTATTATGTGTGATATATAGTATTCTTATAAAACTTAAACTTAATTTTGTAACAAAATTAGAAAATCAGATATTAGCAATTAATTTTACATCAAACTTTGAATTGGTAACTTAATTGTGTTCAATATTTTGTCCGCAATAAATTCATGGTGAAAACTTTAAAGAGTTTTATTTTGACAATTATTCTAGTGAGTGTAGAATGACTTGATACAAAATCAATTTAAATGTTTTAGTGGGGTTAAGTTGTAACCTTTAAAAACTGAAACACACAAGTTATGAATTTTGCGCTTTACTAAATAAATTTTTCATGAATGGTCGTGTTAAAATATTATTTCAAGTCACTTGTTTACTTTTGACATGTTTTTTAACACAACCGTGGTAAAAACGTATATGTAAATGTTTTTTTTACGCTTTTACAATTACAAAGTTTTAAATTGTCTCAACAAAATTAGGATGTTTTGTTAAGGAATTTTAAACTATTAAGCAGGTAGTGCCAATTAACGTAGAAAATAAGGTAAGTTCCCAATTTGGAGATTGCTTAACAATTTACTTTTCTGGGTTCCCAAACTGAACCATCAAGCTTTTAGCTTTCAGTGTCTTTGAGTTATTGTATTGGCTTTATATAGACATTTCTTTTAGTTTAGCTGACCGTGTGTTGCTCTACCTAGCTGGAACTATATAGAAACAAAGAAAATAAAAAGAGTGAATCATTGTGCTTGGGATGTTAGCAAAACATTGTGTTTACAAATATAGGCGAGGTAGAATTCTCTATTGCTGCTTCTGTAGACGTTTTCCAGAACCTCTTGCATCATGTTGTGCAAAATGCACATCAAATTTGTTAAACGAACCAAACTGTGATCTCTACTATGTTTTCTGTGAGTTTAGCAGCTTATTTATGTCAATTTATATGTTTAAACTTAAAAAACATCAATCTGTATAAATACTTATAGGCATTAAAATAGGTTAACGACACCAAGGTCGAGAACGAGTGAAGAATCAGTAGTAAATGTACGAGATTATAGCGTTTTTACAGAATGAAAATCAGCTAGGTAGTTCAGCTTAATGTCTTGGTCAGGACCATTTAATTCGAGCACAAGGGTAAGAACAAGTGGATATGGTTTCGAAACTCTTATTATACCCGATATAACCGCCCACCTACACGGATATCAAACCAAAAACGTTGACTTTTGGACATTATACGTTGACTATCACTCGGTTGTAAAATCTCCTGTTTTATAAATGGGTCATGACCAGTTACGGGTACCTAACAGGTCGTCATATTTCTCCCTTGGAAAAACATCCAAAACAACAAACAACGTTTCTAATCTCACAGTATATTTACATCATAATCACTTTGGTGTTTGAAAAACTATTTTTGGATGATAATTATAACTCTTAATCAGCTGTTTGAAACCATCCAAGACGGCCGCCATCCTCCAAGGACCCTTAAAAACTCGATTCATAATGATTATTAAGTGTAATAACAAAGTTTATGACTTAAATATATAATTATATTTAATTTTCCAGGTGTTACTGGCTGTCATCTCTTTTTCAATCCTTGTTTTATGTTACCCGGTCCAGTTACCTAGAATAAGGTGTTCAATTTTAATGCCAAAATAGTAGGAGAACGTATGGGTCAGTTTACTGATACTGTTTATTTTAAATGATTTCCCCATAAAAATCCATGAAAGTAATGGAAAATCGAATTATTTTGGGAAATGGTCCGAACGATTTTGATAGACATTTGATATGTTTATAGTCCTCTAAATTCTAAAAAATATCGTCTAATTTTCCTCTACAAAATCATTCTCATGCCATTTACCCGCGATAAAGGTTATTGACAAGCTAATGGGAGAAAGTATGTGTCAGATTGCTGATGCCGTTTATTTAGAATTTGAGGTGACTTGCGGTTACGTACCCTCCACGTATATGAGAAATATTAACGTATGAAAAAAATCTTCACAAAAATACATTCCTAAAAATAGCTCATCCTTAAGTCTGTCTCTGTAGTCAGGCAGTGTAACCATTCTAAAAAAAGGTTGATTCACAAGTATTCCAAGACAAAGAAGCGCTGTTTCCTGAAACGAAACGCGAATGTCCGTCATAGTGTTGTCGACAGATGCTCCACGTGAAGTTCAACGCTCGGGTTTTGGCGCTCTTCTACCTGGCTACCCGCCAAAAAATTAAATAGCGCTTGCATCATAGTACACGCTATTGTACCTGCCACAAGAGCCACTGGACCAAAGAGTCTGGAAACACTAGATACAGTGAAGGGATTGAGCGTAGAACAGCACTACAACCCGACCATGATGTATGTAAAGTTAATGGTACAACTTGAACTTGAGGATTGTGTCTAATAACTTCTTGTTTCGTCACTAGTTAATTACTTACTATAAATTACTAGTTAATTACTTACGTCACCTCATTGGTGGATTGGAAATTAAATTAAACTAGTGGCTTGTAGAGACAGAATTCCCTAAAAAGTCAAATTATTGTAATAATTAAACAATCTAAGAATCAAATGATCTTTGTGCCACGATAAATATCCCAGTACACCATGTCTTTTCTGTAAAAACAGTCTTTTTGATTGCTTTGGTCGTTGTTATTTTCAATAAATAATTTGATTTCTTCCCAAGTTTTATCACTGCTAAGGGCAACAAACGTATAATAATTTGTAGGTAAATACTGGTTCAATGAAGTAGATTTGGTCTTGTGGTAATAAAGGTGGTATTCCTATGGTGTGATTGAATTTCCATATTCTATCAGAAAAGGCCTATTTAAATGTTCAGCGGGTTAATCGATGATAGTTTCTTCAGACTTGAGGACGTGCTTGATAATTACTCGCATACCCAGACTCATGTATTTTGAGATGTTCTAAAAATGTTGTAGCTAAAGTAAAAGTCATCGCGTATATATTTACAAAAAGGTACGTTTTTTCTAGAATTTACGACCCAAAGCTCACTAGTTTAATTAAGTGTTACAGTGTTTTACTACTACTGCAGGTGAGTAATATCAAGTGATGGAAGCGATCCAGTACAACTCCAGCCAAGATCTGCACGCGTTTGTTGTGGCAATAGGCAAGGTTAATATTTATTGCCAAAAACTAAATACAAGAAGATCGTAAACCTATTTCTATACTCTGCTTGTAACAGACTTCACTTGAGCTCGCATGCCTCGACGGTTCGTGGCGTCTTGGACTAGAAAATGCAAATATTATGCTTGGCTAGCTAGTCAGTTCTGTATTTTAACCAGATGTTTCTTTTTCATATTTCTAATGTAAAATTTTTTCAACTATAAAAAAGATGCCCTGAATGTATGACGACCAGTGAAGAGTAAAAGGAAGTAGTGGAAATTTTTCTCTTGCAACCTGGAACTCATGCAATCAAGAAAATAGATAATCTCGGATAAGCAATACGTTAGAATAACTAATATGAGTACTTTTTTACTGCCTTAAAGAAGCGAAGGCACAGAAGCGTATCATGCACTGAATTGAATTTTACAACATGTAGGTAAGGCTGCTTAAAAACGAGAAAGCTCCGGGCGAAAGGACTATAGATAGGATATACTGTGTATTTGGATCATTCAGCATGTAAAAAAACATTTAGTGTGTTTGACTGTTCAGATATTTAACTCAAGATTGAGCCCTTCTTTGTATACATTTTTGGAAGAAGCAACTCTGCGTTGATAAGATTATTTTATGACATTTTAAAAACTATTAATTAAATTATTTGAAGTGAATAATTTATAGTTGGATGTTTAGGCGATGTTCGATTCACTCAAACTTCCTGGTGTATTAAAAGTGCACTTATTAAACATTTGTAAAATATGAATATAGGTCCAGGTTTTTTTACATATCTGGAGCGAATCTCTAAAACAAACGTAGAGAAGTCAAATTTAGGGATTTATAGACTAAGATTATTAACATAGGAATACATATTTTTAGAGATAATCAGGCTGGTTTCTTAAACAATGCCAGCTGAAAATTCCACTATAAAAAATACTGTACTTGTAAAAAAATATTAAATCTTCAGACTTCAAAATACACTGTTTAATACAGACTTTTCAAAGCATTTTTTCAATAATTACGTGTACTTCGAATACCTTTTCACATCTAAACAACTGCTAAACACCACTCAGTTTATCATACATCGATTGCTACAGCATTGCTTAAAACAGGCATACCAATGTCCAGGGTTTCGAAGTCATTCCAGGAACATTTTAAAAGCCATAAATGCATCCAGTATTGCTCAATTAGTCATAGCAGTCAAACCGTTTAACTATTTCCGGACTGACTCCAGCACCGTTGTTCAACAGTTTATTAATACTCCGACGTCGTGCATTGCTGAACTCCCGCCGACAGCGAACAGCTGTTCAATGATCGTCGGGAGATAATGGAGGCAGTGGTTGCACATGTGATGTAAATGAACGAAAAATCGTTAAAACTAACTTTAGGGGTTATTCAAGATGTGTAAAATGATCAGTAAATTATTTCGCAAAAAAATTGTGGTACTTTGGTATTATACGGAGGCCACCCTTATACAGCGCGCTGCGGTGGTTATGTTAGGTTAGGTTACCATACATAGAAATTATGACTCATTTGGCAAAATGATTTTGAACTTAAGAACGCAAAAGAGTAAAAATGAATGGAATAGTTAATTATACACTATAGTATAACCATATAATGGAAGGGAGCTGGTCTAGTGCTTAAGCACGGGTATTCGGTACCTAAGTTCCGGGTTCTAATACTGGCTATCACCAATGGAATCTTCGAGTAGCCAAGTGATAATTCCACGACCATCTGTGCATAGCCTGAAGAAATGAGTAAAATTGTTCCGCAGTCTAGCGTCCTAGGATTGAACGTACGAAACAAGAAAAATAAAGAAGAAAGTAACCCAAATTTCTACAAACGCACTTGGGTGTTTACAACAATGATTTTCTCAAACTTTTCTTTTCCTTCACTAAATGTCAATGATGGGACTGAACTGTGAACTTAGGATTTTTTCCAATGTTAAAAGTAGTCTATATATATTTTTTTTTCATTTCACTTAAAGACTGTCTTCTAGTGCAAACGCATGTTATTGTATGAATACTGTATTACCTCTGATAACTGTGTTATAATTATTTAATGTTTTCAATTTTGTCAAGAGTCCCATAAGATTCTTTAAATACTGTAATTATGACTATTAGCACGAATAATTATAATAGCCATAATACAGAATAAGTAAGTTAAAGTATCGTCGATGATGCAATGTATTTAAATGTATGTTTTCAATAGCTATCTATATTCTGTTAAGTACTATTTAATCAAAGACATGTTTACACTTACTATGAAAAGAGTATTATTATTGTACATAAATGTACAAAAGTTACTTTAAATGTGTTCCTGCAAAAAAATCTCTGTATAATGTATTTCTCTAACACACAAACCACTTTAATAGTTGAGCGGGATTTCAATAAATCACACTCCACTCTACAATCATATTTGGGTTAAAATATGCACATAGGTGGCATCCCCATCTCAAATAGTAATAATGGTAGTTAAAAATAGAATAGAAACGTCTTTAATTTGAAGTGGTTTTCAGTACAAAAATACACTGTTTTTCAAAACAACTTAAGTTAGGTACACAGTCTTGGTAATGGTCAATGGTAATGGTAAATTAGTTCAGAATTTAAACCTCCTCTTTATGATGTTTATCACTTTGAAAACGATTTGGTTTTAAATGGATGGGTCAACATTTATTTTTACTAAAAGTGTTGTTTTACCTAAAACTAGTAGTTGCAGCTTTTAACACAAATCTCGTAACCCTCGAATAACGTTTGTTGATTTATTTAATCGATTCATGTTTTTAATTTACAAAAAACCTGAATCTTGTCGATCAAATCTCACTCATTCAATTCAAAAATAAATATTTCCTGAATTCAAAAGGCCAACTAAAGAGGAAGAGAGAGGGTAGGCGATTAATTCAAAGCGGCTATTCCAGGTACCCCGCTCTCTATGTTTATGTGTGGCTCTTTTGGTTATACAAACGCCAATCAACGAAAACAAAAATACCACTGTCAATCAAACCCAAGGCATGTTTGTCTTTGAGTTTCTCGTGGCATCCGCAAAGCTCGTCTGTCTCTTTAAAATTAGTGATGAATCGCTGAAATTTGTAACTCTAAACGTGTTGATATTGAGGATTTTTTCATCACTCTTAGTCCAGATAAAAATACCGTGATTTTTGTTTATTTGGTGTAAAAATGTGACTTTTTTCAGTTTGCTCTATAAGTGAGGGCAAATGTTTACATTGGACTTGAATTATCCAACTGTAGAATTGTTCCTGCCTTCTATACTTCTATACTTCTAAGTATAATATTTTGGGTGTATGTGTGTTATTTTATTCATCATTAAACGTTATACCGGTATTTGTTTTCTTTTTTAGAGAACAGACGTTATCTTCCTGTATCATGTTTACAATTTCAGCATATTATTTTTTTACACAGCTACTATATTTTAAACATCCACAACGTGCACTAACGGTAAAAAATGGAATTTCATGTCATTAATGGCTATTCGAATCAACGAAAATCCGAAGGTATGGCACTATTTTTCGTTATGTTCACAATTGGTTGGTTTCAGCTAAATTACCCTACATCTACAGCACACATTTTCCTCACTGTACATAGTTCCTAAATATCACATATGTAGGAGGAAAGCTATAAATAACCCTATCACTCCTCAAATTTCACTGAATTATCACCTAAATAAATCACTTCAAACGAACCTTACTTTTGTGTGAGGTAAATCATAACTACCAACTGTTGTAAATTTAGACCAGAACTGTACATATTGGTTGTTTGAACTTTTTACAATCTCCATTCAAAGTTATCAACTCAAACATAGTAGCACGTGTAGTTGAGCAATCGAGCAATCAAACGAGCAAACACTGTTATCTCCTCAATCAGAGCGTCGTAAACTTCAAATTTGGATCTCCAGACCCTCCAGACCGCCCTACACATGTCTAGCGAAGTACGACCTGAAGCTGGTTGTTAAATAACCTCATAGTTCATCACTTTAATCCAATATCCACCTTAATATTCAAGTAAAGTCGATTTTAAACGTTTCATGGTGGTAAAATGGACCATACAAATCCAGGTAGTTATAAGAAAATTACATGAATGATATTTAAATTTAAAATTACTATCTTGAAGCAACAAGGTTGCATAGTAGGCAAATTTCTAATTTGGTTCTCCAGACCCTCCAGACCGCCCTACACATGTCTTGGGGAGTAAGACCTGAAGCTGATTGTTGAATAACCTTATAGTTCATCATTTTAATCCAATATCCACCTTAATATTCAAGTAAAGTAAATTTTAAACGTTTCATGGTGGTTAAATGGACAATACAAATCCAGGTAGTTATATGAAAATAAATATGAATGATATTTAAATTTAAGATTACTATCTTGAAGCAACAAGGTTGCATATTAGGCAAATTTCTAATTTGGTTCCTTAAGTTTCATCGAGATGGAGTTATAATACTATAAAATTTACACTATCCTGTATTAACAACATTTGTTCAATGAGGCATTGTTGAAGTAATGAGCAGATATAATAGTTGTTTTGATGGAATTTAATTACAGTAGTTGACGACGGGACAGATAAATTCACCAATGTGTTTAATATTTTTGTAAACATATAGCATAGAGGTAATATTTGTAATAAAATGTATCCTTAGCAATAATATTTGAAGCAAGACTGCGTTTCGCCTTTATATTATCTTGGCTGCTAATTAATAGACTTAATGTTACATATTTCAAATGAACATAATATTTTTATGATGTTCTTTTGAAATATGACAAATATTTGGATTTCACTACTTGAATGAAAAAAACTGAAACCCCACTTTTGTTGTTAAATTGATCTAGTTCACAAACACATTATTTATGTCCGTTACATAGTGGAACCAAATGTTTTTAAAATCGCGCAAACTTACTAGAGTTTGAGGGTACGGATGTAAAACAAAATACAAAATTTCTAAAAACAAGTTGGCTTTGATTGAACCAACTTTACGTTTAGTCACATTTGTACCTTAAGTTATTTTGAACACCATAAATCATAATTACACGCACAGCCATTAATTTGAGTTATTTAATTCCGTGGCCAAATTCATATTGATATCGTAAGAAAAAATAAACGATTGATGCAACAGTATCAAGTTGTTGTGACCAACGATATAAACAACTCAGTAGTTCTTTACATCGTCGGTTGTGTCTAGCGAAAGCTCTTCATTTGATAGATCATGTCAAAGGTTCCACGTGGTCAACATTGTTACTGTTTGTCAAGTTGTTACAGTTTTAAGGAACTAGAAGTTTTACTCAGGCTCTACATTGAAATCTTCAAGTACCTTAAACTGCTACGAAAACAAATAGTATTTCCAACGGTTGTAAGTAGGGGGGAAACTCTCTTCCGCACTAGTCTGCATTCGTTATACTTTGCTGCACTACAGATATTTACCTAAAATTATATGATTGTAAATACTTTATGTCTAGGCAAAATTGTAGACATCGAATAATTTTGGTGTGTACCAATATATACAAAAAACAAACTTACGGTGCTCAAGTATATTTTTTGATGTATTATTATGTTTCACGGAAATACGCCGCAATAGGCATGCGTTATAAGTAACAAGAAGTATTTGTGCGCAAAGTATCTTTACTGCACTCGAAAACTATTCTCTCGAATTCAGCAGAGTTCGGATTTACGCACTACTTGTACAATTGGCATTTTTTTTTACCAGCCGTGTTGCTGTGCATTGTAAATCTTCCAATATTAAATTTATTACTTGCACTGATTTCAGTCATAAACGATCATTTGAAGAACAGGATGAATAAAGCATAGAGGAGAATTATTTCCCCATTTTTGAGTGAATATAATGGGTGTCCCATTAAGAACGCCGGATTTCAGGAGCGTCTTATCCTTATCTGCATTTCAATAGGAATTCCCAAATTACCAGCGATGTTATCAGTATTATGTCCCATTTGTAGTCATGAATCGTTAGATGACGGATCAACGCGTGGTCATAGTTAAAGTGCACTACAAGTACGGGCAATGTTTCGCTAAAACGGTGCGGAAGCTGCGCGCTATTTTCGCCCGGGATAATGCACAAAATGAGTCATCTGTCTGAAAATTAATATCTAAGTTCGAAGGAATTGGCTCAGTTTTGGACATTAAAAGACCAGTGCGTAGTCAGGCAGGTCGTTCCCTTGAAAATATTGATGCTGTACATGATAGTGTAGAAGACAACGCAAGAACATCGATTCGTCGGCGTAGTCAGCAGTTAGGCCTAGCTCGGAGCAAAGTACAAAGAGTTTTGATAAAAGAACTTCCACATGTCCCCTCAAAAATCCATTTCAAACTAGATATCGAGCCATGAGATCCTGTAAAATGGCTTGAATTTGTAAACTAGGTGGTTGGAAAACAAGATGAAAATGACATGTTTTAAAAAACATTGCTGTTCAGCGATGACGCACATGCACATTCATCTAAGCAAGATCGTGTGATTTAACAACGTGTGACTAATTTCTTTGGGGAAGTTTAAAATCGCTTGTTTTTGCCAATAATCCTCAAACAATCCAAGACCTGAAGGAGGAAATTATTCATGCCATTAATGGAATTCAACATGAAGTGGGTGAAAAAGTTATGGAAAACTTCGTCAATTGGCTTGTCAGCAGGCAGCAGGTGGGCACTTACGAGACATAATATTCTATTACTAATCGGAGATACTATGCTTTAAGATTCATGTTTCATATTGTAAATTTAGCGTGAAAATATATGGTTTATTAAAACTTTAAATCCGGCGTTCTTATTGGGACACCCTTTAGTATCCATCGCCTATAGATAAAGAGAAGAGCATAAATGTGGAATTGACTCTAAAACTCATGAATATCAAACTAAATTGAGACAGAATAGAAAACTAGTGTTTATTGAATCAAGTAAAAAACACAAAGGTGATAATCGAATATAAGATCATAAACATATGACTTAAATGAAAATAATAGTCACATGCTTGTTTATATACAAATAATGAGTGAAAGTCCAACAATAGATGCTTATGTGTTATACTTACAAATTTGGATAGACCTCAATAGTTTTGCATGGTCAAGTATGCGTATAATTAGTGTATGAGCTATGAAGTAATAGTGCGTAAATAAGGGGGAGAGTTTGTAAGACTTCAACCACAGACGATTAAACCTCCCCTTGTGCATTCCCCCACTTCAATCCCCAACCCCCCCCCCCCCCCACGTCACAACACGGTTGTGTTATGTAATGCAAAACAAATACTAGGTCATACAATACGTTTGAATGCTACAGTGGAAGAAAATTAAATTAAGAAGAAGAAGAAAAAGAATAAGAATAAGAAGAAGGATGAGGAGGAGGAGGAGAAGAAGAAGTAGAAGTAGAAGAAGTTTTTATTGAATTAAAAACATAATAATGCTACAGTATGAATCAAATATAAATGAAAATCTATTAAATTTTACAAGTCGTATGCTGTTTTTCGGCCTTACTTTTGTTGACTGGTAATATCTACTGATATATGAAAAGTATGATTAATGTTGTAATTAAGGGAGACTTCTAAGCATAATCAATCTCTTCTTGATCAGCATTGTAGGTGTTATTAAATTTGCGGAAAGTAAATAAAAGAAACGTCTTATAACACTTAAAACATATATTTACGCCTATACTGTTACTCACAAGACGGTAAATATACAAAAAAGATGGAAAGTGGTTATCCACTTACTAACAGATGGTAGTGGTGGATGGACCACTTACCATCTTTTTTGTATATTTAACGTCTTGTGAGTAACAGTATAGGCGTAAATATATGTTTTAAGTGTTATAAGTCGTTTCTTTTATTTACTATCCATATTAAATGAGACAAAGCATTCTTCGTGTTCAATTAAAAAAAAAAAAACTGTGCAGTTAAGGCTGCATGTAAAAACTTTTATGACGTTTAATACAACAAACATAATATTACTGAATGTTGACAAAAATTGCTAATGTGACTTTGCTTATTTCACTGATACGGGTAGAAAATTTACAATAAATTGTTAATTGTGTAAAAAATTACTTTTTCTGATAAAATCCTAAAGTAATTTGGGTTTCAACCTAATCTCTTTTATTTAAACAAATATTTTGGTAAAAACATATTAAAATTGAAAGATTTTTTACATGTTTTACCATGCAATGATTAATTCAAATTATTTTACAGAATCACAACGAACTAAAACTATGCTCATACCTACAACTGAGCCGCATAAATGACTAATTCTATTGAAAATACAGAAAATAACTACTAGCCTCTCGATGAAAGTAGTCGTACGAGAGCCTTATTTTCAGTAGAATACCGTTGTCTTGTCATTTAAGATTATGAGATACTCAATATTATTTTTATCAGACTCCAAATGAAAGTTGTAGTTTCTTGATTAAGTTGGACCAACTAATAAACATGTCGTCATGCGAATAATACGCACATGAAGACGTCTACATATGTTGTTCGGACGAGACGAAAAGTAATACAATAAATCTCTAATCAATGTCTTTTGTCTTTCTAAGTCATGTACTCCTTCGCTTGCTCTAAAGGCCAACGAAATGAAATTGTTTATATTAGTCTATAAGGTTTATCAAAGAAAAATGTAAGTTTGAATATGTCGAAGTAAAAGTGTTTTGCATGAAAACATGACATGATGCAAAATTATTGTATGCTTTGGAAATTTATACATAAATAATATTTATGTATATTAAAAACATTTCTTTGGAAACATATTTTATATTAAAACAATTACTGATATTGATAAAAAAAATATCACAGACAGATAGTACAAAACATTTCCTCCTTGAACAATTGTTTCTTTGTCTGTAAAAACGCGTCAAGTGTTAAGATTTGTGTGAACTTTCATGTATATCGTTATATGTTTGAAACAGTTTTAAGTATATAATACCAAATTAGCATAATACGATTTACCAGTTGATTAAAAATCTGTTTCCGAAGAAAATCTGTCGTTTAAACTAAATCAATACCTTGTGATGTACAACTTATGAACCTAATCTCTGATTGCAATTACTTTCTTTTACATATTTAACTTTTTTCTCTAATTTTGCTCTTTGTGGGAAAATTAAATACAATATCTCCAAGTTTAAAATAAATTAGCATTTTCCCTATATTTCCATTTTGTACCACTAAGCCGGTTTTCAATATGTTTCCTTTTACAGAAAATATATCTCTACGACTCAGTAGCTCAGTAACAGTTTAGATTTTATCAGCTATACATAGTTGGTTCAAATCCGACTGCCTGTACTATAGAAGAGGGCTCGTGCCCTATTAGACTCTCCCATAAATCTGAACAGTTCAAGTGGATTTTTGGCTGCGCATTATGGTCATAAAACATGTTTAACTCAGCCACCCACTGAAATGCCACAATCAGACCACATAATCAAGTTACCACTAGCTTCTTATTGGTACTCCACTAGCTGTATTAAACCACATAGATCAGTAAATCTAACGTAGCGGGCAATTGGATTTTGTTTAATACTAACAGTTTTAAATATACCAAGATTGAATCCCTCAACCATTTATTAGCAGAATTCATCCCTGTCGTGTCATAGAAGGTTAAACTATTCAATAGCATTGGAACATGTGACTAACTTCAAAGAGACGTCGAGTAAGGATTACAACGTGTGTACGGACCGCAGAACTGCCATGTAACCAATATTACAAAGCAGTGCCTGCCTAAGCACAGGCTGCTGCTTTGTAATAAATATTAAATATCCATCCGTCAGCGAATAGCATGCTGTTTATCAATATGGATACGTGGTGTACAAAAAATTGTTATGTGAGTGGTAGTTTGTATATGTGTGGTTGTAATTTGTAATAAGTATTGAATAACTTTATAAGGTATGTTTTCTAATTATTAATTTACGTAGTTACCTTGTTCATTAACACTTATGGCTTAAATAATAACCTGACATAAAGTGAGTCAAATTTAAATAAACTAAAGGTCATGCCCAATTAATTCTTAATAAAATGTATCAAAGATATATAGCCTACTTTAAATTTAAAAGACACTTAATTGACGATTTGGAAAAAATTTTAAAAAATGTAAATTTTAAATGTGCATGTCATTTTATGGAGAATAAATAAATCGCCATAGTTTTGCCTGTTTAGGGATACAGTATATCGTAATCGAATTCGGCTACTTTATTTATTTCATACGTAGCTTTTGAAATTTCAGTAAAAAAACTGTCTTACCTTCTCTGTAGCAGCAAACCTAATGTCATTTTAATACTTATGTTATTTAAATAAAAATTAATCTGGCAATTTTAAAGAAATATTATTGTGAAAATCCAGCCTCACGAATGTTGCTTAGTCAACAGGTTTGCCGCGGCGGGGGTACTTAAATCTTGGTAGCTAAAATAGATTAAGAAATAAGGTAACTGCCACGTACTCAGAACGAACTGATATGGAAATGTATACGTATACAACTACAGGTTTACTAACTGAACTTATTGAGCCTGCCCATTCAACGGCATTTATAATGTGCTATTTTCACCCTGCTATTCATTAGTCCACATTTTGACAGTTTGACTGTCTCTAACATCACATGTGTTCTTAGTTTAGTACTAAAAGCCTCCTCATTCTGTTATTGATCTTGTTTAAAAACAGGTTGACAAAAAATATGTCTCTCTCTTTATTAAGTAGATTTATTGTACATAAAATTTAAATTTAAAAAAGCCAACAGTTTCTTTCCCAGTTAAAATAAGTATTAAAATCCAATTTGTACCATTACAAGAAACAGAAAATCATTTCAAGGAATTGTCTAATCAAACAATTATCCAAACCCATTAAAGTACGTTTTAAAACTTAAAACCCTTTAAGTTGAACTATAACTGAAGCATACTACATGTGTATTAGCTAAATACTTATTTTATGCTCGTCTAGTTTGGAACGATTTCGTATTTTATATTTATCTATTTAAAATTCACATATATTATTGAAAACCATAGTTTACATCAAGTATTATAAGCAAAGAGTACCTGTTGTAAAATTTAACTTAAAGGTCCCAAGGCAAAATAAACCTTTGTGCACTCTAACTTTTATGACATTCATTTTCATGATATTCATGAAACTATTTCTTGACAGTGCATGACAAAACAGTACATGACACAATATTCAAATTTTACAATGGGATGAGAAGTTAACTTGCAGTGACCAAAATCAATGGTTATACCCCTTATACCATTAATTTTCACTGTCGGGCTAAGATTGTAGGCTAGGTCAGTAGTACACCAGTAACATTGTATTGCTATTTCTTGCCCTGACTACATTAATTGTTATGGCTTAGGTCAACATATATACAATTATTAATATGTAACCATTGCCACCATAGCCCTATTGCGGTCTGTATTATAATGAATATGACCTGCGGAAAGTATAAATGGGTTTTCCTCTAAGGTATATAAGAGTTAATATTTTGAGTGATATTTATGAGCGTTTACAAATCTAGCTCGAAAAAAATACTTAAATTTACTCTTGACAGTTAGCAGGCAGAAAACTTTTTAAAGAATTCTGTGAATGAATCTTGTAATTGAATAAAAATTATATTATCATTCATTTTTTCATCACATTCATCTATAACCAACACGGTTTCATTTTAGTTTTTTCCACAAAACTTTGTAGCAGCTCTGTCATACAGTTTAAACATTGCTCGACTACTAATGGCATTGGTTTCACTTAAATTACTGTAGTTGCTTTGGTTGGTATGAAAGTTTTTTTCTGTATACAGTACTCTATGAATGTTGCCTTTAAATATCAATGAGAACCAAACTTGGCAAATAACTGATTTAAAAAATGTTACTTTTACCAAACCAATGCGATGTGTTTTTAGACGGTGATATGCCAATTATGTTTCACTAGCTGTTTGAAAATTTAAGGGGTTTTTAATTAACACGTAAAAAATAGTCTGGATGAGGTTTATAAAATATTTTGACGTTATCTTTTGAAGCAAAAACTGTAAATTAAAATCAAACCATGAGAATATTTATTATTTTTATTGGAATTTAAAAAAACATTCAATTACATTTCGACCTAGGATTGGTTGACACATTGAAGTACGATTCAAGTAAAATCCGAATGGAACCGTAATCTTATTTGATCTAAATGTATTTGTTGTAAATTGCAATCTAGTTAATAATCGTGCTATTCTCAGTGCATAACTGCATTTCAGAACAACTTTGCCTCAAAGATTAACAGGTTACATAAAAAAAGATATTCAATGAAAATTTTTAAAACAACATAAAAAAGTATATGGCAATAAATTAATTTAAATAAAAAAATAATTTACCTAAAGAAGGCTAGTAAAGTTTTCTAGTCTTCTTCCCAAATATTAAAAGAAGTAATAGTTAAACAGCTTTTGACCTAACAAGAAGCACCTAATCCAAAACCCAAGTCCTCACTCTGAAAAAGTGGAACAGGACTCTTCCATGGCATGTACTGTGCTGAGAGACCTCCTCCCAGAAGGTCTCTAAGAAGGTACATTAAACTAATTAAATACTATTTTGTACAACCACAATTTCCCTTACTACTTCTTTCAATATACTCCCAAATTACCTGAAAGAACAAACAGAAGGCGACCCACTGGTAGAACTTGTGTATCTTCTTCTCTCTCGCCCCCTTGGTGTTGTCCACCCCCGGGTAGGGAACCTCCACCCCCACCTTCTTGAGGAAACTAGCAGGAACAGTGTATGTGGAATGTATCCAGCACCATGTATTGAGCACTTCTGGAGGAAGGTCCTTGGCGTGCACGCACTCTATCGGGTTCCCCACGAACTGTCTTGCTGCCAGGATCAAGCAGCAGACCACCAGGAGGGAGGACGTGACGCGGTAGTGGAGACGGAACACGGGGGAGTCAGTGTTAGTCCTGCCTAGACGAAACAGGTCCTTCACACCTTCGAAGATCTCGTACATTTCGATATTGGAAACTATTTACCTTTCATAATCACAAGGTGATTTGTAATTGAGTCAAGTTTTCTTGAGAATGTATTTTTTGCTGACATGATGTCTTGGGTCTCCGTTGATTCTTCTATTTATTGTATTCTGTGTTATCATTTGTTTGAGCAATATGTTTTCTGACGGTCCAATTAACACTGATTATCAATTGTTCAATGAATCCATGATTCACACAAAGACCTTGTTTTTAATTGTAATCAGCTGAGACAACACTAAGATTTTAACCATAAAATAAGACCACCTATTTGTTACCAAACAAAGTTTAAATCTTCAAATTGAAAGAATAAAATTAAATAATGTTAACTGGATTCGTCAACTATTAAAAATACAGTATAATAAGAGGGTTAAGAAACCAACCAATTTGCTTTACCTATTATTTAATTCTGTTATTGATCAGAGAATAATGAAACTGTTTCGTTATGCTTTACTAATAGTTAAAAAAAGACATAGAGAAATGTTATTTAAAATTATTAGCACAATTTAATGTTATCACTGTTTTAAAATAATTAATCACTGCTAGCTGAAAAAGTACAACTTTCCGTTGGTAACGAACGAGTGAAACTTTAAGAGGCAAATCTTTTCCCACCCTTAATTTAGTAAACTTGTCCTTTATAGTTATTTTACAACAATGTAACATCAATGCATAAACAAAATTTGTTTAGACCCAATAATCCTTTATATTCCGTTAAACTAAATATTATGTTTACTGAGAGAGTAATATAATATTCTATGTTCGGTCCACACTGAGATTCAAATTAAAAATATCTAGGAGAAGACTCTAATTCTGTTGTGCAATGAACCAACTCGTTTTTTGTTCATATGGTATCCCTAAAACGTTTTATAAAATCTACTTCTGTATAGCCAAAAGCTCTTTAACATTAGCTACTGAAAAACGTATTGATTTAAAAAAGCTAAGCGTGTAACCAAATAACACAACAATATTTGTATAATTATTGTAAATTAAAGATACTTAAGAATTTGATTTCCACAAAGATCAACCGCTAAAGCATGTTTATGTCCAGTATGTTTAGGGTGCGTTCTAATTAAACAATTCATTTACTGTTGTTTTATTAACTTTAGACAAATGGAGCTAAATTCAATTATATATTTGTGAACTAATTCTACTCTATTATAACCAAAAGTAAACCACACGTCATAAAAGTGACCCTTTGAGCTAGAAATTGAGACATGTAGCAGACATCAACGCCCGGACTATTAAGGCCAAAGTATGCTTCAGGTTTTAAAGATACAATGTCAATATTACTGTAAACTAGTATTGGTTCACGGGCTCCTTAGGTGAGTTAAATGGCAACCTAACCTATGTACACTACTCAGTTTCAATTATTGTGGTGTTAATCAGATAGTAATATTTCAATGTTTATATGGTGAAAGCTAATCCTGTACAATAATGGTACATTTTATCACTAGGGACTAAAGTGCCCCCCTCATTTTCCGACCTCGGCTTCGCCTCAATCGTAAAACTTGACCTCGGGTTAAAAAGTCACTTTTTGCCCGAGTGGTGAACTATATTTTTCTTCATATTGCATCACTAATTAACAAAAACATAGCTAGAAAACTAAATAATTTTTATGTTAACATAACCTCTCAAAACGAAACAGCTTGTTTTCAATTCTGCTAAGGCAAATAAGCAGCTGTTAAGTAAGTGATTCAATTATTTCGCCTATTACGATTGTGTTATTATACCATCAATATATTAAACAATTGACAACAATAGGCTAAATAAACCCTTATCTAATAAATCAATCGATAAATAATTTACATCTATATGAACAACAACTGATTTTTTACTCCGTAGAGACTAAAAATTATTTTTACTCCCTAGAGAGTGAAAGTGCTACTTTATACCGGCAACGCGTGCATTAAAAACGGTTGTTTATGCTGCAGTATGACGATAAATATATCTATATTTCATACTTTTTTTATCACCACCCTAATATTCGGTTAATGTTTAATCTTGACAAGCCACATGTTGATATAAGACCTAGCTCAGTTACATTGTTTGCCCACTTTGACCGATCGTAGCTATAAATGTCCAAGGAACTTTTAATGCCACAACAACTCGTCCAGTGTTTAGACTATTCTGGTTGCAAAGTTAATCAACCTTTGACATCTTGTACACAATAGAAAATTGCTACTTGGATTATAGATAATAGATACTAGTGATTTTGTTAATCAATCATTGAGATAGTTTATGTTAATTAGTGTTTAATTACTAAATTTATTGTATAAATTTCTATTTTGTTCTACTTTTGTTTAAGTTTATATGGTTTAAACTTTATCAAGAAATACTAATTGTTTAAGAGCCAAATTATTTAACTCAATAATTATGAAAGAGTGTTAAAAAGTAAAAAGTATTTAATATGTGTAAATTCAAACAAATATGATTTAACTATGTCACAGCACAGCTGTAGTAATCCCCTGTAGTGATAACCTGAACTTCAATGAACTAGTTGTTTGTAATTTACAATGCGTCCAAAACGTGCAGCCACACTTAATATTTTTACTTATTTCCGTTTTATAGTTACTATTTTTTACTGAATTTAATTTCTGTGAATATATTAGTTTGATCCTTTTGTCGATCAATTGTTTTTTTTATTTTTTATTATTTATTTTAAAAAAACACTCTAGTATTAATTTAATTATATTAAGTTTGAAAAAAAAATATTTGAAGTAATTGGTAAACCAACAGAAATTAAAATGTTGAAATGTATCATTAAATTTAAAAATGATTTAGAAAGATCATTCTACAACGAAAGTAGCCTCACAACTTTAAAACAAATTACCCATATTTATGTAAAACATTCCCAATAGTTTGGAAAATTCACGTATTCGTGTATTTAATCATAGCAAACCTTATCACAAAACCACTAATAAATTAAATATTCCACTAACACCAATTATAAAAAAAACTATCAAAAATCACTCACTATTAATTTATTACACTAATCACACTGGATAAATATTTTTCACGCACAAAACACACACCCGCAACTAAACTGCACTGTAGTGGACTATTTCTGTAGAAGATCAGCCCTAGTACTTGAGAAGGCACGGTGGTTCTTAAGCGGCGAGATATTATAAGTGCTGCGCGGAGTTCCGAGTCAACTCAGTTTGGGGGGGGGGGGAGTGACTACCCCAACGCACGTAGGTCACGGGTTCAAAATTGAGCCATTTGGCACCGGACCCGAGTAGTTCGATAAAGGCGTCTTAATGCTTTGTTATAGTGCCGAATGGTGGCATTGTTGACAGTTTAAACTTTAAAGACCTTTGTTTAAAAGAATGCGAATAATTTATGTCGTTGAAAGTGTTTCTAAATGTGTCTCGATGGTTATTTATTTTATAAATAGATGAATTAAAATATAGCTCGCTGTGGAGAAATCCTGTAAGAACTGCAAACTCGGTATTCTCAAATGTTTTAAAATATTTAAAGATCTTGACCTTCCAAATTGTGTTTACAAGTTATTAGCCTTATCTGTGAATTTTACCTCACACATAGGTAGACAATTATGGGAAACACCCTACAGTTAAAAATAATTATATAAGCATAAGATATCTATTTAAGTAACACAATAATATTACAAAATAATGATAATATAAGAGCTCACCCCGTGGTCGAAAACTCGAACAAAAGTATGCATTGTGCAAACTTAATATTTATATATTTATTATTATTCTAATAATAAATATTTAATTTAATATTTATTATAATTCTTAGTCTATGAATGATTCACTTTATTCAATTTTATGAACTCATAGCATGTTCTCACTTTTTTTTTTAAATTAGCATAGTGCTGCAATGTAAATGGTATTTGTATTCTGTTTTGTAGCATGCAAAATAAAATAAACTTCTTTATTTTCAGCCCACGCTGTAAATAACACATGTGATTGAAATTACTTACATTTGTTTTGATTTTTCTGTTTATATTTTGTTGTTATTTCGTCACCAACATGGCAACCCATAAGGACCATGTTATTTTTTTAACATTTGTTATGGTTTTTTTAGGAGATTTTAGTTTATAAAAGGATTCTGCCATTGACTATATAGTCAATGATTCTGCACATCTACAGGCATATATCTTTCTATCGGTATGCGTAGATTTTCCCTGCGATGCACAGGAGCTGGGAAAAAGGGTTTTCAATAAACATGCTTGTCTATTAATATATATAATTAGTCCCATGTTAAATCTCCATAAGAAAAGTTGAAATACCACTTTTGACCCAATTAACATAAATATTTTCAAAATACTCATAAAACCTGCACATATAGGACCGATAACCTTTCTTTTGGTACAACCCGCGTGTAATTCAGTCCATTAGTATGGCCAGGCTAGCTGTCATCAGTTTTGCAAAAGTGTTTTTAATATACAAGATTTTAGTAATAATAATAAAAATAATAATATTATTATTATTATTAATAATAATAATAATAAATAAAAAATATTATTATTATTATTAATAATAATAATAATCAGAAAAAGAAAACTTAATAACATTCAAACTTTATTAAGCTAGTCAGCGTCATCCCTCTCGTATTTCATTTTGATCACTGTAACTTAATAATAAAAACTTTCTAGTTGAATCTCGCTTAGCTTTTGGCGTGTTAAACTTTTTTTCAATTCATATTGACCAATAATAATTTAGAGATTTTTAAATGATTCTTTTTGTGATTTTTGTTTCCTATGACGCTAGGTAATTGTCTTTCACATTACTTAAGGCTAGACCTAAGGGTTGCAGTATTATCACTTAGATAAAATCCATTGGTGATTTGGTGGTATTTTAACCCGGAACATCAGGGACTGAAGTCACGCGCTCTAAACATTAGACCACCTCACTCTCCCTATTTTGTGAATAATAATTAAATAAACTATAAAATATTTTGTGAACATTTTTAGAAAGTATTAGTTCAGTGTGTTCAGGTAAAAAAATATTAATTCACGTGCATTGTATTCAGATTGCAATGCTGCTTTTTATATGAAATACGTCATAACGTCATAGATGTCTCCATTCACCAACAGCTTCAGTTATTTTATCCTTTTTGTACAAAAATATATTAATTTACTATGGAGTTGTATTAAAATATTTTTTTCAACTAAGTATTAAAATGTTAAACGGGTAGCGTCAGTTTTAAATGCCCCAAATTATTTAAATCGCTAAAACCGTATAATCGGATAAAGTCTCCCCGTTGGCCTCGAGTCGGAAGAAACAGAAACAAAACATAAATTTGATTGTTTACCATCCATGACGAGTGCGGTCTTTTGTTGTGATATGATGTTTGGAACCGAGCCTACCACTATGCGGTGGATGGCGAAGAGTAGTGTCTAAATATATTTACATTTTATTACAATTTAAAAAAAATATGAAAATAGTTCATTTTTTACTACTGACAACAATTAAAAATTTAGAAAGACTGGATGTTCGGTTTTGAAACCTTGTTCAAAAGTCCCATTAAATTCTGCTTCGAATCATGTAAGCAGAAACTCAACTTTTATTTATACTCAAACAATTATTTCAATATGTTGTACATAAGGCAAAGCATTTATGTCCTGATTGATTTAGTCAAACAATCATTATAGCTCTTATATTTCAACATTATGTATACGACAAAATAGTAAAGAATTGCATTAAAATAAAAAGATTATGATATACATTTATCAAATAAAAATTGACTTTAATATAAGTGTTAAAAAAAACATTTTTACTGTTAAGTTATATTTTACTAACAAGCGTAATTCGTAGCATAAGATGCCTTGTTTGTAAAGATCTGTAATATGTTTTCATTGTCACAGCGTACATTACATGCATACGTACAAGCCCTTAAGAGCTTTTAACTGGATGAAGGATCTGGTTTATAGTTTGTCTGGGTCATCTGGGTTGTCGCCTTATTTAAATATCACGACCTGATTTTAAATATTACTAGATGGTGTTCGCAGAGGCGTCCACACTGAACGGAGTCATCTTTAATTTGTCGTTGGCCCTCATTATCTTTACCTACTATTATTGAAACATTATTTGTGTGGAGATAATTATTATTGGAGTTAAAACAGCTGAATATTGTTGCTATCATTGAAGGGAAGTAATAAACACGGTGATAACATACTACGTATTTTCAGGGACCTGCATTTACATTTTCAAGCTTAAAACCTCTGGGGCAAATCATATTTTTTCTAACAGAGTGGTATAATTAATTGTGTTATTTATTGTATGCTTGTACCAACTCGTTCTGGCCTACATTAATCTCTGATATAAACACGAAAGGATAATTACACTTGCATATAGTGCAACAATTTGGCCATTATGAGGAATCAACTCAGACAATTTCTAATAGTCACTGAAATTTTCTATTACCAGCAGTAAAACACTATATCCAGACTTACAGACGTAAAAATTTTTTTTAAAGGGAAAACTATTTATTCGTGCAAAGTTAGAGCTACATGGCCCTACTTAAACTAAAACTGGTTAATAAACATACAAAGAAATAAAAGGTTTATGGACCGAACGAGGTAACCCACGAAAGATTCCCTATGAACTTAAGATACAATTGAAAATTATATTAATGTAAAATTTAGTTTTAAAATATTTATAGACATATCTTCTTCTTAACCATGAATTCAAATTAAATATAACAAACTTCCAGTCAATTTGTGCTTGTGTATTCAAAGTATGATTCTACTCTAAAATTTAATACCTGATCAAATAAGCTGGTTATTAAGTTATCTAGTATAATATACAGCATTTCTTGCCATTTTAAAAACCAGTTTAGAAAATAGAATTTACAGTTCATGAAAACAGGCTATTAACGAATGTTCTTGAAAACTTTCCACTTTGAATGCCTTTTACAAGATTCGGAAATATTCTGGGAGTCAAAGTTGTGCGACAGGTGTATCTGTAGCCACTCACTGTTTCCGCTTACGTTCTCATAGAGGTTTTAGAACGAAACGAAAGCCGACACTGTTTACGAAATTACAATGCAAGCTTTGAGTTCGATATTTGCTGCATCTTGCATTATTTTCTGTCAAATGCAATTCCATTGTAAGTCAAAAGAAAATATTAAAATTAAATAATTTCAATAATATTTAATATTTAATTTTTTCCTTAATATTGGAGTAAAAACTGAAAACTTGTAATTCAATTTTATACCTCAGTTTTTATTTAAATTTTTATTATTTACTTTTGCTTTGTGAATCTTTGTACAGTGACAGTCTTAAAAATACTAATTACTTCTCTACAAACCCCTAAAGATTAAATCTAGGCCTGGCAGAGCTACTTAGCATAATTTAAAATACCTTAATGAGATCTTGAACATTAAAGATCCCTTAGATTATTTACTTCTTGAAAAGGATTCCAACACCGGTTGAAGGGGTAGAAAAAGAGAGATATGTTTCATTAATACAATACAAGTGCAATCTAGGTGGTGCCTTTAAAGGGCCACAAATGAAAGTTGGTGCTTAGCATGGTGTATGGTGTTTGACACAGTGTTCTTCCCATATCATGCATGCACACACACACACACTCCCACAAATTATACTTTTGTTAATACTTCTGAATATGTTGCTGTCTCTTGTTATTATTTTCACAGTTTATAATTTGTTATCTTTTTTGCCATAGTCTATTTTGTTGGTCTTATTTAATCGTTGTTGTTATTGCCTGTTGTAAAGTTACCGTCATTACTGCTTGTTACTTGTTACCATTATTACTAGGCATAGTCTTCTTGTTGTTATTGTATTTATTAGTTTTTAGGTCCCACTCGTGCATTTATTGCCAGCTTCCTTATTTATTATTATTGCACGATTTTTGTAACCACTGATATTAACTTATTATTTGCTACTTATGTTTAGTTCATAGTTTGACAAAATTGTATTAATGGAGAAACCGTTGGAATAAATAAATAAATAAATACATCAAATCAAATAATAGCCATATGTTTTTAAATGTCGAGAATATGGATTATTAATATCATTTTTATTAAATATTTCGACGCAAGTGGTACATTTATGTTTTTCACAAGAGTCCAAACCATATTCTTGTTACTATACGTCAACTTGCTAAATTCTTGAAAACGTAAGCAGAATCAGAATCGATTTTAATAGAAAGTTCTATCAAATGGAGAAAAAAAAATAAAATAAAATATGTTCGTATTGATATTGTTTCTGAGCTATTTGTATACCTGCAACGCAAAAACAAATCTTATGTTTAATCTTAACTAACAACTGTAGCCCTTGACGATTGGTGGTTCAAGAAAATAAAAACACCGTGTAATATAAACACCCGAACACATTTACATTGCATTTGCATAATTATGTGATTACCTTTTTCCTGATTACTAGAAAAACGTGCGTAGAATTCTGTTATCAATGAGTGAGAGCACGTTAACTCCTGAACATTTAAACGATCGTAATAATGTTTGTGAGTAATTCAAGTTAATTTTATTCTATTTCAGATACTGGTGCATAATTATTTAATGTGTACCTTTACTTTTTATGGCTATAAACACGTTATTTGAAAACTGGTTTGCGCATTACTAGTACAACTTACTCGATTCGGGTTTTATTTGGTTAAGATCTTCTATATAAATAAAAAATAAAAACGGTGATTTTGTTTTGCAATATTTAAGTTTTATATAAAAACGTCCCAAGTGAGCCTGATAAAATCTAAATTTTTATCAGCCTGTTTGTCTGTGTATCTACCCATAGAGACTCCCAAGATGGCAGTTTACCTTAGTGCCTACTCTTAGAAAACTAGAGCCCCGATCAAGATTTAACTTTTACCTGTTTTCACTAATTTGTTGAGAGTGTTATGAAAATTTAAACATGACCCACTTATTTTAGAATTGTATTAAATTAAATGTAAATTTAGAACCGATCAAAAGTAAAATATTATTCCTGTATTCGCCTAACTTTTTAACATATCTTTGGCTAAATTTTGTCTGACTTATTTTTAATCCTCTAGATGCCATTTTACAACCGCTCAAAAGAGGTCAGCACTTCAAATACTCAAAAAGCTTTTCTACCCTTAAACATTTTAAATCACTAAATAACTTCTTAATCAGCAACATACGTGTTATTAAATTACCTGAAAGCACAAGCATACGTCAAATAACACTTATGATAATATATTTACACTTATATTGTTTACTCACAAAATGGTATACACATATTCGATGGTAAGCTGTGATCGATTTCGATTGGACACTCCAATCATCATCTGGCCCAATAGGCGATCACCACTTACCATCTTTTATACGTATTCGCCGTCTTGTAAGAAAACAGTATAAGTGTAAATATATTATTATAAGTATTATTTGATGTATTTTTTGTGCTTTCAGGAAATAAAACACAGTACTGATTAAAGTAGTCTATTATACAGTAGCGCATTGCACTCGCTATTTGTTGTCAGGCCACGCCTCGCATTTGGTTTACAGCTGTATACGATACACCACATTAACATTGTATCAGCTGATCGGTTCTGACGTCACAGATGACGTCACCCCCCATTGGCACGCTCGCACCATAACACCAGCTACAGAAGCATCCAGTATTCATGGGGTGGCAGAAATAGCCACAGCGATTGTGGCCGGGAGACAAGGAAACGATCTGAGAACCTTCCGATTCTGGGAATATTCACCAGCTTTGGGAGGAATGAAAATGTTGGGACACAAACTTGTTCGTAACTGAGTTCGGTTAAATATTTTTAAGATTATTTTGTTTGGTAAATTGATTGTTTTTGCACCAAAAGTTACAGTTGAAAATGTTTGTGTATTTCCCAAGGTTACTGTAGTCAGATATTGTATTACAGTCACGGTAAAAACTATAAACTTCTAGGCCCATATCCGCTATCTTTCGTATAGCACTAATTTTGCCACGACATAGCAGGTCTTCTTTAACATGGGACTTTATTCTTTTACAAAAAGAGGATTCCTTTTGAATTGTATAAAAATCACACTAGTAGGATACATCTGTTTTTGGAACATAAAGGATATTTGTAATACGCAATTTTTGTGGAATCTTTAATGCTTATCATCATTCACGCAATGGAACCATACAATAGACGTAAACAAATGTTGATTTGTAACGAAAACGTAAAACGTGTTTATACTGAAAGGAAAAAGCAATACGATTGGCTGTAAACTAAGTTTTCCAACTTCTTAGATTAAAACTTCATAGGCTTAAAGGTTTCCCGATATTATCACTACAAAATACTCTTTTATACGTATTTACCGTCTTGTGAGTAAACAGTATAAGTGTAAATATATTATTATAAGTGTTATTTGGCGTATTTCTGTGCTTTCAGGTAATGTAATATCACGTACGATGCTGATCAAGAAGTTATTTACAAATTACTCATAAGAAATACTAATATCCCTCAATAAAGGGGTGTAATGGAAGATGTAGTAAGCAAAACTGGAAAAACTAACATCATCTACAGGTTATGCTGAAAAACTTTATTTCATAGACACGAATAACATTTTCTCAACATCAATTAGCACAGTGATGCACCCGAGTGGGAAGGAGGGGCAGCTAGTGTGACAGATACGAACAGTTGTTCAAGCTTTGATCTTGTAGGTTAATTGTTGAACACCTGGCGACTTTTGCTCCAAACCCAATTAGCCTCTGAATGTACATTCCTGTTAACTCGGAGAAGAAATGCTGTTTGAATCATCCATTTATGTTTCATAAGCCTTGGATACCACTATGATCACGTAAAAATTGAAAATTAACTTGCAAATTGGTTAGCTTATAAACCTCATAAGAGTTTGAATAAACTATTTAAAAGATACAAATTTAAATTATATATAGCTTATAGTGGAACAGTTCTCAATTATAGAGAGGGTACTAAAGTCGCCGACGGTTTAAAGTAGTGATTGTTCACTTCGGGTCATTCGCGATAAATGGGGTTTGAACCCTGATTTTCAGGTCAGAACGCTGCACTGAAATTACAGTCTCCCATATATACAACATAGCTTAGTTGTAAAGATCTAAGTTAATAATTAATCTTATTCGTAAACAATCTCCAAAATCCACGAATGACTCAAGTACAGTAATTTTGCAAAACCGCATTTCCAATCAATGTTTATCAACCAACTTTCTAGAGTAGAAAAACTTTTATTTTTAAAGTAATAATGTGTTTTGACTACCACGATTTTACGTAAGATTTTCTTTTTAAGTACTTAGAGCCTCTGAGGCAGTTTTTGAAGGTGGATTACGGCTAAGTGACGGTTGGTATAATAATCAGTTGTTTCAACATTTTAGTCACGACTTTCAAAAGTCTGTAAAAGACGTACGACTAATGTTATGAGAATACAATGAAATAAATTCAATAGCAAGAACTAATTGTAAGATACATGAAAACTCATTTCGTTCACTCTAGACTTATAGTATTTGCAAATTGAAGCCTACTGAGTTATGTTTGTGATATTGAACTATCATAGTATACTTTACCGAGTAAATTTGAATTTTTAATTTTTAACAACCCCACAACAATAGCTGGAACAGCCAAAGAAATATTTATTTATTCGAAGATTCTTTGACATAAAATTACAATTTAAGGTATTTAAATTTAGAAGATACCATGACAATGGGCAGTAAAACTTAGTGGATATAGGATCTGTGAATCCAACTGGACACGCTGTTTTAAATATGTGTCTATAAATACGTATATAAGTCAAAGTCATTGGAATCTCAAAACAGTCTTGATATACGGAGGAAAGAATTAAAATAGAGGAATATTGATTGTGTGGCACTTTGTTCCCGGTTTAGGTTTTGAAAAATCTAAAAAAAGATTTTGTTTTATGTAGGGGCTAGAGCCATAAAATATTTTTCAGCTTGCTGTAAATTAGTTAATTTTAAAAGCAAATTTGTGTAGGTATACCTTAGTTAATTGAGTGATACAAATTCAACAAGGTATTTTTCGGGAAGGGATTTCATGCATGATTTTAATATTAAGTGTTTAGTAATGTATAGTTTTGAAATTCTCGTACAAATTTCGTACAAATTCGTTTTGAAATTCGTTTTGAAAAAGCGTACATAAATGAACCCCTGAGAGATTTACAATTAGCTAAGACAAAATATTTTTCACGATTGTACTCATATTCTGACGCGGGAATTTTATAAAGCGTTCTTACTATTATTACTGTGAAAATTTTTAATTGGGAATACATGGATTGGCTGGCTACCAAAGCTCATGGTAAATACAGAATTTTCAAATTTCGCTAGAAATATTTCTAAATTTTAAAATTAAATAAAGTACTTATCACGCACTATTCACTATAATATTCCAAACGTAAGACAACGCATTTCATACAAGTTCGTCAAATCATTTCAAACCCCCCAGACCAAACATACTTTTGATCTCAATAAAAACCTATGCGACTACTATTAACTTTAAAATATAAGAAAAATGAAAGTTGTTCATACGTCTTAGTATTAAACTTCGTGCAACTGTTTGTAATGGTCTATAACCAAAAGCTTGTACTTTGGAGAGGACTAGTCATTTCCCGTTCTAACAATGTATTTGCTTATGAATTAGCATTGTCTTGGTTGAATTTTGTGACCTACTGAGAGTTCTGTTGGAAATTACCGATTTATGTCGTGTACATCAACTGTTCAACCAATCCAAACCGAGAGGATAACTTAATATAAAGAGCATATTTTAAAATCATCGAAAACTGGGAGAAAAGGGAAAAAAAACTGGGAGAAAACTCGCATATTTTAAAATCGAGAGAAAAGGGCAGTAAGTATTATATTTGACTGAAGAATGGTCTAACAGCGTTAAAAAAATGTTTACACTGGTATCTAAAAATCAATGCTAAACGAGAAAACAAGTCCACAAAATGCACCAACCTGGAAGAACAAGCAGAAGCAGACCCACTGGTAGTACCCGTAGCACTTCTTGTCCTCCGGCTTGCCCCTGGTGTTGTCCACCCCCGGGTACGGCACCACCACCCCCACCTTCTTGCGGAACGCGGTTTTGATGGTGTAGGTGGAGTGTATCCAACAATAGGTGTTGAGCACATCCTCGGGTATGTCCTTGGTGTGCACACAGTCTATAGGGTTGCCCACGTACTGTCTGGTGGTCACAATGAGACTGAAGGCGATCAGTATCATCACCGTGATGCTGTAGTGCAACCGGAATATGGGCGAGTCGATGTGTATGTGGCTGACTTTGATCAGGTTCTTCAACCCCCGGAACACGTCCAGCATCTCTGGTCAGAGAGGAGACCCGCGCACTCGCCTCACATCGCCTCATAGGTAGGCCTACCACACTGACCTGCACTTAGTCATGAAGCCCCGCGGTGCTCACGGCAGAGTAGCTACGCGCCGACTGAGTCTCAGACTACTTCTTATCATAGTGTAATCCGGTTAGAGGAAAATCGATGCCGGCCCTCATAACGTAGCCACTTTAAAACTTTGCACTATTACACTCGGCAAATGACAGTTTGGGAATTGCCACACGTACGATACTGCGTAGGACAGTCAAGTTTTACGAACGATATTTTACGTCTCGGAAATAAATATCTCGATATTTTCACATGTGGACACCGAAAATACGAGCGAGACGCGAACCACTAAACGATTCTGAATGAGCTCGTTCGAACACTGCAACAATCTAAACATAGGCGCACGACTGCCTGCTCCCGATAAACTTTGTTTCACGTGGCTAAATATACTCTCGGAATCTCTCGTGAGAGTCCGCCTCTCCCCGCTCCTTGGAATCGCCCGATTGTGTCTGGGGGAACACTGGAGAAGACATTGGTTATTGCAAAGAAAGATAACAATTACCGACATAACCCCTCTGATCACTAACTGCGCTTACAGTATCGTCTCACTTTGAGTAAAAAATATACTAGAAATATACGTCCGCCCTTAAAAGCTAAAATAATTGTTAACAAATCAACAGAAGAAATATTTACTTAATCGAAAATACGCTATT
Organism: Macrosteles quadrilineatus; assembly: GCF_028750875.1. Classification (NCBI taxonomy): domain Eukaryota; kingdom Metazoa; phylum Arthropoda; class Insecta; order Hemiptera; family Cicadellidae; genus Macrosteles; species Macrosteles quadrilineatus. Next base: position 67,817,775 of record NW_026542597.1, read on the forward strand.
TTAAGACATAACATTTCTGGTAACTGTTAGATTGGAAAATATATATTTTTAATACAGTATTCGTGACACTTTTATATTACGTTTTATAGCAATGGTCTTATAAGTTAAGCCAACATACTTATAAGAAGGACTATGGAGTAAATATAATAAGTATAAATTTAGCCTCGACATTTTAATTGGTGGATGTATATAAAGTTTTTTCTACTTAAAAATCTGTTTAGATGTATTATATGTTTTAAAATGTTGTATTAAATTTGATCTCAACGAAGCTAATACCAATATTATGAGACACCTGATGATATGTGGCTCGAGCTTTATGACTGAAGACAATATCTGCCCGTTTTTGCTAATCCTTAACATTCTTGTTAGTTAATCATTTTAATATTTATCGCATTTTAACGTAGCAAGCGTGTAAGAGGTTTCGTTTAGTAGTGAAAACTTGTTATTTTCCCATAAAACCTCCATAAATTAACAAAAAATCTAATTTTAGAATAAAACAGGGTTTTATTAAAATTTATATGTAATGGTCCTTATAATTCTAAACAAAATAATGCAAACCCCATCGCTGTAACAATTACGGTTCAAATTTTATTGCAACTTTTGTGATTTTTTCCTATAAAATATCATATAGCCTATAGTAGTACACCCACCGCTTGCCCATGATAAAGGTTGTTGACAAGACTATGTGTTCGGTATTCATATTTTTAGAGTATTTAGAAATTAATCATTATGTTAATTAAGTCACTGGTTAATTAATCATGCTAATGTGTATATAAATCACCACATTTATTGTAATATTATTTAGTCTCAGTACCAATTTATTGTAAATAGACTCCCGCTTTCAATATTCAAATGAGATTGCTAAGCCTGCTCGAATTTCCCGCCACAGTAAGGCCTATTTTCCTGTACTACATACCCATGAATCACCTGACGCCGTGTTTGCTTCAATCGCATTTCCTATTGGCCATCGAATTCCTAGACCCCTCTAAACCGCAATTGCATTTTTAAAAGTGTGAAACCGGCGATCGGCGTCTGTCTGTCCACGGTCGGCGTCCATAACTCACGGTGTATTCCGTTTCTCGTATCTCGGGACATTAATTGCCCATTTTACCTCTCTTAAATGTATTTTTAGGCTATAGATTAATTATATCTGGCCTCCCTCTCCTCTATAGTACATTTAACTATATATACATTTTAATTTCCCCTTTTTGTTTGTGATTAAATTACTTAAATTGTGATCTAGTGCTTTCAGACTCTTCAAACCTCAAGACAGTGTGTGCGCGTCCGTGTATTACTTCTAGACTTTCCGTACGTTTTCACCGCGACTTCCGCGTATTAGTGAGCTCTTTGTGATTATGAACTTGGGTGCGTTGCGTTCTCCAAAATTCTACAAAACAGAAGCACTCGGTCTAAGGACTCCGCCATCCGCCATCGCTCCACCATAGACGACGCCGCTGCCATACTCTCCACCTTTGGATAATTGGACTCAAGGTACAACCTTAAAGTTTTGTGTGTGTTTTAATTAGACTCTAAAACTAATCTCATTTGCCCCTCACAAGACATTTTATTCCATCTCGGGACCTCAGTGCCCTTCAAATTGCAGATTCGCCATTTTCTCTAATTTAATTATTTTTCTCTTGAACTATTAATTAGTTCTGGTCCTTCGAGTTATTAATTATTTTCATTTTCACCCATTACGCCCCCAACATTTGGTCCTTCGAGCCGGATTCATTGTCTAAAGTCCTGTGGTAATTAATTTCAGCCAATTTTCATCATCAACCATATTTTTAGCGATCTGCAATTTTCAATTTTCGCCATATTGGTAAAATATCGGCTCGCGTTCGTTCCGTTCGTGGGCGTGGTTTAGCAATCTCTCTCCACTCGCGCGTCTGCGCAGGTCACAATCATGTACAATTTGCTGTTCTCTCTAGTAGTAGACAATTATTCCCTACTTGGCTTTTTTATCCCGAAAACGGGATTTAGTTTTAGTTGCGGGATTTAGTCGCGTGCAGACAGCCGACACTAGTAGCAGACGCATATCTCAACTGTCACTCACTCACTGTACAGCGTTTGTTGTTGTTTACATTTTCTCATTTAAGGTGTATTGTGTAATAAGGTTGATTGATATTATTAATAACCAACTATTAGGTTATTATTAGGTATTTACTATTATTCTTTGAATCAATATTGCTCTTTTGAATATCATACTAAATAAACAATAATTTGTCATTGTTATTTAACATTGTTTATGCTTTCTGAATTTTGATTTTAAATGAAGTAAAGTTAAATTAGTTCATCTCTGTAATTTTGGTTGACAAACGTGCGATATTATATTTAAGGTAATTTTATCTTGTCAATTAACATTTTAATAAATAGTTCAAAATAACCGTTTTTACTGGTTCTTATTACTAGTGTTGTACATATAAACAAAACTGTTAGCTAGCGTATTTGTATTGTGATTCATATTTCATTGATGGTTATAATTTTATGTTCCTTTCTCATTTATTAGGGTAATAACTTACTCTTTATGTTGCAATTCTTGTTTACTAAGGATTATTCTACACTGTTTCATTAATGAGGCCTACTCTCATTAAACTTATTTAGATCCATTTATTATTTTTGTAAATACTGTAACGGTGAACTTTCATGTGACTCATTCATTTGTTCTATCATATCTCTTGTTTTATTGTGCATTATTATTACCGTACTTGAATACTTTCAACTAAGCTCAATTGTTGATTTATAGTTTGAAAATCGAATTAAACCTGCCACACTCATTTAAAAATATTTTATTGCTATTTAACGTGTTGATAACTTAGTGTTTTTCACTATTTGCCTCAATTAAGCTACAAAGTAGGTGGATATATGTTTTAGATATTTATAATATTTTATCTCTATATTATTCAGCGGACAATTAATTACTACATTGTTAAGCTAATACCATTCATAGGCCTAGCTACAAGCCTTTTGTGTACCCACAACTTCCATTTTCGTGTGAATACTTTCAAGTGAACACTTCACAATGCCTCCTAAAGCATCTGATTTTAAGTCCGCAATCTACACCCGTTCTACGGCGCTGATTAAATCACGTTTTGAAAAACTTAAGGCTACAGTAGATGAATTATCAACTCAAATCGACCCTCTAACACCATTACAACTTAAGAAATTATCCGCTTACGCGTTGGAAATAAAAAAGAAACGCAGTGAATTTGAAAATAACCTTCAACGTGCCTTCGTTCTGGAAGATGAAGGGATCGATGATAAGACTCTTTCCAATGATCAAGATGCTATTGAAGACATGTTCTCTCACATTCAAGCTACGATTGAAACTCTGGTTCCCTCAGAACCACCAAAAACCCCTTCCGCGTTCAGTGAATCGTTTTCTGTTTCAGAAACTCATCCAAGCTCACAAGTACGATTACCTAAACTGGACTTACAAAAATTCTCTGGCGATCCATTAACGTGGACAAGTTTTATCAATCTTTTTGACACTGCAATCCACCGTAATGCTTCATTATCCTCTGTTATGAAATTCCAGTACTTACTCTCTGTCTTAAATGGAGAGCCTCTCAATTTAATAAGGAGTTTAAATCTCACCGCTCCTAATTATCTAGTCGCCTATGAATTGTTACGTGACAGATATCACAACAATCGAAGATTGCAATCATTGCATCTTAACCAATTGTTGGATCTGCCAAACATTACGGCAACTTCACTCAAAGGTTTGCGCCAATTTGTAAACCTGTTTACGGAACACACACAAGCTCTTAAGGCATTAAATTGTGACGTTAGTGACAACAACCCCCTATTGTCCGCACTCCTTTTGCGTAAAATGGACCAGGAACTACGTAAAAAACTTGAATCGTTCCGTTCCAGTCAAACCGAAGATCCAGTTACTCATTCATTACCAGAAATTGGTGAAATAATAAAATTTCTTAACCAAGAATGTTCGCAGACAGAAGATGCTAACATACATAACATGTCATCGGCCCACAGAAGCGTTCAACCTTCACCTCACAAAACCATACCAAAAAAGGTGCATTTCCGGTCTGACGTAGGCCTAGCCATGGTAGCTACTTCGAGATCTAATGCTCCCCCCTCTCATAGCTCTCAGACTAAAAATAGTCCTGTCTATAACAAATGTTTTGTTTGTAACAAAAATGATCACAAAGTTTACACTTGTGACGTATTTCAAAATAAATCTCCTCGAGAGCGACACGCCATTGTTAAAAAACATAATCGTTGTTTTTCTTGCTTGGGTGAACATAGCTCCAAAGAATGCCGCTCTCAGTTCACTTGTCGCACATGTAAACAGCGACACCACTCTCTCTTACACCTTGGTGATAATAATCAAACCTCTCAGATGTCTTTTCGACCTCAAGGTCAAAGAACTTCCCCGACCACTTCAGGTCCATCTCACACTCAGACTGGTGATGTTAATTCACAAGCCTCTATCTCCGCCACTGTCGCGGATGTAAGCAATTATTCTGCCCAAAATAACTCATGTACGACTTCGGGTAATTATACTGTATTACTCGGCACCGCCTTGGTCAAGTTGACTTCCCCTCAGGGTATCTCTCATGTGTTTCGTGCTCTACTAGATACTGGCAGTATGTGTGATCTGCTCTCAGAACGCGCTGCGAATCTCCTGAATATAAAACGCCAGTCTTCTCAACTCAAAATATCTGGTCTTTCTCAAATGGCTTCCTGTACTAAAGGGTCAACTTACTTGAATCTTGAAACTCTCTCAGGTCGAGTAATAGCCACTGACCATCAATTCCATATTCTTGATAAGATTTCCGTCGACTTACCTCGCTCCCCTATATCACCGGAAGTGCTAACAAAAATCAAGCCCTATGTTCTAGCTGATCCTACTTTTCACTTGCCTGGTGGCATTGACGTGCTTATAGGTAGTTCTCTGCTACCCCTCCTCTGGACTCATGAAAGTTACTCCCTCGGCACGCACATGCCTCATGTGATAGGTACTCATCTTGGCTTTATTCTGATGGGTAAAGCTCCCTGTGCAACTAACTCGGAACCCGTGTCAGGTTTTGCAATCTCTCTTCTCTCTGTTAGTGATAATTCACTACACTCTTCCCTGCAACGTTTTTGGCAACAGGAGGAACCCCCTCACTTCCAGGTTAAGTCACAGGAAGAGCTTCTTTGTGATGAATACTATAAAAAATCACACTCTCGTGATCAATCAGGTCGTTATGTTGTGCGACTTCCGTTCAAGACGGACCCCTCCATTCTAGGCCAATCTAGGCCCATTGCTGAAAAGCGCTTGTTGTCTATTGAGCAGAAATTTAAAGCTCAACCCCATTTTTCACACTTGTATAAGACGTTCATGTCTGAATATCAAACTCTCGGCCATATGACAAAACTAGATTTTGTTGAAGACATACACCCACACTACTTCCTACCTCATCATGGGGTACTGAAGGACTCTAGCACGACCAATTTAAGGACAGTGTTTGACGCCAGTAGCAAAACCAGTTCCGGTCACTCCTTAAACGATATTCTTTTGACAGGACGTAAATTACAAACTGACATTTGTGACGTAATTTTGAACTTCCGCTCTCATAAAATTGTGTTTTCATGTGACATTCGGCAAATGTACCGCCAAATACAAGTGCACCCTGACGATCAAAAGTTTCAACTGATTCTGTGGCGTGACGACCCTTCAAAGGAAATCTCTACGTTTCAACTTACTACCGTCACCTACGGCATGAACAGCTCCCCCTACCTTGCTATTAAAACTTTAATGCAGTTAGCGGAAGACGAAGGTGATGCCTTCCCTCAGGCTTCTCACTCTCTACGTCATCACACCTACGTGGACGACATTATCACGGGTGCTGACTCCGTTGAGGCTGCTCTTGAACTACAGGACCAACTTATCCAACTTCTACATCGTGGTGGCTTTGAACTTCGCAAGTGGGCCTCCAACTCCTCTGCTATTCTAGAAAAATTTCCTTCGGAACATCTAGAGACTCCAAGTTTCCTGCAAGACGCTCAGCTTCCCCAGTACTCCATCCTAGGTCTCCATTGGTCTCCTGAAGAAGACTGTTTCTGTTACGCTTTCAACCCCCCGTCTGAAAAGCTGACTAAGCGCTCCGTGCTCAGCTTTATTGCCAAACTATATGACCCCTGTGGATTTTTGTCCCCATTAATCATGGTAGCAAAATGCTTCATGCAATTACTATGGACTCAAGGTCTTGATTGGGACGACCATCTCCCTTCTGATCTCGCACATAAGTGGAATGTGTTCACTAGTAACACTAAAGACCACCTCGGTCAAATTAAGATCCCCCGAGCATTTCCGCTCGCTCACTCCTCTGATATCGAGCTTCACGGTTTCTGTGATGCATCGGAATGCGGTTATGCCGCGGTAGTGTATTTCCGGTGTGAATCTAGTGACAAAACAGTCATTGTGAAACAAATATTGTCTAAGACTCGTGTTGCCCCGTTAAAAAAGGTAACTTTACCCCGCTTGGAATTGTGTGCAGCTCACCTCTTATCAAAACTAGTGCATTATTGTGAAAAACAATTTAACTCTCTTACTACGAATACCACTGTATTGTGGAGTGACTCATCTGTAGTTCTTACTTGGCTACAAACCCCTCCATACAGACTAAAGACCTTTGTGGCTAATCGTGTAGCCCAAGTGCAAGAAATCATTCCCAGTTATCAGTGGCGGCACATAAAAGGGACGGAAAACCCCGCTGATTGTGCCTCACGAGGAATTCTAGCCTCATCTCTCATTGACCATCCCTTATGGTGGACTGGCCCACCATGGTTACAGCTCCCTGCGGCCAACTGGCCCCCCTCATGTTTTTCGCCGTCTGAACTCACTCCCACGGACGAAATTAAAGAAACTCCTCTTAGTGTACTTAGTGCAACAGTCGCCCCTTCGGAATGGGACTTATTGTCTAAATATTCATCTTGGTTGAAACTAACCCGTGTGCTAGCTTATGTACTACGATTCATAAACTATTCCAGGTCTAAAAACAAACTCTCTGGACACTTAAAACTCAGTGAATTAAATCTAGCGGAAGTGACAATTTTTAAACTAGTGCAAAAACTCCATTTCAGTGCGGATATTAAATTATTGAACAAAGGCTCAATATGTTCTGCACAATTACAGAAACTCACCCCCTTCCTCGACCCTAATGGTCTCATACGCGTCGGTGGCCGATTGTCACATTGTTCGCTTGCTCATGACATACGTCACCCTATTGTTCTACCCAAGTCTCATACTGTAGTGAATTTGCTTATAGACTTTTACCACCAGGTACACTTGCACTCAGGTCCGCAACTAACTCAATCACTACTCGCCCGAAAAGTGTGGATTCTATCGGCCAGGAGCGTTATCCGCTCGCGCATATTTAAGTGTCTTGTGTGCTTTAAAAATAAACCACGAAACAAAATCCCTCTAATGGGTGATTTACCTGCTCATCGGGTCAATCTTACTCGTCCATTCTCATCTACAGGCGTAGATTACGCCGGACCATTTAGTGTTCGCGTTTGCAGTCTCAAAGCTCTTAGACAGATTAAGGTCTATTTGTGTATTTTTATCTGCATGGCTACCAAAGCTATTCATATAGAGGTAGTCACCGATCTTACCACCTCAGGCTTCATTGCCGCTCTCACACGTTTTGTGTCGAGACGAGGACTCTGTTCCGATCTGTATTCTGACTGCGGAACCAACTTTGTTGGTGCAAACTCGGAATTACGCAAGGTAATCCGTGAAACCATCCTTACACCTGATTCGCAGGACAAAATTGTTCATTTCACCACCCCCAAAGGAATTAACTTCCATTTCAACCCCCCCTCTGCACCTCATCAAGGTGGCTTATGGGAAAGTGCCGTTAAAAGTGCAAAATACCATCTGAAACGGGTAATTGGTGAAACCATTTTAACTTTAACCCAATTTCAAACTTTGTCCATTCAAGTAGAGGCAATGCTAAACTCGCGCCCTCTTACAGCTCTTAGTTCAGACCCTTCCGAAATTTCTGTGCTGACCCCTGGACATTTCCTCATCGGAGCTCCATTAGTTGCCCTGCCGGAACCTCACCTGTCTGAAGTGCCCTTCAATCGTCTTCGTCAGTGGCAGCTTGTCCAGGCTTTTCACCAGCGTATCTGGAGGCGTTGGCAGCTTGAATATCTCCACTCCCTCCAGCAGCGATCCAAGTGGACCACCCCTCATGAGAATTTGAAGACCGGAGACTTGGTGCTCATTCACTCCAATTCACCTCCACTCACCTGGCCTCTTGGACGCATCGTCTCCACTCACCCTGGCGCTGATGGAACAGTTCGAGTCGTCACAGTGAAGACAGCTTCTGGGACTTTCACACGGCCTGTTCACAAGGTCTTCCCTCTGCCATGCAATGAAGACTAAGTCCAAGAAACCTACTCTATGTACATATTAGATTTAAGTGTGGTTTACGTTTGCTCTTGTGTTTTTTAATTAATTGTCTGTTGAAGCTGTAATGCTTCAAGGGGGCCGGAATGTTCGGTATTCATATTTTTAGAGTATTTAGAAATTAATCATTATGTTAATTAAGTCACTGGTTAATTAATCATGCTAATGTGTATATAAATCACCACATTTATTGTAATATTATTTAGTCTCAGTACCAATTTATTGTAAATAGACTCCCGCTTTCAATATTCAAATGAGATTGCTAAGCCTGCTCGAATTTCCCGCCACAGTAAGGCCTATTTTCCTGTACTACATACCCATGAATCACCTGACGCCGTGTTTGCTTCAATCGCATTTCCTATTGGCCATCGAATTCCTAGACCCCTCTAAACCGCAATTGCATTTTTAAAAGTGTGAAACCGGCGATCGGCGTCTGTCTGTCCACGGTCGGCGTCCATAACTCACGGTGTATTCCGTTTCTCGTATCTCGGGACATTAATTGCCCATTTTACCTCTCTTAAATGTATTTTTAGGCTATAGATTAATTATATCTGGCCTCCCTCTCCTCTATAGTACATTTAACTATATATACATTTTAATTTCCCCTTTTTGTTTGTGATTAAATTACTTAAATTGTGATCTAGTGCTTTCAGACTCTTCAAACCTCAAGACAGTGTGTGCGCGTCCGTGTATTACTTCTAGACTTTCCGTACGTTTTCACCGCGACTTCCGCGTATTAGTGAGCTCTTTGTGATTATGAACTTGGGTGCGTTGCGTTCTCCAAAATTCTACAAAACAGAAGCACTCGGTCTAAGGACTCCGCCATCCGCCATCGCTCCACCATAGACGACGCCGCTGCCATACTCTCCACCTTTGGATAATTGGACTCAAGGTACAACCTTAAAGTTTTGTGTGTGTTTTAATTAGACTCTAAAACTAATCTCATTTGCCCCTCACAAGACATTTTATTCCATCTCGGGACCTCAGTGCCCTTCAAATTGCAGATTCGCCATTTTCTCTAATTTAATTATTTTTCTCTTGAACTATTAATTAGTTCTGGTCCTTCGAGTTATTAATTATTTTCATTTTCACCCATTACGCCCCCAACACTATGGGAGAAAGTATGTGTTAGATTGCTGATGCCGTTTATTTTTTCTATTTCTACGCCAGTTGACTGAGTATAGAAGAACTAGCTTAACCACGGGCTTTGCCCCGTTTAACTTCATAAGTATTCGCATGGCTCAAGTCCGTGACACTAACCAATGCACCTAGTAAGACACCCCAACTCATAAAATATTAATTTAGACGCACTCTTACTGAAATTGCTGAAATGTATCATATTTATTGCTGTTTGGAGGAATTGCTCAAGCATCACCGATTAAACGTTGTCGGTAGAAAGTCTGCTAACGGAATAAACTAATAGCGGTGATTGGCTTACAGACTTGCGAACACACAAGAGTCCAACTGGCTTCCTCCCACGTCCACTAAGTGGTGCAGATTTAGGCAACATTGTATAAAGTGACAGCGTCATGACACGAAACAATTATAGAGCAAAGAACGGGAGGTTTAAAATACTACCGCACTACTTTAACTAGACATAACATAAAATTAAAACATTAGTATTAGTTTCATTTTCTTCCAGTCAAAATCCCTTTGGATTTTTTTCTAATTAAATTTATTTGTATAAACTATAAATATTCGTTACATGAAATTAGATTTTTCTGAAACCTACTGCTTGTAGATTAAAATGGCATTGTATATCACATGGCAAGTTTTAGCTTTGAATCAGGGCAGATTATAACGGATCCAAAATAAACAAAAAATATATATAAACAGCAACGTTTCAGTTTTGGAGGTGGATTATTTTACTCTCGCATTTCAAAACCACTTATTTTAGAAAATTACAAACCAGAGAAAATTGCATGAACTTTGTGAATTACAAGAGAAGAATATTGTCCATAACTGTCAAATCTTTAGTTAAACATTTTAAAATCCACTCACTTTACTTAGATAAATAGTATAAACCAAACTAAAAATAAAACAATCAATGGCCATGATTCGTGTTCTGGTGGGGTTGGCAGGCGTGGGTGTGGGGTTGACCATATGTTGGATTTTGGAGCAGGTATTCGGACGTCCACCTCCACCAGCTCCTTCCCTCGGTTACCTGCTCCAATAGATTGACACGACCTTCCCCCCCCCCCTACAACATCTGCGGGTGAAGGTGCTGCAGGGAGGGGAAAACGGAGCAGAGGTTAGAAATATGCAGCAACAAAATGAAGAGACATCATGTGAGATTATAAAAATCTCTTAAGATAAAGCGTCAACTTCCTTTATCTAGACTAGACTTCCTGCTAACAGTCGACCAACAGCTCATACAAGAACACATTCAGTAGTAATCAGAACAAAGCTACTGTAGAACATCACAAAACAAGTAACGGAATGGGGAAATTGAAAGAACTGAAACGAAACACTACTTACTTCTATGCTTCTACCTACTCGGAAAAAACAGTCGTTTGCCTATTCTGGCTGGACCGTGGAGACACCCAACCTTGACTAAACGAACCTAAATAAACCTATCATGAGCCTAAACAAAAGGAAGGTTCGAATTTTAAAATGGAATTGAAAGGTATAAAACACTAGACTTTGGAGATCCTAGAGCAAGAACTAAGAAACATTTTTCAATAAACATTTATTCATATTGGATCTTTATAAATTGTATTATATATGCATTTAGATATTTAGGGTATTTAAAGTTTGAGATTTATATTGAAAAGTGTAAAATAAAAACTTAAAGGGTGTGACAATTACAGTTTTGCAAGTCCATGACGTCATCGAATCAATTTAGATCATGAGCTTATGGCGTGCTTGAGTCATCTCCTAATACCAGCTTTAGCACTGGATGAATCACAAGAGAACATCTTTTAAACTATATAGATGATTCGTCAGAACAACAAGAGGCAGAAAGTATATGAACAACTCGCGCGAACTCTGTTTGCAGCGAGTATTAGATTTTCTCCCTCGAACCCTAGTAGTTGTTACCATTTCAATATATTTATACTGGATTCAAGAACATGTTATTCCTTAGTACTGTACCTTCTAATATTAAGGTCCCTTTTCTAAATACGCCCTCTATTCTATTGTTCCATGATTTCTTTTTATTCCCGCTCTTTGATTCAGTCTACTGTCATTATTTTTCATCTACTAAAAAAATTCCCCCGTCAAAAATGTTCCCTGAAACTTATTCATCAATCCACAGTGAGCCAATGGGGAGTGATTATTTGTACGGTCTGATAAGAGAATACAGAATAATAATTTTGTATGACTTTGTATTTTTGTTATTTTTTAAAATAATATGATACCGCCGCCACAGCAAACCTGCAGACTAAGCGAATTTCCATTTGCTTGATTGGATTTACACAAAAACGTCTCCTTCAAAATATCAAGTTTATTCCCTATTTAAAAATAATTAGTTTAACGAATACATGGGTTTGCTTGCTGCAACAGGAAGGGTATAAAAGTGTTTTTTGTTGTAAAATGTTAATACTGTACTGTAGTTTAACAAGAAATTAATATATTTTCCAAATTTGATCAATATATGTTAATAAACCAGCAAACTACAAGAGTTGACTTATTCTCCTTAAGAATAACATGGGAATTATAAATTTACAATTTTTTTAATTTTCTCCGTAACAATTAGGTGCATAATAACGCTCCAATGTACTAAATTATTCGTTTTATAAGCTCTACAAAATAGTTTGGAAAGAAATTGTGAAATTTTGTGTTTTTAGGGTTAAAAGTAGGAAACCCCTATTTTTACCCCATAAAACCCCCCATAAACCCCTGTTTCCATAGTCCAATCATGCTGGTTCGCGAACTCGTTCGAATAAATCTAGGTTTACACGTTTGTACCAAATTTTATCAAGATCGGATCATTTTTGCTCGAGTTATCGTGCTAACGGACATATGAATTTGAACGAATGGTGTTTTTGGCCTCTAGGGACCTTAAAACGAAAAAGTAAATCGATCCTGGGTCCAGGTCTTATTATGAGTACTACGGCAATAGCTTATTCCCTATATGGGAAATTCGCTAGAAAATTAATATGATTACCTAGGTGAGACCCATCGAAATGTACTGTTACTTTTAACTACGATTAATTAAATGATATTTTCATAATATTGGATGTTTAGCTTTGTTTAATTTATTTATATATTCTATCATCCATCTATACTATTATAAAATTGGGGTGGTGTCTGTTTGTCCAGCTTCCACGAGTAAAATACTAAACCGACACAGCCCAAATTAAGCACACAAAAATATTGTCCACATACCTAGGAATGTCATAGGACTATTCACTTCCCTGAGTTCCTCTCGGGCTACGCCCCTTGGATGTCCAAAGTTTTGAGGTGACGTTTTCAAAAGTAAATATTAATTGATCTCCATGGAAGCATAAGAAAATTTACAAACTTTGTTTACCTTTGCGTTGACATTTCCATGTAAACAATCAGAACTGCTAAATGCTTATTTCACAATTTCAGACAGCTGATCCAAACAAATGAAATGAAATATTTTACCTAACCCGCTATGTTAAACTTCCCTATCCCAAGCGTGATGTATACAACTTCCTTACTTCTCGAGTGATGTAAAGTTGAAAAAAACTCACTCGGTGATGTAATGAAACCCATTTAAATAACATTGAGTGCTTAGCTTAAAAAATATACCTCTATGGAGGCATCAGCGTTCAACGCTAGAAATCAGCTGTGCGCTTGAATGTTATTGTTATGCTTTAAAGTATTTTCCTAACCTAGCTTTTGTTTGTAAAATAACGTTACTGTTAGACGATGAGTGAAATGGATAATGAAAAATATTGTACGTAAACCCATGTATATTGTCGGGTCAGGTAAAATCTTGTACGATACACGTTGCGCAAGAACGTGTTTACATCTTTTAGGTGAATTATGCAACTCGCTTCCGCTCGTTGCACAACATTCACCTGCGTGATGTAAAAACGCTCTTACTACACTTGTAATGTAAATAGCTATTACACAACTATGATGTGGTGGGTTTATTTATGTAATGGATAATGGAAATAAAGAAAGACTAGTGTACCTGTTGCTCGAAATCGAGCAATTGCGAAGCATTACAGGCGACTCAAAGATTATGGAAATACTCACGATCCACACAACAGTTAGATATAATCAAAATCTTTTGTAAATATCTTATTTTTTTCAAAAAGCAGATCTTGTTTTTTTAATGTTTTTAGTGTAAAAGAAACGTTATTTCCATTTCTTCTACTTGGTTGTGTTCTATGACTTTTTCTATGTTTCCATTGTTTGCAAATCGGTTATTTCAATTATTGCTCAAGAAATGTAGCACAGTGTTAAATCAGTTTTATTTTTAGCCTATATCAAATTGTCCAGGATTTCTCGCTCTTTTCCATTACAATTATTACACCAACCCAAGTTTCGTCTACAGATGCAATATGCCAAAGAATATTACCTACGTACAATCTCCAAGAAGTGGGAAAAAAGGCCAAAACCAACCCATACAATAGATATAAGTTAACTCCATAAGAAATAATTTTAAAAATTACTGTGATTAGGATTTTCCACTGATTTGGTAATAGAACATTATATTGCAAAACATGACACGATGCAGAAGAAAATCAATTTTAAAATCAGAAAAATCCATTGCAAATACTGTACTTAATTTTGACAAATTCAATAAATCACAATTTAAATATTAACAGCTGTTGCATTAAAAAGTAGTGTAGAATTATGCATATGGTCGTAATGTAAACAAACCTGAAGAGGCAACTTTAAAGGCTTCTGGGGCAGAGCCCCAAGGGAATTTACCTCTTACCTCTTTTGATGGTTCATCTATAGACCAAGACCTTTCTTTAGAGACCCCTACCAAGTTTCTACGCCCAGCCGTTCTCTCAAATTAGCTGTGACAAAACCCCCGTTTTCCTCCATAAGAATAACATGGGATGGGAATTTAAAGGCCACGGGGGCAGAGCCCCAAGGGAATTTACCATGTTTCTCTTTTGATGGCTAATCTACAGACCAAGACCTTTCTTTGGACACCTCTACCGAGTTTCTACGCCAAGCCGTTCTCTCAAAATAGCTGTGACAAAGAAAAACAGTTTCAAATTAATATATAGACTAGTGTACCTGTTGCTCGAATTCGAGCAATTGCGAAGCATTACAGGCGACTCAAAGATTATGGAAATACTCACGATCTACACAACAGTTAGATATAATCAAAATCGTTTGTAAATATCATATCTTTTTTCAAAAAGCTTATCTTGTTTTTTTAGTGTTTTCTAAAAATTTTCCCTCTCATAGCCACGTTAGGTTGTCCATGACAACGATTATAAATTAAACAAAAATCATTTCTATTTCTTATACTTGGTTGTGTGCTATGGCTTTTTCTATGTTTCCATTGTTTGCAAATCGATTAGTTCAATGATTGCTCAAGAAATGTAGAACAGTGTTAATTCAGTTTTATTTTTAGCCCATATCAAATTGTCCAGGATTCCACGCTCTTTTCCATTGTAATAATTACACCAACCCAAGTTTCGTCTACAGATGCAATATGCCAACGAATATCACCTACGTACAATCTCCAAGAAGTGGTAAAAAAGGCAGAAACCAACCCATGCAATAGATATAGGTTAACTCCAAAAGAAATAATTTTAAGAGTTACTGTGATATTAGGATTTTCCACTGATTTGGTAATAGAACATTATATTGCTAAACATGAAACGATGCAGAAGAAAATCCAATTTAAAATCAGAAAAACCCATTGCAAATACTGTACTTCATTTTGACAAATTCAATAAATCACAATTTAAATATTAACAGCTGTTTCATTAAAAAGTAGTGTAGACTTATGCATATGGTCGTAATGTAAACAAATCTGAAGAGGCAACTTTAAAGGCTTCTGGGGCAGAGCCCCATGGGAATTTTTGATGGCTCATCTACAGACTAAGACCTTTCTTTAGAGACCCCTACCAAGTTTCTAAGCCCAGCCGTTCTCTCAAATTAGCTGTGACAAAAGCCCCGTTTTCCTCCATAAGAATAACATGGGATGGGAATTTAAAGGCCACTGGGGCAGAGCCCCAAGGGAATTCACCATGTTTCTCTTTTGATGGCTCATCTACAGACCAAGACCTTTCTTTAGACACCTCTACCGAGTTTCTACACCCAGCCGTTCTCTCAAAATAGCTATGACAAAGAAAAACAGTTTCAAATTAATAGATTCTATATCCGTTAGTTATCGAGAGTTGAAAAGACACTTTTAACCCGTGTGTGTGAAAAACTCATATTGCTACATTATTTAACAAACTAAGTTAGAAAAAATAGTTTCCAGTTATGAATAAATATAGTTATGCATGCTACACGTGCTTGTATTTATTAATTGACGAGGATAAAAAAACGACATGTTATTATCTTCAATTTATTACATTATATTATTTAATTAACTATTTTAATTGTTCATATCCTCACTAGTCAACTACACAATGGAAATATTACAAAACATTGATTCAATAGCAGATTTAAATAAAGTACGAGCTATTGTAAAAGAGGCCAGATTACAAAGGCAGACAGCCTGTTGCCCTGTTAGAGACGGCTCCAGGAATATTTTTTTTTGGTAGGCCTGACAAGGGTGAAGATGGAGTTTTATCGGGGGACGAGAAGTTTGAGGCAAAAGGGGCGAATATACAATTTTAATGTTTTTATGCTTTCCCTTTAATTACACAAGGCCTACCTAAATGTCTTTATCTATCTATATTACTTATTTAATACGCAAGCAGGATTTTTGTGACAATTACTCCTCCTAAACTACTTCACCGATTGACATGTTTTTGGTGTCATTGGAAAGAGCGTAACATGAAGTTGTGCAGGAAACTTTCTTTTTAGGTAAATAATTAGAGAGTGAGGCCCTGGGGCCCTTTAAAGTTTCGTATTTCTCCATAAGATTAACATGGGAAACAAAGATTGTTTTGAAACTCCAGCTGTTGTCAGAAAATATTAATATGTGTCTCCATGGAAGCTTGAGAAAATTCACAATGTTTACATTTGCTTTGACATTTAAATGTAAACAACCAGAACTGTCAAATGCCTATTTCAGACAGCTGATCCAAAAAAAAATAAAACAACTATGTGGTAGGGTTTATTTAATCTTAAACTTCATGATGGATTATTATAAATCTATTTCAATGATTATGAAACAGGTTATTCCCGTTGCTAAGCAAAAATTAATAATGAGAAGAGGAACATATGTTAATTGTAAACAGTCTATGTGTAAATTTTATTATCTATGTTGTATTAAAAATGTGTATAGTTTTGGATGTTGGTTTGTGTTCAACGATATAAGTTATTAGTTATCGACATTTGTTTTAAGGATTTGGCATATGAGTAAGCCTATGATAGATAACACCATTTCAGAGTTCTGCCAGTTTTTGCCTAACTCTGTCCTATAGAGTTTAAAGTAGCCTACACCTTATTGTCTACAAATTGGCTAAATGACTTAGGTACAGTACTTTATAAAAGCTGACAGCCTTTTATGTTGACATAAATTGTAGGCTTACCTTTTCCCGTCAATGGGCAGTTTTATTGTTAAAAATTAACCCTTTAAACTGGAATAGGACTGTTATGTGAATTGTGAGTATTTCCATTATATAGTTAATAATCTTTTAGTTGACTCTTTTCAAATCATCGGAAATTATGACTGTTATTAGTTTTTAAACAAGTTATTTGTTTATAAAACTCCTGTACTTATTTTCAATTGCTCAATTTCGAGCAACATGTACACTAGTTTATTTATAATTTTCCAAATTTTGGGTAGCCCCGGGCCTACCTGGCCTACCCTCTGGAGCCGCCCCTGTGGTAAATTTAAAAAAAAAACTGTTTTACAAAACAGAATGTATTTATTAGAAAATAAACGGTATCAGTAATCTGACACATACTTTCTCCCATTAGCTCGTCAACAACCGTTATCATGGGTGATGAGAGTAACTAAGATATTTAATAGATAAGATCACAAAAGTTGTATTAACTTTTGAACGGTAATTTTTAACAGGAATGAAGGGATGCACTATTTTGTTTAGAATTATAACAGAAGAGTTTCAATCAAAATCGGTTTTTGTTTCAAAAAATCATTTTTTCCGTTTTTAAATTGGTGTTTTATGAGAAAATAACATAAAGTTACAATAACTTTTGAATTATGATTTTTACAGCAATGGGGGGTTGCACTATGTTGTTTGGAATTATAAGGATTATCAATCACATACTAATTTCAATCTAAACAGGTTTCTTTCAAAAATACGATTTTCTCTTATTTTATGCGGGTTTTTAATGGGAAAATAACATAATTTACAATAACTTTTTAACAGTGAATTTTTACAGAAATGGGAGCTGAACCATTTTGATCAGAGTTTAGAGGGCTACAACATACAAAATGTTTATCAAAATCGTTCGGGCCATTTTTGAGAAAATTCGATTTTCCGTTATTTTATGGAAAAATCCCTATTAAAAATCAAAATTTCTAAAAAAATAAAAAAAATTCCTGGAGATACCATGGACTAGTACCTACATACCGAATTTCGCCAAAATCGGACTGCAGGTGTGGTCTGTAGCTCTGTACACATCCAGACACACACACACACACACAGACATCACTTCGAAAACCACTTTTTTGGGTTCAGGGGGACCCAAAACGGATATATCCATTCAAAACTCAAACTCGAAAATTTTGACGAAAACAATACTTTCTCCATATACTATGTATATAGAGGGAGAAAGTAAAAAATGGAAAAGATTTGAGGCAAAAGTACTATAGATAGAATTCAAGTCAGATGAAGAGAATGTTGATGAAGAATTTAAATACAGAGTTGACATGGGAGAACGATAAAGTAAAAGATCAGTTACAAATTAGAAATACACAAATAGAACCAGAATACCCCCGCTGCAGCAAACCTACCAACTAAGCGAATTCCATTTTTCTGAATTAATTTTTATTTAAATATATTTAAAAACATTAGGTTTGAGTACTTAGGTTAGTACTTTTTGACACAATTATTATACTGATATGCATAATCATTGGTCAAAGCTAGAAAGAAACATATCACATAAACAGACATAAACATTTATTAAAGAAACTCCCTTAGAAATCGTTACTCCATGTTTACTTTTTTCTTCAGTTTACCCGCAATCTATCCATCCTTCACCTTCATCAATCATCATCGTCTTGGGGTGGTGGGGATGTTAAAATTTGCGAAATGCGTGTTGTTATTTCTATAGATTAGCTTATTATCGGTTTTTCGTTTAGTTTAAAGTTGTAGTTGTACCGGTTTAGCAAAATTTTAAAGGAAGCGTTCCTATGATTTACACCATTTGAACAACATTCAGGTAAGCTTTAATATTTATTACTTACAAATAGCCGTCTGATAAGTAGCCTCTGTAGGCTAACCGTACTAATTTGGGTAAACTTGTTAGCAATGGAAGGGTTTTTGAGATGTTCATTCATTCTGGTCTTGAAAATTCGCATGCTGTTTTTTTTATATTAATTTTGCACATAGAACGAGAAATTGAGATAATTATTAAATCACAACGCCTTTAACAATTTATTTTTTTTATTTAGTTTTTGTTATCTGTAGGCCTAAATCTAACCTTAAAAAGCCCTACCTTCTCAACTTCATTTGGCCAAACCTAGTTGCACGAACAGCTTCATTAAACCTAACAAAAGCATGGGCTCATTACAGAAGTATAAAAAAATATTGTCTGTTAATTTGACAATTTCTTTAAAATTATAACGCAAAAACTTGGTTACAATTAAGTTAACTTAACTTATAACTTCAAATTTAGGGTAGGCCTACACTTTCATAGGCTATCTTTTGGCACAAACAACCGAATAAAAAAATCTAATTGGTTAGGTAAGGTTAACCTAACCTAACTAACCAAACGATATATTGAATTAAACAATCAAATAATCAATATTATTCATTCGGTTGTTTGTGTCAACAGATATGGAAGTGTAGGTACCGGTAACTTACCCAAATTTACACCTTTCTTGTACAAGTCCTTTGTAACTAGCCAAAGTAAATGTCGCAATTTAGCCACATGAAAAATTGGCTGGTTATACCGGTACTTAAAAAGCCTATTTTTGGCTTTTAAGTAGGCCTAACTCAAAAATAAGCACAACGTAAGTTGAACTTTTGCCTACTTTATGTAGGCCTAGAGGCCCATGCCAACACCCGTGTTATGTTAAAGTTATCAGGCTTAAAGTGTTAAGATTCATAACCATTGAAACTTTCAATTTGACTTAATGAGCACAATGAAGCTGCAGCTGTTCATTATGTTTGATATAGGCTGTGTTTTGTGACTGTTTGTTAGGTCTGGTAAGTTGGTAAGGCCTAATTTCCTATTTAAGTTATAACTGGGATTGTTTACTAAGCGGTAAAAGCCAGAAGAGCGGGTTTAAGTTAGGCTAACTTACGTTTTATCATTCTTTTTTAAGTTAATTGATAAATGATTTTATAATTTCCTTAGCTAAGTTCAATTAGTTAGGTTCTACTGTTTGCTGATGACATAAAGTTGTTCGCTGAAGTCAACTCTCACTCTGACTGTTAACTAGCCTACTTCAAGAAGCACTCGACAACGTCGTTAGTTGGTGTTTAATGAATGATATGTCAGCAAATCCTGCTAAAACAAAATGTAGGCCTGCCTATAACGTTCAGTAGAAAGAAGAACAACTTGGAAGCTGACTATTTCCTTGACGGGAACAGGGTGGAAAGGTGTGACAACATCAAGGACCTGGGCGTTCTGATTGATGCATCGTTTGATTTTGGACCACACATAAGTCATATGTACCAGGGCGTCACGCATGCTGGGATTGATCTCTAAAACGTCAAGACATGGGTTGAGTGCCAACTCCTCAACGATCCTGTTCAAGGCCTTAGTTCGTCAGCTGCTCGAGTACGCCTCTGTGGTCTGGTCGCCATACCTCCTCGGCCAAATCAACCATCTTGAATCAGTCCAGAGACGCTTCGTGAGACATATGGGTTGCCGCGCTGGGGTCAATTTAATGGACGTCCCAGTTGAGGCAATATCTGCAGCTTATGGTCTCCAAAGCTTGGAGTGTAGAAGAAGAGTTGCTGATGTTGCCTTCCTCATCAAGCTGCTAAACAACCAGATCAGCAGCCCTTTTCTGCTCGAGAGGATCAATCTGCACGATCCCATAAGCACCAGGCATCAACGCTTGTTTGAGCTGGACCATGCTTCGACCAGCTATCTACGCTTCTGCCCCATACCACGTCTGATGCGCTCCGGGAACGAACAAAATATGTTCGTCGGTCGACTTTTTCGCTTAGGTGGCTGTTAGGCGAGTGGCAGCAGAGGAGCGAGTCGAACAATAATAATTTCTTTTTGTTTTTTCTGTTATCGATATATAATGTATATTATCTCAAATCATTAGTATTGTTGTTAATTTAATTATTTAGCCCTATTATTGTTGTTCATTTCTTTTATTACTGTCACGCATTTCATTGTCTATTATTGTTATCAATATCGTTTTTATTATTGTTAATCTAGTCATAAGCACAAATATTCACTGTTGAAGCTGTCAAACTACTGATTATCTTTGTAAATTGGTGTATTGCCGTTGGTAAATAAATAAATTAATTAATTAACTTAGGTATCATAAGCTTAGTTAAATTGAAAATTTTCGCCTTTTTTATCTTGAGAGCTGAGGATCATTTCAGATTTGTGTTAGGCCTACATCAATGAAAAAGTAAACTTATGATAGAAATTCAACATTAGTTTAGTTGGGCCATGTTAGAAACAGAAACACCCTTACCGGTAAACAAAAAGTCTGCAGAACTCAAAATTAAGAAAACATTTCGAACACCCAGGAACTGTTTGACCATAACTCCAGTCTCGTTTCACACTATGCGGTTTTTGCTGTCTGGTAACCCGTAGCCTAGGCCTACTGTTTTATGGAATGTGTAACTTGCACGGTTACCGGTTGTACGGTGTGACCATACGGTGAGACAAATTTGTTTACAATGTCACAATAAACATAAACAGTGTCTAAAACAATGTAACAGGTGATCTATTTGCACTAATTGGTCCGGGCGCTTGTTTGACAAAAACTGTGCAGTGTGAAAGCTTGTATTTTAACTACATACATCACTCACAGCCACGGCGCGACAACCGTTGGCCGCTTAGTGGCAGTGGAAGCTCTTTTTGGTTAGGCTACATATGATTGTTTTTATAAATAATCTCACTGGCACTTAACTGTCATTTAAAATTAAGTAGGTAGCTGATCTGCAACAAAGTCGTCCTTAGGTAAACCAGCTAAACACCATTGTCTATTTCTGTGACAAGAGCTTGTACGTCACCCAGCCACTTGCATACGCTGACTGAAATGAGTCAAGCAGCGGCGGCGTCTTATAGAAGGAGGTGATGCTGCTAACATAGCTTAATAACATTTGAAAAGATCAAAGAATGTTCTTTATTAAAACGTTGGTGAAGTTACCTCTTACCTACTAATATATTTGTTGGATAGCAATATTTCTGTTGCTGACACTGCAGGCATATTTTTGTTGATAACTTTGATCATTCAACAAAATCCATATACCTTAAGTTAAGTGTTAAAATTCTAATATAACCAGAGGGCACACTCTAGTGTTAATTCATCTTTAAGGGGCCTCCTACTAAATGTAGGCTAATTTACGCTCTAAAACAAAATTTCTTGATAGGCTACTGTAGTTTGCTCTAGAATCAAGAATCAAGAAGTTTATTGGCCATTAAATACAATGTACAGGAATACATTAGCGTACAATAGGCTTCGTCAAATAGTTTTAGTACAAAAAATCTTAAGTTTCTAGTCTAAGTCTGAAATGTACATTTAAGGTATTCTTCAATGCTATAAAATGCTTTTTGCTTTAGCCAGTTTGAGATAGTTTCTTTGAATTTTACAAGAGGTAGATTTCTTACAACTAATGGTAACTTGTTAAATAACAAAAATTGCTGGTAACTGTGACTTCTAAATGATTTGTGTAGGCGAATGTAAGGTGTTACAAGATTATGTTTGTTTCTCGTGCTGTGTTCATGTTGATTACATTGTTCACTAAAATTAACTATATTTTCCTTAACATAAACCAGATTACAAAAAATATACATACATGGTAACGTCATTATTTTAAGACTAATAAAACTATCTGTACAATGTTCTTGATTGTTTTCTAAGCCTACTATGCAACGAATGACTTTCTTTTAATTAGATTTAAGTTAGTAAGGTTCTGGGTATGTGGTCAGCTTAGTTAGCCTATTTTGAAGCTAAAATATAAAATGTTTACCGACCATTACACTCTTTTAGGTCTACGATGGATGAATCCTGTGACCGAATACTGAAAGTGAAAAAAACCTGCAATATATCCCCTGGTGTAGTAGATTTGTCAGTTGTAGAGGATGAAAACTACATCAAAGGTGGCATTCTCTCAAGTAAGTGTTATAACTACAGTAGGTACCGTATCTAAAATGCATTTAATTCACCCTTTCACGCATAGTAAATTTGTGAAGTAGGTAACCTATTAAATCCATGTCACCTGCAGTATTGCTTGTTTTACGTGATTCTTAGTTAAATATAGTTTTTTACTCAACGATATATAACTGTAGGCACAGTAAGAGGTGGTTAAGAGAAATCTTAACAATGTATGGAAGTCTGATATGTTTATTTACCTATACATTTCTTTTCTTTTCCAGATAACACACAATGTTGGGTATCATGTGGACCACAGATCACAAACATAAACAGCAATGGATCCAAGAGAACAGGCTGGACCTTTGGCTGGGCTACCGGAGATAAAACTATCAGGGTTGGTTAAATAATATTCTGGTTTAAATTAATTTCTCCATAAGTAGCTGCAGTAAGCTGCACACTTTGCTATCTTACTTTAAGCTGAATTACAATAACAAGGAATAAAGAAATGTTTATTTTTTATGAATGGAGTTACTGTAGTTTACCTGATAAAGTTTGTGAACTTAAACTTCTTTGTGATTTCTTGTCCATCTACTCTCTGTTTAAGAGTCCCTATGACAAAATAGCTCAGTAGCCCATTATTTTTAAGTGTAACTTGTATAGGGAAAAGCCTAATAAAAATCTAGCTCTGTAAAAATCTTAAAAAGAGTCTCTTTACATTGCAACTCATATCTGATGGAGAAAAATTGAAAGCACCAGAATCCAAGGGAGGCGGTGGTCTGAGGAATGGTTTGTTATCGTGGTCCAAATTAAGTGAATGTTGATTTCACAAACATTCAACACTTTTCAGTCCTAAGGTAGGCCTACGCAAGATGCAGCAGCATAATAAAACAGGTACAAAGCACTACGGTAGCCAGAAGGACACTGGAATTTATATTTATGGCGTAGATATCATAGTTGTTACTTTTATGCTTTAAGTCTGAAAGTTACATAACTAATAATTTTAAAATATACAAGGCAAGGAGAATTTCAATGATGTTTCAATGTTTGAAGAGTGGTTTGTGTAGGTACATCATCATTTTATCTATCCGCAGGTGGTGTGTGTGGAGGAGTTGATCGGAAGCTCGACATCTAGTCCTATCTTGGTGGTTGGTTGTGAAAGTGACAATGGTGGCTCCCTATGCTTTTACCACTCAGGTTCCTCACGAATCCTGAAAGTGATCAACTTTCATGATAAGGTTTGTACCAAATAGCTGGTTTTTGTCTGGTAAAATTATAAGATCAAAATACGCCTATGTTTTTCTTCCATCAAAATAGGCCTAACTCTATTTAAAAATGCTATATAAATATTTTAGTTTTGCTTAACAAAATCATATCAATGATTAAGAAGTAAGCATACTACAAAAAACTACACACATTTAGGCTACTCCTATTACAACACTAAGCTAGCACATTTTGTTATTTTTAAGATAACATCAGTAGCTGTGGTCAGCAAGTCCAATGAGTCGCAAGACAATTTGTCTGATCTCCTAGAACCATGGAACGGAGTCGTAGCTGTTGGAACAAATGTCGGGAAAGTCTACTTGGTCGACGTTTGGTGGAAAACGCTTGAAAGATGTATGTTGGTTTGTTTATTTTTACCATCAGTGTTCAATTTTTAACCATCAATTTACGTTAGTAGCTGAGTGATAATAGATTTTGCCTGACACTGAAAAGGTGGCTGGTGTGGCCCTGAGTGAAGTCAGTGTATTTTAAGGTCGAAACTGAGCTCATCTGTCATGAAACATTGGTTTTTTTATATACCGGAAGTAGTCTAAAGAAACAATTGACCATACTGTAGTCAGTAACGAAGCTACACGGATGATCTTACTCTTTCCTTTCATTTATCCTATATACATCTGAAAATATTAACCTAGGGTAGCAAGCTGATCTAGTGGTAGAGTGAAAACCACTCAGGTGGTGAGTGATCATCTATAGAGAAAACCCCTCAATAGATATGTCCTATTTGTTTGCCAAAAGACTGTTTCCTAATTATTATAAAAAAACAGTCATGTGTTTTTAAAATTGTTTTGTCAACAACAAATAATAATTTAGTGTTGTTTGATGTCATGAAAAATAAAGAATATGGTTTGGTTTTCGTTCACCCCAAAGCAGAATGGTTCCTACGTGTCTGCAACGGCCTGTGAAAACCTCAAAATGTGTCAGCAAGCGCTAAAACTAAAAAGCTAAATAATGACTTATATACCGGTATATATATATATTCAGTATATATTCACTCTTTAGGGCTACTAGTAATATAGTTAAATAAAATAAGTAAATTTCAATAACTTGTATAGCCTACTTTTAAAACAAAATACCCCCGCCGCAGCAAACCTGCCGACTAAGCGAATTTCCATTTGTCTGAATTGATTTTCAGTTAAATATATTTTAATAACATTATGTTTAACGAGTACCTAGGTTTGCTGCTACAAGGGAACTAATAAAGTGTGTTTTTGAGTAAAATATTGATAGCTTAGTAGAAAATAAATAAATTTGCCAAGTTTGATCAAAATATATCCATAAACAAGCAAACTACAACATTTGACAATATTCTCCATAAGAATAACATGGGAATTTTAAATTAACAATTTTTTTAATTTTCTCCGTTACTAATAATCGAACAAAAAGACTTTTATATACTAAATTATTTGTTTTTTTAAGCTCTTTAAAAAGGTCTAAAGATAAATCGGGAAATTTTGTGTTCTGAAGGTCAAAAGTGAGAAAAACCAATTTTTACCCCATAAAACCCCCCGTAAAGCCCCGTTCCCATGATCCGATCGTGCTGGTTCGCGAACTCATTCAAGTTTATCCCGCTTTACACCTTTAAACCAAATTTCATCAAAATCGGACAAAAATTACTCAAGTTATCGCGTTCACGGACGTATATATATATATATATATATATAAGTCTATATATATATATATATATATATATATATACATATATAAAAATTTGAACGAATGGTGTTTTTGGCCTCTGGGGACATCAAAATGAAAAAGTAAATCGGTCCCGGGTCTAGGTCTTGCCGTGCCACCTACGGTAATAGCTACTTCCCTATAGGGAAATTCGCTAAAACTAAAAAACTATTAAGGGGTAGGCATAATCAGGTTATTTAAATTTATTTTTTTTTAAATACGTATATATATACACATACCTTAACAAGTGTTAACAAGGTCTTCAAAAGTAAAACTTTAAATGTACTATAGTTTCTTTATATAAACACACTAGGGATGGACGGGATTGAAATTTTAGTTCGGGACGAGATGGGACAGGATTTTTTTCTGTGCATAAAAAAAGTACTGTATTGCAGTTACCAAAAAAGACATACAAAATCAATTTTTACCATTTGTGGGACTGATCTATAAAAACCAAAAAATGTGTAACAATTTACAGGTACCTATAGAAACTTGTGACTCGCGGGTCACGGGGTGATCGTATGTAGAACTCACGGTCACGGCGCGATCGTCGTCATGACTCGCGGTCACGGCGCGATCGTCGGTATGACTCCGCGGTCACGGGGTTATCGTCGGTATGACTCCACGGTCACGGCGCGATCGTCGGTATGACTCCGCGGTCACGGGGTTATCGTCGGTATGACTCCACGGTCACGGCGCGATCGTCGGTATGACTCAACGGTCACGGCGCGATCGTCGGTATGACTCCGCGGTCACGGGGTTATCGTCGGTATGACTCCACGGTCATGGTGCGATCGTCGTCATGACTCGCGGTCACGGCGCGATCGTCGGTATGACTCGCGGTCTCGGCTCGATCGTCAGCATGACTCCGCCATCACGGCATGATCGTCGGTAGGACTCCGCGGTCACGGGGTTATCGTCGGTATGACTCCACGGTCACTGCGCGATCGTCGGTATGACTCCGCGGTCACGGGGTTATCGTCGGTATGACTCCACGGTCATGGTGCGATCGTCGTAATGACTCGCGGTCACGGCGCGATCGTCGGTATGACTCGCGGTCACGGCTCGATCGTCAGCATGACTCCGCCATCACGGCATGATCGTCAGTATGACTCCGCGGTCACGGCGCGATCGTCGGTAGGACTCTGCGGTCACGGCGCGATCGTCGGCAGGACTCCGCGGTCACGTCGTGATCGTCGGTATGACTCGCCATCATGGCATGACCGTCAGTATGACTCCGCGGTAACGGCGCGATCGTCGGTAGGACTCCGCAGTCAAGGCGCGATCGTCGGTATGACTCGCGGTCACGGCGTGATCGTCGGTATGACTCGTGGTCACAGCGTGATCGTTGGTAGGACTTCGCGGTCACGGCGCGATCGTCGTTATGACTCCGCGGTCACGGCGTGACTGTCGGTATGACTCCGCGGTCACAGCCCGATCGTCGTTATGACTCGCGGTCACGGTGCGATCGTCGGTCCAATAATCGCGGCCACGGCGCGATCGTCGTTATGACTCCGTAAATGTGTCCGCAGGCCCGCGTTTCTCGGCGTTTCGTGTCCGCGACAATGTCGCAGCGTCGCTCGTTGTTCTGCTTTGGGGTTCGTTCACATTTATTTTTGTCATTTCTGATATTTTATATTAACTGATCGTCAGTGATATCGAGTTGATCGAATCACGCATATTGATGATTTCAGTCATACCATCTTAATTTAGGCCTACCCAAGGGATGTCCTCCTGTATGTAGCCTACGACCTCACAAACCTCCTTCAGGCTTGTGCCTTCCTGTCTCGTAAGTACATGACTTAACCAACTAATTCTTTTGGCTTCTTCTATAAGCGCTATTATATCAGTCTCTTTATACTTGTATTAGGGCAAGCAGCTCTCTATTTCCCTTATGCGCCACAAACCTTTTTCATAAACTGGGCCGAATATATTTTTAAACACCATCAACCACCCTTCATTTCTTTGAAGAGGATCCATGTTTTACTTCCATACAATCATTACCACTAGCTAAAAATAATCATCTTCAAACTGTTGTGTACGAAGCTAGACTGTTAGCTAGAGCTGTCAGTGGGTTATGGCCAGTACATTTTTGGCTTTATCTGTTCAAGATTTTGCATTAGGCCTATGTATTAAAAAAATGTAATTTTGCAGGCATTGGTGACTTCAGGCACAAAGTCTACGATGAACAAAGGCCAAGTAAGCTTGTTGAAGTTACCATTACAGACTTGGAAAATGACTTTGACTGTAGAACAAGCAGCATTCGACATGGAAGCTCAACACTTGCTCTCTGGCTTAACGGTAAGTAGGCTAGTTTTTGAAATGAAAATGTCAATGGAAAAAAGATCAACCATATCTTAAAAGAGAAAATATCAATTGTTGTGCTTCTTTAAATTGTAATTAAGGCTGGAAAAAAATATCGTACCGTCCTCTAATAAGGTAATTGAAAATATACCAGAAAATATCTTATGAAAAACCTAACCAATATAGTTAACAGTAGTCATGTTCATCTGGGGATACTAAGAAGTATAGGCCTACCTTGATTATAACTGCTGCTACTGTGTTGATATGTAGAAGTGACGTTTGAGCGGAGCAGGATAAATGCTCACCCAGGTCTACACAACATCCTCGGCCGCATGCCTCTAGAATTCCTCTCCGTGTCTGTACTCAAGTACTTCCCCCAGATCTCCACACTGGCCGTCGGCTACAACACCAGCTGCTTCCAACTGTGGGAACTCTCTACCCTTACTCTGCTGTGAGTATACAGAGTGTATTTTTGTTCATATTGTTATTTTAATACTTTTATCAACATTTGTGGGTTTTTGTTAGCTTTGCGAATTTTTGAAATATTTTACACGTTTTTTAATACACTTAGTCCCCAGAATTCCAACTTACTTGGCAGTCCTAAACCGCAATGAATGAGTCATCGGCCGATACTTGTTGAATATTAGAATTTAGTCTTTTGTGACAGGAGTCTTGTATCTTTACAATCGTAGTGTCAGTAAAAACGTTACTGTGCTTGTACTTTGTTTAATTCTTTAACTCTATTTTATTATTTTTTAACCCTTATACTGTTTTTAATATTATGCTCAAAACTTTATTTCAGCACTTTTTTAACCCTGTGACTGTTTTCAACTATTTTATTTAATCAAACTTTTCTATTGTAATTTGCTTTTTACACGTTTATACATAGTAACGACACATCAAAGGTAAAGGTAGTGTGTCACGTATCAAGTAAAGCCAGTAGGCTACACAAGAATGAACGGTACTGTTTCATTTTAACTAGCAGGATGTGGTCATGAACCAGGCATTGCTGCCTTGGTTTTAGGCCTACAAGTCTGTTGCGCACCTGACTCGCCACTGAGCACAGGTTATGTTCCACACCAGACCTAACCTAACCTAGCCAGTCTAGTCTGATATAAGTGTGATGTTGCCAGATACACCTCTGCTCTGTTGGAAGCCATGCTACCAGTGTTCTCCTTCAGTCTGTTAGAGCCCTCGGACGATCCGAGGTACGTTTGTTATCTGTGGTCACTTCACCACTCGGTGGACGAAGACAACATTCCGTTTGGGGGCATGTACATCATCAGTTACCATGAGAAACACCTGAAACCACACAGCAGCCAGTACTTTTATGAAGTGAGTGGAGAGTTTTATCAGTATCAGTTTGCAGTAGATGTTTGTTTTTAGTAGTTTAAAAACAGTTAGTGAATGATGATAAGCCTTTTAGTGAAAAGTTTATTGGGATAGGTGCACCTCTTACTCAAAGTCTCTCAAACTGTTTGGACTTTTTCTCCATTTAGACAAAATCGTAAAATTTCTATCCAACTGCTTGTCTAAGATAATTTAAAATTCTAAATAATCTGGTCTTGAACAGCACCAATTTGTTACCATTACTAGATTATTATTTATGTTTCTTTTTCAGATGGAAAAACCTACTTTACTAGAAAGTATCTTCTGAAAACCATTTTGTCATCTTGGTTTAATAATAATATCCTATTTTCATTTTCTTTTACCACAGGGCTTTGCCTCCTGTTCAATACGCTATCAGCTTGACTTGGGCGCAGATATGACAGATGTTGATATTGCCAGTGGACGAATCATCTCTTGCCAGTCCATTCACAGATCGACATCAAAGTCTTCATCTCTATGGACGAACGCTGAATCAGAAGGTAATACAAAAGTCTGTCAGAGGTTTTGGCTAATTTGTCACTTGCACGTTTAAACATCACAGAATTTGCTTAGTAGTTCATGCAAATAGACAAGGTCTATACAAGTATGCTAAACATTTAACCTTAAATTGAGTGACAACACCTTTCTAGTAAAAAATACTATACCTTATACTATTGTATTGATTTTTGTCTCTTTCAATTACTGTAAGTCCTTAAAGTCTAATTTCCTAAGATAACCTATCCAAACCCCCTATTAAAAAAAATATCAGCAATCAACCATATGGCTTTTTATAAACTTTTTGTTTGTTTACAGAATCTGGTGGAGAGGAGAGTACAGCAAGTCTGTTGTCAATCGCGTGGGAAGTGTGGTCACCCAACCTACTCAGCGTTCACCGCAAGCTGACACTGTTTGACCTGAATCAGTGGTATCGCGAATACATGCCCACGTCATCGGACATGGAATACACACAATTTATGGCCCACTTCTGTCTTCCTGATGGTCAGTTACTAGACGTCAAGGTCATCCCAAGCTCTGTCAAACAGTTCCAAGCACTACAGCCGCTTGATGAACATTTCTACCCTGTAGCCACCTCGTTTGGTGAGTGTTCACAGTAAAAGTATGAACAAGCTGATACTTTTAAGTTTCAATGTTTATCTTATCTATTGATCCGTCTGGTATTATATGTTTTTTACCAAATGTTACAGCTGATGGTGTGTTTGGTAAATAATTGCATTATAATTGTGTATCAAATAAACATTTTTTTATTTATTTGAAATTTCATATAAGTCACTTACGTATTCAAGTAAGTTATTTAGGCCCACCATATTTTGGGTCCCTTGAGCTGGACTAATACTATTGATAGCTTCAAGTATTGGACAACCAAGTGTTCTTAACAAGAAAATTCACTTATTCAGGGCATCCATTGTATAAAAAATAGCTTATTTTAGCTTGGTTTTTGTCTCATCTTCCCTATGATCAGCCGTTATTGAGTGATAGTGTTTGAAAGTTTGCATTGAAGCCAATCCCAAAGAGCTTCGCTTTGCTCCGCTCTATAAACCAGTTGTGTTTTCTAAAATATTCATCTAAGTATATTCTTTTTGAAAAATATTTTTGTTCATTGCACATTTTTTGCTATTGAAACATTCATCTTGTAAACTCTGCTTATCAAAATATTCTGACGTGTTGTTTTCCTCAGGTTCTATTGTAAATTGAAAGACTGCAGTATTGATTGTTGTGTAGATTGCCTGGTGTTGCATCAGAGTCAGGTGATGGTATGTAGCCACGTTGGTGTACAGCAGCAGGCCTTGGAGTCACTGACGGCGGCCGGTCCTAGTGGTCTACTGCTGCCTGCCTGCCTTTACAAGCAGTGCACCCAAGCCGGCCTCAGACCTCTGCTGGTCGACATAGGCAGTCCTACCAAACTACAGAGTGTGAGTTGGACAAATGTATACCTACATTATGTTAAGTATTAATTACAGTTAATTTTTTTTTAATTTAGACTACTGAAATTTTTCAAAAAGGTTTTGAGTAGGCCATTTAATAGAGTTTTAATTTGTTAGTCAAGCAGATATTTATATTTGGAAAAAAAACTTCAAACAGTTAGGGTAATACCTAGTTGTTTGGGTTACCATAAATTGGGTACGAATATTCTCAATGTTGATGCACTAATGATATTTCCAGTATATTACAGTTCGGCCAAAGTTTCTGTGTGTGCGGCTAGAACTGGTCGGGCCTTGGTAATAATGTTGGCGGGGATACTTTTGTGAAAAAATTTGTGTCTTGCTACTCAGGGTGACTCACTCACCCTACCCCTAGGTCTGCCAATAACCGGCACCCGTATGTTTTAGCGTGGCTAGTATAAACCCGTCCAGGCACACAGAATCATTGGCCAGACTGTACTATTCTTTTTCAGAAGTCTTGTAATTCTTGGCATGTTTAGGTTTTTTTCTCGTAAGGGTGTATGCAGGCTATACTCAATGCTTGGTTGTTTGTGTTGCAGAGTGACCAGAGAGCGTACCTGTTGTGTGTGGCGTTGGAGCATGAGTTGACACAGTACTTGCGACAGTGCGTCGCACACTGGGCGGACGGCAGTCACGCAGTCGCAGGCTGTACATTGCCCAGTTTGTTAGGCTGGGCTTGGGATCGGGTGCAGCGATACAAGAAGTGGCTCGATAGGCTTTGTGAGTATGAAGCGCTGGCATTGATGCTTTTGATAAAATTTTGTATGTAAAAAGTTATTGAGACATCAATTGTTTTTTTAGCAAACCTGAACCACTACTTAGCCACAAAGGTAAACATTGTTTTCTTAGAGTGATGATCATATAATAACTAGGTCTGCAAAACAAGAAAACTAAATTCTATGTATAAGCACTAAGCAGCATTATAAAAAATATTATTAATAAATGTAATAAAAAATTCCAAGGCGTTAAAACACACAAAGCTTAAAAATACATTCTACTGGTTACAGGTGTACCCCTGTTCGACTACTCAGGCACTGCATTGGATACCAATGATTTAGGCATCTTCCATCACATGATCTGTCAGTTCCACAGACTTAGAGACCTGTTCGGCTTGGTCCTAGAGAAATACAGCAATTGTATCATCAAAGGTTAGTGTAACAAATAGCAACCTAAAGGAAATAAAAACATATTTGTTTGGATTAACCTGTCTCTTAAAATACATACTGGGAAACCCTGGACACTGTGATTTTATTACTTGCTCAACTTATATTGCTTTACGATTGGAAAATTCATAGTCAGAGTAGACTTGGCGATTAGAGCACATACTTTTATTTCATGAGCATTGTAGGCTAGTATCTTGTGTCGCACGATTCTGGTGAATCCATAGACACTTTGAGTAGTCTAAGCTAAAACCAGTAGTGTTTTTCATGATATCGCTTTTTTCACAGTATTGTTTTTTAATAAAAGGTTTTTATGGTTCCAGGAAACTTTGAGCAACAGTACACCGTCATCAACTTGGTTTCAGCTTTTTATGACTCGATTTTCTGGTGCATTCAGAATAAGGTGCTTCCTGAAGTCAATGCTAATGAATCCAGCATCAATGGCTGTATTCCTTACTTTACTGATAAAATCATCAACGCTACTATTACAAGGTGAGTCTTTGTCAACAAAAAAGAGCCATAAAAATTATTCTTAAACTAAATTATGATCAATCAGCCAAAGAGGAACACTTTGTAAATCTTAAAATCCTTACAGTTTATGGACAATACATCTATGACTGAATACTAATTTATAAAAATGAGGCAGTAAGTTCTAAATCGCCCATTTGCCACAAGTATAAGACATAAAAATGAAATAATCCCAACTCATCATAGATTACAGTTTTACGGAAAAAACAACATATTCGGGAAAGAAATTCTTTATGTATACCAAAAAAGATAAATTCTGAAAATATATTGAGAAATGTATTAGAAATGAATTTATAAATTTATATATTTATTTATTTATTTATGAATTTATATATTGAGAAATGTTAGCTTAGGTGTAATTGATTGACACTATATGTATCTATGTGCATGTAATACATAAAGAAGTTTTGATTTAATTTGATTATATTATGACTTTTATTTTAATTGTTAATTTTAGGTTTATGTTAAACTCAGTAGTCCAAATCAGGAGAGAGAAGGAAAAATGGAACTTGACAATATATTTATATGCCAGTTTAGAATTAGGCCTAGCCTAATTTTATTAGGGATGGACGGGATTGAATTTTTAGTTCGGGACGGGACGGGACGGGATTTTTATTTCCTTCCCGATTTTCGGGACGGGACGGGACGGGATTTTTTCTGTGCATAAAAAGAAAGTACTGTATTGCAGTTACCAAAAAAGACATACGAAATCAATTTTTACCATTTGTGGCACTGATCTATAAAAACCAAAAAATGGGTAACAATTTACAGGTACCTATAGAAACTTGTGACTCGCGGGTCACGGGGTGATCGTCTGTATGACTCACGGTCACGGCACGATCGTCGTCATGACTCGCGGTCACGGTGCGATCGTCGGTATGACTTCGCGGTCACGGGGTTATCGTCGGTATGACTCCACGGTCACGGCGCGATCGTCGTCATGACTCGCGGTCACGGCGCGATCGTCGGTATGACTCGCGGTCACGGCGCGATCGTCGGTATGACTCCGCGGTCACGGAGTTATCGTCGGTATGACTCCACGGTCACGGCGCGATCGTCGTCATGACTCGCGGTCACGGCACGATCGTCGGTATGACTCGCGGTCACGGCGCGATCGTCGGTATGACTCCGCGGTCACGGAGTTATGGTCGGTATGACTCCACGGTCACGGCACGATCGTCGACATGACTCGGGGTCACGGCGTGATCGTCGTCATGACTCGCGGTCACGGCGTGATCGTCGTCATGACTCGCGGTCACGGCGCGATCGTCGTCATGACTCGCGGTCACGGGGTTATTGTCAGTATGACTCCACGGTCACGGCGCGACCGTCGTCATGACTCGCGGTCACGGCGCAATCGTCAGTATGACTCCACGGTCACGGCGCGATCGTCGTCATGACTCGCGGTCACGGGGTTATTGTCAGTATGACTCCACGGTCACGGCGCGATCGTCGTCATGACTCGCGGTCACGGCACGATCGTCGGTATGACTCCACGGTCACGGCGCGATCGTCGTCATGACTCGCGGTCACGGCACGATCGTCGGTATGACTTCGCGGTCACGGGGTTATCGTCGGTATGACTCCACGGTCAGGGCGTGATCGTCGTCATGACTCGCGGTCACGGCACGATCGTCGGTATGACTCGCGGTCACGGCGTGATCGTCGTCATGACTCGCGGTCAAGGCGCGATGGTCGTCATGACTCGCGGTCACGGGGTTATTGTCAGTATGACTCCACGGTCACGGCGCGATCGTCGTCATGACTCGCGGTCACGGGGTTATTGTCAGTATGACTCCACGGTCACGGCGCGATCGTCGTCATGACTCGCGGTCACGGGGTTATCGTCGGTATGACTCCACGGTCACGGCGCGATCGTCGTCATGACTCGCGGTCACGGCACGATCGTCGGTATGACTCGCGGTCACGGCGCGATCGTCGGTATGACTCCGCGGTCACGGAGTTATCGTCGTTTTGACTCCACGGTCACGGCACGATCGTCGTCATGACTCGCGGTCACGGCGTGATCGTCGTCATGACTCGCGGTCACGGCGCGATCGTCGTCATGACTCGCGGTCACGGGGTCATTGTCAGTATGACTCCACGGTCACGGCGCGATCGTCGTCATGACTCGTGGTCACGGCACGATCGTCGTCATGACTCGCGGTCACGGCGTGATCGTCGTCATGATTTGCGGTCACGGCGCGATCGTCGTCATGACTCGCGGTCACGGCGCAATCGTCAGTATGACTCGCGGTCACGGCGCGGTCGTCGCTAGGACTCCGCGGTCACGGCGTAATCGTCGAAATGACTTCGTCTCCTGCGTTCGCGGACCTATCGCTCGCAATAACGGCGTTATCGGCACTCGCGAAGCGGAAAAATCGCCGACGATCGGACCAAATCCCGTCCCGAAAAATTCCCGAGTAAAATGTAATCCCGTCCCGATAATCGGGAATATTTTTTTCCCGAAAAATTCCCGAAATTTCGGGACCCGTCCATCCCTAAATTTTATGTATACCAAAAAAGATAAATTCTGAAAATATATTGAGAAATGTATTAGAAATGAATTTATAAATTTATATATTTATTTATTTATGAATTTATATATTGAGAAATGTTAGCTTAGGTGTAATTGATTGACACTATATGTATCAATGTGCACATGTGCTGGGCATAAAGAACTTTTGATTTGATTTGATTATGACTTTTATTTTAATTGTTAATTTTAGGTATATGTTAAACTCAGTAGTCCAAATCAGGAGAGAGAAGGAAAAAAGGAACTTGACAATATATTTATATGCCAGTTTAGAATTAGGCCTAGCCTACTTGTATAAAGAATGTATTGTATCTATTATATGTCAAAATGTTTTATTTAAAGAGCTGCACTAAGTGTAATTCATAAGAAATCAATCTTTTGCAAATTGAAATTGTCTATTCATCTCATGAGATATTTATTGCATACAGATAGTGAGTGAGAGATTCGCCTTTATTTAAAACCTGACCTTAAGTAGGGTCTAAACCAAAACACAAAGCACTGGGAAATAAGCACTCCATTGTCTTATTTTTTCAGGATTCGATTAACTTTGGTATTTCTTTAATCTTTGGGATAGAAATAAAACGATGGGGGAAGAAGATGATGGTTTCTCCGCGAATAATGTTAAATTTATATAAAAAATGTGTAGGAGGAAATAACCAATATTTTGAAATCACTCAAAATCCATAGGCACCAAGTTACAAGAATTGTTAATTCTTTGACACCACCAGTGTTGAAGGTTTTTATGATTCAAGAACCAAACTTGTCAATCGTAACCACTGCATAGTTACTACACAATTTGTTCACTTGTATTACTAGAAACTAAATTAACATCATCACTTGATAGACATGTGCTTGATGTACAGACGAGCAGAGCTCCATCAGCTGGCCAAGGCTTTGCAAGATCCGTCCCCCGCCGGACTGCTGCTGATTGACGCAGTGATTGCCCAGGAGGCGGGGGCTAAGGTCACTGATCAGTGGGAGAGGGAGGGGAGCTCCGCCACTCTGGGCAAGTATCCGCCAGCCTCCGTACAGAGTCTGCTGCGCACGTACCTCATACGCAACGTGTCCTCCGACGTCAAACACTTCATCGTCACCTACTTCTTGCTGGACATCGCTCACGTTGTCTGCTCCCTAGGGTAGGTCTATGTGGTGAACCCCAACAAACAACATAACTTATCAATTCCACGTTCACCGTGCAGAATATGTCTTTTATTAGACATGCCACGAATATTATCTCTTTGTTCCATGTAGGTTGCGTCAAATATCCTTGCAACTCTCGTGAAAGTGCTAAAAAGAACGTTTGACTTATTTCTGTACCTGCTTTTTGTTAAGACCGATTGGTACTTTGACTTTAAAATTTAGATTTTGTCTCTGATGTAGTCAAAAGTAATTTAAAAAGTAAAGGAGTGTTTTAAGGGTTCTGGTACTACATGGTGAGTTAAGATTAGAGTAGACTGATTTGTGTTCCAAATGCATTCTACACACAAGTAAACTGAAACAGAGGACAATTAATTGAACTGTAGTGAAAACCGTATTAGCGTAGCTGACCCACTCCATGTTTAAATCTATGTGAACTGTTTTAAACACATTGATTTTCTTTTCTTTATTTTGCTTTTTTAATAAATTTTGGTTGTTTAAACTTAATTATAGTACTCTGTGACAGCTTTAGATGTGCAAAAATAATGTGGTGGTGTCTCTATTTATTGCTCTCAGACTATACAAAAAAAGAAGAAGATTTTTAGGGTCTTACCTGAATTCAAGGAACAGTCCATCCCACATTATAGATTAATATTTCAACTAACAACAATTGTAGGAAAATTATGTATGTATGTTATAGGGCCAGTGAATCCATAAGACACAACTTGCTGAAATTCCCAACTGACTTTGGGCTAACCGAGAGTCAAAGCAAGATAGTGGAAGCCTTCTGGTATCTTGACCACAAGCAATATAAGGTTAGACAAGTTTCACATTTGATCTCAATCATATACACTTATTGTTGATTTATTTGAGTAATTTTAGTCTAAGTGTTAAGGGACCTTTTAAGTTGGTTGATATCCACAAAAAACTTCTAGACTGTTAAATTGTCAATTTATTTGATCAAAACAAAGTAGAATAAAGGTGAGGAGATTAATTAATAATGAGATAATTGGCTTTGGATTTAATGAAAATAACTACAATAGAGTCACGATTTTAATTACTCCCAACAACATTACGATACTGATGTAGGCCTACTGTAAGTTTTTAACCAAGCTAAAAATCTTTTAGCGACCATTCAAAAGAATTTCTTTTTGCGCCCATTAAGAATTGATAAATGTTTAAATTTAGTTAAATATTTTAATTTGATTGCCATTATTATGTTACAGTCAGGTGTGGACCTGCTGCTAGACAGTTGTGTGTACAAGGAAGATCTGCAGGTGTACCAACATCGCACAGTGTTGTGTCTGTTGGCAGCAGTGGGAGAATATAAACTGGCTCTACATTACTTCACCACACGCAGACGGACGCCCACCGAGCCCCAGGACATCAGGTTACAACACAGTTACTTTACAAATGCACAGTGACATAACAACTTAGGTTGTAAAGGATTGTAAAGCTGGCTTTATACAGCTTCAAAATTAGTACCTATTGTTTTTACAGATAATTATATTTTGTCTGATAGAATTTGAATTTGGCCCTAATGGTGCATTTTTTTTAATTGCTCCCAAGTGAGCTGCTTCAAATTTGTTTCCCTAACCTAAACACAAATTAATTCCTACTAGGGGCCACATAAAGGTTCTTTTAGTATTTTACTCTTTCCTATCCTTTATTTATTTGCGTTAAATGTTAAAACTGCAATTGATCAGACTTTAAAATATGTTCCCAGAATGGAAATGACACTACTCTTGGTCAACGACCTTATTCATGAGGCGTTCCAATTCCAAAGGCATCACCAATCAATGTCGGCTGAGTTGCTGGACCAATTTTTCAAAGGTATGAATTTAAAATGCTTGATTCTGTTTTGTGGCAAATGTGTTGTTTGTATTTAATTTGTGTTTATTTAACCTCACATATATAACTAGTGAAATGTTTTATAAGTGTTTACAAGATACTTTACTAATGAAGAAATAACATACGCTTTTAAGAAAAAAGTGATCCAAATCTTCTATGGATAGGCCATGGAAGAAACACATCCCTCTTGCTCCAAAGTTCAAGACACTATACAGTTTGCTAGCAACATACCAACTTATTACAAGTTTCATCAAACTATGCAATTTTTAACTACACTGATAGTTAGCACCTCTAGGGATGACAAAGTATGCTACTGTTTTTATTTGGTACAGAATAAAAACAAATTAATGTGTTGTACACACCTACATGACTGCACTATCGATGTCACAACGAATGAATCTTTGAAGTGGGATGTTTTATATAGTTGCCTCCTTCAATTCTGCAACTTAAAGTTTTATTTTTTAAAGTTTGTAGATACTTTTCTGATAGTTTCCATTACACATTACAGGCTGTGTGAAAATGAACAAGCTGAATGTCATATTCAAGTTGGCACTGACCCCTTCTGAAGAAGAGGCCTTTATGACCTTCTTGCAAAAAACATCCCATCCAAAGGCAGATGACTTGCGAGTATTCTATTTGTTATCGAGGTCAAGGTGAGTTATTTTATGGTTTTCATGACTTTTTCTTATTATTTTCAAAAGTTTTTTTTTTTATAACATAGATTTACAAGATAGCTATCCAAAATTTATTTTTTTTACAGAACCTGCAGTCCAAACTATTTTACTATGGTTCAGAAACAAGTAGTAGGCTATTTACAGTTTTTCATTTTTTCCTAATTTAATACCTGCCGGTAATACATAAAAAAAGGCAAACGGAAAATCTGTTAATCTAGAGATAATACTATGCAAAAATACAAACCAATTTTTAACTAAAACAACTTGAATCAATGATTTTTTCCTTTGGTTACTTGAAAAAACATGCCCCTATATATTTCAAATATGAGCAAATGGAATTAGCATAAGTTGATAAAAGACCTTTAACTGCTTATTGTAGCTAATTTTGATATATTTTTTATGTTAATTAATGTAAATATTTCAATTTATTTTAGTAATTTAAATTTAACTAGTGGTCGTCCTGTGGTCGAAACTCGACCAAAAATAATTAATGTACAGACTTCTCTATTTTCTCCCCACACTGTAAATAAAACATGTGATTGGGATTTCTTCCATTTGTTTTGATTTTCTGTTTACATGTTGTTGTTATTTCGTCACCATCATGGCAACGCAGTTGGTCCATGTTAATTTTTTGAAGTTTTCAAATTAGTTTTTTGTGCTTATTTTTTAGCCTATTTTAATTTATAAAGGGATTCTGCACATCTACAGGCAAATATCTTTCTAACAGTATGCGTAGATTTCCCCTGCGATGCACACAAGCTGAGAAAAAAGGTTTTAAAGAAACATGCTTGCCTATTAATATATAGATAGATTGGTTCACTCTAGCTATTTATTTAGGTTATTTTTATTCCTAAACTAATTAAAGTTATTTCTATACTGATCAACATACTTTATAGAACTGTTAGAATTCGATAATTTTAGCAATTTTTGTTGTGTCTTACATTGACTCTGAGGTTTACTGACATTGGTCATTGGTCGTTGTCAAAAGCTAAGATGTATCTTCATCAAACCCATTTTTTTACCTGCTCAACAAATATTTATAAATAAAAATATCAAGTTGTAAAACTTTATCTGGCTCAAGTGAGTTCTTTACTAAAATATTCCCATCCACGTTTGTCCAGGTATGTGGAAGCTATAGATGTGAATGAGAAGCTGCACAGTGCTCTCGGTGTACGGCGGGGCATGGGGCTATCTCCTGCTCCTGCTGCCCGCAAGACTTTTGGTACACGGGGCAACAGCGGGGGGCCTACAACAAAAACTGTGACCACTAGAGACATGATTATCAACTCCGTGACTAAGGGTCTTCCCTCCATCACGCGTGACTTGGCTGACTACTGTCATAGAGAGAAGCACTGCTCATGGACACGCAGTAAGTTTACGTGTGCAAAGCAGCAAAGATTTTTCAATTCGATACAACGATTTGATTAAAAAAGTTTGATTTGAATCTATGTCTTTCGATTTGAAACATTATCTATATATATAAAGCTCAAATACCACTTACTTACTCATCACGAAATCTCAGAAACCATAAGACCTAGGAACCTGAAACTTGGCAGGCATCTTCCTTTTGGGTAGAAGTAGATGCTCACTAAGAAAGGATTTTACCCCCCGACCTCTGGGCTCCGCCCCAGTGGCTCTGGAGTTTCCCATGTTAACCTTATGAGTACTCATATTTAAATGGAATTAATGAATCTTAACAGCTGTTTCAATAAAACAAGTTGGTTCTGTTCTATGATGTTCAATAGCATTAAAGTTACAAGGATTACCAACAGGGTGCAACACTATTATTACTTTTACATTTATGACAACAGCTAATTTGCAACCTAAAAGTGAGTGAGCGTAGCGAACGAACTTCAACCAAAAAGTGAGTGAGCGTAGCGAACAAACTTCAACCAAAAAGTGAGTGAGCGTAGCGAACAAACTTCAACCAGGACGTCAGGTCATGATTGAGCCATGCGAACGAGATCATCTTGAAAATTAGGAAGTTAAACGGGGCAAAGCCCGCGGGTTACAGCTAGTTAATTATATAGGTGAAAATAATTATTTTCAATCAAGTGGTAGAAAAGTCTGTATAACTGGAAATTTCAGTTAAACTTAATTGCTTGTCTATTTCATAATTTGTATGTGCAGCATCTTATTGTCAAGCATCACCTAGGGCCTTTATTATGTTATTGATTTTACAACTAAAGATACGTTTCGGTGTGAACAAATAAAAACCTTCATAAAATTTACCAACCTTTCAATTGGTTCACACCATTAGAATAAACTTACTAACTACAAGATAACTCTTTATTGACACAGTTCAGGTAAGTTCACTTGAAAAGTTTTGGACAAGCTGCAAGAGTTGTTTTTAAATTGTTTTGTATGGGAAGTCATCTTGAGACTTTGGTGTGTTTAAAGGTGACAGGTTAGATTTACTTGTAGATTATGACCAATTTATGCTCACCGAGAAAGGAATAAGAGGAGCAGTTATTTCCCAAGTAGTAACAGCGAAGTAAAAAAAAAAACTGAAAAAGCAATACGACCAAATTGTAAACATCTCATGTAGGGTTCACGGAACTATCAAGAAGATATCCCTCAATTGCGGAGGCAACATTGTCACCATACTGGCAAGATTTTCCATGGTCGCTAATATATGTCATCATCGTCACACGCCCTAACATAAATATAAAACATACAAAAACATAACATAACTGAACATTGTTGTATTCATTCCTTTTTTTCCAATAAATTCTAAAATTTCAGGACCTGTTTATTCATATTATTTATTCTGATAGCCCCTGGACTACGAATAATGACTTATATAGGCTTACCTCCGTCAGTAGTCCAAAATTGTGTCTTTTTCAACTAATGTTGTTCAAAGCTTACATGTTTCGTTGCACTGCAACATCGTCAGAGCTTTTTGTCAAAAACATCAAATGATTTACACATAAAACAAAACACGGAACACGAAACATTTAAACACGTAATAACACGATAGCGCTATCGACACGGCACGGCAGCGGTTGTAGGTAGACTGGACACGGGTTAAGTAACTTCGTCCCGTCCTTCTCTGTTATCATCTCGGTGGTCAGCTGTTCCAGATGAGATAACGGTGTTGAAGAGGGAGTGGGACTTGAATTGTAGTTTATCATTGAGGATGTATTCCTTGTGTTCTTCGTTTACGTTCATTTTATATATCTCATACTCCTCAAGTGTGTCCAACTTATTACCTTTCCCGCAAAAATGTAGAAC
Source organism: Macrosteles quadrilineatus (assembly GCF_028750875.1). Classification (NCBI taxonomy): domain Eukaryota; kingdom Metazoa; phylum Arthropoda; class Insecta; order Hemiptera; family Cicadellidae; genus Macrosteles; species Macrosteles quadrilineatus. Next base: position 67,860,390 of record NW_026542597.1, read on the forward strand.
TTCCAAGCCGTTCTTAATATCACTCATTGAGTGATTACAATCTACAAGATGTTGAGCAAACGCAGATTTTTGTTTATGGTGTTTAGGATCTGGTCGGTGTTCTTTATATCGTGTTTGAAAGGCACGACCTGTTTGTCCTATGTATTTGCTAGGACAATCCGGACAAGATATCCTATACACGCCGGTCTTATCTACTTTGTCACCTATCTCAACTTTATTTGCCAACACGTTCCTGGTACGGTTTGTGGTTCTGAAGGCTAGTTCAATGCCTTGTTTAGCGAGTTCTTTCTTTAATGTGTGTTGGATAGTGTGACTATATTCCACGCAGACATATTTTTTCTTCTCTGAGCTGTCAATCTTCACACCTTGTTTGTTTTTATGTTTTTTGATGAGCCTATCTACCAAACCGCTTTTATAACCATTGACTGTAGCTATATGTTTTATAATTTTGTATTCAATCTCATAATTTACTGCATTTAACGGAACTGTTAACATCCTATGGACCAATGAATTAAATGCTGACATTTTTTGAGAATATGGGTGGTATGAAGTATTGTGGATAGTTTGTGCAGAAGTAGTTGGTTTCCTGTAGATGCTATAATCGAAACTGTCAACATTCTTCCTTATGGTTAAATCTAAAAAATGTATGCAGTTCGATTCTTCTGTTTCAAGTGTGAATTCTAATTTTGGTTCTATTTGATTTAAATATTTGAGGAGGAGGTTTAATTGTCTCTTGTTGCCATCAAACAATACAATGGTGTCATCCACATATCTATAGTACATGAGTATTTTATCTTTATATTTGTTTTTATCTGAAAATATGTTATTATTTTCAACGTGATTCAAGTAGATATCAGATAAGATACTTGATAGTGGCGATCCCATAGCAAGGCCGTCGTTCTGTAAATAATATTTACCATTAAAAGTAAAATAGTTTTGACGGAGTACTTCAGTTAATAGTTGTAACATTTCATTTATTGCTTCAGGTAGTAAGTTTGAATGTTTATTTAGGTTGTCATGAACGATGTCCAATGTGGTTTTCAATGGGACATTGGTATAGAGGTTTACAATGTCAAATGAGGCAAGAGATTGGTGCATTTTTGCACCAATCTCTTGCCTCATTTGACATTGTATAAATAATAACATATTTTCAGATAAAAACAAATATAAAGATAAAATACTCATGTACTATAGATATGTGGATGACACCATTGTATTGTTTGATGGCAACAAGAGACAATTAAACCTCCTCCTCAAATATTTAAATCAAATAGCACCAAAATTAGAATTCACACTTGAAACAGAAGAATCGAACTGCATACATTTTTTAGATTTAACCATAAGGAAGAATGTTGACAGTTTCGATTATAGCATCTACAGGAAACCAACTACTTCTGCACAAACTATCCACAATACTTCATACCACCCATATTCTCAAAAAATGTCAGCATTTAATTCATTGGTCCATAGGATGTTAACAGTTCCGTTAAATGCAGTAAATTATGAGATTGAATACAAAATTATAAAACATATAGCTACAGTCAATGGTTATAAAAGCGGTTTGGTAGATAGGCTCATCAAAAAACATAAAAACAAACAAGGTGTGAAGATTGACAGCTCAGAGAAGAAAAAATATGTCTGCGTGGAATATAGTCACACTATCCAACACGCATTAAAGAAAGAACTCGCTAAACAAGGCATTGAACTAGCCTTCAGAACCACAAACCGTACCAGGAACGTGTTGGCAAATAAAGTTGAGATAGGTGACAAAGTAGATAAGACCGGCGTGTATAGGATATCTTGTCCGGATTGTCCTAGCAAATACATAGGACAAACAGGTCGTGCCTTTCAAACACGATATAAAGAACACCGACCAGATCCTAAACACCATAAACAAAAATCTGCGTTTGCTCAACATCTTGTAGATTGTAATCACTCAATGAGTGATATTAAGAACGGCTTGGAAGTTCTACATTTTTGCGGGAAAGGTAATAAGTTGGACACACTTGAGGAGTATGAGATATATAAAATGAACGTAAACGAAGAACACAAGGAATACATCCTCAATGATAAACTACAATTCAAGTCCCACTCCCTCTTCAACACCGTTATCTCATCTGGAACAGCTGACCACCGAGATGATAACAGAGAAGGACGGGACGAAGTTACTTAACCCGTGTCCAGTCTACCTACAACCGCTGCCGTGCCGTGTCGATAGCGCTATCGTGTTATTACGTGTTTAAATGTTTCGTGTTCCGTGTTTTGTTTTATGTGTAAATCATTTGATGTTTTTGACAAAAAGCTCTGACGATGTTGCAGTGCAACGAAACATGTAAGCTTTGAACAACATTAGTTGAAAAAGACACAATTTTGGACTACTGACGGAGGTAAGCCTATATAAGTCACCTGTTTATTCATAGTAATTTTTTTAACTGCCTTCATTTAATGCTTTTATGGTTATCTGATACAGAATATCCTCTATGTTTTGACCATGGTGTTTTCCTCCTTCCAACAGATAATTGAGGTTACATACAGTTTTAATTGCAATACTAGTTCTCTTAACATTGGGTATAAAATGATTAATTGTTTTTTATGTTGCTATTTAACACCTTTAACTCCATACAGTTGCACTTGTATTTTAGTTAAATGTGAACAGTAGGTAATATTGTGATTGTAAATTCTCCTTTGTTCCAGTTAACAGACCCAAGCCACTGTCAATGGACGTCACTACAGAGCTGTCCAAAGATCGGCTGCCACAATACAAGACGTCAGAGTCGCAGCTGTTAAAAGCGGCTGTGCTCAAAACCAGGGAGATTTGGGCCCCTCTGCTCGCCACCCCTGCGGCACTCAAACGTAAACTACAGACTGTCATTGAAGAGACTCCTTTCCTCCGCAACCCCATCCACTCTAGGCTCAACTGTAGTGTTGTTAAGTAGGTTTCTGCCTTTGTCTATGTAATTAAATATTGTGAATCTACTGCTTTGGTTTCATTTAGCTTAGGGTTGGTCGTGGAAAGTGTTTCAATTGTACATACGGAATTGTACGTCTTATTTAATAGATTGTTAAAATTATATTTTTTTAATCTGAATTTCAAAGAGTTGTCTTGAATTTGTCTAAAGGTTATTTTTTATTAGAACTCAGTAACTTACTGCAGAAGGTCAGTAATAGGTGCTTGGCGATCTGAGATGTGGGGACACCTGTTTGTTGGTATGACTTGTATTTTAACATTAAATCACAATATAGATAATTACACCAACCAGTAGGCAAGGCTCAGGTAACAAGCAGTTGATATTTTTTTAATATTCATTTTTTACACTGTCCAAATTTTGAAAATTGTTGCTGAGTTTGATCAATTGTTCTCTAAGGACCGAAACTCTCAGTAACACTCAAGAAAGACCAGTGCTAAGGTATTTAAACCATTTGATGTTTTTAAAGGTACCCAAAGTATATCTAAGATGAATAAAGGCTCTATATTCCATTCACTAAGATAACTTAAACTCAATTGAAAGAAACTGGGTGACTGGCACCGTGATAAGGGTAGTTTACTTGAAGCGGTTAACCAAACTACTCATGTTGAGGCTTATGAGATTGACAAAACCAGAGTAATAATTAACTAAGTGTACAATGCAGTTGTCTGCTAGCATATTAATCTAATACTTTTCCAAAGTCAAAGCTTCATCTGTTTATTGTAAATGTGATCTCTTCTTGTAAAATCCAAAGTCAATGGTATATTTGGTTAACATAAATGGAATGACTATTTGGAGTATCTGAATTCAATGGTGCATTAGCCTAATTCCAGCGACCCTATTTGGTTATTCATTTTGCACTAATTTATGCTCAACAATATTAATCTTGTTCTTATTCTTCTTCCCTTTTGTTCTGTATTTATAATGTGCTAGGTTATATTCAATTCATTAACTAGCATATGTTAAGAATCTTTTGTTTACCTTTTTATTATTATTATCTTGCAAATAATGCCATGGCGACAAAAAACCCCATAAGGCCCATGTTCAATTTCTTAAATTCAAATTCACATAGAGAAAATCCCTTTAGTCCAATTTCAATTTGTACCATTTTAGATTTATACTTTCCCATAGTTGGCTACTGTGAGAGTGCTAAATTTAATGCGGATCGCTTTAGCAGCAAAAGCAGTAGTAGTATAAGAGCTTCGCTTACTCCGCTCAAAAATAAAAGTTTAGGTTACTTACCTGCAATAATGAATACAATGATGGTCTTAATTAAGTACGGTAGGTACAGTAATCTTATAAAGAAATTAATTTTTTTAAACAATAATACTGTAGTTTACCAATTTTCTTCTTCTAAAAATGTTATTAATTTGTGTAGTCTGTGGTATTAGTTCAATTATTATAGGCTACTTGTTTTTGTATCGTGTAAATGTCTCCGTTTGTATATAGTATGTGTCCGTGTTTTTTTTATTTAAACTTTTGATAACTTTTTTGAAACAACAGCTTTATTAATGTTCTTGTGCAAGATCTGAAGATAAGGACTTAACCTCAAAACGTGTCATCCATAAGGATCATACATTATCACTCTGGCTGTACTCAGGTAATTTGATACCTTTTATAATAAGGAAGTTACTACACTGTAATCAGAAAGTTGCCGATACAACCCTGAGATTCTCAGTAGTCATGGTTTGAAACTGACCCGGCTGTTCTTGACCATTAAGCTTTTGACATTTTGGTCTTGGGTAAAGAAGAAGACAATCTCAGTCTGTAACGAAGCTATCATCTCACCCAGTCAACTCTCATCCTTCACTCATCTTTCCCTTGAATTACCTACACATCCTAATTTGTCGGCGTCACACCAATTTAAACGATTTTAAAATTTTCAGCATTGAAGAAGTTCGCTCTGGAGTTAGAAGCAGAACTGACGATGAAGATTCTATTGTTCCTAAACGAGCTCGTCTAGAATTTTCACCATCAGGAAGAGAAATTACTCAAACTGAAACCAATTTGGACAAAACCTCAGACATGGATATCACTTGCCCTGTAAGCAGCGAAGTTTTGCATACTCCTTTGGTTGCTAGAATAGTGAAAAAAACACTCAAGGAAATCCACACTCCACAGTCAATACTAAAGGTGAGTTTTTAGGTCAGTGACCTTTTTTCTTTTCTCTATGAAAGCAATGTAAAAATCCATTCAGAATACAACCAACTTTTTATCACAATTTTGAAAGCATTCTAAATTGTCTAGACACCCATGTTCTCATCTCAGGAAACATAATTGAAATCGAAACCTATTTGAAATTCTATTAAATGGGGTTTAAGTTAATTATATTTTTAAGTCTATGCCATTTGGAGATCACATTATAAGGAAAAATTAACTCTTCCAGAGCCTTTTTTTTATTACATTTGAGTTTTTAACTTATAGTGTAAATATCACTCATTTAAAAGGTAACTTCTGTAGAAAACTACAATCGTAAGTTAACTTCTCATTTCAAGGCCAGAAAAAGTAGTCAAAACTTTCTATAAATAAATGTGAAATACCATGTTTTAATTACAGGGAAGATCAGGGCCTAACACACCACTGACGCCTGCAAAAGAAAGACTCGGTTCTCCAGCTGTAGGCCGGCAAATCAGGTTCAGCTTGCCTCCAGAAGATTCCCAATCAAGTATCCAAAGGTAAATCCATCAGCAATATCCTAATTTGTCATTTTCAGTTCATTCACACTGTTCCTCTAACTCATAATGTTTCTTGTCGTTCACTATTATTTCTTTGTACAGTGAGGAAGAAATGAACAGTGATGAAGGAGAATGTTTGAAAACAACTGTGTCACCTCGCAAGTCTATCCATGAAACATCAGATTTGCACAACAGATTGCCCACCCCTTCCAACCCCAGACTTTTACAGAAACTACTCTCGCATTCCAAGAGGTTTGTTCTGGTTAATCTATATGTCATTATCTAAATAAAACCCAACATATAGACGATAACAGTAGAACGCTAACTATTCGGACAAGTAGAGACAAAATCCAAACCGTATAATGGTAGAAGCTCCCACATTTTAAGTGTCAGCCAAGCTTTTCCCTTAACCTCTTTATCCAATTGTTTAATCATTATTTTGACATGATAGTAGGAAATTATGTCAGAGTCTAGTCATGTTATTATGTCTAGAGTCCAATTTATTTCTGTTTTGATTATGTGATAAGATTTTTTAATTACCTGTATGTTTTTGTAACCTTAACCATTTAATATAAAACGTTTTGGGTTTCAATGTTCTGGATTAGATTTTTTAAGTATTGGTTTTGTATTTCTAAACTTGCTTTGTATCCCAATAGTGATTTGTGTTAAAATAATTCAAGTTATGTACATCTGCGCCATTTTAATATTCAAATATGTATTCCTTTATTTTACAGAAGTTCTGTAACCCGCCTTCAGTTTGATGAACCAGAAGAAACTCACAACGAAGGACGACCTGAACTTAGTTCGACAGCAGTTGCTCTTTTAAAGAAAATATCATCTAGTTCACAGTCTACTGAAGAAGACTATTTCAGCTTTCAGAGTTCTTCTCCGGAAGTCCAAAGTAATAAGAGTGCCAATGAATCAAAGTTTAAAATAAACTATGGATTGGAGGGAAACATAGAAAGTCAAAATTATGAAAATGTTGAACAAGATCAAACGTACAGAGAAGATTATGATGAAGAAGAGCTTGATATTTATTTTGGGTCTGATGAGATCCAAAAAGAAGCTAATGCCGATTTGGAAACAACAATAACTGACTTTGAGGCTGAATCTGCTGAAAGAAAGTCATTAGGTCATCAAAATCAAGCGTCAGAGTCAATGCACTTAACTTTAGAATACAAAGGAGATATTAGTAGTTCTGTACAAATAGATAGTAAGCATCTGCGAGATACTAGTAGTTTTGTAAACATAGATAGTAAGCATCTGCGAGATACTAGTAGTTCTGTACACATAGATAGTGAACATCTGCCACCACCTACTCATGGTGATGTAACATTTGAACTGAAGGAACAGCATGACATTGAGGAGAACGAGATTGATGAGACTGAGATGATGAGATTTAGGAGACATGTTGAAGAACTGGTGTGTAGTGAGCAAGAAATTGGAACAGACCCTATAGAAGAAAAGACTGAGGAGAAACTTGTTCTAAACGATACAAAGCAATCTTTGAACGAAAGAGATTCTATTGTAATGGATTTGGGTAACAAACAAGTAGTTGAAGCAGAAGTACTGCCAGAGTCTGCCCAGTCATCAGACGCTCACATTATATCTGATGAGGTAGAAACAAATGCCGAAACAGAAATAATAGATGAACCAATTCCAACTCAATCATTACGTGGAAGAAGAGAGAGTGTTGAACAAGAAATTAACGTCAGTAGTGCTACATTAAATACAACAATGAATACCAAGTTAGTTGAACAAGATACCATTGAAGTAGTAAGTGAGAAGAAGATGGAAGACTTAACTTTACCAGTAGAGTCAGTTCACAAGGAACTGATACACAATGTTTCATTAAGTTCTCAACAGGACTTTGTGTTTACTCAAAAAGAGAAAGAAATTTGTGATTTAGGAAACACAGAAGACATAACTTCAAGATCAGTAAGAGGCACAACTCCTTTGCCACAAATTTTAGAAGAGCTGGTGAAAAAAGGAAGAATATCACTTAGTGTGCCTGAAAGCGAAAGTATAGATGAATCAAATCTTACACCCGAACAACATTCATTGACAGAAGCTGTTACGAACACAATTTGTAATCCACTTGAGGAGCCTGTAATTGAGAAAGATCTAAGAAATGAGGGAATATTTGATGACAAGCCCCAAGAAGAAATTGAAGCTGATTGTAAGTCAAGCCAATCCGATGAAAATATAAATATTTCAGAACCTGAAAAAGAAATTGTTTCTAAAGAAGAAGAATCGTTTCTTAGTTTTCCCACCAAAGGCTCATTGAAGCAAATGTTTGTTTTTGGGAACGAGGCAAGTCTATCTACGTCAGCTGTAAATAGCAACCTTACATTTACAATCGGAACAAATGTATTTGGCAGTTCTACTTGGGAAGATCCGACATGTAAAACTGACTCATCAGATTCATCTACCAAGGATGAACCTGAAGCAAAAAATGAAGAGGAAATTCCTGTTGAGCCTCAAATTAGTTCAACATCCGATAATCAAAATAAATCAAGTAACGATCCTTGTCAATTTAACATCTTAGAAACACACTCTCTTACAACAGAAGTTTTTAATGATGAACCAAGCAGTGAAAAGCCTAGTGAGGATATTCAAAATGCTGATACTTCAGAAATTTCACAACGGCTGCCCCCTGATGTGGCTGACAATGATCAGATCTTAGATTTCTATATTGATACAAGCAGTACCAAAGCTGTACCAGCTGCTGAGTTGGAGGCAGACTTAGCAGCAGATTTCGAACTGAAAATGTCAGAGGGTGATGTATCAGTGATGGAAGTTTCAAGTTGTGAAAAGATTGACGAAGAAACACCAGAAGAAGCAGAGAAAGAGCCTGTCTTTGAAACATTAAAACCAGTTGAATACCAATTTGACGGGGAAGAATCTGTAGAGGAAGACAACTGTTATGATCAGTTCACTGAGAAAGAAGGTAAGATTTTTTTTTTATTAAATAAGTAATAGTATAAAAAAATATGTTTTAAGGATAAAGCATTTAGCTTGGATTAAAAAAATATATAAGGATGGAGAGGACACAGCTAACTCACCTGATGAAAGGTTGCAGAGGAGTCAAAGAACACATTAAATATATATACACACACACACACAATACTTGATATTTCGCCTCTTTCAGAGTATTCTGTTCTGATCTATATTTTGTAAGTAAGGGAGTATATATTTTGATCAGCTGAATTCTTTTTTTGAAAGAAACAACTTTTTAAGTGTTTCACAATTTGGATTTAGAAAGGGCAAGTGTACATCAAACGCAATAGATAAATTGATTAATGAGGTACTAATGGTCTTTGAGAGGAAGTCACTTGCTCAGGCCACTTTCTGCGACCTGAGTAGGGCTTCGATTGTGTCGAACATGATGACCTAATAATGAAATTAAGTTTTTATGGTATCAACAGATCTCCACTTTCTTTTTTCAAATCATACTTAAACAATAGAATACAAAAAGTCAATATTGATGAAGAATGGTCCCAAGAATTAAAAATAAAATATGGCGTGCCTCAGGGATCTGTTCTAGGTCCTCTGTTATTTTTAATTTGTATTAACGACCTCCCAGAATGTATAAACCAGTAAAACTTATTTGTATGCAGATGATACAACCTTTTTAAATATTAATCCCGATCTTAAACAACTTCAAGAGTTAGCTCAAAACTCAATCAATGAAGCTTCTATTTGGTTTGAATCTAATGGCTTCCTCTTAAACAAAGATAAAACTCAAAAAATTGTTTTTAGCCTTAGACCCTGTGAATATGTTGGACGGTTATGTAGACAATGTTAAATTTCTTGGTGTTTATCTAGATAAGAAGCTTTCTTGGGTAGATCATATAGATTACATAATTTCTAAGCTTTCAAGGGTAATTTGTCTTATAACTAAACTAATACATTGTATAGATCAAAATTATATTAAAACAGCCTACTTTGCTTATTTCCAATCCATTTTCAGATACAATATTATCTTTTACGGAAATTGCAGTAGGATAGAGGAAATTTTAGTCTTACAAATGAAGTTAGTTAGAATCATATCTTGTGAACCCCTACAGGAACACTGCAAACCCCTGTTCATTCAGCTACAAATTCCAACAGTAATTAACATTTATATATTTGACTCTTTATCATATATTTTAAAAAATTCCGACCCTATCAAACAAAATTCTCATGTTCATAATACAAGAAATAAAAACGTTGCTACCATAGATTTTTTTAGACTGTCTAAAACTCTTAAAAGTCATATTGTAATCTCACTAAAAATATACAACAAACTAATACATTTAATAACAAAATATCCTAAACAAACTTTTAAATCTAAATTCTACAAATGGCTTTTGAACAACCCTTTTCATTCTCTAAAAGATTTTTTTGAAATGCCTTTTTATTAATTTTTAAGTAGAGCTAGCAAATTTACCAAATTACTGTTGGATTTAGTTGGTTATGGGGTTCAATAACTTCCATTATTCCAAACGCCTTGCACTTTTCTTTACAATAAGATTATTTGGTTGTAATATTAAAGTATGTATTGTAACATGTCTCCTTGTGTGTAGTATTCTTGTAAATATTGTATATTGTATTAATTAACTGACTATGCTAGTTTTAGCAGTTTTAGGACATTGTCAATAATTTGTATAAATTCACAAGACAATAAACACATACACATTTCATTCATTTCATTTCAATGGTATGAATAAAATTTTAAAATCCAAAATACCCTATTTGATTTAGCTAATGTATCCAATGTCACCCTTTCGGGTATTTGTTTTTAAAACTGTTTGAATGAATCCACAATCAATCCAATCTATGAAATTTAGTTTTAAAATAGGTATATTTAGGCCTACTACTTATTTCGTTGGTACATCCCCCGGTTATTTTAAGAACTATTGTTTAGAGAATAATTATTCATTGAACTTTGATCAAACTCAAATTAAAAAAAGTTGTTGATGTGCTCTTGGATGTTTTTGTATAAATTATTCATGTTTTTTAAAGTTAGCATTAAAATTCAGTATTTTACCAAAACTTCTGTTAAAAGTGCTGCTTTGGTGTGGAATTGCCTGTTAGTGCTTTTGCTTTTTTACATTATTCTACTTAGATAAGATATAAAGTGTTAATTATCCTATTTAACCTTGTTTTAGATGTGGATGAAGATATTTATGGAGATCTTGAAGAGGTAGGTGATGATGGAGCAGGGACTACAGCATGCCAGACCGTACACCAAGAGGTAGACCACAAGGAGGAAAAAGAAGTCATCTTCCTTGGATCTAGTTCAGATGAAGAAGAACCAATGAAAAAATTCACCAAATCATCCACACCATATAGATGTCAACCTACTCCGAAGGTTATTAATTTTACATTTAAAACATTTATTTTAAATTAGCTAATAGTCCACCTATGCAAATTTCTTGAATGGGATTGAATAACAATTTTGCATTATCCTTGTGTGACGGACCTCACAATAATAAAAATGTCAATACAGAATTTCTGTAAAATTCACAAAGTAATATATGATTTATATGAATCAATAAAAACAAAACAGTTTAATTTAATACACACAGAATTTAAGATAAAGATGAATTAATATGACCAATTAATTTCTGTTAGTAAGATTACTTTTCCTTTTTCAGACTGTGAAGCAGCATTCAAAACTCTACAATGAAACACTTGACTATGAGGTTGAGGAGGAGGTAGAAGAAGAGGAGGAGGAGGATGATGTAGATGAAGAATATGAAGAGGATTACAGTGACCAGGAGCAACCAAATGAATCTTATTCCAGTGAATCCTCCATTGACGATCATAATGAAGAATCAGAAAATGAAATGGACTCTAAAATTGAAAAGAAAAATCTATATTTTTCAAGCGAAAGTGAGTCAGATACAAGTCATAACAGAAGATCATGGAAGCAACAAAGAAATCAGTACGGTAGTAATGAAAGTTTGAGAAAAGAAAATATCACAACAGATGAAGACACAGTAGAGTCACCTCCGTTTGAAATAATAGGCCAAGATAGTCAAGAATGTCACACAGAAAATTTAAAATCTGTCTGTGAAGAAAATAAGGAAGAGTCTTTGAAAATTGAAGCTACTGTTGAAACCCCTACTTTACTTGAAGAACATTCAACAGAAGCAGCTGAGGTCATTGAAAATAACAAACTAGAACCTACTTTGGATTCAATACACTCTATAACGTCTAAAGAAAGTGATTCTCATGAAGGTGAAACCCCTGAGGTTGAAATGGATATCGATATCATTAAATTGGCTCAAGAAAATCGTCAAAAACGTTTGGAAACAGGCAGTATTCCTGATCTTAGAAACAGAAGAAGTAGAAGGTACAGCTCCCTAACAAATCTCAAAGAAAGTAAACGGTTGAAACTCAGAAGGAAATCTTGTTCTCAACACGATTTAGAATCTCTTATTATCCAGGAGACTAAATCTACATCTTGGTTATCACCTGAAAAAGAAGTTTCTACTGCCAATGTTAGTCAAATTTCACCAACAAACACTGCTACAACCACCAATGAACTTCAAGATGATAGCGTTGTTAAGACCATGCTTCCTCCATTGACAACACAACCGAACATTATGTCTGAAATTGAATCCTGTGAAACAAACAGCGTAACTAGTTCTTTGTTACCTGAGCGTGGAAGTATAGTTTCAAACCAAACATTTGGCCATGAATTTCCAAAGCTTCCAGAAAATTTCAAGAGAAAAAGCAAACCTTTAGTCAGCAGATTAAGTTCCTTGCATGACATATCTGAAGAGAACTCTGAGATTTCTGAGAGTGTTATGTGCCCTCCACAGGATCAGGATCAGTCTACCAGAAGATCCTTAAGAAGATCAGTGTCATCAGACCAGCTGACCGCTCCCACACAAACGGATGTTTCTCAAATCAGAAGATCAAATTCAGTTTGCATGTGGTATGAATATGCCAAAGCTCATCAATCAGAAATAACTTCAGATGATAAAATAACTGGTGATGGAAGTTCATTAGAAGATCCAGGTAACAAATCAGTATGGCCAGTGGGAAATCAAAAGAAGAAATATGCAACAAGAAAATCAAAAAAGAAGGAATCAACTCATACCAGCCTTGATTTGCTGACGGAAATTGATGATGAGGAAAAAGAAACAGTTGAAGGGACCAAAGAGAGTACTGTACAACTAGAAGAAAATAAAGAAGCTCTGTCTGGCAGTGTTACTTCCGAAGGAAATGTTTGCAGTGTTGAACCTAATATTGGTGCCAATGAGATTGCAGATGATGCTGTTCAATGTTCTGACAATAGTCGTTGGCTAAGGGCCCAGTCTGAGCCTTCATCATTAGTTCGACCTTCAACAGGAAGGCGCTCCAGGAGAAGTTCTTCGTCTATGAAAATAAATGAATATCATAAAAAAGTACTGCCTAGAAGTTCTTTAAAAGGAAAGTCCTTTGGGCCTCAAGAGTTTGAAATTATAGATTCAGATGTGGAATCGCCCAGAATTACATCAACTTTCCAGGGAAAAAGTCCTGTTCAAGAAAGTATCTCAAACACAAAAGATCAAAGTAGTACATTAGAAAGTAACTTCGAGAATGTTCAAGTTGAAGTTTCAAAAGAAACTATTGAACCTTTAGTTACTATTGAACCTAATATGACTCTGACGCCAGAACATAACGAACGATTGAAGAGAGGTCATTCAGAACCACCTGCGAGTGCAATAAATCCGCCTAAAACTAGATCAAGAGCTCGAAGAAGTTCTTTTTCATACAAAATTGAAAAAGTTCATAGAATGATTCTTCCTAGACATTCTAGAAATTCAAGGTCGAGTTTATTCCAACCCATGGAAATAGTGCAATCTGATGAAGAGAACTCTTTTCAAAAAACTCCAGTTCGCAATGAACAAGAATTTGAATCTGAGCATGAAGTTGATCACAAAATTAATGAAACCCCTGTAACATCCAAGAAACAAAAAACACTACCCAAAAATGTTAGCGAAAGTAACAAAATAGATCCAGAAAAACCCCAAGATTATCCTCAACCACCAAAAAAGAGAGGGAGGTCCAAGAACAAACCTACTGAGGTAGAAGTATCAGAGTTGGGAGAAAAAGTAATTAATGTCAACCAGACAACAGAAAACTTACCAGCCCAAGAGGTCTCAGATTTCCCCAAATCACAGGCCAAAAAACAAAATCTGAAGAGCAAGACAAAAGTTGGTAATGACACAGAAACTACCAGTGCTGTCGAACATAGAAATGAAACATCTAGTGAAAATTCTAATGTTGGTGTAACTAAAACAAGTATACCCAAAAAAAGGAAAAATGCTGGTGCTAACAAAGATCCTATTGACGATGTCACAAAAAGTACTGCAGAACACAAAACTGACAAAACGGAAAAAGTTAAGTCGAAGAAGAAAAAAATTAGTGATGAACAGGAAACCCCCAAAAAGACAACAAAAAGTAAAATCAAAGAAATTGTGACACCTTCCAAAGAACAGTCTGACAGTGAAAATGCAGAATCTTCACTGACTGAGAGTCAAGCAGATGAAATGAAGGTAAGCAAACCTAATAAAATACATAAAGTAGTAGACCTGTCCATCTTGGATAGCCCTGCGAGGAGAACTCGACGCAGCATGTCTCGAATGTCTGAAACCGAGATCACTCCAACCAAAGACAAGCTGCCAAAAAGAACAAGACGTAGCAGCATCAAGTCTGATGTAGTCTTATCAACGCCAAACAAGTACGCTGCATCAGAAATGAGCGATGCAAGCACTGAACTCAATCTACAACTCAACACGCCCAGTAAACCCACGCCTGGTCGGAGGTCAAGCAGACGGGCAGAGTCTGAGATGAGTGACGCGAGCACCGAGCTCAATGTTCAGATCAGTACACCGATTAGAAGGTCAATCAGACGACCATCCATCTCGGCTTCAACTAGCACAGTAAGTTTCAATCATTTTGCAAATATTTAGACCCAAACATTGTCTTAGATTTTTGTACAATTAGATTGTTTTCAGGCTACTAAATGAAGATTTTTCAAGTAAAAGCAGGCTCACCTTTGTACAGGAACTGCTTTCAATACATAAATAGACTCATTACTAACTGAGATATATCAAGTTAACACTACAAGACTTGTAATGTCAATGACTTTGGGTACTAAAGTAGACGTCCAATCTATATGGACTGTGTGTAGTCTGTTAAATCCTAAAAATATAATTAGATACATTAAAAATATTAATTCCACTTTTTCAAAAATGACAGATTACTATAAATCATCTTATGGAACACCCTAAGTATATTTCTTGACCTTTTCAGAATGTGATGCAATTTTATGACTTATCTATCCTATTTACTCTTAGCATTTCTTCTCCAAACTTACTTGTTTAGGAGCTTCTGGATGCACAATGTACACTGTAAGCCGCTTTTTCCCAAGGTATAATATGCTGTACTCCTCAACGAGTAGCTTTAGAAAACAAATCTGAAGAATAAAAATGTTTTAAAATTGTATTTTGTATTTACATTCTAAAACAATCATAAAATAATAGGTGTTCCATTCAACATTTTAAAGTTAGCTGCCATTTGTGAAAATGGCGGACATAAAAAAGTCTACTTCATAATTTTAATGTCATAAGGAAATAGTTGAAGTAATGTTTTCTCTAAATTTAATAGTTTCGGAAATACCAATGGGGGCACAGTTAAGTTGTTCACCCTGTTAGGGATAAACTAGTAAACTGTCGTAATTGGTCGCCTGCTTCAGAAACTGACATTTAGAGAAAACGTTGAATTGGGAAGGAAACCATTCATATAGTCTATTCGGTGCCAAAAATATACTGGTTAAAACTGTTGAATGATTACAATATGGTTAACAAATTCTGTTTGTGACATACATTTTTCTGTTTTTAGCCGGAACTCATTCCAGAAGAGCTTTTAATGCAACGAAGACTGACCAGGCATCAACATGCCCAACTGCAGAAAAGTTTTGAACTATCTTTTGCGGAATCCCCGTAAGTTATCCCAATTATATAGTAAAATTTTATGCTTGAATGAAATTTTATTGATTTACTTAACAAAATTATAATTTTACGATAATGAATTTGGAAAAACAAGAGAATGATTTGTGTTGTTATTGTTGCGGGCTTAACGGGTTCTTTACAATAAAAACTTGGCGATTTTATAATAACTATTTATTTACACTAATTATTATCTATTTACAAATATTACAATTACCCAACACCTAACTAACCCTATCTAAACCTAGCTAATGCCTATTCTAATTTACAACGGTTCTACTTACAGCTAGCCTCTACAGGATTTATCACTACTTCTGTTACAACACTGTCACTACACTGTCACTAGTGTCACTACACTGTATCTACACCGCCACTACACTGTCACTGCCACTAGCACTAGCACTGGTCACTAACACCGACGGGCGCTTGCCGCGACGATTCTCGGAAGGCTCAACTCAACTCAACTGCCGTGTGCCGGAAGACGGTCCCTTATATAAGTTTGCCGTGGAACATTCTGGAGACCTCTGGTAGCCTAGACAAAGGTGTTTACGCCGTAGAAGTGTAGAAGGTTCTAGGGCCCCTATTGAGATAGTCCGTTGACATGGGTCTATTGTCTATCAGTGGTGCGCTAGGAGAAACCCGTGTAAACAAACAACCCTTTTGAGACGGCGCCTGGCTATTGTTGCGCGGGGCTCCTGACTTGTAACACTACCCCCTCCTTAAGACTGTTCTGTCCCAGAACAGATTTCCCCTGAAGCTTGCGATCTTCTGGTCCACCGGAGGTTCCCCATGGGTTGTATACGCAGACCACAATGTCGATGCCAGTGTCCTCGAAAAGTTCCTGCACCATATTTCTTACAGTCTTCCATTCCAGTCCGTCGTAACCACATCCCAGTCTTGGAATGGCAAGCTTTTTGATTCCAATCCAAAGAAGCTTGTCTCGCAGGTCTTGCAGGCTTTTCTTCAACGATTCGTAGGAGGGCTTCTGGCTTGACGCTTCCTTCGTAACGAGGTAGAACAAATGCTGTCCATTGCGATTCAGGTAAAGGGTGGTGCCAATGGCAGGTCTCTGACGCTCAAGATCTTCAGTCCCTCCAAACTTTTTCCTGAAGACTGTGGCTATACCTCGCGACGCTCTCAGGTCTTCTGCTACGCAGTGTGCCAAGGCATATTCCACTGGCAAGGTGAAGATGTCCTTGTATAACAGCCTCGGTCCTTCGTTTCCACGTCTCTCAGGCACGATGTCTCTTGAGAGGTTCCGCTCGGTTGACAGATTCCGAACTTGTTGCTCCTCTTGTTTGCCGCGGTCTCCGTTGTAGGGTGCAAGCCTGTTGAAATGGACTAATATGGGTTTGCCGTCTGGTTGCCTCTTAATCCGGTAGATGACGTCATTTAGACGGGAAATAACTGCATAAGGTCCTTCCCACGAGTTCTGGAGTTTTGGCGAATATCCACGACGCCTTCGGGGATTGTGTAGCCACACGAGGTCTCCAGGTGTGAACCCTCCTTTCTCGGCCTTCACGTCGTACCTCTCCCTCATCCTGTCACTTCCTCCAGATATGTTGCGACGAACTTTCTCGTCCATCATCTTCCCGTTCTCTGACAAGGGAGCCACATCCTGCCACGATGATCTTCCTTTATTGCCCATCTTCCACTGCATAATGTGCCTTAGGTCTGGGTCCCCCTTCCGGTCCTCTAAAAGCTTCTTCTCGTCCTTTTCGTCGTTAATGACGATCACACGACGAACCGATGCACTGTAGTCTTCCTTGCGCGCACAATGATTGCCACTGTCTCTACATTGTCTTCTGAAGAGTGCATCCGCCTTCTTTTGGCCCGGCCCAGTGCGATGAGTTGACTCGAAGTCATACTCCTGCTTCGATCCTGGAGGGATTGATTGAGGCTTAGTCCGGGGACGCCCCATCTCTCCGCAGTTCCAACAGCGTGCCTGCCGGTGACGATTTTTGAGTGCCTCCAGAACTCTCTCTACTAGGTCCTCGATGTCCAGTGGAGTTGTAGGTTCTGCGTCTGCCACACGGACTCGAGCCTGACCTCTCACCGACTGCCGTACAGCCTCGAACTCCAGCGCCTGTGTCAGTGCGTCACTCCGTGTCTTTGGTCTGGCGAGCTTCACTGCCTGTTGAGTCTCGGGTTCACGTAGTCCGTCTAGGAAATTATCCACTGCCATGCTCTCGTAGACATCATCCGTGACTGAAGGATAGGCGTTTCTCACCAGGCGAGCAATGTCGGCTTCAAACTCCTGGAGTGACTCGCTGGGCTTTTGGATCCGGTTCCGCAGTTGTGATCGGTAGAGCTGGTCCATATGTCGATGTCCAAAGCGCATGTCCAATCTCCTTACTAATTCTGCGAAGTTCTTCCGCTCCGCCATTGGCATAGCATGCAGAACAGCTAATGCATCGCCCCGTAGTGCAAGACACAGTGTCGAAGCTTTTGTCTCCTCGGTCCACCCATGGACCATAGCCGCTGTCTCGAATAGAAGCATGTAGTCCTCCCAGGGAGTCTTGCCATCGAAGTGAGGAACGACGTTCTGAGGGGCAACGGCAGCAATGGTGGGCGCTGGCTTGGAGATCGTTTCAAGGGCGTTACCCTGCTGAAGTTCGCCAGTGCTAGCCGATGACGCAGGTGTGAAGCTCCCCGATGCAGCCATCTCCTGCCGAAGCTTATCAACTAACCTATCTTCTAGATTCTTTTCTATACAGTTAACTTTCTCATCGATTTCATTCATTCTACTTTCTAAACTATCAACTTTGCTAGAATACTCATCTAATTTGTTCAGCATTTTTGATTCTACATTCGACATTTTTGTCTCAATGTTAGCTTCTAGGTTTTCTAACGCTTTACTAGTTTCTGACATTTTTGACTCAATGCTAGCTTCTAAGTTTTTGTTATTTTCGGAGATTTTTGCCTCAATATTAGCTTCTAGGTTTTCTAAAGTTTTACTAGTTTCTGACATTTTTGACTCTAATGTTTTACTATTTTCTGACATTTTTGACTCTAGGTTTTTTAGCATTTTATTGATATCAGATGTTTCAAATAAAAAGTTATCTGGGTCTTCACCTGCATCAATTAAAGCTTGTTTAAGGCGTGCCTGAAGGGCTGATTTAGTTCCACTAGTATCAAGATCTCGTTCTTCTAATTCTCTCCTAAGATCTTAACTCATCAAGTTTCACACCTTTGAAAGCCATTTTTATACCAAACAATTAAAATAATTTTAAAATAAATGATTTTTTCCTTTGTAAACAAATTTACGACACAAATTACTAATATGTAACTAAGACCTCGAATCTTACTAATATCTAATACAACTAAAATTAGACTCAAGATTTTACAATTAAAATCGCCAAAATAACCCCACACCTGACACCAATTGTTGCGGGCTTAACGGGTTCTTTACAATACAAACTTGGCGATTTTATAATAACTATGTATTTACACTAATTATTATCTATTTACAAATATTACAATTACCTAACACCTAACTAACCCTATCTAAACCTAGCTAATGCCTATTCTAATTTACAACGGTTCTACTTACAGCTAGCCTCTACAGGATTTATCACTACTTCTGTTACAACACTGTCACTACACTGTCACTAGTGTCACTACACTGTATCTACACCGCCACTACACTGTCACTGCCACTAGCACTAGCACTGGTCACTAACACCGACGGGCGCTTGCCGCGACGATTCTCGGAAGGCTCAACTCAACTCAACTGCCGTGTGCCGGAAGACGGTCCCTTATATAAGTTTGCCGTGGAACATTCTGGAGACCTCTGGTAGCCTAGACAAAGGTGTTTACGCCGTAGAAGTGTAGAAGGTTCTAGGGCCCCTATTGAGATAGTCCGTTGACATGGGTCTATTGTCTATCAGTGGTGCGCTAGGAGAAACCCGTGTAAACAAACAACCCTTTTGAGACGGCGCCTGGCTATTGTTGCGCGGGGCTCCTGACTTGTAACATTATGTATGCCACAACTCAAACCCAAGAAGGTGTTAAGCTTCGGCAACCGGTTTCTGGCATCCTTCTTGCTATGATCACAGGATTTCGCTACTTGGTTGCCTGGACTTAATTCACTTGCGCTTAATTAATTTAGTATCTCACTTGTGACCACTGTCACATTCAGGCTTCAGAAGCACTAGTCCCATTGGCATTGGCTGACAGTGTGATGGCTGAATTGTATGACGAGTGTAGCTCAACATGCTCAGGTTCAATTCCCGTTCAAGCAATCCATATTAAGTTTACTTTTTCTTAGCCAATGAAGGGTCTACTTTAAATTAACAGTGGTTGTCAATGTCTTGAGTGGAAGTCGGCGGCATTAGTGAGCTAGATAAGGTTTGCACACTGCTTCATTTTACATTGATGCAGTATAGAGGAGGAGAACTCAATTTATTTTGTATTTGAGTTGAATATAAAAATATCTATATAACTGTAAAACCAAAAATTACTGTAAAGAAATCATTAAAATCTTCACATCCAATGGTCAATGTAGTGTTTGCCTCCTTCTGTTTACTAGGACCAACAAAAACAGACTTTTGCTTTTGATTCTGAAAAAAATACCCTAGTCTTGATAAAAGACTCCTTATTTTCTATTGGTGCAAATTTTTCAAATTTCTAGGTTCTTAACTGATCCAAAAATATAACACAGTATTTTGTTTTCAAATACTAGGCCTATTAGTTTGTTTCTGATTTTTTTAAATTCAGGTTGTAGATATGTCACATACTAAAAGTCACGGTCTGCTAGTGTATGTACATACACACTCGCTACCTGCTATTCAGTAAAATACTTAATGCTCAGCCACAGACTAGTATTACACTCGCAGCTGACATGGTTAGGTTTGAGAGGACTCTAGGTTTTGCTATAGTGAAAGTGGAACCAATCGCCTCAGAACCAAGTTTAATAGATCTGGCTGAAAAAACTATATAGGATTTTAAATATTTTAATACAAACATGTTTTTTCTTGCTATCCCTCCATTGTCACCTTCCTTTCCATACTTTTATGATGAGTATCAATTTTGATGTAGCCTTCATAACTCTTACCATCTCTCTAATGTGCTTTCATACTTTTAGTTTTCAAGTTTTAACCTTTCATAATTTTTTCCAGTAAACTGTCCAGGCTCGAAGAAGTTCCTGAAGAGAGTGTTGAAGATGGTGATGTGAAACTTACGCCAATCCGATCTTCAAAACGAACCAAAGCCTCCACCTCTAAAGGTTCTAAGATCAAATCTTCTAAAAAGTAACCATTACCATTAAGTAGGATTTAGCTATTCCATGAAAAATATGTGCGTAAGTTCCCTAGAAACATCTCATGACTTAAATTATTATTGTTGGACTGTATAGGGTAAGCAGGATAATGTATTTAAAAAATGTAAGAAAGTGTATATTTTCATTAAGTTATGTAATCATTTTAGTGAATAAACTTTGTTCTTAAAAATTTTAATTATTTTCCTACTTGTATCATAAGTGTACTAGGTGAAACCCGTCGAAATCGACGGTTATTTTCAAAGAATTACGCTAATTCATCCAACTGCGATAAATTGAGTGAAATTGTACATATTTTGAGCATTTAGCATTGTTTAAAGATTAATAAGTGTAAAAACAATAATGATAGTTACCAAATATGGTTGATCATTCAATGAATAAAATATCTCCCATACTGTACGTCATCGGAGTTTTTAGTATATTATCTGGTATCTCATCGTTTGGATTAAACTTTAAATAATATTAAAATCTTATTGGTGGATCTTTTGTAGATAAACACTCCCGTGATTTCATCAGTGTAATGCAAATTAATCTATGATTTTATTTGAAAAAAATATCTGTTTGTTGGGAAGACACGTTCTAACTTCAAAGGGAGATATCCATTACAGTGTAAGTTTGATTTTTCCTTCGTCACGTCGCGTCAGTTCATATCGTACTTCTGTGCTAATGAATAACCCTCTATCACAGTTTTGAGAAATTTGTTGTGGGGTTACTGTTAAAGCTGGAATTCCTTGACATGGGGGATGTCAGTTAGTTGTCTCAGCCATATCAATTACATAAAGTTGTCAATATAATCTCTCTACGGAATGTGAGGTGTAGTGGAATATACTTGAAGTGAAGTTGGCTTTTATTCTTAAACTGTTAGGGGCCTCCTCATTTATATGCGGCTTCATTGACAACAAATAATGCAAATGACATAGCAATGGGACATTTCCAAAAAGCAAAAATACTGTAAATTTGCTGTTACATAAATGTTGACGTTTACATGAATTGTTAATCAACATATCTTATAAAGGATGATGTGATCTAGTTTAAAAGGAATATGACCTTTCTGTCATGACAGTAGCTGCTTAAATATTATTTACTCATTGGGTCATAATTACAGCCAAAAGGTTGTGTTATTTTCAATAACATATGGGTAAGTTACATAGATTTTTTTGCTGCTGATCAGTGCACTTTAAGAATATATATTTTGGAGATAAATTAAATGGTTTTTGTTGCAGAGTAGCGCTAGTAAACATGCACAACCCTTTTCGTTAGTCTAATAACATTCAAAGGCTCTCTAAGAATTCAAGTTCTTATTTATATAGGTACATATCTATGTTATGTTTTCACTAAGCTGGATGAATACATCGAAGTAACCTCTCTGAAAAGTCTGCAGTATATTGCAGTTTTCCAGCTTAATGACTTTATTTATCATGCAAATATTTCTACATAAATATTGTAAAACAGTTGCTGTAAACTACTTTTAATTTAACAAAATATGGACACGGCTCAAATAGGCACCACACCGTGCCTTTCTGCACTTGTAGGCTATTATTTTGTATTGTATTACACAATTTAATATTTTTCCAATGATTGAAAACATGTATGACAATAATCTCATGAACCTATGATGATCTGTCTAGAAAATAACAATAAATCTATACAACAACACAACATAACAATAATCTAGGGATGGTCAAGTCTCGAAATTTCGGGAAATTTTCAATCTCGTTACACGAGACGAGATTACTTTTTGGCCGAGATTTTTATCGAGACGAGAATAAAAAAAAAAAAAAAAAAAAAAAAGTTAAAAACGCCTGCAGAAAGTCAATGCAATACCCGCAATACAGGAGCGTGTTGTAGTTGCGTTTCCTTTTCGAAGGCGTTCTTATTTAATTAATTCTTTTAATGTAAATATTACTTTAATTCTTTTAATGTAAATATTACTTTCATTATTTTAATAATATTACTTTAATAACATTTGAGAAGTTTTGTTAAGTGTAAGCAGTGTGAGGAATGTTTTATTACTATAAAAAAAGTCAAAACAAGTAACTATTTTATAAAAATTAATATTGCTTTTATTTTATGATTTATTTTATTTTAGGATAAGTTGAACTCTATCCTAACTGATATCACCATGTTTCCTAATCGTAGGCATTTTTAATAAGTTAGGCGTGATTAATAAAAAAATGTTATGCTGATGTTATTTAATGAAAGATTGTAAATATTCTTGCCTATTATCATTATTTTAGTATTTAAACAGTCATCTAACAATGTCACAAAATCAGGTAAAAATTTCGAACGTGCATTTCCCGTTGTGTATGAGAAGAGAAATCTCGTCTCGATCTCGTCTCGAAATTTTATGAGAAATAAAAAATCTCGTCTCGTCTCGTCTCGAACTAAAAATCCAATCTCGTCCATCCCTACAATAATCTATTAACAATGAATAATAACAATTATCTATCAATTGATCTGTCTAGTAAATTATATAATAAAAATAAAGACAAAAATGGTGAAAAGGGCAGTCACCAACCCATAAAATAGATATAAGGTCAATAAGAAATAATTTTAAGAGTTACTGTGATAAAAGGATTTTCCACTGATTTTCGTCATGGTATATATTTCAAAACATAACATGATACAGAAAAAAAAATAATTTTTAAATCAGAAAAATAACATTGCAAATGCTTCTTTTGGACAATTCAGTAAATCCCAATTAATGTGTCTTGTTTAAAATACAATTTACAAATTAACAGCTGTTTCATTAAAAAAGTATTATCCACATGGTCAAAATGTAAACAAATCTGTAGAGGGATCTTTAAAGGCTTCTGGGGCAGAGCCCTAAGGGATTTTACTTTTTTTTTCTTTTGATAACCCATCTACAGACCAAGACCTTTCTCTTTGACACCCCTACCAAGTTTCTACGCCCAGCCGTTCTCTCAAATTAGTGGAGACAAAGTTTCCAATTAAATTTTTAGATTCCCCCATGTTAATCTTATGGGAGAAAATCCAACTTTGATGGAAGATCCTGCCCAAACTAATAAAGATATCAAAAAAACGAAAAACACTTTGCAAAACTACAGATCAGGGCAATTCTTTTGACATTTTAATCATCAAAATCAGTCCAAAAATGAGGGAGAAGTTCTGTTCACAAAAATCGGCTTAGCGTATATATATATAGATTGCATTTCGCATATCATGTCATTTTTATTCCATCACGCCACAAAATAATAAAATAAATTGCAAAAGTTATGCTTAGCCTAATGTGAAAAATATTGGAACTATCATGAAATTGTTTTTACCTACGACCGTTTTTTAAAGTAGCCATTTCAGTCCAGTTCTTAGAATTGAAAAGTTTCACTTTACAGCTGTTTACTTTCATATCCGCATAGTTTCATTTCATATCCGCATAGTTTTTTCATATCCACACAGGTAACGTTGACCAATGAGGATCAAGTATTGAGAGAAAAGAATTAAAATTGTAATGCTTCGAACGTCAACTAATCAGCTGATCAGCTGATCAGTTGACCAATTTAATTGTTGATCCGACTTGTTCATGTTGATACTCGCGTATTCTTAATTAAGTTGGTGGAAGTCCAAAAATAAATGAAATATTTGCCGAATTGTACCTGATATAATATTATTTATGGTAAGAATGCTGCTAGCAATGTAATATTTAAGGAAGTTTAAAAAACACGTAATTACAGGAAATCAGCTGATTATACAACAAGTCGTTGCATCACTTTCAGTGGCAATGACAATACACGAAAACATAACCTCTCTAAAAAGTTATCATTAGTGATTGTTAGTAATTAAATCCAGATTGAAAGTAATTAAAAAACGGTCGTAGGTAAAGTAGTGTACGCAACTCGTGTTAATAGTCTTTACGACACTCGTAGAAGTTTTTAAGGCACTCGCCAAGGCTCGTGCCTTAAATTTTCTACTCGTGACATAAAGACTCACACTTAACGCAATCGTTGCGTAAACTACTATTCTTTCACTATAAAACATTTTACATTTAATTTAATTTTTCTAACAAATGTTTCTTTAAGAATATTGAAAGTGAAGTGTATTTTTGAGGTCACAACCTTTTGTCATTGAAAAAAGATGTATATATTTTAAAACTTTGGGTTAACAAACATACACAGATCAGTTTAGTTTCCAGTTTATATTTTATTTTATCGATTCACAAAATGCTCAATTCAATTTTATAATCACAATAATAAATTATTGCATACTTGGAAAGACGTTAAACTCATTTTGAAGGCTGTTCCTTAGCAAGCTTAATAGGCAATCGGAATCTTTAATAATTCTCGAACCTGAAGATGAGACAAGCCAACTTGGAAGGGTGAAACAGGGCAATAAATTTACTAATAATGATATTAATATCAATAATAATAATACCTTATTATTTACTCTTACTACTAATTAGCCACACCTTGCTGAATACACCACATACAAGTGGTGATTTATTACAACAATTGCATTAACTCGTTTTTGAGGAAAACTAATTAATCTGTATGTTCTAAGTAATCATAAAACTATTGCTTTGTTCATCCCTTCCTGTCAGGTAGCTAAAGGTTCTTTTGTTGAGCAGAGGCAGAAATATTGACAATGCTATATTCACTTACTTCAGTAACAAATGGATACATCATAAAAGTAGCTTGAAAAGTAGTAAATGTAATTTTTTATGTAGGAAAACGTTAATATTTTGTAAGCATATAAATATTATTTGAATAATCATAAAACTGTTCTATAATTACCCGTGGCTTCTGGGTTAACTAATATTTTTAAGTTTTATGCCTAAGATTAAAACAGATGTCAAAACAAGACAACTTTTCTTAATTTTCTCTTAAAATTCAGTAAAATTGACTTCAAAAGGTCCCGCACATAATAATTACATTTGAGGGGTGAAAGCATAGCTCATACAGTTTGGTCAAATGTTCTCAGTCAAGATAGTTATTGTAAACCTCAGGATAAGGTTTAGTAACTGGAAATACATAAGTAATGAATAAATCAAAATGTTTCTAGAGAAAGATTAACCCTTTGAGTGCCAACGTCCGGGGAACCGGACGTTTTTAAAACGAGCCAAAAGTGCCAACGTCCGGCCGACCGGACGTTTTTAGAACGAGCCAAAAGTGCCAACGTCCGGCTGACCGGACGTTTCGTAATGATCGAACAGCTGTCATAACAACCGAATAAATACTAGGATTCTTTAAACCCATATATTAACATTGAGTCGAAAGTTGCTAGATGCGATACATCGATTTTCGTTGGTCGAAATATCGAAAATTCGATTTTTACGAAATTTTAACCTAAAAATCGCCAGATCGCGCTCGGCATTTTTAGCGCGACCTTCGGGAAAAATCATCGGCATTTTTTGAGCGTTACTTTTATTTCTCGCCTGGCACTCTAAGGGTTAATGTTACAATTAATCTACATTTGATGTCACATAATTTCCGAATTTCAATTCAAAGTTCTTTCAAAACACTGTGGTCATGTGTTGAGTCATCTTTTTGTTTGATAAGGACATCTGTATTTTTCAAGTAACATCAGAATGATCTTTTTTACATCTTGTAAAACTTGACGTGTAATGTGATTACAAACTTCTAATTTTATTTATTTGTGTTTTAAATGCTTGAAAGAACATGTCTTTAAAACATCTGTATAAATATGATAACTTATTATCATAAGAAACCTCCTTTATTTAGTATCCTTGTTATTAATTACTTAAGTTTTAATGTTTTTAAGCTCATTTTATCGACTTTACTATTCAATACTCAACACAATTTCAAAACCTTTCTTTTGGAATAGGTTTACTGTTTTATATTTTAACTGCTTTCAAAGATAATTAATTCCAGGTTTACTCCTTTTTTAAATCCTTAAATCTATCTAAAATATAAAACAAAATATATGTACAATGGCAGGAATCGCAAAAGCCTACATGATTATAATAATTGCTAAAAAATGTTCAAATGTCAGTTTGCTTTTTTTGGTGCCTTTCTTCTTTTGAAGGCTGTCGCCTGTTTGAGGAGTTCAGCATTTTCATCTTCAACTAGAGAGGGAACTTCAAGCAGTCTTCTAGGCAATAATAACAAGCCTATAAGTGTAAGACCTGAAAATATAAAATCAAATCAGCAACTAGAGTAAATTGTTTCCATCATCCTACTAATATTATAAATGAGAAAGTTTGGATGTATGGATGTATGTTTGTGACAAGTGAACGCGAAAAATACTGGTCGGATTGGGCTGAAATTTGGCATGATGATAGCTCACATTCCCGATTAGCATATAGGCATATTCTTATTTCAAAAATCCTTTCAGGCTCCGCCCCAGTGGCCCTGGAGTTTCCCATGTTAACCTTATGAGAAATGGAATTATTGAATCTTAACAGCTGTTTCAATTAAACAAGTTGGTTCTGTTCTATGATGTTCAATAGCATTAAAGTTACAAGGATTACCAACAGGGTGCAGCACTATTATTTCTTTTACATTTATGACAAAAGCTAATTTGCAACCAAAAGGTGAGTGAGCGTAGCGAACGAACTTCAACCTGGAGGCAAGTGAGCGCAGCGAACGAGCTCCAACCTAAAGGTGAGTGAGCGTAGTGAATGAGCTCCAACCTAAAGGTGAGTGAGCGTAGCGAACAAACTTCAACCAGGACGTGATTGAGCCATGCGAACGAGATAATCTTGAAAATTAAGAAGTTAAACGGGGCAAAGCCCGCGGGTTACAGCTAGTATTTAATTAATATGTGGTTTGTGGTGATGTACAATGATTTATGAAATAATATAATTAACATTATAGAGGATTCATTGCATGGACAAAAAGTACAACAGAGTACTGTTGTAACTTACTACCTTACAAACCTTACACTACAGTAGTGCATTCTGTGGCTCACCGTAACAGTGTCTAAAATTCTACCTGACTTTTTCTTGCTGACATAGTTGATGGGTCATAACGGTTTAAGCTTATTGTTGTTCTTAAATTTGACTACTTTAAAATGGGGATGGAATATCTAGTGGTTGTACAATAGTTAAAAAATCATTTTTTCAACTCAGCTCTTTTATGGAAACAGATCTGTAGGCTTATACAAATTGCTATATTGGATAATTTGCATAAATCTCATGAAGAATCTCATTATAATTTATTGTCTTTGATGTTCTCCGCACAAGCTGCTAATGAGAGATTAAATTTTGTGGAAAGGCGAATGTCCGTTGACCTTCCAGTTATATTTACGTGTCTCACAACTCTCTTTATTCATAAACGTTGATTCCTTGCCAACCCCTGAGTACAGTCATTGTATGAATGGAACTCGCTCATCTCTGGTCCAGTTCAACACATTGATATTCTGAGATGGTCAAACAGCCTGTTGAAATGTGGGATTAAATGAAATGACCATACGAGATATTGAAGGTAATTATTAATAAGTAGGCTTAAGCTTCGTCGGGAATAATTAGTTGTGAAAATAAACATTGTATTTATCAGAGAAAAGTCCCTGCTAAATACAAATTGGACACAAATATATTTTTAACAAAAGTATGTGTTTTTAAATTTGTTTTGCCAAAAAAATAACATTTCTCATATTGTTAGAAGGTAGAACATGTTTTGTCGTATTAATTTTAGCTTCAGGTACCACTAATTTTTAGATTGAGAGTTTGAGGCACTGTCTGCCAAAGTCAGTACTACAGCGGTAATTATCCAAAAATCATTGAAATATTTAAAGCAGTTTTTTCCCAAAACTATATTTGAATAAAAGTTAAACAAATTTAAACTTCTTGATTTTTATGATAAACAAACAGCTACCTATCAGTAATTGAATAGTGAATTGTTTTCTTATATTTGAAGATGATTTCATTGTATCCAAACATCCTGATAATTAAATACTGTATTCATTTCCAAACAGTTAACTCAAGCAAATTCAAGTAACTTTGCGTAGAACTATTACCTGAGTCTAGAATTGAATTGTATTATTACTTGTCTTTAACAAGTTTGATCGAGTTTAGTATAATTTAATATAAAATAAGTTTAAACTTCTGGTGAGGATATATTTAACCTATATCCAGCTCATCAACATCAAGATGTATTCGTGCTGCTGAATATTGCATCATTCTGAAGTCAGGTATTGCCTCGGAGTCTTTATTACCTCAGATAACCACAAGTGTTGTGGTATGTCCAGCAGTGACATAAATATGTTTATAGCATGACATAGAGGAGCGATAACAAAATTTGTCGCCATTGGATTATTGGTCCGCTGCTGATACCATATAATGGTATATCCAAATGCTATAAAGATAAAATTCTATCCTGTGGTTTCTGCCTAATGGGACTTTGAATAGGAGAGGAGTGAGATAAAAATACAGATGGTGGCACTTGAACTTTTATTGAAATTCAGATTTGATTCTGGTTCTACTGTTTAAATATTTCAGGTGACTATTGTATTCTTAGTTTGGTAGTCTACATTTTAACGAATTTCCATATGAATAAGCTATTACCATAGGTCTCATGGTAAGACCTGGACCCGGGACCAATTTACTTTTTTGTTTTGAGGTCGCCAGAGGCCCAAATCAACATCATTCCGTCCACATTCATTTTTGTATTGTTTAATTAAATCGATTTTGTAATAATATATAAATACCCCCGCCGCATCAAACCTGCAGACTAAGCGAATTTCCATTTGCCAGATTGGATTTACACTAAAATGTCTACTTAAGAATACAGGGTGTCCCATAAGTAAAGTGCCAAACTCTGGGAATAGGTTCTATGGGTCAAAATAAAGAGAAAATCAAGAATAAAGTTTTTTTCAAAAACGCTTCGTTTACCAGATATCCGCCATTTTGTATTTTTTACTAAATAATTTATATCTTCTGATTTTTTCAACCGATCCTTATAAAACTCGGTAAGTATGTTTAGATAAAAGAGACCTACTGTAGAAAAAAAATTCAACTTGGTCCAATTTAAAATTTCAAAATGGCGGCCATTTTGAACATTTAATCTAAAATTACGGGAAAACGGTAAAAAATACAAAATTGTACTAAGAACACTTTTTTTTATAAAATTTTATTTCCAATCTATCAACACCAAAAACATGAAAATCGAACAAAAAATAACCGAGATACATTAAAATGTGTGTTAAGAGGCAGCAAAAAATCCATTTGTTGTAAATAGCCCCAATCACCAGATCAGCTGTTTTTAGAAAATAATTGTAATTGGTATAATTCATATTTTTTCAACCGACCTGTATAAAACTCGATAAAAGAGACCTACTGTAGAAAAAAATTAAACTTGGTCCAATTTAAAATCTGAAAATGGTGGCCATTTTAAACTTGTAATCTAAAATTAACAAAACAATAACCGAGATACATTGAAACCATTTATTGAGTGACAACATAAAAAATGAGGAAACTAATTAAATACAAAATCAAATCTTAACAAATGATAGCTTTTTTGAAAGTTATCAACTACAACAAATGTTCCATGTGTCCTCCATTCATTTCTACGACACAAACCATCCTCTTTCTCATCGACTCCCTCACTCTTTCAAATACCCCAGGCTTTTGTCTTATCACTTCACAACCTGCTACAATTCGTTCCCTTAAGTCCTCAATACTGTCAACAGGGGTATGGTAAACCAAAGATTTTAAATAGCCCCATACAAAAAAGTCCAGGGGATTAAGGTCAGGAGACCTGGCAGGCCATGGGATGGGCCCCCCACGCCCTATCCATTTATTTCCAAACACTTGATTTAAATGTCGCCTTACATCCAATGAAAAGTGTGGTGGCGCACCGTCTTGCATAAACCACATATTGTTTCTCAAATGAAGGGGTAAGTTTTCTAGCAATCCGGGAAGATCTTGTGTTAAAAAGTTTAAGTAAGACACACCATTAAGTCGGTTGGGTAAAAACCATGGCCCTATAAGATAGTCCCCAACAATGCCTATCCAAACATTGAGAGAAAAGCGCACTTGATGCCTTCTTTGTGATATCTCATGGGGATTTTCATCGGCCCAGAAGTGATTATTATGAAAATTAAAAATTCCTTCTCTCGAGAACCCAGCCTCATCGGTAAATAAAATGTTGGAGAGAAACAGAGGAAGTAATGCGATCTGTTGCAAGAACCATTGACATAAGTTAATACGGGGTGGAAAGTCCCTATCGGTTAGGCATTGCACCCTTTGGATATGGTAAGGATACAACTGCTGATTATGTAGAATCCGCCACACAGAACTTTTTGAAATACCATGTTCAAGCGATATTCTTCTAACACTAGTACTTGGGTCTTCTTCCACGGCCGTCAAAACTCTTTCTTGATTATTTAATGTATCTACAGAAACAGCCCGTCCGGTCTTCTCAGTGAATTTTAGTGTTCCTCGTTCCCTCAAATTCCTGTGAACATTTACAAACACTTTCCTACACGGAATTCGTCGGTTGGGGAACGTTTCTGCGTAAAGGCGGCATGCCTCACGCGAATTCCCATTACCTAAGCCGTAAAAAAAATGAATATCAGCTAGCTCGACATTAGAATAGCTATGGTTCGGCATTTAAATAAACTTAGAAAATATCAACCTAACCTGATCACAATGATGATGTTTAAAGTAAACAGAACAATAATAACAACAATGCAACAATGCAACTCAACAAACACATGTTTTTCAATCAGCTGTTCAGCTGATTGGGGCTATTTACAACAAATGGATTTTTTGCTGCCTCTTAACACACATTTTAATGTATCTCGGTTATTTTTTGTTCGATTTTCATGTTTTTGGTGTTGATAGATTGGAAATAAAATTTTATAAAAAAAAGTGTTCTTAGTACATTTTTGTATTTTTTACCGTTTTCCCGTAATTTTAGATTAAATGTTCAAAATGGCCGCCATTTTGAAATTTTAAATTGGACCAAGTTGAATTTTTTTTCTACAGTATGTCTCTTTTATCTAAACATACTTACCGAGTTTTATAAGGATCGGTTGAAAAAATCAGAAGATATAAATTATTTAGTAAAAAATACAAAATGGCGGATATCTGGTAAACGAAGCGTTTTTGAAAAAAACTTTATTCTTGATTTTCTCTTTATTTTGACCCATAGAACCTATTCCCAGAGTTTGGCACTTTACTTATGGGACACCCTGTATAACATTTATTTCCTATTTAAATAAAATTAGTTTAACAAGTACTTAGGTTTGCTGCATTAGGGAGGGTAAAACTGTTTTTTTTTATGTTAATAGTTAGTGAGAAATAAAATCATTTTCCAAATTTGACCAAAATATGTTCATAAACAAGCAAACTACAACAGTTTACTTGTTCTCCATAAGAATAACATGGGAATTAATATACTAAATTATTTGTTTTTTAAGCTCTTCAAAATGGTTTGAAAAGAAATTGCTAAATTTTATGTTTTTTTGGTCAAAATGGGAATGAATTTGAACGGATGGTGTTTTTGGTCTCTAGGGACCTCAAAAAGAAAAAAAACTATTTTTAATTGAGAGGTTGGTGAAATGATTAACTTGTCATACTACCACTAGACAGAAGCTAAATCCAGACTATTTAAATCGAATTAAATTATTTTGTAGCAATCAGATTAACTCACCATTTAATGCACATGGAAATATTATATAAAAGTTTAAAGTTGCAGACTGATAGTATAAAGCTTCCATTGTGTACATTGTTATGGTCAGAAGCAGTGAGCAAACTCCCATGCTGATGATGCTGAAACATAACAAATTGTTATTTCAATGGAATGCCTAAATGGATGGATTTCAGAATTTTCCAACTATGATATTTTATGTTTGTTTACATTTATTTCAATTTGTCTCCAACCAGAAAAAAGTCTTGTATTGATAATGTTTTTGTTAATTTTTCTGAGGATCTATACAATGTAAAAGTTATGAAATCCTGTTTATCTGATCACGATCCTCTTCTTATTAATTATAAAATAGATAGAAAGAAACATGTAGAAATTAACTCAGATAAATCTGGAATCAAACATTATTTTCGCAGACAAGATGAAGAACAAATTTCCTTGTTTATTGAGTGTTTAAAAAATGAACATTGGGAAATGATAAGCTCCTATCTATGTAATGAGATAAATGTAGAAGCTTTGTTTGACTTATTTTTTAAAAGGTATGTTAATCTTTGGCATTTCGCTTCTCCTTTAGTATCATCTAAGAGTAAATGTAGAACCAAACAAAAATTTAATTGGTATTCAGACGATCTAAGAAAATCTAGAGATCTAATGCTAGGTTATCATAATGTGTATAAGTGCTTTGAAAGAGATCACTCGGTCCATACTGTTGCGGCTTACAGGGCTTACTTGTTTTTTAAGAAGCAATACAAGGATAATATTAAAATGGCTAAGAAGCAGACGTATGAAAATTATATTGAAAACTCAAGTAATAAGTGTAAAGCCGCGTGGGAGGTGATTTCTTTAGAAACACAATCACATACAAACAACACTAAAATAACAATTGATCCAAACCATTTTAACAATTTTTTCATTAATTCAGTTTCAGATATACAGAAAAATATAACAAGCACCAACACACAGGCACATAACCTCACACGGAACTCGAAACAAAAGTCAATTGCTTTCAATTGGTCTCACGTCTTCACGGATCAGGTAATGAAAACAGTGACAAATCTTTCCAACTCAAAAGCAACAGATTTTTACTGGATATCTAATTTTCTTCTAAGAAAAACCATAATGTATATTAGTGAGCCTCTTGCATTCATCTTTAACCAGTGTTTGACTCAGGGCTATTTTTCTGATTTACTAAAAGTCTCTAAGGTGATTCCTGTCTATAAAAAAGGGGATAAGGCTCTGGTACAGAATTATCGACCAATTTCAATTGTTCCCATCTTCTCTAAGGTATTTGAGTCACTCCTACACGTTCAGCTTAATCATCACTTCCACATAAACCATCTATTTAGTCCCTACCAGTTTGGGTTTCGATCAAAGAAATCAACAACCACTGCTGTGTCTACTCTGGTTGACAACATTCTTACTGCTTTTGAAAATAAGGAATCAGTGTCTCTAAAGCTCTGCGATCTGAGTAAAGCCTTTGATTGTGTTGAACATCGTATTCTCCTTGACAAACTCTCTTACTACGGCATCTCACACAACTCTCTGAATTTATTGAAGTCCTATCTGTCTAATCGTAAACAATATGTTTCTTTTAATTCTAGCCAATCAACAACATTAACTGTAACAACTGGTGTTCCCCAGGGCTCTGTTCTTGGACCATTTCTTTTTATAGTTTTCATTAACGACCTACCTTACAACATACCCTCTCAGACAGTCATTTATGCTGATGATACAACTTTACTTTCATCACATTCCAATCTGAAAACTCTTGAGGAGAACATAAATCATGCTTACAACTCTGCACAAATATGGTTTTCATCAAATAAGTTGCTTTGCAATAATGATAAAACTCAAGATTTATTGCTAAGCATGGCAGGTAGAAGTAACTATAAATCAGTAAAGCTTCTTGGTTTTCATTTGGATTCTAGACTTGATTGGAATGATCATATAGATGGCATTTGTAAGAAAATTTCCAGAGTGTCTTTTTTAATGTGGAAACTTAGAGATTGTGTGAGGGATGAGTATTTGAGGATATCTTATTTTTCTTTTGTCCAATCACATATTTGTTATGGAATAGTTTTGTGGGGTCACTCTAGTGCTGTACATGACATTCTAATAATTCAAAAGAAAATCTTGAGAACTATGTGTAGAGTGGATGAAGTGGAACACTGTAAACCATTGTTTATCAGACTAAATATCATGACAGTAATAAACCTTTATATCTACCAAGTACTTATCCACACAAAACTACACCTTTCAGATTTCACCACCAGAGACCACTTTCATGCACATGACACGAGAGGCAAGGCTAAGCTGGATCTACCCCAACACAGGTTGGCCAAAACAGGTAAATCCTTTAAAGCCAACTGTGTAAGGTTTTTTAATAGGCTCCCCCAAACTGCAAAACTCATCCCATTTAATCACTTCAAAAAAACTATAAAAAATTGGCTAGTTGAAAACCCTTTTTATTCGCTTGATGAATTCGAAATGTCAGAGTTTAATGTTAAGTTTTAACCTGTTGTACATAGTTTTTAGTTAATTTTAATTTAATGTATTAGCATTTAGTAAGAATATTTTGACTGTTCCTATTTCTGTATTGCTATAGATCAATGGAATAAATACTCTTGACTCTTGACTCTTGACTCTTTACGTTGAGCATGTTACAAAATACATTTAATTTTTTTCATGGATTAAAGTACCATTTTAGTAAGGGCTGATTGAACCTTGGTACAAGAAGTTAATGTTGGTAATTGAAGAGGAGAGGGAATAAATTATTTCTCATACGGGCCTGATATTAATAGAATAGAATTAATAAGAACAGTTATTACAAAATGTGGCAAAGAAAAAAATACAAACTTTTATCAGTACTATATTGAAATTCAATCACATTAATGGTCAACCACCAATTAATTGTAATTTTAGCATTTTAAGAAAAAATTTTCATAAATAGAACTTCTACAATGCTAACAGGTTTTGGCAGGAATTTTGACAAAATTGACAGTTCCTCGTAGTCTAGTTGAAAAGACTCTTAATCTTAAAGCTACAACACATTGATCTAAGTAAGGATTGAAATATTTTCTTGTAGGCCCTATAACATGTTTTTAATATAGAGTTTAATGTCAACTTACGGTCTGTAATGAATGAAAACTGTGCAGTGGATGAGTGCTATTGCTTTCAATATAGAGTACATTCCAAGAACTCTAGGCAGAGTGGGGTCACCTGAAAAAAGAATGATTCTTATAAAAAACACTGAGTAGTTTTAAAGGGTTAGCGGAATTTTATCCCCCTGGAATTTTACCCCCTGGGCGAAACTTACTTCACAAACCAGGGGTTCAAATCCCGGATTTTTCAGCTTCCATTTTTTACTGAACTGAGATAGAGACCTCTAATTTGCGTTGTTGGTTTTCTTTTACCAGGACCTTTAAAATGAGGGGCCACTCGATGGGTCTTTGTATTTGAAATTTTTGAGTTTCCCCCTAAATCCCCATTTTGGGGATGAACACCAAGTGGCGGTTGTGCCCAAAAAGTACTTCATAACATGCCATAATGATGTGCTGAGTTTAGTTTTTCTAGTATGGGCCGTTAAAAAAAATAACAGCGGGTCTCCACACTTTTTACTAACCCTATATAGTTTTTAAGTCATCTTGGCCGCCATCTTGAATATCTCAATTTTCTCAAGGGTGACAAAGTGGCACCCTGCCTATTTTAATTATGTAGGTCTTGAAGAAACAGAAACCACTAAAAAACATCGGGTGGACCTTACTTCCAGGTTTTTTGACCTGCAACCAGACTATTCAACATTGATTAAATAAATGCACAGACTGAAACCACTGTGTATTTTTATCACTGTCTGGCCCAACCATTTACTCTAGAAGTCATTTTCATACAAAACTTCAGTACATAGTTAAATTCCATCAGAATAAAATATCCTGAAGTGTACAGTTGATCTAGAGATAATAAGGTTTATCTGACTTTAGATGAAGTACTCTACACTAGCGGAGGAGGAGTTGGCTGATGTAACAATGTTGATGTGTTTCAGGTATTTATATTACTTATACTTTTTTTTGCAAAAAGATTTAAATTTAAATAATATAATTACAGTATTTAAAAAGCAAATAAACTCCTTTTGGACAATTATAAGAACTAGCTGTTACCCACGGGCTTCGCCCCGTTTGACTTTATGGTGGAAGGGTTTGACTACATAAGTATTAAAACTATTGATTGGTTAAGTTAAGCTGAAATAAACAAACAAAACATAAAACAGTAATACAAACAAACAATAATCACACGATTTTAATAAGGTAACCAATTGAAAGAATAGCATACAAATAAGTACAGCTGAGGTATTTTTAACATTGGGTATATGGAAAGTTCCCTTTGGAAAGTAAAATTACGACCTTATAGGGAAATTTATGAAGTATTGGATAGTTTTGCGCAAGGTTTCTCGTCATGACGAACATTTTAAGTATATGGTTTATGGGGGTGTGACTTGTAGTTTTCTCAAAAGTTCATAGGTACTTTGGGCTTTATGGACTAGCAGAGTACCCGTACTTCGTACGGGGTGCTGAATTTTTATTTCAGGATTAGTGTTGCCTACAGTATTATTTTGGGGCTTCTGATTGGCTGAGGGAACATCATTACCGCGACGATACGGTTGATGCCATCGGCCTCGGTGGTGTAGTAGATAGAGTGCTGGGCTGATGATCCGAAGGAACAGGGTTCGAATCCCACCCTTGGCATATTTTGTTGTATTGGATTTTTTTCATTATCAACAAGTTTGGTTGGTTTGGTTAGGTTATGATGGTTTAATTTTAGAATTAAAAAACTATAAAATAGGATTTAAGGCATTTATAATTTTATTTTATGAACAGAACTATTTCTTCGATTAATAAACCTTCATTAGATTTTTTCATTGTCAGCACGTTTGGTTGGTTTGGTTAGGTTATGACGGTTTAATTTCATAATAAAAAATACAAAATTAAATTTGAGGGCATTTATAATTTTATTCTATGAACAAAAATAATTTTTCAATTACTAAGCCTTCGTTATAGTCAATCAGAAGCCTCTAAATGACACTGTTGGCAAAATAAGTCCTGAAAAACAAATTGTGCGTACGGGGTTGGCATCTATTATATTATTAAAGTGATACAATCAAATTTTATGTAAACGGCTAAGGCCATTTACTAAATAAAAATATAGGCATATGGCACATCAAAATGAAGCTTAGAGTGTGTAGATTTGCCGAAAAGTATTTATATGGACGAACTTCCTAAGGGCTCTGCCCCACAGGCTGATTTCCAAAGGGCTACGCCTGGCATAATTCCAAAGTTTACATGATTTAATTTAATTCAGTTAATGAAACAGCTGGTCAGTACAATGAAGTGGTGTTTGTTTATTTACTCGAAAAAGATGTTTGTGACGCTTTATGTAGATTTAGGAGGGTTATGTTTGGTTTAAAGAACGTTTGAATACGTTTTGTAAAGTATTGCTCAAAGTTTCATTTTGTAATTTATATAGTAAGCTAGAATGTAAAGAGGCTTGACTAAATTTGAAGAATACATTATGGTAAAACATGTCATTCGTGAAGCATCAGTAAGAAGCAATTTATGTTACTGCTAAACTAAGGTATGTTGTCATATTCTTTTGGATTTATTAACATAAATAAAAAGTAGGGGTTGAAAGTAAGTAGGTTTACACTTTTAAAATCAATTTATATTTTCAAACTAAATCATAGAGTTGCCGTATTTTAAAACACATATTAGAATTACTTTAATAGCTCTCTAGGTCACATTTTCTTCCCGTTGCAAAGCACGGGTATAGCAGCTTGTATAAGCATAAAATGCTTATTGCAGTTATACTCGAGCTTTGCGTTTGCAATGGGGGAGGCCACAGTTTAGGCATAATGTTCTACCACTTCACCTAAATAGAGGAAAAAAATTAATTAGCAAAATATCACAAATTATTCATGAAATTAAAAACAAAAACATAACTGTAAACAATCCTACTTTGACAGTTCTCATTACGTAAAACAGTTTTTTGTTGCTGCTTAGTTCAAAGTAGCTGCATAGATAAAACATACCCCTTAGTAGATTTCTCATCATAATGGAACAGCTGAAGACAATTTTATTGTTAGTTCTGTACAGTTTATGTAGAGGTCGTGTTTGGTTTATAATTTGTTTCCCGTTAATACAGTCATTTAAAACCTCGTTTAACCAAATAATACGATCTAATCATAAACAATAAATGGTCCCCTAGTTATTTAACCAAACAGTAAAGCACAAATCAAGAAATTAACCCTAAAATAATAGAAACAAAATTTCGTCGACACTAGCGCCCAGTGTGGCGTACATGAACTAGACATGAAAAACGAGCTTCAAAATTTACAATGGAAGAAGTCTACTTGTGTTGGTTAGTCTATGGTAGCTGTTTTCATAAATGCAAACAAAAATAATAGTGCTTCACCCTGGTGGTAAATCTTATAACGTTTTAATGCTTTTTCATATCATAGAACCAACTTTTTTAGTTGAAACAGCTGACTAAATTCTTTAATTATTCCCTTTAAATGTGATTACTCATAAGGTTAACATGGGGAACTACAGAGCCAGTGGGGCGGAGCCCGAAAGGATTTTTGAGATAAGAATATGCCTATATGTTAATCGGGAATGTGAGGAATCATCATGCCAAATTTCAGCCCAATCCGTCCAATAGTTAATGCGTGATTGAACTTCAAACAAACAAACACACAAACTTTGTTTATCAGCTGTGAAAATTCATTATTTGATTGTTTACTACGGCAAAAGAATGTTTACTATCTTGTATGGATTTTGCCGACGTAAACATACAAAGATTTGTTATTGTTTTGACAAATGTTTCAATTTTCAACAACCAAAACTGTACAACCGAAGTAAATATTAACGTTAAATTGAAGACATAACCTAAAATGTCTATTTTAATTCAGATAATAAATAGTCCTTGTAGTGCAGCGAAAAGTACTGTATCGTTCAAAACACGTGTGAAAGTAGTCATTATACAGGGTCAGTAAAAAGCGTGGAGACCCCCTGTTAATTTTTTAACGGCCCATACTAGAAAAACTAAACTCGACACACCTTTATGGCATATGAAGTACTTTTTGGACATAGCCACCACTTGGTGTACATCACCAAAATGGGGGATTTTGGGGGAAACTCAAAAATAATTAATACAATATTTAGCCCCATTGAATGACCCCTCATTTTGAAGGTGCTGGTAAAAGAAAACCAACAACACAAACTAGAGGTCTCTATCTCAATCCAGTAAAAAGTGGCGGCTAATTGATGTTCTTTGAAGTAAAATTTTACTTACAGATTTCCAAGTCTGGAGACCCCCTGTAAATTTTGTAACGGCTCACATAAGGAAAAGTAAACTCTACACACCTTTATGGCATGTTGTGAAGTACTTTTTGAGCCTAATTTCCACTTATGGTTTCCAAACCCAAAATGGGAGATTTGGGGAACTCAAAATTTTTAAATGTTAAGCCCCATCGAGTGACCCCTCATTTTGAAGGTCACCATGGTACTGTATTAATAATGTAACTCAAAGATCATAAATATTGAAAATGTCAAAATTGACAGATCTCGATTTTTTATTTTACAAATGATCAGCGGTCAGACTGGTGACTAAATGTGAAGCAAAGCCACAAGATTATGAGATGGTGAATTTAAACTGATGTTCCGGTGATTTCTTTGGCACCATCAATGATCCAACCAGTGTGAGTAGAGTTTCAACTGCAAATCTCATCTGCTGAGAATCAAGAGTCTGAGCACATTTGGTGGGTTGCCACAGGTATCAACAGTTTTGCTGTACATTTGGCTTGCTCCAGTTACTGGTATGTCTCAAGTTTTCGGTACAATTTTAAGTTTGACAGTATTTTTTAAATGATAAATGTTATCTAATTAACCATTTACCATTTTAATACTTTTAGTTAAAAAATAATACAAATTAGAATTGAAAAAACTAGCTTATACAGTAGATATTTTATAAGACCCATGGGCCTGAATGTGATGACAGTTTTGTAAGTTGGGGTATCAAGTCAAATTTGAAATTGCCTTTATAACTCAATGCAGTAATGCAATTACCATACATCAAAACACTTTTTAATAACTAGTTCATAGTACATATTACCAAGAGAAGATCTGAATGGTATATCGATCGGGGTTTGTGGCTCACACACACTGACAATAGGAAACTGCAGGTGTTTGTTCCATACTTCATATAAATCGCTTCACATATTTTGAAAGTAAGCTCATTTTACAAAACCCATAACCCACATAATGTACTAAACGAAGTTTCAACAAATATAACTCTCAAATGTTTCATTTTACCTTGTTTCCTCCGTTAGCTTTGGTAATTTGGCAAATATACGCAATATCACAAGATAAACGAGCCTCTCAGTGTTTCGTCTGCGGATTAACCTTTGTGTAATGATAATTAATTAGGCAGGAAGCAGTGGGAACAGAAATAAGCGGAGGTAAGCGGACCATAATCCGAGAATTATTGTCTTCCCTGGACTGTCGCCAGATGGACCGCTCGAGCCAAACTCCGCTCAGCTGTTTTTCGTCCACCTTCTTACTGACGTTTCCGGTTTGCTGTAGCTGCCGTTTTGATGTTTCATCCAGCTTCTAGTGTTTTATCCGGTTGATTATGCATAAAGTAAACTTTTCAAAGTGATAAAATGTGACTTCACCAACTTGCATTTAAAAAATGAGAACTATTTAACTACTGTCTGGGGGAGAAATACTCGAGTTGGAACTTAAATATCTCTGAGATGGATGATTCGGTTTTGTTGAAACAAAAGTTAAATACCTATTTCGCTAAACTACTATGATAAGGCCTGTTTTTGTTGCATGTTTATCACCTGCGAAAATCCTTCATTACATTGTTTACTAGGGAAAATAATTTTGACTATGCGAAAGTAATGTTTACTATCTTTTTTTTGTATTTAACTGACGTGAACAAAGATTTGTTATTGTTTTGTCAACTGTTTCAATTTTCAACAACCAAAACTAGACAACCAAAGTAAGTATTAACTTTAAATTGAAGGCATAACCTAAAACATAGAAATATCCAATGGCTATTTTAATTAAGAAAATAATATTATTTTTTGTAGTGTAGCAAAAAAGAAACGTTGAAAACACAAAAGAAAGTGGTCTATACATTATCGACCATTTAAAGTGTTCGATAAATCTCGCACGTCAAAAATGGTCTCAAATATGTAATTACTCATTTTCTACTCTTGTTATGAAATATTCTAGTACAGCCCGGTTATTGGTGTTTTAACCGTGCGAGTACAGGGAGTGATACAACATCATAGGCCCTACTACACAGAAAAATTAGTACATTTTAAACTCATAACACAATTTATTTTGAACATAACATAAATTGTAATATTTTTATATTTCAGAAAATAAAATTGGCCGTTGCAATTAGC
The DNA here is from genome assembly GCF_028750875.1 of Macrosteles quadrilineatus. Classification (NCBI taxonomy): domain Eukaryota; kingdom Metazoa; phylum Arthropoda; class Insecta; order Hemiptera; family Cicadellidae; genus Macrosteles; species Macrosteles quadrilineatus. Next base: position 67,902,331 of record NW_026542597.1, read on the forward strand.
TGTTTATTTCATCATCTGACTAAGTGCATGGTAAAAGTACATCACGTTACTTTTCCGTGTGTAGGCATGGCAAAAGGCAACTTTCCAGCCTCATTACAGAAATCAGGTTATTTTTAAACCGATGATTTTTTGTTCCGTTGAAATAGGTTCTAGGTAATTTTGTTGTATTTTAAAGTCCCAAAATTCACGACCATCACGTCCCTAGGGTTCATTTTTCAACTTTCACATTATTGTTAGACTAATTCGTGCCAAAATATATAAAGCCATATTTATGTCATCAATAATTAAGCTTCCAAAAAGGAGCATATTTGTTCTCATTGAGAACTGACCACCATGTCATAATAAGTCTGTCCCTCGATTTTACGTCCCAACCATAAATGTAATGGTAAAATTTGCAACTTTGGAACACGATTATGGCAAAGCCTGGCGGCGATCGCGTCAGTTCAGTTGGTTTTAGAGACTGGTTTGGGATATGCGTTAGTTCTGTTGTGCCCGTGGTTTTGGAGTAAAAAAGGAAGTAAGATTAATAATTAAGACAAGGTTGTGCTTTTTTGTAATATTGGTGTGTCCACGACTGTACGTAGTCATTTGATGAAGCAGACAGGGTGTTAAATTTTGTTGATATGATATTTTAATTGCTACGTAAACCTAAAAAACTTTGCCTCCTCAAATAAATGAGGCGTAGGGCTGCCAGGCATTTGTAACACCTTAAGGTAACACTTATAAACATTACATTTTAAAAATAAATTATGGTTTATCAAGTCTTGTGGAATATTACAAGAATAAGAGTAGGGGAAACCTAAATAAACAATGTATAGTAATTCTCGTTAATAGCTAATTCCAGACCGTAACACTTCCCTGACCATAACGTTCATCAGTTTGATCATCAAAAATTTATGTATCATATTGCAATGTTTTGTACACACAAGAAGGACGCTTCTATAAAAACATAAAGTTGTTTCATATTTTTCTAACATTTTGTTCAGAGTTATAAAGCTTAAAAATATTTTTATTTTTTAGATTTTGTTAGAAAGACCAAATTTACCAAAGGCTTGAGGAGCTATTTATTTCAAAATGGCCCTAAAACTAAATGTATTTACAGCAAAACATATTTATAAAATAATATCAACAATTTTTTATATTTATTCTTATACGTTTTGAAAAAAGGAAAACGTAAGTTCTTAAATTTTAACTCAGATATGTTCTATTCAAGCGTATATTGGTTACCATAAAGATTATTGTAGTACATACAATTAACTGTAATGCTAATTTAACTGAATACAGCCGTCCAAATTTTGCACGGCATTGGAGTGCATAAAAATGTTTAAATCTGTCCTTAAAATAAGAGTGAAACATTGAGTTGCAGCCAGTGAAATGTCACCAACACCGAACACTCATCAACACTTGTTCTATTTCCCCCATATCGACTAATATTCATTGTAATCTTTGCTCCAGTTTACAATATTGATGTTTTGCTGTAGTTTTGTAATTTGCTATTATACTTTGGATGGATTGTTTTAAACAAAAACACATGTTACACTTCTTTTGTTTACTTTTTCCTTGTTACTGTGTACTTTATTTTGTCCAACCCACCCGGCAACCCAAGGCCTATTAGCGAAATACGAATTCCCCTGAGGTAGTGCATGTCACCAAACACGTTTTAGGGCTATTCCCTGTCTCTAAAATTTAGTCAAAATCCTTCCACTGGATTTTGATATATATTATATATATTACAGACAGACGACAGATGACAGACAGACAAACAGACATAGCTCGTATCACAGAAAACATACTACTATAACCACTACTATAACCTGTATGGTTATAGTAGTATGTTTATGGTTATATTGGTATATATAGTGTATGTATGTTTTTTCCTTCCATCATGGTGTATGTATACACTATATATACTATATATATAGTACTATACTATATATACTACTACTATATACTACTACCATATATACTACTATATACTACTATATATATACTATATATATATATATATATAGTATATATAGTGTATGGTTATATTGGTTATAGTATTATATGTTTTCTGTGCTCGTATTGACATATTATAGTATGCCTATAGGATTTGTATATCCATTTTGTAATCATTGGTTTAAAGTAAGCGACTCAATCGTACAAAGCAATTTTGGGATAGTAGTAAACATCATTACATTCTTCGCATTCCTGACTGTAAATTAGGAATTAAGTTGTGTTCTGCACGAGTACAAATACAAAATTGAAGGAAAAAGCACATTGCAGAGTAGAGATGAAAGGTATTGGACTAATAAATTTATTTACACTGTATTTAGTACAAAGTATGAAATTGTAAAGGGGTTCCACTGTAATATCCAGCGAGGTAATATCATAGTAGCGCATTGTGAGCTCAATGTCAATGGATGGGAGAGGGGGTGTGGGGTGTTGTTTGGGCGCACGCATAAACAATCATCTCTCTAGGGCTTCTGCAGTGGCATACACACAAACAACCTTCAATAGCCACAAAACTCATCTAATATCCGGCTTAAAACCAACAGTAAAGTACAGACTAACAACAACCTTTGTAAACGTGATCAATCGTGTATAACCGTTATTAGTGCTAATGACAAAATATTTTATGAACCTAAACATTTATATATTCAATCTCTTTGACTTAATATTACTTACTCTGTTCAATCAACTGGTCCGACTTGGTCTCAGCGTACTCGCCCAAGAAGCACCGCTTTTCGATGAACGAACGAAAGGCAACTCCTAGGTCCATGAAAGCGACGAACGCGATCCACCCCCGGAAAGCGTACATCAACTTCTGGTCTATGCTCATCGTCATCTGGCCGCGAGTACCATTCTGTTTCCCGGGGTAAAAAGTCGGTACTCGGTACCGGTACCGCTCGCCGGTAGTTAGGTTAGTGCGGTCGGTACTCGGTGGCTACACCGGGGACGGACACTACTATTTGTGGCACCGAACTAAACGACAGCGACATCTACCGCGATCGATCGAAACTGCTAAATTAGCGCTTGCGCGGTTCGGTGCCTCGGGCGCGGATCAATGGGATATTTTATTGCTTGTGGGATAATCTCTACAGTTGTTTAAGTAGATTTTTATTGTTTAAAATATTGTGACAACTTTACACTGATTGTACTTTATTTATTGTGATAATCTCCTACCAGCAACTTGATGCAGGAAATAGTAGGATGTTTGTTTAGAATATTGGGGGTGTTAAGAGGGATTTCACCGGCAAAAGGAGGGAAATATTTTGCGACGAGGTGGGATTGGCAGACCGAGCTCCTGACAGAATTGTCCGGCTTTTTGTGATGTTTGAGATACTCTCTGATCAGAGATAAGACGTCTCTTTGCTGGCAGCTCTTTAAAAGATAAACAATCAGTTTTACCGGCAAGGTTTAGAATATTCCCTTGTCAAACAAAATAATCACGCTTTGGACTTCAAACCATCCTGAGCGTTTATTTGTATACCGTCAAAATTAATTGTATCTTAATGAATTATTCATTGATTATTGTATATGTCCGTTTTTAAAATACAGTAGTTATTTTGATTTATATAGAAAAATTCCAAATGTTAAATGATAGCCTTTACATTTTTGCTAAATAATTTTGTATTTTGGTTTCATGTGGCCTATTATAGTTTTTTTTTTATTTGATATACTGCAGGTAAATTTAGATAGGAATATTATTCTTGCAATATTTTACAAGAACCATATTATTCAATGAAACCAGTTGCCAGTGCTCACAATAGGCTCTTTGATTCAAAAGCTTGAAATCTAAAGATTTAAAGAAGTAATCTTCTAAAGGTTTATTTCATGTTTACGTTGATTTTTTTTTTCACGTTGGTGATTGTTTTTTTTTTTTTAGATCTGACAAGTACATAACATTATTTATAGTGAATTTGAACATTTTCAACCAGATGCTCTTTCACTGGGAGTAAAAAAAAAACACTGAATTCGCATAGTTTTAATCCTATCTAACTGATAGGAAAAAAATTGTGGGAATCAATACCGTAGTGAAACCTCAAAGTTTAAGTACCTCTCAGTGAGGCTCTCACCCATTAACGATGCAATATGGAGTTCCTGAGGGATTAGTTTTAAACCTATTTCTGTTACCTGAGGGGTCTACTGTACAAGGAGTCACTTGGGGCATAGGCACTGATGAGTGTTAAGAGACAAAACTCACGATCCAATTTATAGCCAATTGTTCAGAAGGAGAGGATAAGAAAATAACAAAAAAACAGGTGATAAATATGTATTTTAATTGAGGATAAAAACTTCTTATATTTGAGCAGTTCTTCTCAAGGATTCGCCAGTGAGACGATAAAGATTCCACTGTTCGGCATCTGTTAAGTTGGCGGCCCCAAAAGCCTCGTAGAACTTACGAGCAGGGTTCCATGCCAAAACAGAAAACTCAAGATAGGCACAGTTCTCTTGTACAGCCTTCTGTAACAGTTACAAGCGAACAAATGAACAGACTAACAGACTACATGAATTTGTAAAATGAACTAGAGTAATGTTACTTATAACTTATAATTGTTCTATCTGCTTGGTCAGGGCATATATTGTGAATTTGAGAAAGAGGTTTTGGACACAGAAAGATTTAGTGATTTTGGACCATTACAGTAGGTACGAAATACTGTAATAGTGACTTTTGTCCCAACCTCTAAACACCTCCCACCACAGCATGTACTACGCTGCTTTTTTGCTTACTCATGAGTAAGCTCCTTTTGGACATGCAAAAGTACAGTAGTAATTCTTCGCGTCATGCACGGGGTTTTTTATTCAACTTGTCTCATAAATCCGCACTAGTTGCACACTCCTACAATTTTCAAAATGTAAAAAATTATGTGAAATAATAATCTGCAATAAATAATTGAAATTCCCTACCTTGGCAACAGTTTTGAAGAGTTGAGAACCGATATGCTGATTTCTGTATTTTTCATCCACATAAAGATCTTCTAGGTACATTTTCCTACCATTCCAGGTAGAGTAGGTATAATAATACAAGGCATAGCCGACTAGTTTGCTCTCTGTAATATAATAAAATGTATATGTTATAAACAATCTTGTATAGAAAATGTATGAAAATGTTGCAGATGAGCTAATGCACGGTATACTCAATATAAATAAATTTTATTTATTTCCACGGCAAGCAGCCAATTTGCAAACAGACAATTTGTGGTAAGAGAAGAACTCGAAACATGTCTTTTAAAATGTTTAGTTTCAACACTCAAGATGGTGCATAGCATACGCTTGATAACAAAGCTCTTAATATACACTTTTTTGCAGGTACTATAATAATAAATACATCAATTATAATTGAGATTCTCAGTGAAAGGCATAAGCGAATTTCTTTTGTGACGAACTAAAATAAAAATAATATTTGTGGTCTGATTTTGGAAAAATTGTTTATGATACTTAAGTTATCTTTTTGAAACACGTTAGGCTACAAAGTTTGTTAGGTACCAGAAATAGCCTACCTTCTTCTTCAGAATGGTGTTCAGCAACATAGCAGAAAAAAATGGGTGGGTTGGTTTCAAAACCATCTTTTTCCAGAGCTGAAAACAACATTTTTGAAATGAAACTGTTTTTAATACAAACTAACAATATATTTTCATAAAATGTTAAAATGTTGAAATAAGTAATGCTCTCGTACAATATTGGGCTATAATGATAGATTTATAAGATTTTGTAAATGAGTAATTTATTAATTTTTCTCAATGGTTACACAATTTTACTTTGAAATATATGGCATTTGTAAATAGGTACTATAGTGCACCTGTTGCTTAAAAGAGTAAACTCAAAGATAATGTAATCAATCACTCCACACCAGGTATCGAAACTGAAAACGAACTCTCTTGTGTCCATCATGTGTTAGTGTTTACTATGAACAGCTGTAATTAATATTATTCATCTGTTTAAGTAAACAAAATCTCTTCTTCATAAGAAATACATTGGGATTTTGATGGTCTGTGGGGCAAAGCCCGAGGAGTCTGTGAAAGGAGTCTGTGATTAAAGGAATCTGTAAAAGAGGGTGTCTACACAAAAAATACTTAATTTTGACACATGTAAAAATCCGTCCATTATTAACAGAGGAGTAGTGTTTCGTAGAAATCGCCTTCACGTATTATATATAAGGATAACATAGCTAACTTATCACTTACTTTCATATCCAATCTTCGGTCCATTTGGCATTTCTTCAAAATCTGCCAGTTCCTAAAAACAGATTTAATTTTAAATATCAATCCAACTAAAGTTTTCAATTAGATTAAGCTTATTTGAAATCAGAAAAGGAAACAATGGTTGTGTTAAGATGTTACATTTGGATTTGGACTGGGGAAGACTCTTCTATGTAAGTAAAAGTAAAAACCCAAAGGAAAAACAGGTTGAACAAACAAGGACAAATTTTAAACAAAAGACTTACAACATGTGTTTATACCAAGCCATCTACAGTATAGGCTACTAGAAAATTACAAAATACAGTACAAATGAAAAAACGTTCAGTTGTAACTATTGGGCAAAGGCTACACCAGCAGATTACTCGACATTGGGAAAAATAGTACCAATTAAAGATGATGATTATTTTACTCGGCTCTCTTCCAATAAAACACATCCCCCCGCCCCAATTAGGCCTACTTAATTAGCCAATTTTAGTTGAACAAAATTATTCTATTTTTACCTAAGTTATCCTGCTACCAGACACACAAACATAAATTAAAATGTAAAAGGAGAGTATTATTTTATCTCTGGGGGCGTGAAACGAAAAAGTAAATCTGTCCTGGGTAGGTTTTAGCATGAGACTTATGATATCAGTTTATCCCCTAATCCTATGGGAAATTCGCTTAACGTGATCAATATAAAATAAAATTAGAAAATCATCAAAATTTCACGGCATGAACAACCTTGATACAAGGCAAACCCCTTAAGTAGAATCAAGTATAATATACTTATATTATATTATAGACGTAATTTTACCTAATTTTATGGGAAACATTACTATTTTTATTAGGTAAAAAATTTTACATTGTTAGACATTTTTGTGCACAAATAAAGTAAATTTTACTAATAAAAGAATCCATCCATACAACCTTACAAATCGATTTAAGTTCAAAGTAATAGTTCTAAACTTTTTTTTAAATCTTACATTAATTATGTTTTAAGTTTACCTGTATTAATCTCCTGATTTCTTTGCAATCAGATTTTACTCCTTCCCTTATAACAACATTATTCTGTGGCATCATGGACCTAAAATTAATAAAAACACTAAACAAAATTAAATTAATTCTCTACGGGTAGTAAAAATGCTTCTACGAAATTATCTGAAACTAAAGCACCAATAATGAACGAACTTAAACCTAAGCTCTAATTGATAGTGATACTGTATAGTATACCCAAATGCTACATAGGGAAATAGCTTACACCGTATGCGAGTGAAGTCACTGCAGTCGCCGTTTTGGCGTTGATCACAACGATGGTTGATCATTGTCACGGCAGCGTCCAGCTCGGGAATTACCATTGCCCAGTGGTGGTGTAACTCTGAAGCGGTGCCTGGCGAACGAAACCACATTCATCCGGTTTTTCCTAGGCGCGGAGAGGAGTAGGATTGGGGGAGCGGAGTGATGAACGCGGAGAGTGGACTCCACTTGTCTCAGGTAATTGAATGTTACTAGTTTTCTTAAAAGCGGAGCGGAACACCATGTTAATCTCTTTTCCGCTCTCCGCGTTCCTCTCTCCGCTTTCGCGCCTAGGAAAACCCCCTTTAGGACGTGATTGTAGTATCCGCTCCTCGCTCTGAATATGATATTTAAATTAGAAACCAATTATATAGTTTCTTCTATATTCCCACTTGTTACGATTAAGTTAACATTGTACGTTAATAGTTGTTAGGTTTTAAAATGTTACGCTTTATTTTAAAATAGTATAAATATCTTCAATTAAACTATATTTATAAGTTTATGCATCACTAATAATGCATAAAAAATATTAAATAGTTGTTTTGAATGTGAAAACATTAAAAACAAAGAAAATCACCTTTTCTCAATGTTCTTATAAATAACTCAAAATAACGCTAAAGTTTTCAAAAAGCTAAACTTGTTGCATGTTTCATATTAGTGGTTATTTGAGTTATTTTGTTATTGTGTTACAAAACGTTTTAGATTTTTCTTTTCTGAATACTTTGGCGTCATTTTGAGTTAGTTATAAGAAAATAAAGAAAAAATGTGATTTTAATAATTAATTATGTTTATATTATATACTAGCAGAGTACCCGTCCTTCGTACGGGGTTGGCATATAAGTATAAATGCTTATTGTAGTTATGGGAGAGGACACGGTTTAAAGAAAATTTGGTTTTTTAATTTATACGGTATCCTATAGTGTCCTACAGTATCTACCATAGCCCTAATTTTCTACCACTGCACCTAAACCATTAAAAAAGTTAAGTTCTCATTGTGTACCACAACTTTTCGTTGCTAGTTGGTTAAAATTAGCTGTGGTCATAAATGCAAAAAAAACCACAATAGTGCTGCACCCTGTTGGTAAGCCTTATACATCTTTAATGATATTTAATATCATAGAACCAACTTGTAAAGTTGAAACGGCTGACAAAATTCTTTAATTTTATTTTAAATATGAATACTCATAAGGTTTACATGAGAAACTCCAGAGCCAGAGCCACTGGGGCGGAGCCTGAAAGGATTTTTGAGGTAGGAATAAGTCTTTATGTTAATCGGGAATGTCAGCTATCATCATACTAAATTTCAACCTTGTTGGTTTAGTATTTTTCGCGTTTACTTGTCACAAACATCCATCCATCCATCCATCCATCCATACATCCGTACATACAAACTTTCTTACTTATAATATTAGTAGGATAAGTAAACTGTTGTAATATTGCTTGTTTATGGATTGATTTTTATCAAACTTGGCAAATTTATTTATTTCATAGCAAGCTAATGATATGTTCCTTAAAATCACACTTCGTTACCCTCTCTGTAGGCAGCAAAAACCTAGATACTCGTTAAACCTAATGTTATTGAATTAGATTTAATTGAAAATAAAGTCACACAAATGAAAATTTGTTTTTTTCTGCAGGTTCGCTGTGGTGGGGGTATTATGGAATTGTAATTTATGTAGAAAGAATACTTTGTGTTAGTACATGATTAACTCTAATTCATATTTGATACTAAACAAATCAATCCCGTTGGTGCAATTAGTAGCGCCATTTGAACAGCTACTGCAAATCAGCGCTACTATTCGTATTTGCTAGCAGCTAAACCCGTGCCTTGCAACGGGGTTAGTATGCAAAAGAGACAATGTTAGTTCTTAGAAACACGCCAAATGGTTTTCCAAATGCCAAATTTAGAAACAAAATTTAACTGTACTACTCAACTTTATAATAGTACGTTTTTGTTAACTCTTACTGTGATTACTTATTTATGCTACCTACGATACAAAACCAAAGATAGATTTTAAGGTATAATAAAAGAATGTATTTCATGGTTTGCACTGTAAACGAAAAACTATCACAATAGTTCCAAACCGAAAAATAGGAAAATAGAAATAAATATGGAAAATAAGGGTAATTTTATAAAATATTTTAGTGAAATTATAATCAGGCAAATGGAAATTCGCTCAGTCTATAGATTTGCTGCGGCAGGGGGGTTATTACTGTTTACACAAAAATAAATAAAAAAAATAAACCTCATAAAACTCAGGATAAGAGCCTAGATTGATAGGGCAATGATTATAGAATCTTAATTATTTCCTATATCCATGGACAATTTTTTACAACAAGTTATTCCCTGTAAAATATTATTACAGCATTTCACAAATATTAGAACAGACTCAGTATAATAGATCATAAACATAAACAAATGAAGTAACTGAAAGAATCATATACTAATGAAATTCAAATTACATTAACATATGGTTTGACAGCTCCATTTAAGTAATGTCAAATAATGTTTACATTCGGGCTAGTGACATCATTATTTTAAATTTATAATCCTTACCCTCTCTGTTCTAATATTCGTGCAATATTTAATATGTTTGAACCAGCTGTGTGGAATTATGAAATCAACATTCATTTGACAGTTAGTTCTGCTTGTTTACATTTTTAAACTTTGTAGGCTTGTTCTTTGTTACCATGGATACCATCAATCAATATTTACTTTTAAATTTCTCACATCAAATTTTTGAAAGCCCATGGGGCAGAGCCCTAGGACAATATCGAAGCGGGAATAGTTCTCTATATGTATCCTCGGAGCTGTAGCTTCATTTGTGTGCAATTTGAGCCCAGTCGGTTCAGTAGTTTTTGAGATTACCTCATACAAACACACACACACACAGACACCACCTCTTCTTTATAATAGTATAGATAGATAGATAGAAGATATACACATATATACATATATAAATTATATGTATAAATTATAATTATGTTTTACATATTTTCAATTGAATTCATATTTTTCAGTTACATTATTCACAAAAACCTGGCAATCAAAGATTTTTCCTGATTGCCAACAATTTCATTTGCAAAAAAAAAAAAAACGATATAAATATTTACTTTTAGAAAAAGCTTTGTAGGTAGAACCAAAAAATTACAATCAGTCAGTTAATCAATTTCTACACTTAATTATAATGAAAAAACGTTCCATCCCCTAAAAGCAATGGTATCAACCCCTAGGGAAAAATAAATCCCTGTCACAGGGTAGATTTTGAAATAAAGGGTAACTAAATCCTATTTTTCATACAAAAATGTGCGGTATGAGATAAATACACAGTTTGAAACACTTTTTACCTTTCTTCATTGACTGGACTTTATCTAACAAACATTGTGACCAAGGATCAGTTAGTTATTTAGTTCCCCGATGGCAGTTTTTTTTATTTTTTATTATTTTACATAGGCTACCAACGGATATCTCCAATAATAACCTACAGACTATACAGTGTGTAAATTAAGTATTGAAACAAATCTGTATTTTTAAAACCGAAATAGACAGAAATATTCAGTTTGTGGCAATAATTGTTAGCAAAAGGTTCCGCAATCTTATACATCAACAATATTTTTTAACCCCCCTAACAGGGTAGGGGGTGACTTATTTTTTGTCACCCCACCCCCTACCCTGTTAAAGGGGTTGAAAAAATATTAATGATGTAAAAAATTGCGGAACCTATGCTAACAATCAATTCCAAAAACAGAATATTTCTATCTATTTCGGTTTTAAAAATACAGATTTCTTTACATTGATTGTGAAATTTGTGCTTTTTCACATACAGTAAATTAAATTTTGGAATGCCTGTGATTTTGGCTAGGGGTGAGATATCCACCTCGGAATTGCTCCATTGTGTTTCTTTTGACAAATCCTTCAAAATGAGGGGTCACTCAATAGGGGTTGTGAAAAAATAATTCACCCCCTACCCACTACCCTGTTAGGGAGTGTAGGGGCGCTGGCGACCCGGCTTATCGAACTCGTAAATTAAGGGGTCATTAGAGTGTCGAGGCGAGTGGAGAAGACTACCTGACATCTAAGCCTATTCTCCCCAACAGTACTATACCGGGTATTTTGCTGGGAGAAAGGGGTGGTCGAGTAAAGAGGGGCGGGAGAAGGAGAGAGAGGGTGAGGAGAGTGTCTGTGGCGAGAGGAGAACAACACGAGAGCGTGGCCGTGTGTTGTATGCACTACAAGCAAAGTAGTTTCTAAACAGAAAACAGAGCTTCCAAGAAAGTATCTATTGATTGGCGTTTGACAATCAATACTAATGCTATAATTATCGAACATTTTTTTTCGAACATATGTGTAGCCTATGAGGCGTATATATACAAAAATATTCTTACCTACAGTTGGATATTTTAGCTAGAAGCAGTTAAGGTGTGGTGGAATATCTTTGAAAATGAACCTATTTAGCTGTAGTGCGATCATGTGTTTTATGTGTCAAATTTTGAGGTTAAATCAAAACAAACAAACTGGCATGTTGGCAATCAATAATTAAGCATTTAGAGGCCCGGTTGTATTACGGTATTACTTACGAAAGAATTGCCATTAAAGATCAAATGAAATGATTTAGTATATTTCATTGTTTAATTTATAAGAAAAAAATCTGTTTTTAGGCTACTGCATTTTATAAACCAAACTCGAATCTTGCTTCCTTGGCCTATTGTATAATGTTATCCTGTTTGTATGAGGTGAACTTATTTGATTAGTGATTGCATTAATGAATTATCAGCAATACAATTAGCTGTTAATTATAATTTAAATGGGTCAAACCGTGAGTCTATAAAGGTTCATCTCGTCATCTCAAGAGTATTTAATTCTGATCTCTAACATGAAACCCAAAAGGCGAGTTTATATTTAGATGTTAAGATATTTCAAAACTAAACGTAAATCACCATTACTGTATGTCCCAACAGTTATTTTATGTGTATCCCAGTCGCAGCAACCATATTATTCTATTAATATAATGATCGAAATTAATTAACTTATGCAAGAAGATTCAATATTTTAATACTAACTAATATAATTAACTATTATCAAAGCAACCATTACCTATAATTTGGAGAAAATAATTAAGTATCAACTTATTCATTAGCTGCTTTGGAGTTAGGAATCACTTCTCTATTTCACAGTAAATATTCTATATATTGCCAAGTAGTTATATAAAAGTAGGCTAGAGTAAGTATAAAGTATATTTAACTATTGTCAATTCCAAGAATGATTATGTCAGTTTGTTTTTTTTTTACTTAACCTCAAAATTTGACAGGTCTGAACACATGATCACACTACGGCCAAATAGGTTCATCTTCAAAGACATTCCACCTTAACTGCTTCCAGCTAAAAAATCCAAATGTACTTGTTATAGGACTTTATTAAAGAACATGGGCAGCATTAGTGTATTGGCAATCGAAACATCATTATATACCGTACTAATATTATAAAGCTGTAAGTGTGTGTTCGTTATTTGTTTGGGACTCAATCAAGAAATGACTCGAATTGGGTTGAAATTTCGCATGATCATAGCTCATTTTACCCATTAATAAATAGGCTGATTATTATTCCAATAGTTATTTGTGTAACTAGTGGGCGAAGTGGCGCATTGCTGCATACGAGAGAAATGTGTACGCTGTTCCGTGGGCGAGTGTTGAAAGTTTATCGAGTGCGGCAGAGGTAGTTTGAACTCGTGTTACACATATTTTCCCAACAAATCATATAAATCATACATCTCAAACATTTTAAATTTAAAACAATAACGTAGGCCTAGTAACTAGTCCTAGGGTCTTTCAAAAATTTTTTAGGTTAAGTTAAATCCAAACATCGAACGAAATGGGAAACGCAATGGTTCCACAGACTGCGGAACTTCCGCCATGCGGTGCGTAATTTTCCGCAGCGTAAATCTGGAGGGGTGGACTAACTGCGGAAATATCGTTGCGGAAATTCAATTTTGTCCAAACTAGCAACGAGTAGGGAACACAAATATTTACCATAAATACTATAAAATAATAGGCTATTAGGTAATATTCAGACTTTATATTTAATTGTGGTTACTTTTATTGTCAACTGATGTTAGACATAGTTCTTAAAAATCACCTTATTGATTTTTATGAGGATGGTGATGGTAAACATTAATAAAATAACAATTTGAACTTAAATTGCAGTTTTATTGATACACGAATAAAAAATACAATCCCTAAAAAGAATAAGGTTATTTAAATAATGTTAGGAAACTAAATTATCACAATAATTAATAGGATTGGTCACAATAATTAATTGATGGCTCTTCTCCGCTGGCGGAATCCGCACTGCCAATGCTCTCAGACCAGTATGATTTGTCCGCCATGCGGAACCGAAAATTCGGGATGCGGAAACGCACGTCAGTGGAACCGCATGGGAATTCCATTAAACCAGTGTCGTTGTAATTCCGCAGCGGAAAAAACCCGCACCGCACAGCGGAGATTCCGCATCCTGTGGAACCATAGCTTAATAGATAAGGCTATTGTCCAGGTCCCAAAACGCAGCTGCCCGGAGTGGTTTCCTAGACTGCGTACAATACAGACGGTTGGTGCGTAAGATAAGTTCACGGGAGAGATTACTAGTGGCTACTATGAGGTTATACGATGATTTAGATAATGAAATGTATACTTTGGTCAGTTTCGAAGAAGCGTAAGCAGTGATAAGTACGTGATTAGGAAATGTAGTGGCCCTCGCGGAAGTTTAAACCGTAATATTAAAGCAAACATTTCAATTTAAAATGTAAAACATTAATTATAATTTAACCTCTCCAACTTTGCTTTAACTGTTATTACATTTAGGTCTACCTATTCGGAATTTACCGAATTGACGAAATAGTATACTATTTACGAGTATAACTGCAATAAGCATTTCATACTTATACGCCAACCCCGTAAGAAGGACGGGTACTCTGCTAGTAATTAATATACTGTAGGATTATTACTAGGATATTCAGGGGTTCTTAAAATAATTATGGGGGTTCTTATATTTGGGAGTTGGTGTTGTGCTGGCTTGAAAAGAATATTTGTCAACATTAGGTTTATTTACAAATTACAAATATGTGAGGACAAATTAAGTGTAGGGAACATTTAATAAAGGGAATTAAATATTAAAATTACATATAATGTGGGGAATTAACACTACCTAACGAATGATATGAAATGTAATACTATAAATATTTTAATTGTATGAACAACGTACTTACATAATATGATATTTCAACAGACAAATTCAATCTCATAATAAAATAACCTACTCCCGCCGCAGTAAACCTGCATGCAGATAAGCTAATTTCCATTTACCTAGCAAGATTTACACAAAAATATTCCCTTAAAACAGTCTAATGATAGTGATTTAATGATTACCTAAGTTTGCTGCTAAAGTGATAGTAAAGAGGTGTGTTTGCTGGTTAAAATGTCGATAGCTTGGTATGAAATTAACAAATTTCCCCGATTGTATTAGGTACAATATCCGTCAATAAACAAGCAAACTACAACAGTTGATTAAAAAAATAAAAATAACAAAGAGTAATATTTACTTTACCATTTTTATTGAATTTTATCTCCCCGGCAGGCGTACAACCAACGCTTTGTGGTACTAAATGATTTTTTTATAAGCCCTACAAAATGGTTTAGAAAGAAATAGAAAAACTGTATGTTTTAGGGTCAAAAATGGGAAATCCCTATTTCATTATTTAACGAAAGTTTAAATAATAACCGGTAATAATAATAAGTTTAATAATAACGTTTAAACCACATTTCATCAACATCAGATTATATTTGCTTGAGTTATCGTGCTGACGGACATATATCTAAAAATGTGGACGGGTGGTGTTTTTGGCTGTTATGACCCTTCAAAACGAAAAAGTAAATCGGTCCTGGGAGTCTTTCAACGAGATCTCCGGTAATAGCTAATATCCTATACCTTTGAATAAGAAATTCGCTTAACAACCTGATCAATTTGTACTGAAACAATAGAAACAAATCAATAGGCATCATTAAACTATTCATCCAAACCCGCGTGATCTTCCAGAGACCGCTCATATATAACTAATTTTTGTTTCAAGGCAAAGCACAAGAAAATTCACAACCGAATGTTGTATATGCAACACTAGTTACTAGGCCTACGTTATTGTTTCAAATTTAATCACCATTATTTAAATGCGGCCAAAATTAAAGATACTTTTATTATGAACTCAACAAGGTATATAAAACTATTTATTGTTCTTATGAATTTGATTGACTAAATATATAATAAATTATATAAAACAAAATTCACAATAACAAATATACAATAATAATGAAGTGATGATAAAATTAAAAAAAAAAAAAAAAAAAAAAAAAAAAAAAAAAAAAACACAGCTAAGTTATTGGTTTTTATTGTAAAATAAAACAGTGCACTAAGGGAGCAGAAAATATAAAGGCTAGAAACAACTATGTATTAGTAACTATTTGGCAATCTCCTGAGCCATCCATATATTACTCATGCTAAAGTTTAAGACGGAAATAGCTAGCTCATTACCTGAATCGTCTTTATGCTATTACTCTAGTGATTCAAAGAATTGGCTGCAATACATTTGTTTAACTTAATATCTCAACAATAAGAATTCAACTCTAGGAAGGTCACTATCCCATCAGTTGCCCTCAGTAACGAAAGTGTTTCCTCCCCAAAGCCATTGCCCTTTGCACCCCTCCCCCCCCCCCCCGGGCACCAAAGTCATCCTCCTCTCTTACCCACGGGTCAGGTACTTTTTGGGGAGAGAGGTATTCTTGGGGGAAAGCTAGTTGGTGTGCGAACTGAAGCCTAATGAAGCGTAAAAGGGTTCGACCCCGGATTAGGGCCAGAGCTCGCCAGGCTTCCGTTTCCCCCTGTTAGGGGGGTTAAAAATATTTTTGATGTAAAAAATTTCGGAGCCTTTGTTGACAATTATTGCCACAATCAAAATATTTCTATCTATTTCCGTTTTAAAAATACAGATTTGTTTCAATACTTAATTTACACACTGTATACATTAATATTATTTATCCAAAATAACATCAAATTCAAATATATTCGTTACACAATAAATTAAGTCTTAATGAAAACAAGATATCAAATATTAGATGATATTATAACAAAAACATTTTTGAAAATTATAACAAAAACCCCAACAATAAAAATAAAATTCTGGGTCCAGTCCAGTCCAGACCTACCTCACTCGAAAGTAAACTTGAACAAGCCAACTTCAAATTTGAAGGGAATCACTGACTGCAACCACTCAGCTTTCCAGACAATTTCCTTTGTAAAAACTGGCAAAACTGGATTTTGAATATCAGGATGATTTTCTTTAGATTTTAGATTGATACATATATATAGGCCTACCGGTCTTATCCATTGATTCCTACCTGTGAAAGTTCATCCAGCATCGGTAGGCGTTGGTCTCAGTGCTCAGTTCAGTGATGAGTTTAATCAGTCAATGTCACTATCATCAATTCACGTGCCCTGCCATGCCATTGGGCAGTGATAAGTAAGTGTCTCATGTCAGCCAACCCAGCCAGCCCCAGTCACTAGACCACTACCACATAACATATGTTAAAGCTATGTATACATTTGCAAAAACACAGACAGATAGTTTACCACAGGCATATTGGACCCACGCATAACATACAGGAGGATGTGACCCATGTCCACATAGCGTCCTCTATGCCCACGCCTATCTATGCGATGGGGGTTTTTGTTGTCTCGTCCTAAAGGTACAATTTCTTTTAGGGTGTACGTAAGTAAATCATATCCTGTACATTTAACGTTTTCTTTAAACAGTTGTAGGCTTGTTAATCTAAGGCTTCTGTCAGATTTGAGTCCAGAGGGTGTTTGATCATAGAATCCTCCAACACAGGAGGCTATATGATGGTTTGATGTACCATATCTCATGATATTTCTCCAACCAAACGTATTTAAATTACCGATATTGAAACGAATAAAAAATGACTACCTATCCATACTATGTGATACCGGTACCTTAAGTTTAAGTTTGCCATTTATGAGATGGATTCATGAATGAGATTTACCGATGATTTGTTTAAGATAAATGTTATTCTTTATTTTATAAGTTTGTACAGTATAAAATATAAAATTAATTTTTAAACTATAATATAATAAATAATAATACAATTAGGTACCTTTGACACAACTCTGAAGTTTCCGTATACTGAAGTACAGCCGTTTCGGCATCAAAATGCCATCCTCAGATATGTATCCACCGGTGTTTTCATACTTTACACACACACGAAACACGTTAAAAACATTTAACAATAATACTCCCCAGCAAACCTGCCGACTAAACTAATTTCCAATACTCTGTATGATTTTCAATTAAAATTTTTTAAATAACATTAGGTTTAACGAGTACCTAGGTTTTGCTGCTACAAGGAAACTGAAACTGATAAAGTGTAATTTAGTAAAATATTAATAGCTTTAGTATAAATAAAATAAATTGCCAAGTTTGATCAAAATATATCCAAACAAGCAAACTACATTTTCAGCAATATTCTCCATAAAAATAACATGAGAATTTTAAATTTAAAATTTTTTGAATCTTCTCCGTTACCGCACAAAAACACTTTGATATACAATATTATTTTGTTTTTTGAAGCTCAAAGGTCTAAAGATAAATTGAAAAAAAAAAATGGGAGAACTCAATTTTTACCCCATTTAAATAAACCCCCCGTAAAACCCCGTTCCCATATGGTCCGATCATGCTAGTTAAGTTCACTCATCCCGCCTTGCACCTTAAAAATAAGAAGAGACAGGCATGTCTCTTTTTTGATACCTATGTTTTAAATGTTTTTTATCATGTTTCGTGTGTGTGTAAAGTTTGATGACGCCGATTCTGGTGGATATACATATCTGAGTATGGCATTTTGATGACGAAATGGTCGTATTATACGAAACCTTGAGAGCTGGGACTGATGAGTTAATTGTATTATTATAATATATTCATCAATTTAACTCAGGGGATAAATCATGTCTAATGATAATTTTTAAAATAAGCGGGATGGTAGTCATCAGTACCAGAGCACTGAAACTACTATACGAACATGAAACACACATAAAAAAAACTGAATATTGGCTCCAAATTCAAAAGAATGACAAGTACAAATTAGTTGCACCATTTTGAGCTATCGACCTATTTTCGTTCATTTGAATGACGCTCACTTTAATGTAGAATTTTTAATTGAACCCGGGACCCCAGGAACCGGAGACCCGCGCTCTAACTACGTAGATCAGCTCGCTCGCTCGCTCCCCCTTAAGCACGGGTCACACTCAGGACTACTTGGGTCACACTAGGCTGTTTGCCAGCCGCTGGTGATCAGCAGCTGGCACCAGCATCACCGGTTCACCAATCCAGGCTGAGCCAGCTCAGTATCAGCTGTGAATTTTGTGGTCACATTAAGCTGACAGTCGCGGCTTCTTTCAATTCGCCGCTGATGCCAGCCTAGTGTGACCCGTGTTTAACCAGTGACATTACCGCAACTTGACATCATATGGCAAACAAAATTTGCCAAACGAAAACAGTTTGTATCAAACAAAAATGTTTGTAAATAAGTCTTATGGGATCATAATTTAATTTGTTCGTTGGCTTTAGTTTGTTATTTCACTGATCTTCAATGAATACAAATCATAGGCCTAGTTTTAATCGTAGTAATGTATTGAATTCAGTATTGAGGAGATTCAATCTTCTTGAACGCCTTTGGATTGTAGGTCCATCTGTTCAATTCGAAAATGGCGTTTTCTGCAAAACAAAATCCAAAGAGCTCCAAAATTTGATCCTCCCTTGAACAACGTCAAGCGTGGCTAATCCAAGTAGAAAGAGGTGAGTAATAATTTCTTTGTTTTCCTTTATTTACTATGTCAAAAACTGTCGAAATCCGAGAGAAACTGTTTCGAGCAATTAACTACCATCAATAATTAACTTAAACTAGTTGAAATTTGTATTCTTATTTAGTCTCAAGGGCGTAAAAAATCATGCCGACTAAACGATTGCAGCCTAGGTCCAATCAACACATTAGCTTGATTCGGAAACCGTACCTAATTAGCGTGTCCATCTGCTAATATATGGATGTTTATTACATTTTGGATTTTGCTGCCATTTTGTACATTTTTAGAGCAGGGTAAATTAGGTTCTAGAGCCCATTTCCCATGAGATGTAACTTAAGTTAAGTCACACCTGTTCATTGTAGGGGCCTACTGTATGTAGCTAATGTAAATGGGCTATAAGTTACATACTAAAGTAAGTTACAATGAAGGCTAAGTCTCAGGCTGAATCATTTTGTTGGTTACTTCAATACCTAGGCCTATTTGTTTTTACTAGCTGGAAGTAGGCCTAATACGTAGGCCTACGGCTGTATAAATACAGCGGGAAAATAATTTCATATAGGCCTACTTAGGCCTAGGCCTATAATCTCGGCTAGGCCGAACACCATTATTTATTTCCATATTGTACTAGGCCTAGGCTAAGTTTGAGTTAGCAGCCTGCGTCACTTTGTGACTCCAAAATCCTTGATATAAGTTATAAGTAGGCCTAGCCTACCTTAGGCTAGTTGATAAGGGCGAAAACGATTATTTCTCATCATATCTCTATTATTTGCTTTGCATGCCCTATTATTTTCATTGTAGCCTAACTTATGTGCTATTTCTTTGAGGCATCTTACAGGAGCCTAAAATTTCAAATGCTAAGTTTAATGAAACATAAGTTAGGCCTACGGTACTAACTTAGGCCTATGAAAAAAAAATCTCTTTTTTACGTTTTAAACAAATACTTTAACTTAAAGTGTGTTACTTAAATTCCTTAACCCTCCGAGTGTTAAAAGCGTAGCGTAATCGACGCACTACACACCCGCCGTGGTGTTATGTGTCGCTTTTGCGACACATAAACATCGTTTAATGCAAAGGCTCTGGGACCGGCTGAATCAGATTGAACTGGATCGAGATTGGTATCGTTGTTTTCAGCAGATTCTAAGCTTTCTCCTGATGTCTGTTTCTAGACGCTTTTAATTTTAGTCCCGAATATATTGTAGCAGACAGATGACGTGCGTATTTGTAAACAACTTCAGGGTGTCCACATTCTGGAAAGTCAGGGATAGTCATGGAAAGTCATGGAAAAAAATTATGGTCATTGAAAGTCATGGAAATAGGCAAAAAGTCATGGAAAGTCATGGAAATCCCCAATGATGGATGGATTTCAGGGGACCTTTCAATGCTCTAGTCGGCCGTAACCGCGACTATTGTAGCATTTTTCCGAATTTTTCACAAATGTACGACAATTTCAATTTATACAGTTGTCTTAGTTTATGGGTTTTGAGTTTGTATTAGTTCATTGTTGTACCTATTGTACTCCATTGTTATCTGTTAATACATATTTCAATATTTTCTGTGAAATAACTTGTCTAGGCAGTATTATTCGTGTGTGTACGGTATATTATAATTTTTTAGTTAAGTTCGTGAGTCATGGAAATCAATGGTTAATGGTCATGGATAGTCATGGAAAGTCAGGGAAATTGATGACAAAATTTCTGTGGACACCCTGAACTTGGTTAACCTCGCACCGATGACTGATGTGTTTTATTACGTTTATCATTGTTTTAGTGTTTAAAATAAAATGTTGTGATATACGTGGTGCATTATAAGAAGATTTAAGTGATTTTGAAGGGCTGGTTTATGATCCTGAAGATGTTTGTAAAGATATTGACGTAAATTATCCGCCAGATTCCTAGCTATGGTTAGGCTATGCATTCTTAGCTGACCCTAAAAATGTACGAAATCTGTTTTTCACCCATAACTTATTTATTTGCAAACCTAGGCCTACTTCCTTAATAGGCTAGGCTATTATTATATTTTTGGAATCCTCATAAAATTTAGAACAAAGAAGCTATTTAAAAAAAATTTTAGACCTATAAATCATAGGCCTAAACATTTATTGAGCGTAAACATACATTTTTAAAATTTATTTTAGCCAATAATTTTTGAAAAATGTTAACCCCACAAAAATTGTAGACATTTTTTGTTTGTAATGTTTTATAGCCTATTACATTGAAGCCCATAATTTTCCAAACAAACTGGTATATAAAACAGTATCCTTTAGAGTGTTTTTAAGTTTCTAAGATACATTTTAATAAAGCCCTGCAATTGCGCAATAAATGGGCGGACATTAATACCATTACTATGGACACTTGGAGGGTTAAGTTCAATACAACATGACTTAATACCAAGTTAACTTATGAAAACACAAAATCCCATCCACAACACAAAATCCAACGTACAGTAGGCCTAAGTCATTTTCTTCTTTAAATTTTATACAAATAGCATTGCCTTACTGCTGCACTTTACTTAAGGTCCTACACTCATTCGAATGAAAATGTCGATCGATATATCGATTAATCGATTGTTTCATTCAATCATAGATAAAAGGAGTATAGACATACTCCTTTTATGTCTATACTCCTTTTATCTATGATTCAATATATCGTTTGGTTAGTAAGGTAAGGTTACAACTAGTTACAATAACTTATTTTACTTGAATTCACTGAAACATCACCAACTAGCCTATAGATAACCCCATTTTCGTATGGATGTAAACAAATTTGTATTATCTCCATCTGTTTTGATATAATCTATAATATTAAAACGCGACAGGGTTTTTTATTTCACGCACTTGAAGGATTTTCATGATTTTTCTGTTGAAAGAAAGACAATTTTGAGAACTAGGGAATGTCGAAGCCATAATTTTTGTTTAGGGTCCCAGTTTTTTAGAAATTAAGTTTCAAATTTTAAAAAGTCTAGCAGCCGACGCTAACATTCTACTCTAGCTTTTGGTATAATACAATTTGCCCAACGTAACAGCTGTAAACATTCAGTGTTTTCAACACAAATTCCGCATTTGGATGAAAATAAAATGACATACGTAGGGTTGACTTATTTATACTATGCTACATTACAATCATAGATAGCCTACGTTCAATTATTGGGTAAGGGGATGAGAGATAATTTAAATATACATAGTAAAATACTAGATGTTCTAGAATTAATTTTTTTGAACAGTCTTTAAAATCTTTAGTTTGTTTTAGTGCTATAGGCCTATAATTTGTTATAACTAACAGCTGGTTGAATGTAAAAATATTCTATAGAGCTATGAGGTTAGTTTATTTACTCTGTGATTTTGTCATTGATTGTAGTAGGAATTAAGTAAGATTCTATAACCATTGCTGTATAGGAATCGAAGCTCACGAATCTTCAAAAGAAAGCAAGATGAAAATTATTTTACTACTCGACTTTTTTAGGAAAGGTTGGGAAAGTAACAACGATCACAAGTTTTAATTCATCTTAGGAGCTTTTTCTGTACAATAAATTTTGAACTGCTTAAACTAAGCTTGAATTAGGAATATACATATTGATATAACTATACACAGTTTTAATGGGCTGCTCGATTCCCGTACCTACGTAGGACGGGCCAACAGCTCGTCAAATATAAAATTGAAACAGTTCAGATGATTGACATCAGAATTCAGCACATAAGTTACTTGTTATGTTTAAATTTCTATATTATTTTAAATACAATACAATTTTAAATTTCTTTATATTATCTAGCACTTCAAGGGGGGGTTTTCAGGCAGCTAGACCCAATCTATAACAATGAAATTAAATTTCAATAAATCAAAATTGCTTATTATCATAGTAACGTAATCTTATCTAGTTAGTATTAAATCAACAACAAAATATCATGTGTCAGAATGGGTTACAGTTAAATGAGAGAGCAAATGACTTTGTTATGGAATTACTTGTCAGAAACGGTATCAGTTAATATTTGTTGAACGACTGAGTACAAACTCAGTAGTCTGTTGTTTTTACATAAACTCGTGGGTTATTTTTAAGTTACCACTAGTGAACTGCGTTTATTGTAAAATGTAATAATTGAGAGAAGATTGCATCAGTTTTTGGCACAGTTACTTAAATAAAATTAAGCTCATATGCTTGTTTAACCTTTAGTGTAAGGTTCGTGGTTAGCCTTCAGCAAAAATGAACAAATTTAACTACTGGAACCTGAGACGTATAAGGCCCAACAAGTAAGACATAAAAAATACCTGTTGAAAATAATAGGTTTATAATTTATATTTTTACAAAGTTTTATATTATTATACTCTGTGGCTCTGGCTTCAAAATAATTCTTAAACAGATCCTCTATGTAGATTATAGGCTACCTCTTCTTTCTTTATCGTGTGAGGTGTGACTAACCAATAAAAAAATCATTTTTAAAAGTAAGGGAATGCTTTCAACCCTATCTCTCTTTCTCTGATGTCTCTAATGTCAACTTCTAATTTACCAACAATGTCATCCTGTCAACCCTGTTTGAAAGCAAACAAACGGAAACTAGTTGTATTACAGCCCATGCCCAACAACTTGCTTACAGTAGGCCTACCGTCAAGCGGGGTGACTATGGTCAAATTTGAAAATTTGTTATTATATTGATTTTCTCGGAAACGAATAAAGCTATTATGAAATAAAAAATACCCGCATATTCTCTACTATTTTGTGATCATTTTGACAAATTTAAAACAATATATGAAGATGTAGTCCACGGCATCTATTTTTTTTTGTGACTAAGCCTGATATGTATTAAAGAGGTTCTGAGAGTTTCAGTTGTATATCTTATTGTATATTTTTTTAAGAATTTTTTTGTAAACATTACCAAAATCTTGACTGCAATGGGGTGACTATGGTCAAGGCTAAAAACAATTTTTTTCAAGATTTGAAGCAATTAAAAATTATTATTAATTGATTTTTAATGGTTACATATATAAGTATGAAATTAAATACAAACTATAGAATTATTATTGAAAATTAGAGAAGAATAAATCAAAAGGGAATTTCAAATTAAAACGTGTAGGCTAACCATTACGAGTACGGCCCAGCGCACACGGTGTGACTGTTTTACAACTTTCGTTGCAAACCAGTGTAACTGTTTTGAGACTTTGGCAATGTATTACAGTGGGGAGGCGCACACAACGCAACTGGTTGTACATGCGATTTCAAAAAAAGTTTGAAACCAGTCACATACAACCGTGGGCCCGACGTTGCAGTTGCGTTGCAGAGTTCAGTTGCACGAGACCACGGGGTGTTTTTGTGGTGTTTGGTGGTATTTTGGTGGAATTTTGACGGCCGTATAGTGTTTTTAGTGTTTATAATTTCCTATCCGAATAGCTCTAGCTGAACAAACAGCCTAGTAGTAACATTCTTGCTCAAATAAGGGTGAACTCAATGCTCTCTCAGTACCCTTCGCTGTATTCGGAATTGATAATAGCTAATAACGTCTTCTTCGTCTGAGTCCGACTTAGTAAACGCACTTAAGGCCTTAAAACAATGTAACTGCACTAAATTTGCACTCCACTGATTGCACAATAGACGCAACTGTAGTTGTAAAACAGTCACACCGTGTGCGGACAGAAGTTTTGTTTCAGTTGCAAACTGGTTCCAAACGCAACTGGTTTGCAACAGTTGTTGTAAAACAGTCACACCGTGTGCGCTGGGCCTATGTTGTCAAGTACCTTAGGAAAAGTGGGTTACATTTTGCATGGCCAGAGAAAGAAGATACAGTATTTCGTTAGAAGGAAGAAATTACATCATTGCTATTCTCCCTGAACCAGTCCCAGCTAGGAGGGGGGGGAAGTGATTTTCAAAATCAAATTTGATACCTTCAATGTACAATAAGAACCTACAATGGTACGGTACGGTAATAAACATTGTTGCGGTACCGTACCGTACAGACAACCTAAGACTGAGTGCAAATTCAGAATTTAATTTTTTAAATCTATAAAAGTGATCAGTTTTTAAAGTGTGTAGGACTTATATATTATGATTTCTATTATTTTAGTTCTAAAATCCTGATTTTTAACACACTCGATGTTGTGCGGACTTTCAAAGCCCACTAGAGCAAGAACTAAAAACACTAGCCAAGAAAAAAAATTATTTCAGCCATTTTATAGAACTTTGTGATATTTTTTCATAATAAAATGTGTACATTTATCTATTAAAGTGGTTAGTTTAAAGTGTGTAGGTCTTAGAATTTTGTTAAACAGACTCAAAGTTGTGCGGTTTTTCATCAGAGAAATATTCACGACAATTTTCCAAAGGTTATAACTTTTTATCCAAAACTTATAACTTATTTTCCTAATTATGTTTATCTTTAAAACTGCCAATTTTCAAGTTTGTAGTACTTATTATTATTTTATGATTTTTTTTTTAAGTGCCCATTTTATCTAAATCTCATTTTTTTTGTACTTAGGAGTAACATTTTTGAAAAAAAAAAAAAATTATACCAAATTGTAGCCAAAAGTCTTCTTTTTCTGACCATTGTAGCCCCATATCAGTGAAGAGAGTGTATGCAGTAGTATAATAGGTGTTACCAGAGTCACCCCACTCGGGGGGTGACAATGGTTAGCCAAAAAAATCTTTTTTTCTCCAATCTCCTTTCAGATTAAATTTTTTCTAAAACTTCCAATAAGCAACAAGATTGGGGGTATAGGCTACATATATACCATAAACATAGAATTATGTTGAGAATTAACAAAGTTACAAATGAAAATGCACGTTTTTTGACCATAGTCACCCCGTGTGACGGTAGTACTTTTAAGGAACTGTAGAATAAAACTAAACCTGGATAGAAATCTACAGTTGATCCATTTTAGAACTCCATAACTTAATTGTTTTGGATTTTGGTACTCACCTAAGTGTTCGGTATAACTTAAAAACTACATCCCCACTATGCCAGAGGCTGTTTGGTAGAGTCAACCTGCTTGGCCGCACCACTTCCTTTGAACTGGACCAACGTGTCGGATTGAAATCGGCATGCGACATTGCCGATTGGCTTGATGCGGCACAAGCCAGCTGTGTCCACAGTTGCCAATATAATAAACTTTAAAATAAAATTTTTTTGGGGTTTGGTTTTTATCTGTACTGCCATTTGTCATAGTGGGGGTGCAACTCAATGTAGACCTACAGCTGATTTGTGCGTTTATGAGTTGCTATAGTCATGAATATAAGAAGATAACGTTGTTATCTTATAAAAGCTCTAGGAATGACCAAGGATTGTTGTTTACAGAAAGATGAGCAGTTCTGAGGAGGTGTCGTGGATTTCTTGGTTCTGCGGCCTTCGAGGAAATGAATTTTTTTGCGAGGTAAGGACATTTGTTTGGATTTAGGGTTCAGTTAAAAATCAAGAAGGAATACCACATAACTTAGGCCTAAGATTCCAATTGTTGCAGACATTTCCTTTACAAAAGAGTAAACAAATTCAGAACATTTTTTTACATCTGGATACAACAAAATTAGTGCAGATTATCCAGAAACAGATAGTAAAATGTATAAATCATATGCTCATAACTTCACAGTTAGAACCACACATTGAACGTTTAGATAGTAGGCCTATAGGCTATAGCGTTAATCTTTAAAAAACAAATAGGAAAAAATAAATTCATTTTGTAGATAAGAAACAGAATGTGACATCATAATATATCTAAGGAAAAGCTTTAATCTATGATGAAAGAAAATAAAAAGAAAACTGTCAACTTGTGCAGGCTCTATGTTAATTTGGTTTTATTTTTTCGTAGGTCGATGAGGATTACATACAGGACAAGTTTAACCTGACAGGCTTAAATGAGCAAGTACCACATTATAGACAAGCTTTGGATATGATTCTGGATTTAGAGCCAGGTAAGTTACTATATATTTTTTTTATTCTGTTACAGAAGTTTTAAAGTCACTTGTTCTTTTCCCCTTGGAATATGTGGATCGTCAATCAATATGAACTTTGCCACTTTAGGTCCATATTTTTCTACTAGAACTAGTAAATAAGGGTAACATAGTC
Organism: Macrosteles quadrilineatus; assembly: GCF_028750875.1. Taxonomy (NCBI): domain Eukaryota; kingdom Metazoa; phylum Arthropoda; class Insecta; order Hemiptera; family Cicadellidae; genus Macrosteles; species Macrosteles quadrilineatus. The sequence goes on from NW_026542597.1 coordinate 67,929,740, forward strand.
TCAATGGTTTGATAATGTATGTTATTTCAGAAAATGTTGAATGGTACAATTTTGTTTTATACAAAAAAAGTTAAAAAAATAAGCATAAGGCCTACTACTTATTGATTATTGATATTTTAATGGACCTTATTGGTTCAAATTTAAATACACAATTAATTACAAATAATTGATCAGAATCAATATTTTTGATTGAATTTAGTAGATTTTTAAATATAATTTTAACCTTTGCACACCACATAAACTTGACCAACGGCACAAATAACATCTCATATATTTATTTTTTAAATTTTAGCCTAAAATTTGTTTTTAATTGCTTGACTTGATCAAATGCCAAAAAAGTAAAGAATGCTAAACTGCATGCACAGCAACACCAAACAATAGCTGGGCTCGCAAAGATACTGCTGATATTGAGCGTGAACGCAGTGACACAGTACAAAAACCACAGACAGTACCGGTATACGAAAAGGGATTTCGTGAGTATAATCTCTAATGGCATTAACAGGGTGTGTAGTGCAAGAGTATATTTGCATACGGCATGTAAAGGGTTCCTTGCATTCATATATATATATATAGTTTCATTTACTTTATATCCATTTAATCACTCATAATATTAATTTAGTGGGTCGAATCAATTTAAATATACCCTTTTAACCCCCTGTAGGTTTGGAAATGATTTGACAGTGCATATTTTAATTTTTTGCCTACAGGTCTCAAACAAATTTGGTACTTATAAAATTAATTTCCAGTGGACTCTTACACATAAATGATAGTTAAATAGACAATATTCATCATGTGTTACATACAGAAAACAGCAGCCAAGATAAGATTCAAATCTCAATCTAAAGCCCAGTAGGCCTATACTTGGCCTGTGATGAAACACTTTAGACCTCTGGTTCAGACTAACAATCACAGGTTGATACTCTCTCAAAAACCTTACTCAACCCGTTTTATGCCACCCTCTACTACTTATACATTTTAATATCTGAAAACCTAGATTTAAAGTCATGGCATCCCTTCTTTTTGCAGATGATGAACTCGAAGATAACCCTAACCAGTCGGATCTAATTGAACAAGCAGCTGAGATGCTGTATGGTCTGATTCATGCCCGATACATCCTAACAAATCGAGGGATCGCCCAAATGATAGAAAAGTACCAAGCCGGTGATTTTGGACATTGCCCCAGAGTTTATTGCGAGGCAGAAAACATGCTTCCTATTGGTGAGTTTGGGGCCTAGTTTGATAGAGTGCTGTAGTCTTTTATCCGTTAGTTCAGTAGATAATACCTTCCACTTACATTGGAAGTATAATAAGCAACAGTGAGAGTTAATTTACTGAGTTTATTCGTAAACAAATTAGGATGACAATTTTAGTCCATCATTTAACGCAATTAGGCCTACATTAAAATATCTTTTCATACAGTTACCGGACAAAGTGGGCTTACTTGCACTGATTATAATAGCCTACAGAAAGCTGCATTTACTTACTTTTGCCGCACAATTTTACTTTGTCGCAGGATTTTTTTTTTTTTGCACACCAGTAGGCCTATTTCAACCAAACAACACAAAACAAGTGTGCTTTTATTATGTATGTAATCCATGTACGCTTGGAAATAGGTTGGCAACACCATATAAAGATATTACGACTATGATCAGCTGGTGCACCGTTTCCCATTTCGTTTGATGTTTTGATTTAACCTAACCTAAAACAATGTTTTCAGTGTTTGAAAGACTATTTATTTATATGATTTATAGCAACTGTGTAGGAAAAATAACTATTGGATGCCAATAGAAACCTAAGTATGCATTTTCTTCTAACCCTAAAAAAACTCATTTAAGGAAAGGGTATTCATTTCACACCAAATATGTTGATGTAATTTCAATTCAAAGGAATTAGGATCTTAATCGTTAAAATCTTAGGTTCTTATAATATTAAATATTAAATCTTAAGTTGTTCCTTACTGGGTAGGCCTACTGGCATTAACTTTTGACAATCAATTTTCAATGCCAACGTTCAGGAACAACAGTATCAAGAATTGACTTGTCCCTAGCTCCTAGCTTTGAGGTGTGGTACTACACATTGCTTTGTTTGGCAGGTTTGTCAGACGTCCCTGGCGAGGCTATGGTCAAGTCGTACTGTCCCAAGTGCATGGACGTGTACACACCCAAGTCCTCGCGCCACCACCACTCAGACGGAGCGTACTTCGGGACAGGCTTCCCTCACATGTTGTTCATGGTCCATCCAGAGTACAGACCCAAGCGTCCCGCCAACCAGTTTGTCCCAAGGTATGGGTTTAAGTTGGTTTTGTACTCCCTTGCTATTAAACACTTCCCTAGATACAATTATGCAGTAAGGAATGTGTCAACATGCACAGCTAGCAAGCACTCATCTGGTTCATTGGTTTGCTTAACTACATAGCAGTGAGGTACCCTACAGCCACATCTAACTTGTTCATTTTCTCCTTTTATGATGCCATTAGAACTAATTATTGTCCCTTATAAGTGTTAAGCTAATCTAGGTAGGTCAATTACAATGATGTAGCAAACTTTTGAATGAATGAAGAATACATTGACATTGTGACTTAGTTAAATGCATCTACATTCATTCTAACTCGATTTCGTCTGCAACCCAACAAAATTTGATTGGGCATAGCTTATGGACATGATTCACGCAAAGATTTCACTAATTTATTTGTGGTTATTTTTCAGACTATATGGTTTCAAGATTCATCCTCTCGCATACCAAATCCAACAACAGGCTGCAGCCAACTTCAAAGTCCCACTGCGTGCTATGAACTACGGAAACAATGCCAAACGTTGACCTTAACTTTAGCTTTGTAATGGGAACGGAACATAGAAACAGTAGTTGCTGTGTTTTTTACTGTTGATAACACCCTAGACTAATCGTCATACTAGGGAATACAAGCTGTGTGTCCTATTGGGAACCACCCATATTGTATAATGTGTTTATGTTAAATAAACAGAAATAATGGATCATTGAATCTGAAACTTTCCATTGTAAAATATCTTTTTGTTATAGGCCTACTGTACAAAGTACCTGTGCTACTCGAACTATGTTTATTTTTAAGTTAAGTAAAATGTAATTTCCAAATTTAGTTTTATAAGTTTTTTTTGTAAGTTTATCAATTACTGTTTTTGACATCAAATAAAATTATTGATCATATTTGCATAATATTCTTTTTCCTTTACATGTATTTATCTTTGAACAGTACAAAACAGTTCATTCCTTATCCATCTAGGCTATATAGAATCAAATGACTGTCAGTCCTTTATGTTTGTTGCTTTAGTACAAACTGTCCAATTGGGATGAAACTTAGCACTGGTCAGTGGTCATGCATAGGTGTAGTGAATACAATGCAGTACTTCTGCACTGAAAGTCTGGGTGCAATGTTGAGAGAAGATTTTCCCTGCTTCTTCATGCTTATGACATTGCGACGAATAAACTTGAAACTGAAGACAGCTGTTTTTGAGTAACTTCATTGACTTATGGATGCTGAAGTAGGCATCCCGTCTATATGGTCAGCTGTCTGCAAATTTTTATCAAGAAAGAACATAGTTCTGTGGGTCAATCACACATTGGAGGTGTCTAAAATTGGATACCGTACCGCCTTTATACCGCTGAAGTTCCATGATAAGTCGTCCTATCAGTTTTACCTAGCTAAGCAGTCCGCATATTCTACAGAAATTAGTAATTTAAATCAGAGCAACATGTTAGTGGCTCATTTTGAGTTTAAAACTGGCAAAAAATTAAACATGAGAATGGTATGTCTAGTTGTTTAGTAGTCAAAGCTAATAATATCCATCATCCTACTGATTCCTTAGTCTATTATCAGACTTATTTACTACCTTATTTTCAGTTTCGACACAGTTGATGGGCAATAAACGGTTGCTAAAGCTCACAAAGTCTTTCTATCAGTTTGACTTGTTCAAAAAGTTTGTGTATTCAACAAAAATTGGCAATTTACATCGGTACGATCTGCCGATGGCTCACATCAACTGCATTTTGATTAAAAAGCTGGCGACAACTTTAACAGGTAGAAATTTTTAAACTAAACCATTTACAGGAATAGTAACCATAGTAATAGAATACTTCCCAAATCCTTATCTTTAGGTTTTATTTTCCAAATTCTAGTAAACATGAACACCACACAATGTAATTTGTCTTTGGGCGGATGTTGCAGTATGTGTCACAGCTGTGAACAACAACAACGATGCAGATCCTGCAACATCCCTTTAACAACAAACACCCCAAACAACATCTGTCCACAAGCACCATGTTGCCAAGACCTATTGCAACATTCACTGATGCATATTTTGCAGAACTTTAGACTCCTGCCCTGTGCTTGTGTTTGCCAACACCGTAAGAATGAAACAAACGATGTACAGAAACCAAATAAAAGGTCATGTAAAGATAAATGTAACCAAACATGTTTGCAGTACGATGAAGACATTCCCGAAAGAGAAAACTCGTCAAAGCGAACACAAAAAGAGAAAAAGTGTAAAAAGACAAAACAAAGAGAAGCTAATAAATTCAGCTTTGATGAAAGACAACGTAATAAAAGTGAGGAGGATTCAGATTCTGATGAGAGGACATTTGGATTTTATGGTGGCGAAGGTGACAAGAAAAAGAGTACAAGTTTCCAAAATGCTGAAGACATTAGCAACTATGCGAGGAAGGTGAATCGCCACCCTTTGGCATATTTTGTACCATTCTAAACCCTATATTTATCATGTTCTTATTTATTACATGTCTTACTTGAATTGTATGAGATTTCATGTACAGTTTCTTTTTACAGACGTATTTTAGAAACCCTTGCCGACAGACCGCCACCACCCACCAGTGCTCGAGCGAACACCATTAGCGCAACGATACGTTGAACAGCCATAGGTCTCGGTGGTGTAGTGGATAGCGCACTGGGCTGGTAATTCAGAGGTAGCCGGTTCGAATCCTACCGGAGGCATTAACTTTTTGACTTTATTTTTTTCATTATCAGCAAGTTTGGTTGGTTTGGTTAGGTTATGATAGTTTAATTTTATAATTAAAAAACTATCTAATTGATTTTGACTTTTATAATTTTATTTTATGAACAGAACTATTTGTGTTATTAGTAAACCTTAATTTGATATTTTCATTATCATCAAGTTTGGTTAGGTTATGACAGTTAAATTTATTTTAATTTAACCTACAAACAATACGTTTTGACAGCGACAGTGATAGAGATAACAATTTCCCACCAACAGTTCGGCTATGCACGGTATGATCATCGATCTCTATTTAGAGATCAATGGGTATGATGGATTCTGCAGTGCGCGGTAGTGGTCTGTCGGTAAGGTCTCGTACTTATTTTTCAATCTAAAAATGGATGTTCGCAATAAAATAATTGTCATGGAGAAAAATACTCACGCCTAATCTATTTAAAAAAATGTTTATACATGCAAAACTAGAGCAATAGCACTAAACATTTTAAAGCAATAATAAAGCCATTCATTCAAAAAGGTAAGTTAAAACAAGAAAATATTCAAAGTCCAAAAATTTTTATTTTATCAATAACATTACATAACAAACATAAAGCTAAAAGTGATAACTTTGGCACTAATCTAAACAACTGTTAAACAAATAAAAATAACTAGATGCCTTGAACACAGGCTTTTCTTAAGACTAAATAGGGTTTTAACAAGTTAACGTATAAGTAGGTACCCTGAACACGATTTGGGATAAAATGCTAGGTTTAAGATATGGAAAATAAAATACAACCACTCTTCAGGACGGAATGTTCTAGCTTTAAGTCTTAAAAACCTCTCTTGTAGGATAAAGTTTACGACCAATCATAGCAAAGTGTATACGGTTTAAAGGTACACAAAAAATATATATTCATATATTCCTGTTTCATTAACAGTAACTTTGAGCTTTTAAAAGACACATTACTGTTCTTTCTATTTCCAAAAACATTTTTGAATAAAACAACCAAAAAATAAAACTGTCTTGCACTGTAAAACACGGCTTTACTAAATCCAAGCACATTCTTCATCTTGTGATCCAAACGACCAATTTTAAAACTTAAACAAGCCTTTGATTGAAAGTTAAATATCTCAAGCAACAGTTATTGTATACTGTATAAAATGTCTAGCTGCTACCACTACCACAGTGTTCAACACATTATAGACATCCTTCAATTGGGCAGTCCAACCCCATGCCATCAAGCAAGAAATTAGCAATGTGACTAATGGTTTATGGATTAAACTAGTGCTCCTTAAACTTCGACAGTTGTTCGACCATCTCTCAACTTCTGAAAGTAGCTGAATTTCGTCACTTTCATAAACCTGCAACAAAAGATATGTGAGCACATTGTAAAAAAGGAAAGATTTTAGGATGGGTTTAATTATTTGAAGACAGCCATCAAAATAGATTTTTTGGGAAGCAAAATTACTCATTATTGTGTCAGTAAAAGGAAAGTCTAACGAAATTGTATTTTTTTAGTGGATGTAGGGATATTAACAGATTCATAACACTTTTAATTCACAGTAAATTCCTTTACACAATCCCAAAACTAAAAATAGAATATTAACAGCTTCATAACACTTTCAATTCACAGTAAATTCCTTTACACAATCCCAAAAATAAAAATAGAATATTAACATCTCAAAGATAATGATTCAAAAAGTACCCTTAAAGCTCCGCTCAAATACATCAATTCAAATAATGGAAAAGGGTGTTTCTGTTGATCTTTTAACAGCACTCTTAAAATAATAAGCATGCTTGAACCCCAAACATGAATTAGGCCTACCTCAAAACACTCCACCATGAAAACAATCACTACCACCCAGGCAAAAATCAATTGAAACAAACAAAACAAAACATGTCAATCCCAAAGACTTTTGAGGTAGGTATATAAGACAAAAGTACTATTTAGACAACAGTCAAATCACTCCCCCCCCCACCCCGCAAAAAAATCCTCATGTTGAAAATTCTACAAAAACAACCATGGAAGCCTGAAGTTAATATCTGTAAAATTGGTACACAATGGTTATATGCAGACACACATATTCATGCTTTTCTAAAAGTGTTCATTTTAACTACTTAACTAAAATCAATTAATCAAATATAAAAAAAATAAGAGGAAATAGCAAAACAACCAACAAATCTTACAAAACTCAGGGCAAACAAAAAACATATGATAACCAAAATGAACAAACAAAACGGTCAGACGAAAACCCACACAAATGCAATATAGCAATCTTTTACCGTTCAAATTTTAATCTGTCTTGTTTTGGTCCTTGACAGTTACCCTACTGTCTCTTATTTTCTGCAGATATTGGCCAGACATGACCTGAGATAATCTGTAAAAACAAAGTGAAAGCAAAACACCACATAAATATTTATATTTTATAATGTGGGGAAAATCCAACCCACATCTCATAAAATGTTGCAGATGAACTTGTATCTTCAAAAGTGATACTTCCTTTGGGTCGGTCCCTCAATTTGAAAATGTAGGCCAAAAATACAGGTTATTACATCTGCAATGACCAAAATTTGAAATAAAAATTAACGATGTCATATCGTATCAATAAATAATTGCAGTATTCAGTGAAACTGAAAACCTTTATGTTAATTTGTTTACATAGGTAAAAAAAAGTATAGAACAGTCTGCAAGCCACAAATTGTGAAAAGTGTACTCTAAGGAATAAGAGACGTATTAATTCATAACACTATTGACTTGATGTTTGGCCCTGACAAGGTTTCTTCAGAATGGAAAATAAACATTCTACATTCTTGTAAAGTGAAGATTTTGTGTACTGTTCTGTCAACTACCTGAAAATAATTTCTTGGGTATGTTAGCATCTGTTCCTTCTTTCTTGGCAAGCCACGATATATTTCCTACAAAACCGATTGTGTAAAGTATGTAATCTCTAGTCTAATTAGGCACTTAATTTTTTTTTGACACATGTTGTCAATCTGAAAATATATCCAATACAATTGATCACACTATGATATGAAGCCATTAATCCATAATCTGTTGATAATAAACTCACTTTTTAGCCAGATAAGGGTAGTAGCGCAGGACATAGCACAGAGGCACCACAGGAAACAAGCCCATCCAAGCCTCGTCCAGACGGTTGGCTATGGCGATCGCACACAGCTTGGCGCAGCGTTGCGTCGTCATTCGCTTATCTGTCGGCTCCTGCTGCTGGTTAAACTTCTGCAACATCCAAGAACCATCTCACAATTGCATCTGTCCTTCAACAAATGTCTGCAAGGGTTTAACTACGGTATATTCAGTTCCACGTTCATTTTGCAGTACACAAACACATTTCTTATGGGAGATTTTGGGGCTGATGAACATTCTTACTGGAAACATCTTGTTTAATGCTAAGCGTTAAATGTCCTTGCGACACTCCTACAGGCACTATCTGTAACATTATGTTTTAATAGGTTGGTATTTTGAATTAATTATTTTGATTTTGGCTTTGGTATGGTCAAAATTAGTTTATTAGTAAAAAAAACTTTTGTAAAACAGTAAAAGTTAGGGAATGTGTTTGCAGGTACCAGTAATGATGTTTTTAGGGCTAATGTTGCTTAGACTGTCATTTGAAATGCATGGCTTGTGAACTCTCCATACAACATGATAAATGTATACAGTGTAATTAATGAGCGAATGATTACACTTGTGGGTACTGATTCAAACAACTAGGGAATCACTTCCCACCTCATGCGCCTAATGGTTACAAAGAAAATTCAATATGTAGCATATTTATTAAAGATGTCAAATAAGATGTGATTTGATACAAACAAGAAACTTCCTACAATCTAGTATCCTTAATCTAGACTCCAGACTTTTGTTTACATTGACGAGTTTGTACCTGTCCTGGCATGTCTGTGAAGCTCTCGCTGAGCACGTTGCTGAAGACAGGTCCCGGACACAACAACGTGATGGCCAGTTGACCCTCCGGGCCTCGCTGCCCCATCCTCTCTAGGCGAAGCGACTCAAAGTAACCCTAACAACACAACAACCACTGTGGATCATCAGTTAAAAGATAGAAATTAAATATGACTACGACTGCAAAAGAATAAAAGCTAAATCAATACTTGGATGAAAAATACTTGATTGAAACCACCTATTTTGTTTTTATTGCATGTTAAGAACCTTTCCCTCATTGCTGTACAGGAAGATTCTCTTACTTAATATAGTTCAAAGAGCGGCTAAACATAATGGTAGTAGTTGCACCTATAGTGGGGTCGTATAGCTGCATATAGTGGCAGAATATTTCAGTTCTGACAGACAGGCTGCAATTTTAGGTGGTTATAGTATACAAGTTTCTGAACCTAAAACCGCCCAGACCCCAATTTTTAAGGACCTCGGTCGTCCGTAATGACGTCATCAAAATGGCGGCCGTAAGAGGATGCTGGGTCCCCATGAATTGGCTATAACAACCGAATACCTGAACCGATTTCCATGAAATTTGGCACACAAGTGCTTGAATACATTATCTCGGCCTGGGTTGAAAATGGTCAAGTTTCATTAAGTAATTTCAAAATGGCGGCTGATCAAAACTATTAAAAATTATTAGGAAAATAATTGTGAATTGGTTTATACAGGGAGAGTTTTAAAAGAGTTCCCCCCTACTTTTTTATACATTTCTTAAGATATCAACTTTGAACCATGTAAGATCATTGTAGAGTAGCAAGAACTTCATTTTGACTGGGTTTACATTTTTGTCCGCCATCTTGGATCCGCCATTTTGGAAACAAAGTTATTTTTCAAATGTAAAGATAGGGTTGTGACCCACCGTTTCAAACAAAACCTTTACGCTGAATACGATGCTGCAATCCGTTAAAAAAAAAGTTGATCCATTCTAAAATTATGAGAACATTTTATAACTTTATTTTTAGTCCATTATAACATTGTGGATTTACAAACTAAGGCCATAATCTCAAAATAGTGCTAGATAAGGATAAGTGGACACCACCATTCAATCCCTGTATAAACCAATTCACAATTATTTTCCTAATAATTTTTAATAGTTTTGATCAGCCGCCATTTTGAAATTACTTAATGAAACTTGACCATTTTCAACCCAGGCCGAGATAATGTATTCAAGCACTTGTGTGCCAAATTTCATGGAAATCGGTTCAGGCATTCGGTCGTTATAGCCAATTCATGGGGACCCAGCATCCTCTTACGGCCGCCATTTTGATGACGTCATTACGGACGACCGAGGTCCTTAAAAATTGGGGTCTGGGCGGTTTTAGGTTCAGAAACTTGTATACTATAACCACCTAAAATTGCAGCCTGTCTGTCAGAACTGAAATATTCTGCCACTATATGCAGCTATACGACCCCACTAAATGAAAACATAAGGTCCGCCAAGATTTGGTATAATCTTACTACTTGAACTTATCATAGTCAAGGCATTAATATAGTTTGTACTAAATGTGTTGAAATATCTCCATCTGTAAGTGTCAAAAGTAAACATTTCTCGCATCTGCATTCGTTTGACCTGACATTAGGCAAGTTTACTTTACCACCATGACAACACTATGTGCTTCGATCATTTTTTCTATTCCAAATCAAGTTGGCTGCAGAACTGGCAAATATTATTCATCTCACCAAGTGAATGTGTATCTGGATGGGTATCTGTTAGACCAGACCTCTCTTTTTCTACTCTCCTGATACGCATAGATATCTTATTATTAATTGTCTCCTCCTCCCGTTTTCAATATTTCTTCTTTAAACTTGAGACATTTTCTGTTCTTCCAACAAAACTGATTAACTGTTTAACTTGGTCTACTGAATCTACTGGATCTACTGAATATTAAAAACATTAATATTTACTCTCAAAAAGCTAAATAAGTTTCTTTTTATAAACAGCTGTTTCTTTGAGAAGGTCTCACAGCCTTAAGAGAAGGAACTTTACAATTCTAAAACCTTATTGCAAAACTACATATTGAGATGAATCTTTTAACACGTTAAAGATTAAAATTGGTCAACAAATAAGGGAGGAGTTGCGTTAAAAAAAAAAACTGCTTCACGTATTATATATAGATTTTTACTCGGTTATGACGGATGTATTTTTTTCAGCCGCCATCTTGGATCCGCCATTTTGAAATGTGATAAATTATTTTAAATATGAAGGTGGTGTTGTGACCCATTATTTTGAACTACTTTTTTATGTTGAATTCAATGCCGCAATCCGTTTTTCATTGACATGTTTGGTTTTTGAAATATTGACATTTTAAATAAAAATAATTGTTATATTTTATCAAGAAAGCTTGATAACGAAAAACGGATACAATAAAAACTAGTCGAAATGAAGTAATCGCTACTCTACAATTATCTGACGTGGTTCGGAGTTGATATCTTAAGAAATGTATAAAAAAGTAGGGGGGAACTCATTTAAAACTCACCCTGTATAAAACAATTCACAATTATTTTCCTCATAATTTTTTTAGTTTTTAATGGCCGCCATTTTGAAATGACTTGATGAAGCTTGACCATTTTCAACCCAGGCCGACATAATGTATTCAAGCACTTGTGTGCCAAATTTCATAAAAATCGGTTCAGGCATTCGGTCGTTATAGCCAATTCATGGGGACCCAGCATCCTCTTACGGCCGCCATTTTGATGACGTCATTACGGACGACCGAGGTCCTTAAAAATTGGGGTCTGGGCGGTTTTAGGTTCAGAAACTTGTATACTATAACCACCTAAAATTGCAGCCTGTCTGCCAGAACTGAAATATTTTCCTGCTACCCAACCTGACTACTAATGTGGATGGAATTTTACCTAACAACTAAACATGACAGACCCACAAAAAATTGTTTACCACTGCTTTCAGAATAACCTAGTGTCAAATGTTGTCAAAACAAGCAACATTGTGTTAAATATTAATAACAAAAATCTATTAAATAAAACCAATGTGATGTAAACTAAATTACAGAGAACAAATAATTCTGTAGAAAAAAGACAGAACCACCACAAATTGATACACAAAATATAAAAAAATTCTAAAAACCACACATTATGCGTGTAAAATTAGTAAATATAGTGTCATGCTAAACAATAAAGGAATACAGCAAATATTATATTTGTACTGAAAAAAACTTTTTGAAATATGCTGTAGTTTGCTTATTATGGGTGAAGCACGGCATTGTGTTAGTGTTGGGAAATTGAACTAACACAATACACAGTATATCCTCTTGTTTTTTCACCCCAGACAATAATTTTCCACTCCAACTTATAATCTTTTATACCTTAACCTACCCAGTGCACAATGTAACTTACCATGATGGCGTGCTTGGTCCCTGTGTAAGAGCCGGAGTAGGGGGCCCCCACCACCCCCGCCAGACTAGACATGACCACCAAGTGGCCCCCGCCCTTCTCATTGAAGTAGCGCACAGCCAGTCGAGACAGTGAGATCACACTGAACACGTTGAGCTCAAAGATGTCTCTGTCTACTGAGATGGCAATGTTCTCCCAGACTGCTCTCTGGGATCTGCCGGCATTGTTAACTAGAACGTCCAACTGCCAAACAGGGAAAAATTATATTGATATACCAGCTTAGATGATTTAACAGTATTTTACAAATTACTGCAATACAATACACTACTAATAATAATCATGTGCTTCTAGTCTCCTTTTATACCAATTTTAGGTTTCTTTAAGGATTTTGTTGGTGATTGTTTTGAGTACAGTACAATTTTCTGAGTGGTTTTGCTTTTACGGATTTCTAGCTTTGGCTGGTTTTGTGAGCTAATCTGGTCCTGTTTTAGGCAAGGTTCACTCAAGGGACACATCTAGCTGACTGGCTGTGTCTAGAATTTGCCACAGCCCAGCGACATACCAGTTCACATAAGCGACAAGTCCACCGACTAGATCGTAGGCGTGACGTAAATAAATGAACATCGATAAAGGCGAGCTGCAGCGAAACGACCAACTGCATGTGTGAGTTTGTGACAAGAAGCTCGATTGCTGCAGCAGTACGCTTGTGATACTGGCTCTATTTGATTTTGTGGTCCGCTAAGACACGCCTGCGACCTAGTCACAGCCTAGCAGCTAGATGTGTCTTTCACTTGAGCCGGGCCTTAGGTATTTTTCACCTTGGAACTGAATCAGCTTCCATATAATGAAAAGTTGTGAAAACATTGTTTTGTACTAATAATAATGGAATATGTCATCAATAATCTTTCAAATAAAAACTCACCATCATCAAAAATGAACTTCAAACAAAAAACACACTACCTGACCAAAATGGGCGATAACTTGTTGAAAATACTGCTCGTGTTTGTGAACTTCCAGCATATCCATGGGAAGGATGAGTACATCCGTGGCTGGCAATCCTGCAGCTGAAAGACCAATATATGTATGACAATGTATAGTTTCATGGTAAACAGTATCATAAACTTTATCAAACGGACATAAAATAGCTTGTTTGTTATACAACATTGTAAAACGGTGTAATTACCTACAGCCTATTGATATAAAATCAAAAATGTACTACCCCACATGAATCAAAGCTATATGGCAGAATATTCTTAATTTTTAATCATTAACTTGAAACCATACTCGTTTAAGTATTGCACAAAGTAAAGATTCATAGTATTTAATCAATTCAAATTTAAAACTTAACCAATAGATTTGAATTTGTATTCTCATCAATGTTGATAGTATGTTGTTCTACGGTATCATTGTTTGTTATAAATTACGGTTTGTGAGTTACAGTAACTCTCAATAATGAGACACTTATGATTAGAAAATGTTTAAACAACAAAAAACAAATAAAAGTGCTAGATTTAAACTTAAAGCTAAGAAGAAAAGTCAACTTTTGAAATCATGTACTTCTCAACTATTGGGCATGGAAATGAATAAGTTTTGGCGTTATCCAACAAAAACATTGATAATAGATTTTTTAAATTTGTTTTAGCTCGTCAACTTTTGTGAGCAGATGTATCCCCTAACCCTGAATCTTTAATTATAAGCTAAATATTGTGAATTTGATTATGTTTGTTTGTATTGTTACATTAATTTTAATTTTTAAAACAGCCGGGTACTTGTAAGTTCAAATTACAATCAATAAAATACTCTTCAGATATTGCAGTTGACTCATTTGACTTAGCACAGCATCAGATTATAAGATGGATTACCTATAGTCGATTATTAAGTGATAGCATTGACTATAAGTCAATGGTGATACTCAAGAGTCGAGCAAGAAGTATGCAAATTTGTAAGGAGTATTGCTTTAAACAAAATAATATATACCTAGTACAAAAACTCTCCAAAAATGTTGATAGTATATAACTACTTTTCCAAAAACATTAACACAATAGGATAGACAATATTCAGTCGGAAAGAAAATTAGTTTTAAAGAATGAAGAATGCTTTAAAGGCGAGTTCTAATTGGATTGACCTAGAACTCGTTCATTGGCATTATCAGGTGCTTTTGTGTTCAAATTGTGCAACAACTACTTAGATTTCCTTGAGCAGTTTGTTAAACTATTTATGATCTAAGCTTCTAGAATATTTCTAGATTATTTATTTTAAAATGAGTGTTAACTTAATGGAACTGACATTTAAAATAGTTAACACTTCTTGCAAATTTAGGAAAACTTACGCATACGAACATGAGTTAGCAAAGAAGCGAAAGTGCAAACAAAATCATGAGTAGAGTCATAATTAGACATTTGTCTTTAACTTATTATTATTTTATTTTTTATCACTTTTCTACAACTATTTAAACAAAGGCGCTTAACTTATATATCTACCAATATACATTGCTCAAAGAGATAAGATTGTATTTAATTTTTTATATAGTTTGTAAACTTAGTAAATTGTATCGGCTTAAAATTTTGCAGTTGAAGATAATATTTAAGAGTAAGTTATGCAGTTTTACAATCTATTCAAATTTAATAAACACAAGTTTGAACTATTTTGTATAGATAAAATACAGAGAACATTTTGGGTTTTTTTTTGGTTAATTTCTCTTTATTCTTAAAAATAGGCTATTATCAGAAGGTAATTTTTAAATAGCAACTTTTGAGATTTAAAAGGCAGATAAGTCTGAAAATGTGAACAACTTGAAAAGTTGCAATCCCCAACCCCACACTCGTGCCAAAATAAGTACTAGTAATTTTTATCTAACAATTTCATCATGTTTGAAAAAAAATATTGTTGTTGGGATTTTAAAGATGTTTGAAAATATAGTATGTTACAGCAAACTCTTTTTACACCATGAAATGCAAACCGGGTCCAGTCGTACTCATTTTGCTATTGTAAAACTAAAGTAGCCTAACTGAATTTATGATTTTTAGTTTTATAAACAGAACAGTTTTGTTAAAATGTGATTGTTTCCAACTACAGTAACAACTATACGTTACAAAAAAAGGCAATTTCAAAACTATAAAGATTTAGCTACAAAAGTCATTAATGTCTGCAATAGTAATTATAGTTTGATTTAAACAATTTTTTTGCATTTTGATAGACATGTATATCTAGAGAAGATAATAAATGTTTACCATCTTCATTTCTGTACACTATTTATTCATGAATTTTTCCATGAAGTAAAGGATTCTTTAAAAATTTGGTTGCAGTCAAAATAATTTTGGTTTCATTTTGGTGATATTATGCTGGGTCATGACTTTTGAGGCATCATGCAATGTGCTTTACAATATTACAACATGACATCAAACAAGACACGTCATCATGGTGTCACCCCAGCAAAATCTATTACTTCATTTTTTGGACAGCATGAGTTAATACAGAATCATCTAGCATATTTATTTAACAATATTTATTTGTCAAAAATTTCTTGGTTAAGAGTTAGATTGCATATATTGCCCTCTTCAGCCTAATTTGTCCACACATCACCACAGAATATCCTACAAAAACTTAATTTATCCGTACAACTTCAGGTAACATCAAGGGCCGCCTTTAGCTTCTTGGGGTAAGCAAGGAGATAAGGAGTGAGAGAGATAGTCACACTATCAACCGCTGACTATCTCTCTCACTCCTTATCTCCTTACCCCAAGAAGCTAAAGGCGGCGCATATCAATGCTCAGTCATTGCGTGCTCATATTGATGAGGTGCGTGAGATTTTTCAACATAGAGATTTTGACTTGATTGCGGTGTCTGAGTCCTGGCTGAAACCGAGTATCCCGACGGCCGAGGTGTCCCTTCCGGGATATATTCTGCATCGAAATGACAGGACGGGAAAGCAGGGTGGAGGAGTTGCGGTGTATGTCAGGGAGGGACTAAAATGTTCATCTGTCAACTCGTCGCCTTCGGGGTACTCGGCAAAGCCAGAATTCTTATTCATAGATATTAGTTTGTCTGGGGCAGATTCCTTGCTGCTGGGAGTGTGTTATCGCCCTCCTAGAGTTGGACAGCTGCTAGACTTTGAGAATGCACTCTTGCACCTAATGTTTAGATATAGTCATGTCTTGATCATGGGTGACTTTAACACAAATTTACTACAAACGAACCAGAACTATGAATACAGACATCTGACTACATTATTCGATTCATGCAACTTAAGTATACTCCAACTTGGACCTACGCATCATGCTGCCGAGTCTGACACACTCCTCGACCTAATAGTTGTTTCTGATCCACAAGAAATTTTACATCATGGGCAGCTTCCCGTTCCAGCAGTATCCCAACATGACCTTATCTACTGTGTGTATTCGGTTAAAGCCCCTAAACCCAAGACAAAATTCGTTAAGTATAGAGATTTCAAGAACATGAATGAGGCACAGTTTATGTTGGACGTACAGCAAATACCGTGGCACACCATCGAAAATCTTGACTCTGTTGATTTAATGGTCTGTGAGCTTAATAGTACCATAAATGATCTCCTTGAGAAACATGCACCTATAATTACAAAACGTTTAACAAAACTGCAACCTGTACCATGGATGACGCCTGAGATACGCTCTTTGATGGCCAGACGTGACTGTCTTTATCGGAGAGCAAGACGATCCCAAGATCTAATTGAATTTGATGAATATCGCCGTCTACGTAATAGAGTCAAACAACTGCTGAGAAACTCAAAATTAAGATACATTCACAAGCTTTTTGGAGATAAAAATCAGTCTTCCAGAGTTTTATGGCGCAATGTAAAAAGTCTTGGGCTTGGGAAACAAACTGATACACAACCAGTTAATATATCTCTTAACGAATTGAATACCTTTTTTTCCTCGTATAGTCAAAATATCAACCAACAACCAGTTAATAACTACGTTAATGAGTTGGTTAACTCATTGGACCAAGGGTTGGAATATACAATACCAATGTTTTCTTTTAAACCTGTTATTCAATCTGATGTTTTAAAGGCTATTCGCCGGATTCGTAGCAATGCAGTCGGATCTGACGGTATACCAATACGATTCATCAAAGATATGCTTTTTGCCATTCTTCCAACTATTACGCATATTTTCAATACGTCTTTGAGACAAAGATCATTTCCTTCATCTTGGAAGTCTGCCCTCATTCGCCCATTAAATAAGATCGCAGCACCATCATCCTGTCAGGATTTCAGGCCGATCAGTATTTTGCCCGCTCTATCTAAAGGCCTAGAAAGAATCGTACACTGTCAAATTACTGACTTTTTGACTGAAAATAACATCCTCTCTCACTATCAATCTGGTTTTCGCAAAGGTCACAGTACAGAAACAGCACTTCTTCGAGTTACAGATGACATTAGACTCTCAATGGAACGTCGACAGGGTACGATTCTTACCTTATTTGATTTTTCTAAAGCATTCGATTGTGTAAATCACAGACTATTATTGCAAAAATTAAGGGCCATAGGATTTTCTGATAGTGTTCTTGAATGGTTAAGATCATATCTGTCAGATAGGCGGCAGTGTGTTCAGGTTGATGACTTGAGATCAGACTGGGAGATAGTTACATGTGGTGTGCCTCAAGGGTCAATCCTTGGGCCTTTACTTTTTGTACTGTACATCAATGACATTGGCACAACTCTCACTCACTGTAAATACCACATGTACGCTGACGACCTACAAATTTACTCTCACTTCAACGCCGATGACATTAACTATTGTGTTTCAAACATTAACGAAGACATTGGACGAATCATTGAATGGACCGATAAACATGGACTTAAAATGAATCATGACAAAACCAAACCCATCATTATCTGCCATCAACGACTGCAAGGCTCAATTGACTTTCATGCTACAAATCCAATCACTGTTAACGGTACTGAACTACCATACTGTGACAAAGTGAAAAACTTGGGACTGACTCTCAACACTACACTCACTTGGGGAGATGCAGTGATTGACATTCGTAAAAAGGTGTTCTCGTCAATACATTCATTAAAGAGATTGCAAACTTTCTTGCCATTGCACATAAAGCTCCACCTTGTCAAATCACTCGTATTTCCCCACTTCACTTACTGCAACTCTGTGATCAATGACATGACTGTAAGTCTTGCTGGTGTCCTGCAACGCTCGCAGAATTATTGCTTGCGATTTGCATTTGATTTAAGACGCTTTGAACACATTACACCTTTCTACATTGAATCAAAAATATTAAAGTTGAACGATCAGAGGCTACTTAAAATCACCATGTTAGCATTCTCAATTTTTTATAAATAGATTGCCAAAATATTTTGAAGGGGACTTTAGCTTTGTAGCCGAAGGTAGCTTGAGGAGTTCACGAACTGCATCTTTCACATTACGCATACCTCATCATAGGAGTACAGCATATGACAGGGCCTTTGTTGTAACTGCCTGCCGTCTTTGGAACAACTTACCTTTATCCATCAAAATGCTTGATAGTCGTCCTCGGTTCGTGGCGGCACTGAAAAAAATGTATTTTGAGCGTATGGCCTCGGCTGGTGCGTCCTAGGACTGTTTTGGCACTTGCGTAATTGCTGACTGAGTGTGTGAGACTTTTTTGTTGTTGTTAGGCATTTTGTTTTCGTTTTATCAAAAAAGTATTGTTTTTGTGTAAATAATGTGATTTTAATGTATGTAAATGTATTTTCTATTTATAATTATGTATGCAGGTTAAGTGTAAGAAAGGGCCATGTGGCCCTAACTTTGCCTGTTGAAATAAAGGATTTTCATTTCATTTCATTTCATTTCAAGGATCAAATAAATTACTTATATTTTTCAACTTTAAACATTTTACTTGTATTACAAGCAAATCATAGGCTATTAACAAATTAATGATCTTTTACTTTAAGGATAGGCTAAATTATTGTTTACTGTACTCAATAATAAAAGGTTTTGCTTAAAATTATGCTAAATTAATTTAAGTGTTTACCGTATTCTTATTTTGATGAGTCAAAACATTAACTTGTGTTATATTTTTATGATACCTTTAAGGGTTTGCATAAAAAAAATTATACTGCAATAATCACCTTTTACAAATAAAGGTATGGTAATAGGTATTAAAACATTAACTTCCCTTGACGTTTGAAACTTCAAAACAATCAGTATATATTTGTTTTCTTTTATAAAAATTTAAATTGCCATATTACTGCAATGTGGTAAAGTATACCAATTAATACTCAGATTTTACACTTCTTATTTACACTTCTCAACATAGATGCTAGTCGGTGTAATTTTAAGCAGTGGGTAAATGTACCTAATATTCAGTGTTGGGAAGAAGCGCGCTACAAGTAGCGACGCTACAGTAGCGCGCTACTTTTTTTGTAGCGTTAGCTGTAGCTACGCTACTTTTAAGATTTTGTAGCTTTAGCTGTAGGTAGCTACATTTTTAAAGTAGTTGTAGCGGAATTTTAGCTACTTTTCTCGCTACATTAACATTGTTTGAGATAGTGATTTTTATCATAACCTCAACCTTACGTGAAACAACCTCTTTCAAACTGAGATTTTAAAAAAATAGGCCTACTTTCTTGGCTTCATACAGCTGGTTGCAGCCGTTTCATTCCCTATTACAACGTTGTGTGGACATGGAGGCCATTAAATGAGTGTTATCCACATTTTTGGCTCTCATTTCCTTAATTTACTACTCTATGATTACTGTCAGATAAAATAAAATCGCTAGATGCAGACGACGTTTAAACGTTACCGGTGAGTGGTGACAAGAGAAGCTATTGAATGCTTGCAAGTGATTGACACTGAAATTAGTAATCAATTTAGTTTCTTTATTATATCGATAGTGTTTCAACTTGGGTTTTAATGGAAACCAACACTAAACCTTAAAATAATGAGAAAGCTGGTCTAGCTTCAGCTGATGATTGTGGTTCATCATCACAAGCCATTCCTTGGTTAGATTACGAAGATTTTTCAAAGGTTTACTAAATTAACAAAGAGGAAATTACCTGATGAGAATTAAGATATGCCTAGACTACATGATAATTGCAACGAAAAAATCTCCATATGACATGAAACTTAGATTGAAAAAAATAGCATAGTTGTTTAAC
The DNA here is from genome assembly GCF_028750875.1 of Macrosteles quadrilineatus. Lineage (NCBI taxonomy): Eukaryota > Metazoa > Arthropoda > Insecta > Hemiptera > Cicadellidae > Macrosteles > Macrosteles quadrilineatus. The sequence continues at coordinate 67,950,169 of NW_026542597.1, forward strand.
TCCTGCTAACAGCTCTTGTAGGACTATTCCTAGGCTATGCTATGATTTAAGACGAATACTAAGTTCCAAGTTCAATTATTAGGAATATATCTGTTTAGTCCTTGCAAGAACAAGCCTACTACTATTAGTCCAGGAAAAATACGACAAATTACCCTTAAACCTGGGCAAAATTGCTTTACAAGTGATTGAAGTGGTATTCAACACAGAAAATAATGCTTTATAACATATCCAAAATCCGACCATGGGAAATTACTAAAAAATCAAATTCAAAATGGCGGCAAAATTTCATATTTTTGTGATATTTGTTTTAGGACTTTTGGCGGTATGGGATGACGGAAAGCACATATACATAAATGAAATATCAGATTGGATGTTGAAATATCAAATATTTACAAGAATAGACTTTATTAAAATGACAAGGGCATATTTGTATGTACATTTTAGTTTCCATAGTTACTTAAAAAGAACTAAATTTAATAGGTTTTCTTGGAAAAACTATTCATTTAAATAACTGTTATCATTTCGTTTCAATGTTCTTACATTCATTGATCTGGCACTCACCTCATAAAGCAGAACAAAACAGGCCATAATGTTTACATCCACAGTTGCGCAATGGGTTATAAAAGAAGAATGGACCAGTTTCAATAATCACTCTAGGGTTGGCGGTATTTCAGATACTGTACAGCAGTACGAGTTTTTGCACCAAGAAGGACATTATTCGCAGACGTTTGAACAAATATGTGAAAAATAACTATTATATGAAACAGTAAACATGAATACTATAGTATGAAACATCAAACATATCAAAATAGGCAATGCAAAAAGACTACAAAACAAAAAGTCGTACCCCCATACATTTCTTATGGACGTTTCGTAATTTGAACATTTTTTTAGATAATTTTTCTTATATCTCCAGATTTTACTAACGCTTGCAGTTTGTTCTAGCCTTAAAATATTCTATGATGAAAGGGTTTACATTTGAGCTATTGATCATTAAAATCGGATGATTCAGAAACGAGCTACGAACCCTATAAAAAATATTAAATTTAACTTTTTAGATATACATTTTTATTTAAAGTTGTATATCTCGGGTTGTTAATATGTCACCAAGTTCATTCTGGTCTCAAATTACTCAGTGAATCTTTGGCTTTAATTTTATTAAAATTTTATTAAAATCTGATGAATTTTAATTGAGTCACGAATCTTTATTTAACAGTAGATTATTTGTTTTTCAAAATTTGTCTTTAGTTTCAGACATATATCCCCAATTCTAAATAACTTCCAAAAATCTTTACGGTCTTAAATACATAGTAACATTATTGACTTTTGTTTTAGCTATGGATTACTTATTGGGAGTTATTAGAATTGGGGATGAATGCCATAAACTAAAGACAATTTTCTTAAAATAAATAATTTACTGTTAAATAAAGATTCATGACTCATTTTAAATTTGTCGGATTTTATTAAGTGATACATAAAATTAAGGCTAAACATCCACTGAGTAATTTGAGACAAGAAAGAACTTGGTGACATATTAGCAACCCAAGATATACATCTTTTAATAAAAAATATTTTTTTAAAAGTTAAATTTAATATTGTATTAGGGTTTGTAGCTCGTCTATAACACGTCCGATTTTAATGATCAATAGATCAAATGAAAACACTATTACCACCGAATATTTTAAGGCTAGAACAAACTGCAAGCGTTAGTAAAAACTTGAGATATAAGAAAAATTATCTTAAAAAATGTTCAAACTACGTAACGTCCATAAGAAATGGATAAGGGAGAATTTTCGTTTGAATATATCTTCAAAACGAAAAAATATATTTTAAAACTGATTTTAGCATTGAAATCAGCGTGAAAATCTAATTTATAATGATGTGTCACAACACTATCATTACGTTTAAAAATATATATTTATATCCAATATGGCGGAACCAATATGGCAGATCCAAGATGGCGGCCAAAATGTGTTCCCTATCATATTAAAGGACTAGCCACACAATAAATATCGGTGGTAATCTCAAATAATAAATAACAAAATAACAAATGAGTGAATATCTAAAAAATATGCATGAAAATGCATGTGATATATTTTTTAATGTGTCCAATGTTGGGGATAACTGCCATTTTTAATCGTCATTAGAGGGGGTTTCCTGTAGACCGATTTTTGGCAACTTTTAGTACGTCACTCTGCGCACCTAACACTATACCAAATAAAACCGTACAATGTTTTCTTGCATTGTTTTAAGGCCATATCCCATATTTATCTGACTATTGTTGTTTTAAAATAAATGGCTCTTAAGAAAAATAGCCGCCATTTTAAAGTTTACTTTTAGACACTTTCCCATGGTCGGATTTTGTCGGATTTTGGATATGTTGTAAAGTAACATTTGTTGAGTCGAATACCACTTCAATGGCTTATAAAGCAATTTTGCCCAGGTCAAATCATAATTTTACTAGACTATATAGCCAACTTGTTACATAGCTAAGTAGGCCTACATGTTATTTTTACTTTACAAATTTCAACATGTTTAAATCAAAAGCCGATTTCAGGATAAGTTGCTGAATACTGTTTTCTGTACCAATTAGGTTGAAGCACAATTTGCCCTATGCATAATGACAATAAAGGACGATTTCTTGACATTGAAAAGTGTTATTCATAGAACAAGTAACTTATCACTATGGTTAAAAGTTATAGCAATGTCGTTTTTAACATTAAAAGTAAAGAAAGGCAATAAACTCCAATTTCAGTAGGATAGGCTCTGTAACACAAAAAAGTATTTTTAAATAATCGTTTTACAGTTTTATTGGTCTTAATTGTTGATATAAGACATCTATAAATGAATCTATATTAAAGAAATATAATGGGGTTTAAAATATAGTTTTGTTGTATGTCCTTTAAACTTAATGAAATTTACATATAAGATGCTTAAAAATAATGCAATATTTAAAAATAAGTACTAAATATGATGGGACACCCAACTATTTGGTTCTGTTGTTGTAATTTTAGGTTTATAATGCCAACAAATTAAATACAATCTAGGAATCATTTGTTTTCTTAGTAATGGTAGATACAATACTAACATTTTTTGTTTAAATGTTTGTTCAATAAAAATGTAGTTTCAATTAATTTTACATTTACCTAATGTGCGTGGAATAAAAAGTAACGTCTTTGGAAAAGTAGCTAAAATTGTAGCTGTAGCTACATTTCATTATAGCTGTAGTTGTAGCTAGCTACGTTTTCGGAACTGTAGCTGTAGCTGTAGATAAGCTACTTTTTTTGGAAATGTAGCAGTAGTTGTAGCTAGCTACATTTTAAAAGTAGCTTCCCCAACACTGCTAATATTGCTAAATGCAGAATTAAAAGTACAAGAACAAGTTTAGTTTATTTACTGGGTGAAACATACAACAAAACCTTGCATACTTTATGCTAGTCTATTGAATGTTGTGTAGAAATCAGGCAGAATGCAATATGCATGAGAGTTTCAGACGATTCCTATTCTTTTCACTTGTTACAAAACTCATTGTAAGTGTGACAAGCTAGAAGGTAACTTACCAATACATTTTTGTTTGATTTTGCTCAGGTTCCCAGCATTCCTAGCGGATAGTACCAGTTTGGCCCCATTGGCAGCGAGGGCTTCAGCTAAACTGGCTCCGATGCCACTTGATGCTCCTGTTATCCAGACTACTTTACCTCTCAACACACCTACGATTAAATGTGTTCATTAGTGACATTAAAAATAACAATTTTTATAAAAGAATCAAATAATCTTACACATCCAGTTTAAGGGAATAATAGAAGACTAAAATGTATTTTGTGAGGGGGGGAATTTACTGTAAATGTCCAAAAGTTGATTTATCAAATAGGCCTATACAATGTACCGGTAATCAATGCCTTTTAGATACTGAAGTGGACATTGTCATCTATCTCTTAGGGCGATAAAATGGATTTACAAAGCACGAGTTGGAGTAATTCATTTAAACTACAAGATTTGGATAGGTGAGGAATTATGTGTGCAGTTCATGTAATTTAAGGGAAAATTGGGATGTATTTCATTGCATTTATAGGTGCTCAATCCTTTAAGGTGTAAGAAAACGATTTGTTCATAAAAAAAGAACTTAGCCTACTAGAAAAGATTTACTATCATATTTAAATTTAAATGGTAGGGACTGGCGAAGTATAGGATTTTATTTAATTAATACGTGGAAATATGGATATGACCTTGGGTCAGAACTTAATTTTGTATAAAAATAAATGACATAACAATTTTTTGCCATCCTAACGTGTTGCAAGAAAAAGGGTAGAAATTAAAATAGGCCTACCTATTTTATAATCTATCTAATAAAATCCAATGTATGTTTGTATGTTTGTTTGTTTGTCCTTTATGGACTCCGAAACCGCTCGACAGACTGCAATGAAACTTTCAGGCATTATTAAGCATTAAGCATTTTGTTGCATTATTCAAGGATGGTTTGTGTGAAATTTGGTGCTGATCCGTCAAAAGGGCTCCGCCCCAGTGGCTCTGGAGTTTCCCATGTTAACCTTATGAGTACTCATATTTAAATGGAATTAAAGAATCCTAAAAGCTGGTTCAACTAAATAATTTGATTCTGTGATGTTCAATAGCATTAAAAAGTTAATAGGTTTACCAACAGGGTGCAGCACTATTTTTTTTTTTAATTAATGACAACAGCTAATTTGCAACCAAAAGGTGAGTGAGCGTAGCGAACGAACTTCAACCAGGACGTGATTGAACCATGTGAAAAAGCTCACTTATGAAGTTAAACGGGGCAAAGCCCGCGGGTACAGCTAGTCTATATATAGCCTATAAAATCCAATGTATGTTTGTTTGTATGTATGTATGTTTGTTTGTCCTTTATGGACTCCGAAACCGCTCGACAGATTGTAATGAAACTTTCAGGCATTATTAAGCATTATTCAAGGATGGTTTGTGTGAAGTTTGGTGCAGATCAGTCAAAAGGGCTCCGCCCCAGTGGCTCTGGAGTTTCCCATGTTAACCTTATGAGTAGGCCTACTCATATTTAAATGGAATTAAAGAATCTTAACAGCTGGTTCAACTAAACAATTTGATTCTGTGATGTTAAATAGCATTAAAAAGTTAATAGTTTTACCAACAGGGTGCAGCACTATTATTTTTTTTAATTTGTGACAACAGCTAATTTGCAATCAAAAGGTGAGTGAGCGTAGCGAACGAACTTCAACCTGGAGGCGAGTTAGTGTAGCGATCGAGCTAACCTGAAGGCAAGTGAGCGCAGCGAACGAACTTCAACCAGGACGTGATTGAGCCATGCGAACGAGCTCATCTTGAAAATGAACGAGCATTTGACATAAAACCACATTAGGACAGGACGACGTCTGTCGGGCCAGCTAGTATCATAATAAACATGAACTCTGCCAGCCCAGCGGACAGTCCTTTAGATAGTAAAGTTGAACAAAACAAAATAATATGAAGGTATTAAAAACACACTATAGGTAATAAGTTTGTTTCAAGGGTGTATGTAGATAATTTATTTGTACCGGTATATTGAAGTGTTATTTATGGAAAAAATCTTATTCTTTTGTAATGCATTGTTTTATGTCAATAAAGCATTGGTTTCATTTCATTGTCATCTATATGGACCGGTTGTAGCCAATTGTTATGGAAATACATAGGCCTAGAACATAAGTTGTAGGGTGGTTAAATGAGCTACCGTACTTGCAGAGTGCTCTGCTGTAAAAATTCTATTTTGGTCCTTTTTTTGTTCGGCTACTATGTACGGTTTAATATAAAAGATGCTACAGCCTATTTAACATAAGTTGACCACACGTCAGCATACTTTGTTGGTGGCTCAACTATACAACTTTTTTTAGTAAAACTAGCTAAGTTAAGTTATAAAGCTTTAACATTGACTGAGGCAGTCAAATTAATGAAGCAGTCCTCACCATGTTACTAAGCATTTAACATAACTGACTAAGTAAAATAAAATTGAACATGTAGTGCCTAATGTGCTGCAATGTGAGACAAAACAAAAAACTACTTTTTTACTAAACCAGCAGGCAAACAATCGTGCAAGAATGCAGGGAAGACTCCAGGAATAATTTTTGGATAGGCCTGACAAGGATTGAGAAGGAGTTTGATCTAGTAATGGGCCAAAAAAATGGGGGAAACATTTTAAAATGTAAATGCAATATGGCGAGTCAAATGCTTTTTGAGGATTTCTAGACATCATATCATTAGTTATTAGTTATAGATTGAGGCGTAGAGGTGCCCCTGCAAGAATGACATACAATTCCCACTGTTAACCAATTTCTCCAGTCACTTGTCCAGAAGGAACTGTGGACTTGAATAGTTATCCAGTCTAGTTTGCTCAAAATCCAGGGAGTGACTTATAAAATTACTCGCAGTCAACTTCTTTTTCTATAGCTAAGTTTAGCTTTTTAAGTGACAGCTTTTAAGAGAATATGGCAACTACACTGCTCAAGTTTACGAGCTAGGCTATGTGTAAAAAGATCAGCGTGAAACTGGCAATAGAACAGCAATAACCCATTCCACTTCTCTTACCGCCCCTCCGACGAATATACGTCACAGTAAAACGTCACAACAATGATGGCGTCACAGTAGGATTCGTCACAAAGCAGCTGACATAACCTCCAAAATATCAAGTGGCGGGAATTTTTTTTGCGAAACACGGCCAAGAGGGCGTTTGGCGGTACACGCACAGCGTTGATTATGAAGGTTAAGTAATATATATGTATAAAACTGTACAATACGTTGAATGTTAAACTAGTATTTCATTATTTGGAGAATAAAGAACAATATTAAACACGTTTGAGGTTATTTAAAGTAGTAACCACCTTCAATTTTTTCCAAATGATAAAATTATTAGCTGACTACCATAAAAACCTATTGCTGGCGGTTCCCCTTAAGTTTTTCTCTCGTTTTTCTTTTGATATATGTTAAACACATGGTTATGAACCAAAAATGACGTATTCAAGGTTAGCCCACTCTTTACTAGTGTAGCTATGTAGCCTGGAATGCACTTCATGTGACCTTGATTGCACGACGACGCTATTACTAAAATTCATGTTTTATATGTCTATTTACATTATGTAGAGCATATTGCACAACACTAAGCACTTTTTAGCTAATTAAGTAGTTACCGCATCGATTTGAATCCAAATGAAAAATTACCTAAAATTACTATTTGACTACCATAAAAACCTATTGCTGGCAATTCCCCTTAAATTTTTCTTCAGTTTTTCTTTTGATACGCGTTAAACACATGGTTATGAAAAAAAAATTACCTCTTCTAGGTTAGCCCACTCTTTAATAGTGTAGCTATGTATCCTGGAATGCACTTCGTGTGACCTCGGTTGCACGCCGATGCTATTACAAAAATGTATGTTCTAAATTTCTATTTACATTATTTATCTGGTATTGAACAATACTGGGCACTTTTAAGCTTATTAATAAAGAAATCACCTTGATATTAATACAAACTAATAAACTACCTAAAATTAGTAACTAATTATCGTAAAAACCTATTGCTGGCATCTCCTCTTAAATTTTTTTCTCGCTTTTCTTTTGATATGTGTTAAACACATTGTTATGAACATAAAAAGACGTAGTATAGGTTAGCCCACTTTTTAGTAGTGTAGCTATGCAGCCTGGAATGGACCTCATAATAGAATAATAAATTACCATAAATTTCTATTGCTGGCCTATCCCCTTGGCACGATTTTCTTTATTCTTTCAAAATATGTTTATTACATCATTACGAACTAGAAAACACGTCGCCTAGGTTCGTACACTCATTTATAGTTGAGATAGGTAACTTTGAATTAAACTGGTGTGACCTCGGTTCCATAAGAACCTAATTTACTAAAACTCAACTTTTTCCGTTTATACATGTTAGTTACACCTTAATGAACAATACCTATTACCATTTCGATAAAAAATATTATTATTTATCAATTTAATGCATTATTTAAAATCTGCCTCAATAGAACAATAAATTACCATAAATTTCTATTGCTGGCCTATCCCTTTGGCACGAATTTCTTTATTCTTTCAAAATATGTTTATTACATCATTACGAACTAGAAAACACGTCGCCTAGGTTAGCCCACTCCTTTATAGTTGAGATAGGCCATTTTGATAGTAGCTGGTGTGACCTCGGTTCCATAAGAACCTAATTTACTAAAACTCAACTTTTTCCGTTTATACATGTTAGTTACACCTTAATGAACAATACCTAACACCATTTCGATAAAAAATACTATTATTTATCAATTTAATGCATTATTTAAAATCTGCCTCAATAGAACAATAAATTACCATAAATTTCTATTGCTGGCCTATCCCTTTGGCACGATTTTCTTTATTCTTTCAAAATATGTTTATTACATCATTACGAACTAGAAAACATGTCGCTTATGTTAGCCCACTCCTTTATAGCTGAGATTGGCCATTTTGATTGTAGCTGGTGTGACCTCGGTTCCATAAGAACCTAATGTACTAAAAATCAACTTTTTCGTTTATACATGTTAGTTACACCTTAATAAACAATACCTAACACCATTTCGATAAAAAATATTATTATTTATTAATTTAATGCATTATTTAAAATCTGCCTCAATAGAACAATAAATTACCATAAATTTCTATTGCTGGCCTATCCCTTTGGCACGATTTTCTTTATTCTTTCAAAATATGTTTATTACATCATTACGAACTAGAAAACACGTCGCCTAGGTTAGCCCACTCCTTTATAGTTGAGATAGGCCATTTTGATAGTAGCTGGTGTGACCTCGGTTCCATAAGAACCTAATTTACTAAAACTCAACTTTTTTCGTTTATACATGTTAGTTACACCTTAATAAACAATACCTAACACCATTTCGATAAAAAATATTATTATTTATCAATTTAATGCATTATTTAAAATCTGCCTCAATAGAACAATAAATTACCATAAATTTCTATTGCTAGCCTATCCCTTTGGCACGATTTTCTTTATTCTTTTAAAATATGTTTATTACATCATTACGAACTAGAAAACATGTCGCTTATGTTAGCCCACTCCTTTATAGTTGAGATAGGCCATTTTGATTGTAGCTGGTGTGACCTCGGTTCCATAACGACCTAATTTACTAAAACTCAACTTTTTTCGTTTATGAACATAAACTCTATGAACATAAAATGACGTAGCCTAGGTTAGCCCACTCTTTACTCTTTAGTATTGTTGCTATGTAGCCTGGAATTGACCTCATGTGGCCTCGGTTGCACGACGACGCTATTACACAACTTAATGTTTTATATGTCTTTTTACATTATTTAGCTGGTATTGAACAATAGTAGGCACCTTTTAGCTTATTGAAGAAGAAACTACCTCGATTTTAATCCAAAATTAAAAAATTACCTAAAATTACTAACTGGCTACCACAAAAACCTATTGCTGGCATCTCCTGTTAACATTTTTCTAATTTTTCTTTTGATATGTGTTAAACACTTGGTTATGAACAAAAAATGACGTAGTATAGGTTAGCTCACTCTTTAGTAGTGGAGCTAAACAGCCTGGAATGGACCTCATGTGACCTCAGTTGCACGACGATGCTATTACTCAAATTTTTGTTTTATATGTCTATTTACATTATTTAGAGGGTAATGAACAATACTAAGCAGTTTTTAGCTAATTAAAGTGGTAACCACCCTGATTTTAACCTAAATTGAAAAATTAACTAAAATTACTAACTGATTACCATAAAAACCTATTGCTGGCATCTCCTCTTAAATTTTTTTCTTGTTTTTCTTTTGATATGTGTTAAACACATTGTTATGAACATAAAATGACGTGTTATAGGTTAGCCCACTTTTTAGTAGTGTTGCTATGCAGCCTGGAATGGACCTCATGTGACCTCGGTTGCACGACGACGCTATGACACAAATTAATGTTTTATATGTCTATTTTCATTATTTAGAGGGTAATGATTAATACTTAGCAGTTTTTAGCTAATTAAAGTAGTAACAACCTTGATTTTTACCTTAATTGAAAAATTGCCTAAAATACTAACTGACTACCATAAAAACCTATTGCTGGCATCTCCTCTTAAATTTTTTTCTCGTTTTTATTTTGATATGTGTTAAACACATGGTTATGAACCAAAAATGACGTATTCAAGGTTAGCCCACTCTTTACTAGTGTAGCTATGTAGCCTGGAATGCACTTCATGTGACCTTGATTGCACGACGACGCTATTACTAAAATTCATGTTTTATATGTCTATTTACATTATGTAGAGCATATTGCACAACACTAAGCACTTTTTAGCTAATTAAGTAGTTACCGCATCGATTTGAATCCAAATAAAAAATTACCTAAAATTACTATTTGACTACCATAAAAACCTATTGCTGGCAATTCCCCTTAAATTTTTCTTCAGTTTTTCTTTTGATACGCGTTAAACACATGGTTATGAAAAAAAAATTACCTCTTCTAGGTTAGCCCACTCTTTAATAGTGTAGCTATGTATCCTGGAATGCACTTCGTGTGACCTCGGTTGCACGCCGATGCTATTACAAAAATGTATGTTCTAAATTTCTATTTACATTATTTATCTGGTATTGAACAATACTGGGCACTTTTAAGCTTATTAATAAAGAAATCACCTTGATATTAATACAAACTAATAAACTACCTAAAATTAGTAACTAATTATCGTAAAAACCTATTGCTGGCATCTCCTCTTAAATTTTTTTCTCGCTTTTCTTTTGATATGTGTTAAACACATTGTTATGAACATAAAAAGACGTAGTATAGGTTAGCCCACTTTTTAGTAGTGTAGCTATGCAGCCTGGAATGGACCTCATAATAGAATAATAAATTACCATAAATTTCTATTGCTGGCCTATCCCCTTGGCACGATTTTCTTTATTCTTTCAAAATATGTTTATTACATCATTACGAACTAGAAAACACGTCGCCTAGGTTCGTACACTCATTTATAGTTGAGATAGGTAACTTTGAATTAAACTGGTGTGACCTCGGTTCCATAAGAACCTAATTTACTAAAACTCAACTTTTTCCGTTTATACATGTTAGTTACACCTTAATGAACAATACCTATTACCATTTCGATAAAAAATATTATTATTTATCAATTTAATGCATTATTTAAAATCTGCCTCAATAGAACAATAAATTACCATAAATTTCTATTGCTGGCCTATCCCTTTGGCACGAATTTCTTTATTCTTTCAAAATATGTTTATTACATCATTACGAACTAGAAAACACGTCGCCTAGGTTAGCCCACTCCTTTATAGTTGAGATAGGCCATTTTGATAGTAGCTGGTGTGACCTCGGTTCCATAAGAACCTAATTTACTAAAACTCAACTTTTTCCGTTTATACATGTTAGTTACACCTTAATGAACAATACCTAACACCATTTCGATAAAAAATACTATTATTTATCAATTTAATGCATTATTTAAAATCTGCCTCAATAGAACAATAAATTACCATAAATTTCTATTGCTGGCCTATCCCTTTGGCACGATTTTCTTTATTCTTTCAAAATATGTTTATTACATCATTACGAACTAGAAAACATGTCGCTTATGTTAGCCCACTCCTTTATAGCTGAGATTGGCCATTTTGATTGTAGCTGGTGTGACCTCGGTTCCATAAGAACCTAATGTACTAAAAATCAACTTTTTCGTTTATACATGTTAGTTACACCTTAATAAACAATACCTAACACCATTTCGATAAAAAATATTATTATTTATTAATTTAATGCATTATTTAAAATCTGCCTCAATAGAACAATAAATTACCATAAATTTCTATTGCTGGCCTATCCCTTTGGCACGATTTTCTTTATTCTTTCAAAATATGTTTATTACATCATTACGAACTAGAAAACACGTCGCCTAGGTTAGCCCACTCCTTTATAGTTGAGATAGGCCATTTTGATAGTAGCTGGTGTGACCTCGGTTCCATAAGAACCTAATTTACTAAAACTCAACTTTTTTCGTTTATACATGTTAGTTACACCTTAATAAACAATACCTAACACCATTTCGATAAAAAATATTATTATTTATCAATTTAATGCATTATTTAAAATCTGCCTCAATAGAACAATAAATTACCATAAATTTCTATTGCTAGCCTATCCCTTTGGCACGATTTTCTTTATTCTTTTAAAATATGTTTATTACATCATTACGAACTAGAAAACATGTCGCTTATGTTAGCCCACTCCTTTATAGTTGAGATAGGCCATTTTGATTGTAGCTGGTGTGACCTCGGTTCCATAACGACCTAATTTACTAAAACTCAACTTTTTTCGTTTATGAACATAAACTCTATGAACATAAAATGACGTAGCCTAGGTTAGCCCACTCTTTACTCTTTAGTATTGTTGCTATGTAGCCTGGAATTGACCTCATGTGGCCTCGGTTGCACGACGACGCTATTACACAACTTAATGTTTTATATGTCTTTTTACATTATTTAGCTGGTATTGAACAATAGTAGGCACCTTTTAGCTTATTGAAGAAGAAACTACCTCGATTTTAATCCAAAATTAAAAAATTACCTAAAATTACTAACTGGCTACCACAAAAACCTATTGCTGGCATCTCCTGTTAACATTTTTCTAATTTTTCTTTTGATATGTGTTAAACACTTGGTTATGAACAAAAAATGACGTAGTATAGGTTAGCTCACTCTTTAGTAGTGGAGCTAAACAGCCTGGAATGGACCTCATGTGACCTCAGTTGCACGACGATGCTATTACTCAAATTATTGTTTTATATGTCTATTTACATTATTTAGAGGGTAATGAACAATACTAAGCAGTTTTTAGCTAATTAAAGTGGTAACCACCCTGATTTTAACCTAAATTGAAAAATTAACTAAAATTACTAACTGATTACCATAAAAACCTATTGCTGGCATCTCCTCTTAAATTTTTTTCTTGTTTTTCTTTTGATATGTGTTAAACACATTGTTATGAACATAAAATGACGTGTTATAGGTTAGCCCACTTTTTAGTAGTGTTGCTATGCAGCCTGGAATGGACCTCATGTGACCTCGGTTGCACGACGACGCTATGACACAAATTAATGTTTTATATGTCTATTTTCATTATTTAGAGGGTAATGATTAATACTTAGCAGTTTTTAGCTAATTAAAGTAGTAACAACCTTGATTTTTACCTTAATTGAAAAATTGCCTAAAATACTAACTGACTACCATAAAAACCTATTGCTGGCATCTCCTCTTAAATTTTTTTCTCGTTTTTATTTTGATATGTGTTAAACACATTGTTATGAACAAAAAATGACGTAGCCTAGGTTAGCCCACTCCTTAGTAGTGTTGCTATACAGCCTGAAATGGACCTCATGTGACCTCGGTTGCACGACGATGCTATTACTCAAATTGTTGTTTTATATGTCTATTTACATTATTTAGAGGGTAATGAACAATACTAAGCAGTGTTTAGCTAATTAAAGTGGTAACAACCTTAATTTTAACCTAAATTAAAAAATTACCTAAAATTACTAAATCTGACTACAATAAAAACCTATTGCTGGCATCTCCTCTTAAATTTTTTTCTCGTGTTTCTTTTGATATGTGTTAAACACATTGTTATGAACAACAAATGACGTAGCCTAGGTTAGCCCACTCCTTAGTAGTGTTGCTATACAGCTTGGAATGGACCTCAAGTGACCTCGGTTGCACGACGACGCTATTACACAAATTAAAGTTTTATATGGATATTTACATTATTTAGATGGTGTTGATCATTACAAGGCACTTTTAAGCTTATTAAAGTAGAAACCACCTTGATTGTAATCCAAATGAAAAAATACCTAAAATTAATAACTTGCTGGCATTTCCCCTTAATTTTTTCTTTAGTTTTTTTTATATGCGTTAAACACATGGTTATGAACAAAAAAATGCCTATTCTAGGGTAGCCCGTAGAGTTATGATTTAAATATTTCCGGTACTTGGTACAAGTTAATATTACTTAAATAACTTGCTCCATCTCCTTTTGAAAACCCTTTCGGTTAGTATTCGAATCTTGACACAGAATCGCTATATTTTTAATGAATACAACAAAAACTTGTAAATTTAAATTTGTAAATTGTAAATTTAAAACTACCAACTATTCTTATGAACAAGTAAACTATTGTAGTTTGCTTGTTTATAGATTTATTATGATCAAACTTGGAAAATTAGTTTATTTTATACCAAGCTATTGATATTTTACACACTATATTACCCTGCCTGTAGCAGCAAACCTAGGTACCTTTCAAACTTAAATAAGCTCAATAAGCTCAACAAGACAAGTTGTGTAACTCAATAAGCTAAAAGGTGCCTACTATTGTTCAATACCAGCTAAATAATGTAAAAAGACATATAAAACATTAAGTTGTGTAATAGCGTCGTCGTGCAACCGAGGCCACATGAGGTCAATTCCAGGCTACATAGCAACACTACTAAAGAGTAAAGAGTGGGCTAACCTAGGCTACGTCATTTTATGTTCATAGAGTTTATGTTCATAAACGAAAAAAGTTGAGTTTTAGTAAATTAGGTCGTTATGGAACCGAGGTCACACAAGCTACAATCAAAATGGCCTATCTCAACTATAAAGGAGTGGGCTAACATAAGCGACATGTTTTCTAGTTCGTAATGATGTAATAAACATATTTTGAAAGAATAAAGAAAATCGTGCCAAAGGGATAGGCCAGCAATAGAAATTTATGGTAATTTATTGTTCTATTGAGGCAGATTTTAAACAATGCATTAAATTGATAAATAATAATATTTTTTATCGAAATGGTGTTAGGGATTGTTTATTAAGGTGTAACTAACATGTATAAACGAAAAAGTTGATTTTTAGTAAATTAGGTTCTTATGGAACCGAGGTCACACCAGCTACAATCTAAATGGCCTATCTCAACTATAAAGGAGTGGGCTAACCTAGGCGACGTGTTTTCTAGTTCGTAATGATGTAATAAACATATTTTGAAAGAATAAAGAAAATCGTGCCAAAGGGATAGGCCAGCAATAGAAATTTATAGTAATTTATTGTTCTATTGAGGCAGATTTTAAATAATGCATTAAATTGATAAATAATAATATTTTTTATCGAAATGGTGTTAGGTATTGTTTATTAAGGTGTAACTAACATGTATAAACGAAAAAAGTTGAGTTTTAGTAAATTAGGTTCTTATGGAACCGAGGTCACACCAGCTACTATCAAAATGGCCTATCTCAACTATAAAGGAGTGGGCTAACATAAGCGACGTGTTTTCTAGTTCGTAATGATGTAATAAAATCTTTTCAAATTTTCACAGAGACTATGTATATTTATTAATTATACCTCAATTAAGTTTAAAATGACTTTGATTAGTCATATCGAAATTCAGAAATGTCTACTAGAGACAGCTGAAATTGGGTTCCAGATTCCAGGAACCAATCAGCATGCGATGACAGATTTCAGTCATCCAAAGGCACTGGACGTGAAAACAAATAAACATCAAAATTGATGAGTCCGTCCACAATAATTCAAGAACAATGAGTAAATACTCAGGTGTGCCTGGTCAACTCTAAGTTGACAATTTCATCTTTTCAAAATTTAGAAACATCAAAATTCAAAATTTCAGTTGGACGATGAAAAATTTAATCCGTCCTCAACACATTATAATTCAATCTGTCGTGCACTAAAGTGTGCACCTGATGAGGTATGGGCTATCTAGCCCTGAGACCGAAACAGATGATATCGTTATGCGTATAATCGCACCTTTTACGTTGCAAGAGTGATTCCGCCACTAGGGCGTCTTTTCGCACGTATAACCCCAAGAACGAGTTTCGTGACCAATACATCTAACCTGCAAAATTAATTTAGAATTTTAGAAGGTTGCGAAGCCAAACACTTGCACCTAATGTTACAAGTCACTCAAAATTATTAATTGGTTAAAGTGATTGTGACAGGTGATGTAGTTGCAAATCCAGCGGAGCTGGTCAGTCTTCTCAATCAGACTGCAATTTTAGAATCACTGATATCATCAAACAGTAGCACGTTTAGGCTCTTCTACACAATTCGTGTGGGCGGCATCTGCCTGTCCGGCGATCGTGAGGGTTCCCACAGCATATAGCTTTCGTGGTTGATAGCTGCAATTAAGATCAGCATCTGCCCTACGTCTAAAACCCGGTTACGCGTTATTGTGAGGGGATAAGACAAGCGCTTCATTACAGGTTAATCTTTTTGAAGGTAAATGGGACGAATCCCTTGCCAATTTTCAATTACATTCTTTTGAATGTTCTTTCAAATTACAAAACCAAAATCTCAACCTCTCCGAGCATTGAGATTGTCACACGTACCGTCTCGGGTGTGTACGATCCATGTTCGTGTGTGGTTTGTAGATTCGAAATTTGATTGAGCCTGCGCTATGTCCAATACGACTAATCCATCTTTCAGGATTAGAAGTGTGCTCTGTTGTTTCGACTTTATTTTAGTCTCTTCAGTCATGGATAGGTCCGAAGACCACCATGAGACAACAGTAAATGTGATTTGCGTGGAACGTGTTCATTACGAGATTCCAGCATTCACTGGGCAGTACGAGCGTTCGACTCGCTTTTACAAACTCTGTGTGACAGTGGAAGAATTTAGCAATCCACAATGTCAAGAGTGCCCTACTTTTCAAATTTTCACAGAGACTATGTATATTTATTAATTATACCTCAATTAAGTTTAAAATGACTTTGATTAGTCATATCGAAATTCAGAAATGTCTACTAGAGACAGCTGAAATTGGGTTCCAGATTCCAGGAACCAATCAGCATGCGATGACAGATTTCAGTCATCCAAAGGCACTGGACGTGAAAACAAATAAACATCAAAATTGATGAGTCCGTCCACAATAATTCAAGAACAATGAGTAATAAACATATTTTGAAAGAATAAAGAAAATCGTGCCAAAGGGATAGGCCAGCAATAGAAATTTAAGGTAATTTATTGTTCTATTGAGGCAGATTTTAAATAATTCATTAAATTAATAAATAATAATATTTTTTATCGAAATGGTGTTAGGTATTGTTTATTAAGGTGTAACTAACATGTATAAACGAAAAAGTTGATTTTTAGTACATTAGGTTCTTATGGAACCGAGGTCACACCAGCTACAATCAAAATGGCCTATCTCAGCTATAAAGGAGTGGGCTAACCTAGGCGACGTGTTTTCTAGTTCGTAATGATGTAATAAACATATTTTGAAAGAATAAAGAAAATCGTGCCAAAGGGATAGGCCAGCAATAGAAATTTATGGTAATTTATTGTTCTATTGAGGCAGATTTTAAATAATGTATTAAATTGATAAATAATAATATTTTTTATCGAAATGGTGTTAGGTATGGTTTATTAAGGTGTAACTAACATGTATAAACGAAGAAAGTTGAGTTTTAGTAAATTAGGTTCTTATGGAACCTAGGTCACACCAGCTACAATCAAAATGGCCTATCTCAACTATAAAGGAGTGGGCTAACATAAGCGACGTGTTTTCTAGTTCGTAATGATGTAATAAACATATTTTGAAAGAATAAAGGAAATCGTGCCAAAGGGAGATAGGCCAGCAATATAAATTTATGGTAATTTATTGTTCTATTGAGGCAGATTTTAAATAATGCATTAAATTGATAAATAATAATATTTTTTATCGAAATGGTGTTAGGTATAATTTATTAAGGTGTAACTAACATGTATAAACGAAAAAAGTTGAGTTTTAGTAAATTAGGTTCTTATGGAACAGAGGTCACACCAGCTACAATCAAAATGGCCTATCTCAACTATAAAGGAGTGGGCTAACATAAGCGACGTGGTTTCTAGTTCGTAATGATGTAATAAACATATTTTGAAAGAATAAAGAAAATCGTGCCAAGGGGATAGGCCAGCAATAGAAATTTATGGTAATTTATTATTCTATTATGAGGTCCATTCCAGGCTGCATAGCTACACTACTAAAAAGTGGGCTAACCTATACTACGTCATTTTATGTTCATAACAATGTGTTTAACACATATCAAAAGAAAAACGAGAAAAAAAATTAAGAGGAGATGCCAGCAATAGGTTTTTACGATAATTAGTTAGTAATTTTAGGTAGTTTATTAGTTTGTATTAATATCAAGGTGATTTCTTTATTAATAAGCTTAAAAGTGCCCAGTATTGTTCAATACCAGATAAATAATGTAAATAGAAATTTAGAACATACATTTTTGTAATAGCATCGGCGTGCAACCGAGGTCACACGAAGTGCATTCCAGGATACATAGCTACACTATTAAAGAGTGGGCTAACCTAGAAGAGGTAATTTTTTTTTCATAACCATGTGTTTAACGCGTATCAAAAGAAAAACTGAAGAAAAATTTAAGGGGAATTGCCAGCAATAGGTTTTTATGGTAGTCAAATAGTAATTTTAGGTAATTTTTCATTTGGATTCAAATCGATGCGGTAACTACTTAATTAGCTAAAAAGTGCTTAGTGTTGTGCAATATGCTCTACATAATGTAAATAGACATATAAAACATGAATTTTAGTAATAGCGTCGTCGTGCAATCAAGGTCACATGAAGTGCATTCCAGGCTACATAGCTACACTAGTAAAGAGTGGGCTAACCTTGAATACGTCATTTTTGGTTCATAACCATGTGTTTAACATATATCAAAAGAAAAACGAGAGAAAAACTTAAGGGGAACCGCCAGCAATAGGTTTTTATGGTAGTCAGCTAATAATTTTATCATTTGGAAAAAATTGAAGGTGGTTACTACTTTAAATAACCTCAAACGTCTTTAATATTGTCCTTTATTCTCTAAATAATCAAATAGTAGTTTAATTTCATTCAGCGTATTGTACAGTTTTATACATACATATTAGTCAACCTTCATAATCAACGCTGTGCGTGTACCGCCAAACACCATCTTTGCCGTGTTTCGCCAAAAAAAGTTCCCGCCACTTGATATTTTGGAGGTTATGTCAGCTGCTTTGTGACGAATCCTGCTGTGACGCCATCATTGTTGTGACGTTTTACTGTGACGTATATTCGTAGGAGGGGCGGTAGGAGAAGTGGAATGGGTTATTGCTGTTCTATTGCCAGTTTCACGCTGATTGTAAAAAGCATGCTAGTTTGGAAACTCCCTTTGATTAATCAAAGATTGTGGATTAATAATCAGTATTTATAAACATATCAATTATAAAATAAAACTATCATAACCTAACCTAACCAACCAAACTTGCTGATGGTTAAAAAATGGCATGAAGGTTTACTAATCGAATCGATACTTAGTTTCAATCGTTATTAGCATAGCCCAGTTAAGAAACTGTATCGGTACCCGTTGTCTTTCTTTTGTATTTATCGTACCTACCCTAGACTTAAGTTATGGAACCAAGTAGGCCTAGGCCTATAATAGCTTGAGGTAACACTAAGTACTTACCTATTTTCTGTCCGAACGTTTCAGCAAAAGCCAGCCCAAAATCACAGTCAGCAAAAGATAGGACAAGTAAATAGATGAAGAGATATAAAATGACAAATAGACCAATCAAAGTAAAGACATCCATAATGCTTAGATTCGGAAAAAAGTTCTAAAGAAATATGTGATATCGAGAAACTATTAATTTTAATTAAATTTATAGAAGTATAGAAAATTTGATAACACCCATGGAGAGAAATTTTTATAACTGCACTCTTTTATCCAAGTCAATATCAATCAACCAACAACAATGTCGGTCAGATGTTTTGGGTCAGACAGAGACTAGAGACTGTACACACTTTATCAGTTAGTTAGTCGAAAAAATAAAGAAATGAAAAACGCAAGCGTGTACAAAAACAAAATAACCAATGTGTGAACCAAACACAAACACAAACGGAAACGATATCGATATCCCCTCAATTGAAAGTTTCGAAAGTTGACACGACCTTAAACTGTTGATAGTAACAGCGTCAGCTGTTCACAGGCAGACAACAGGTGGTTTTGGTTTTGGGTTTTTGGTTTTTGGTAAATTGAGGTCAGGCTCGTGGGGTGGCATAGCTTATAATGTCATAGCTTATAATCGTGAATTTGTTCCATAGCTTATAATGTTGAAAATGTGGCATAGCTTATAATCAGTTATAAGCTATGCCACACTTTCACGAAAAATTATAAGCTATGCCACAATTTCTCTAAAACGTTATAAGGTATGACACATTTTCTGTTTCACAACTTATAATGGTCAAATAGTGGCGCAGCTTATAATTCCGATTCTGTTCTATAGCTTATAATCCTGATTTTGAGTCATACCTTATAATCCTGATTTTGGGGCATAGCTTATAATTTTGAAGAGAATGTTGCATTGTGGGAATGGCATCAGCTGCTCGCTTCAGTCAGGTCTACCATATATACGATATTTTATGGTAGGAGTAGGATACGATAATTATTGTAATTGACCGTACTGACAACTGCGAAATCGTAATTTATAACCTAAACATTTATTTATTTAAATGTTTTAAACGATTTTTATACGAGAAATGGCAACAATTACATGCTATATGACAATGAAAATGCAAGTAATATTTATAGTGAGAAGTTAAAAGATATGAAAATGAAGTGAAGGATAACGGCATTGAAAATTAATAAATCTTGTCAATACTCAATAGTCCGGCTGGTGTTGACAGAAGATAAAGAAGAGGAACAATAATTAAATTGTAAACATCAAAAAATTCCAAAACTATTGAGGTGTTGAAATCCAGTAAGTTGTGTTTTAATCCAATCTGTTCCTAGGCCTTGTGACAAAAAGTAACAAAATGCAGTAGGCTAAAATTTGCTTGAGTGTTATTAGGTTAAGTTAGTAGGTACAGTTGCCTAGCCTACTTAAGCTTAAGGTAGCTGTGACTCAAGTTACAGATTTCCTGTGACAGGCCTAAACAATTAACTTAATAAAAATATCAGTGAATGTATTCAACGGCTGCACTTTACTTGACGTCCTACACTCATTCACGATTGTTTTTTCTATTCGATATTTTCGTTCGATTGTTTCATTCGATATATCGTTTGGTTAGTTAGGTTAGGTTAACCTTACCTAACTAACCAAACGATATATCGAATGAAGCAATCGATATATCGATCAATATTTTCATTCGAATGAGTGTAGGACGTCAAGTAAAGTGCAGCCCTTTATTTTACGTCCTACACTCATTCGAATGAAAATATCTATTATTAGATTGTTTTATTCGATATATCGTTTGGTTAGTTAGGTTAGGTTAACCTTACCTAACTAACCAAATGATATAACTTATCTAATAATCGATACCGGTATATCGATTGATATTTTCATTCGAATGAGTGTAGGACGTAAAGTAAAGTGCAGCCCTTAAGTTTACGTCCTACACTCATTTGAATGAGTATTAAGTATTCGAGTAGGCCTATATTCGATATAAGTAGGCTATCAAGTTTGTATCATTTGTGTAACCTTAGAAATGGTAAGCGTGATAATACTGAGCCAAGAGATTTAACTTGGGTAGGCCTACAGTTTCTTAACTGGGCTACGCTAATTTAAGTTAATATATTTTACTGAACTACAGTATTGAATTAAAAATATTGATTAATAATAGATATTTTAAAATATACCTATCTAAGTTTATTATAAAATTAAATGATCATAACCTAACTTAACCAACCAAACTTGCTGATGGTGAAAAAATCGCATGTAGGTTTACTAGGCTAATCGAATCGATAGTTTCAATAAAATTAGCGTAGCCCAGTTAAGAAACTGTACCCTTTAACTTATTCTACCATCAATACTGTTAATACTATTCAATGAAATGGCGACGATACATATTTGGTAAATTTTAAGCCAAGTATGAATGGAAATTTAGTAGTCTATAAAATAACTTACAATAGGCAACGTCACAAAACTTAAGTTAGGTTAATTTCACACAGTAAACAAGGCAGCAAACCATGCAGTTAACTTATGGCAAAAAAACATGTAGGCTACCTAAGAAAATGAAATTGTGACACATACCTGAGTAGCCTACATGAATAAAATTACAAATTAGGCAAGTAGGCCTATGGGTCAACTTTTTTCATATTAGCCCACCATACTTACAATTGATTGTAATTGGCAAAGGCAAATATCCTTGTATTATGTTTCTTTCATAACCTAAAATCAAATGAAAATTCGGTTTGAAGGTGTAAGGCGGGATAAATCTGAATGAGTTCGCGAACTAGCATGATCGGGCCATGGGACCGGGTTTTAATGAGTTCTATGCAGAGAAGGGGCCTAGGCCAAAAAATGGGGTTTTCTCATTTTTTACCCTTAAAACACAAAATTTATCAATTATTCTCTAGACCTTTCTAAAGAAATTAAAAAAAAATAATATGTCATCTATGTATCGTGTTGTGTATAGTGGAGTCGTGGATTAGTTGTCCGCTTAACTGTGTGTGTGTGTAAGTGTTCGCATAAAAAACTCAAGCTAACCGTTGCACCTATAGTGTTAAAAAATTGCACGAATCTTAATTATGACACCAATGGAAAGACACCATAAAATTTAGACGATTCCGTTCAGTAGTAATTATAAAACCCTCAAAATACATTTTTAAATTTGTCCCATAAGAATAACATTAGAAGCTACCTTCTTCTACTTTTTATTTGTTTATGTTTTGCGACCAACAAAAAGCTTGATTTATATTTTAAACTATATAGATATATATAGGCTATATTTATTTTTATAAATCAAACTTGAAAGCTTTATTTTATACTAAGCTATTAATGTTTTAATAAAAAACACACTTTATTAGTTCCACCTGGGTAATGACACTTGGGTCCGAGAGAACCAGTGGCCTTCGAGTTTTTAAGTTTTTATCTACCAATCCAAATATTTGTACAAAGAAAATATGCCCTACCTTGAGCTATAGTTCTATATTCTGTTTTTACTTTTAACAAGAAGTAGGCCTGAATGATGTACACTGCCTATTTTTGTTCCAGGTAAATTTTCTTGTAAAGCTTGGAGCATTGCAAATGTTTGGTGTTAATGTATGAGAGTACTTCACATGTAAACAATATTGATGAAGTTGTCTGCTTATTTGGAGCCAAATAAGAAGGAGAGAAATTTTCTTGGAAAAGAATCGAAAGCAATAAAGATAAGTAAGTTTGGCTAAGTTATCAATATGATTAAAAAGCATTTTCAGTCCTTGTTTAACATTAACACGTTGACTGCTAACGCCGACTCTAGTCGGCGTCGCTAGCACTTCAATGTGGCGCGCGCCGACAAAAGTCGGCACCAGACCAACAGAAATATATTGAGTCAGTGTGAGCTTAGCCTCAGACGGAGACGTTATAATCGTTGCCAGCCTGCCAGCTTAGAATGCGAGCTTTACTTTGGTGTAGGTTGGTACTACAATTTCCCGTAAAATCCTGTCTGGCAATGCTTTTGTCCCGGTTTCGGGGATTTTTTCTCTTGAACCCACATTACAAAGACACTGGATACGGATCCGTGCAGTGCTGCTACCTTTGGGTGTTTCAGTGAACTACATCCACTCTCGGGGTAACGCAGCACAGTCACCACTGCTCTTTTGTGATTCGTCAGACTGAAATATTTGAATGCCAATTGCGTTCGCTGATTCGGTTGCGTGCCGGGGCTTCGCCCGCCACTGGGGAGCGCCTGTACGTTGTTTTCAGCAGTCATCGTGTTAACTTATGATGTGCTGTGGCGGTTAAGTTTTTATATTTGGAAAAAAATACACTTTAATCAACTTACAGCACTGTTCAAGTTTCAGAGTTACCTATGGTGACAGAATAATACAAGGCATGTTATTTAAGTAAGTACTGTTTTTAAATTTCTCCGTTTCAGTGCTGCGATTGGCATTTTGGACATTTGTGCTGTGTATGTGGATGTATTGGCAAGCCTGCACTGGAAATTCGGCACAAATCGGCTGTGTTTACATCCGGTTTAGAGCATTCAAAACGGTGCCGCCAATTGAGACTGCCGTTGCCTGTGAAGTTTGCGCTGTACCGGTAATTAGATTTTTAAGTGCTAAAGGTGTGAAAGCCATTTAAATTCATTGACAGATTAGTGAAGTGTATGGGGAGAAAATTATGAGTGGCGGAATTGTACCTACGCAGGTGGGTAAGGGCATTTAAAGATGGCCGCACCAACGTTCATGAGAAGCAACGCACAGGGTGGCCATCTATCAAATTGTCATGGTGATTTCCAGGATGTGAATCTGTTATCTTCGGAACCGGAGACTTACGCTGTACAACTACACCAGTCTAAATATGTGGAAAGATCAAGTTATTTGTTTATAGTTTATTGCCCCCACACAACTGGTAACAATAAAGTAGTTTCACATCTTTTTGTGGTAAAAAAATGTTAATACCAGCACAGAATTAAATTAGTTATTTTTCCCCAACACCCATTAAACCTTAGATACATCGATTGCTCATATGTAGGAGCTTGAACAAAAACGATCATACTAGTTTGATGAGACACCGTGCTTGTCAGATCATGTGAAATGAGAAAGGCTACTATCTTACTAATGTTATAAATGTGAAAGTTTGTGTGTTTGTTTGTTGTTTGTGTGTTTGAAGTTCAATCACGTGTTAATTACTGGATGGATTGGGCTCAAATTTGGCATGATGATAGCTCACATTCACGATTAACATAGGTATAGGCATATTTTTATCTCAAAAATCCTTTTGGGCTCCGCCTTAGTGGCTCTAGAGTTTCCCATGTTAACCTCATAAGGTACTCATATTTAAATGGAATTAAAGAATTTAGTCAGCTGTTTCAACTAAAAAGGTTGGTTCTATGATATGCAAAGGCATTAAAAGTTATAAGATTTACCAACAGGATGCAGCACTATTATTTTTTTTTCATTTATGAAAACAGCTAATTTGAACTAAGCAGCAACAAAAAACTCTGATACACAATGATAACTGTCTGTTTACAGTTATGTTTATGTTTTTAATTTCACGAATAATTTGTGATATTTTGTGAATCTTTAATAATTAATTTTTTTCTTTTGTTTGGGTGAAGTGGTAGAACATTATGGCTATGGTAGATGAGTAATACTATAGTCATAGACAATAGAGTAAATATAGACTGTCAAAGAAAGGTTTTGCGATCTGCCGCTAGAGCTTTTTGCCATTCGATATCAGTTATCGGTATTCGATTCAGTGTCGTCGTCGACTACTCGCCACTCGCCAGCTGTTACCAGCACTACCACTCTTGCAAACTAAATGATTACTAATCGCTATTGTCGTCTTCTGCAATCGCGTCAAAATCACGAACATCTACCGCGGCTGTGTAGACATCATCATTGAATGCCGTGGTCACGAAACGTCATCGTCGTCCTCGATTGCGGCAAAATTGTGAACATCTTCAGCAGCCGTATATACAATCGTCTTGCGCGATCGCAGAAAAGACGTGATCATTTTTCCCGTGGTCCGTGGTCACGAAAACGTCGTCTAGCACAGTCGCGGTTTAAGAACATCTCCCGCGGTCGTGTAGACACATCATCGTCTTGCCCCATCACGGAAACGTGATCGTTGTCTAGCGCGATTGAGTAGCGGTAAATCATGAAATTTACCGACTTTGATATCAAAATAAAGACTAAATCCCAACTTTTCCAGACCATTTTGAAATTCAATACTAATACCTGACTTTCCCGTTTTCCCCAACTACTAGACATCCTGGTTAAATTTAATTTTGACCTTGCAAATATAAAACAAAACCTTCCAATAAACCACTTCCTAAAATTATGGATTAATAAAGAAAAACTTTGAATCATTGTAATGAAACTACAAAAGTATAACAAATATATGTTTAAAAAAAATACAATAAAAGATGGCATTTAAATTAATTTATTGCTTAATATTAAATAAGTCAATAAACTCCAATTGTGGGGGATTAAAGTCCTCCAAAGTTGGCTACACTACTCCCAACTACCAAGTTGTTATGGAAACGGTTGCTAGCGCTTGATGCTGCAGCGGTGTGCGCCGTAACTACACATTACCCCTGGCGGTCGGCGCCGGAATATACACTAACCGCAGCACAGCTGGCCACTCTACTCCTGCCCAGTATGGTCAGACCTAGCATATGATTTTATATGATGAAGCCGTACTTGGGCTACCGCTGTATGGTTTCATCATGACATGTATTTCAATCATTCACTGGGTTATAATTCGTATGTATTTGAATGGATACATTTAATTCTTAATTGATAAAAGACTATGAAAACCGTTTAGTGCTCTTTGGTGTTCTATAGTGCTATGATGGACACAAGAGCGTAATCTGATTTGGTTCTACAGTACTTTACTTAACTTTAATTTTAATAGTAGCCTGCTGTTAGCAGGTTTGTGCTGTGCTGGGCAAGTGTGTGCAATATCCATGGAAAAATTATGTTGAATCCTCTCACCTTGTGCAAGGATCCTTTAAGTCAATCTCAATTTCTCTTGCAGAAAAGTCCAGGACAAATTAACCACCAAGCTAACAAGACACCCCTTTCTCTATTTAGTTCTGATAACAATTTTGAGTTATTGTTTATTTGTTTCAGGATATCATGACAGAAGAATGCAGAAGGGTTGCTCAGCTATTAACTTCGCCTTATAATCTTTATTTATTTCAATTGTGTTGTAAGAAGTATTTTTTAAACAGTAAAACTTTCTCCAATTATAGACTACCTATTATGATTCATTGTTGTGTTTTATTAAGGTCCCTACCCTTATCTAAGAAATATTTTATAAACCAAAATGTTTAATGCTGCTCGCCTATTATTCTTGATGAAATATTAAAATACACTCCATTATTGAGCCTAATCATATTGATTTTCACCTTTTAAAAAAGTAAGTAACACAACCAAGACCACCAGTCCTTAAATAAAAGTACTTCATAATCATCCCAGTAAGACATAGGCTAATGGATTTCCAAATTCCTCCCTAGGAGTTTATCTGCATCCGGACTTTGTGTCACCTCCGGATTGAATCCGGAATTTGACACCTCAAACTTTAAAATCCATCAAGCCGTTATTGAGTTATGACTGTGAAAAGAAAACTGCTTGCGTATTAATATATAGATTCTACCTCTCTCAGTGATAAAGGAAGCTTATTATACAGTTTGAGACCCATATAAAAAGTACTCTTTTCATAAGCAGCAGATTTATGTATGGGGTACTGCACACTGTACAACCTTTTTTTAAATTAGTTTATAAGATCTAACATATTGGATAAAGTTGACATCATTTGATAATTTGCTCAACTTATGTAGTTCTCTCTTTTTCCTACTTGCTATTATAATGCCTTTTGTTAGCCAGCTTTTGGTTGTTATCTCCTTGCTCTTTGTATTTACCAAGGGAAATGCCTATTCATAATGAAACATGAATATACCAAGAAAATGTTTATAAGCAGTGTTAGGATCAGAGATTTTAGCGCAGTATAAAGAATCCCAATTTTCATTACTGATTGAATCTTGGAATTTTAACATTTTTTCTTTCTTAAAACATCGCTTTTTGGTCTCAGTTTTTTTTTTATTTACTTTATAATTAATATTAGTCGATAAAATCTGATAAGTGTGGTCAGAGATGTCAGTATCTACAACTAAAGTTTGACAACTGTCTAAAGCTACATTAGTAAACACGTTATCTATACAGGTTTTAGAAACATTAGTAATCCTAGTGGGTTGTAAAATAATAGCAAACATGCTGTAAGATTCCATCAGGGATTTGAAATGCACTGTGTGAGGTTCTTTTTTGAAAAAAGAGCCATTTTTAATATATGCGTTGGGAGTCTAAAGTGGCTCTTTTACTACCTAGGGAGTAAAGAGCATTAGTCCCTATGGAGTTAATCAGACGGACAAATAAAGTGTCTACTAAAAGAGTCACCTTATGCCCTAGAGATGAAATTTTTCATTTTTTTCATTTCAAGTAAAACATGCCCAGCCGCTTATCCACCACATCCAGCTGTTTTCTTCATTACCAATAGAGATAGAGATGCATCAGGGTATATTTTAACAAAAATCGTCGAATAATCTATACAAAATTGAGCAAAAAATGAGTGTGAAATTTGTTTCACAAATAAAAATTTTCCTCTCTTCACGTAGTTGTCTCACGAAAATCGCGTTTGCAGAAGATAACGGCGACGTGTCTATAATACATGAGAAATAATCACAACGTTACCGTGATCGAGAGAGATAACCACGACCATAATCGCAGGATATGACAAAGACTGTTTACCGTGAAGTTCGTGCTCAGAGTTTTTGGTTGCTCACTAGAGAAGAGAAATTTGCAAATTTTCCTTGAACTTAGGGAAATTACTCACTGTAATCCAGTAGCTAAAAAACTTCTGCGTTTGTTTCAAAAATTGCATATGTTTGTGATATAGTCCTTTGGTTGGAGTAAATTGTGAAGCCTACCAAACCATGCTAGGTGCACGTTTTTACTGACATATACTGACTAATATTATAAACTAAAGGGTGGAGTGTAAATGTCATGCTTTTGGGAGGGGGGCATCAGGCTTGGTTTGGGGGGGGGGCATGCGCCATTGCCCTTGGGGGGGGGCTGGGCACCCCTGCTCACAATTTAAGACCAAAATGGTGATTATAGGCCTAACACATTGAGAGATATGCCTCTTCAAGGTTCATAAAATCTTCCATACATGTTTGTATTTTAAGAATCAAGTTATTCAATTTGGTCAAATTTTATAAAAGAGTCATAATAAGAATATAAACATTACGTAATACGTAATGTTTTTCACTCATTAAGTATGCTTTTTTTGTCCAAGTTAAAATTGTATTCCAATTTATATACTCTTTGTATAATTTAAAATACCATAATCCTATTCAAAATTATAAAATTCAAGCTTTTTTGCAATTTTAAAGTTGAAATCAGAAAATCTGTTACGCAAAATAAATGTTTACGTAATGTTTTTCACCTATTAAATGAGCTTTATATGTATATCTTATAGTTGTATTCATTTTATAACTCTTTATGCAAAAAAAAAAAAACATAATTGTATTCAAAATTATAATATTTAAGCCAATTTTTAACATTTCAAAGTTTAAGACAGAAAATTTGTTAGGCCAAATTAGTTAATTTACGCAATGTTTTTGACCCCTTAAATGGGGGTTAGTTTGAAAAAATACAATTATTTGTAATCCTTTTAAACACTCTTTATGCTATTACAAAAGCCATATCTGTATTCAAAATCATAGTATTAAAGCCATTATTAGGTATTCCTATGTTGTAAACAGTTTAATTTAAAATCAAAATTACGTAAAAATAAATAAATACCGTTCGTCACAGGCCTGTGTTCTATCCCCGAGAACCTTTTATTGTAACAATGTACGTGTGTGTTTATGAAGATAGATACAGATTTATTTCCATTTAAAAATAAATTGTTATAACACAATCTGTACTTGAAATGAAATAAATTTGTTTATTATGGTTCTTTTATAAAACTTGACCAAATTGAATAGCTTGAAAGTTGAATCTTAAAATACAAACATTTATTTTATTGAAACTTGAAGAGGCATATCTCTGAATGTGTTAGACATATAATTACCATTTTGGTATTAAATTGTGAGTATTTTAATGCAGTTTCAAAGTAATTATGGTTGTTTTAATGAAAAATAACGTTTAAGTCATGCTTTAGGGTTAACGTTAGCCAAACTTTAAAAAAATTCAAAATTTGGTAATTTTAGCCGTTGTTTGCGGAGTCATATCTTGAAAACTATTCGGCCTGTAATAACCATTTTGGTCTTATATGGTAGGTAATTTAATATACTTTAAAAATGGTTAGGGTTGTTCTTTATGAAAAGGTTACGCTTCAGGGTCAAAATTGGACAAACGTAAAAATAGTGCGAAATTCCATCGATTTTTAAGCTTTTTGGAGGTGATCCGGAAGGTCACCGAGGTCGAAAATTTGGATTTAGCATCTCGGTACTATTACAAACAACATAAAAAAAAGAAACCTACTACCCCATTTCATGCAAGGTAGACCCTGATTTTTATAACAAGGTTACTGGGTTAATAACATAAAGGTTCATCAATATTTTTCTTATTTCTGGTATTTTACATATGATAATAACCCCTACAAATAAGTGCCTGGAGATCATTTTTTACATGCACAACTGAAACAAAAACATACAAACTACAAACAGTCATGATTTCCTCATTTAAACAGAGATGTCTGAAAGGGGCATCATACTCAGCGTTTGCTAGGATTCTTACAGCTCTTTTTTTATTAGCAGTACATCATTAATTTCAGCAGACCCACCCCAGAGTCTGAGCCCATACAAAAGAACTCCTTGAAAAAAAGCTACATAGGCTTTTTTAAACAGTTTTTATTTAGACAACTTTTTAGACTTCTCAAAAGGAAGATAACTCTGGAAAGTTTACTGCAAACCAAGGTTATATGAGGGCTCCAAGTCAGTTTTGTATCAATGCAAATACCCAAGAGCTTAACAGAGGTCACATGCTGAACATCTGCTAGATAACTCTAAATTTAAACACAGAATTCTGACTGTAAATTTTAAATCTCGGTTTTTGTGTCTACTTTAGTTCTTGTCCTGTGACACTGACCGCTACATGAGAAGATCGTTTTATTTGGCTAAATGAAGGTGTAAACAGTAAAATAATAAGAAACAAATTGTAAACAAAACATGACCTCTATAATCTACATTGCACCGTACAGAAATAAAACTTCAATTTGGGCTTAAGCTGTTCCATAAGTATGACAAATCTACTAAATATGTTTTGATCATAGATCAAACATTAAGCCCCTTAGAAGATTTGTCATCCTTGTTGAAAATCTGAAGGCAATTTTATTGTTGATATTATATGCCGACTGTAGAGGTTGTGTTTTTTTACAATACGTTTCTTGATTGTTATTTCAGTTATTTCAAACCTAATTTGACCAAATAAAACTATCTAATCATAAAAATAACTGGTCTCCTAGTTATCTAACCAAACCGTAAAGCACAAATCTTAAAATTACCCTAATATAATAGAAACAATATTTCGTTTACACTAGCGATCAGTGTCGACATACATGAACTAGACACGAAAAACAAGCTTCAAAATCAACGATGGGATGAGAAGTCTACTTATGTTGCATAGTCTACGGTTTTATCTATGAAAAAGTATTTTTACACCGGTATTACACAATATTACAAAATAAATATTATAAAATAGTTATCATGCATAGCATAAATAAGCAACACGAGCAACATCAAGCTTATGATAATATATTTCAGCTTACGTAATTAAAGTAAAAAAGAAGATACAAAAAGTTATTCTATTATTCAACATAAAACCATTTCATATATAGGCTACATCTATTACATATGTCGTCCAGGAGTAGAAAAAAATTGAAATACTTTTGGTTTTGCTACGTTGGCTGCACTTAACGCAACTTCTTATTGGGAGAGCACAAGTTCACATGTACAGAAACCTTATACTGACGTCATAAATATCGAATGTATATATCGATTGTACCGGGTGGTTACGGGTTTTTCTTCGGAATGTAAGTATCGGTTGCACCGAATAAGTAAAGGGGTTTTTTTTGTAACACTTTATTTGACGAATTGAATACTCTC
The DNA here is from genome assembly GCF_028750875.1 of Macrosteles quadrilineatus. Classification (NCBI taxonomy): domain Eukaryota; kingdom Metazoa; phylum Arthropoda; class Insecta; order Hemiptera; family Cicadellidae; genus Macrosteles; species Macrosteles quadrilineatus. The sequence continues at coordinate 67,981,812 of NW_026542597.1, forward strand.
GGTAGTTTATCCATTATAAATCAAATAGTAGAAATACAATAATATTCGTTACAGGCTGGGAATAAAATAATTACTGATACTTTGGATTGAACGTCCAAAATGTTTGCAATTGTTTTCGTATTTACCTGACTTATAAAATAAAAAAAACTTGAGTTCACAGGACGTTGAATACTAAGAATTTATTTCATAGCATCCACAATAATACAATAACTGTAATTAAAGTAGACGAATTACAGGAATTATTATCGATTCTAGAAGAGAGTGAAATAATAATTGTAACTTTGACATGTTAACGTTAATGTTTGGGAATGATTTACTAACAGATATTGCCCATCAGTGTAAGGTGACAATTTAAGAAGCCCAAGAGGACTGTTTTAGATATATTATTTTATGGAATTTACAGTCACGTAAAATAGGTCAATGGTTTAGGTTTACAGAAAAAAGTAGAGCTTTTTTCTCATTTTCCCCTTTGGTACATCTTAATAAAACACCATAAGTTTTACCCAATTATATTATTCTGGCTCCATTTAATTCACAATAACGTTATACTTACTAAGCCTTATCTTGTTATTTATAAATGAAAGTACTGGAACATAATATAAATAAAGAAACATTAAGTAGTAGTAATCCGATTAATTTGTAGGATAGTTTATTACTTTTTGATCGTACCACATTCTATATTATTCAACTCGAGCCTACGCACAGGCCACTAGTGCCCATATAGTCTCGTTTCCCATCAAATTTATTTTTACGTTAAGGAACCATTTTAATTTAATTTTATTAATTATGTTACATGAATTCAATGTAATAAATCAAATTTTTCTCATTTTAGCGAATTTCCCATATAGGGAATAAGCTATTACCGTAGTACTCACGGTAAGACCTGGACCCGGGACCGATTTTTTTTTCGTTTTGAGGTCCCCAGAGGTCAAAAACACCATCCGTTCAAATTCATATATATATATATATATATATATTTATATATATATATATATATATGTGTGTGTCCGTTAGCGCGATAACTCGAGCAAACATTATCCGATTTTGATGAAATTTGGTACAAACGTGTAAACCTACGTTTATTCGAACGAGTTCGCGAACCAGCATGATCGGACCATGGGAACGGGGGTTTATGGGGGCTTTTATGGGGTAAAAATGGGGTTTTCCCATTTTTGACCCAAAAAACATAAAATTTTGCAATTTCTTTCGAAACTATTTTGTAGAGCTTAAAAAAACAAATAATTTAGTATATTGAAGCGTTATAATGCGCCTAATGGTTACGGAGAAAATTCCAAAAAATTGTAAATTTAAAATTCCCATGTTATTCTTATGGAGAATAAGCAAACTGTTGTAGTTTGTTTGTTTATAAACATATTTTGCCCAAATTTGGAAAATGTTTTTATTTCTTACTAACTATTAACATTTTACATAAAAAACACTTTTACCCTCCCTGTTGCAGCAAACCTAAGTATGTTTTAAACTGATTCTATTTAAATAGGGAATAAATGTGATATTTTTAAGGAGACATTTTAGTGTAAATCCATTCAGGGAAATGGAAATTCGCTTAGTCTGCAGGTTTGCTGCGGCGGGGGTATTAGTTATATACCATAAGTCCTTTCACATGTAACATTACTCAATTACTTTTATTTATATATACAGTATATATATATATGTATATATTATGCTTCATATATAATTGCTTTCTTGCATTATTTGTTATTTTTGTATTTTGGTGGAAATAAACCTTGATTAGATTAGAGTGCATAAATTGATCAGTTCAATTTAAAAATGTTTTTAAAGTTTGAGTTTTGAAAATTGGAAAAAACAATTGAAATTTGAATGAATTTTATATAATAGGGTCTAAATATTTAAATTTATCAGGATAAAAATGTTCAATTGTAGATAACTGAACAAAAGCATAACAATACACTATAACGTTACCTAAACTAACTCAATTAATGCTTTTTTATACATTAACTTACAAATATTATAAAATACTAAACGTAATTTAGATTTAACTAATTAGATACTTAAAATTATTAAATCTTTTTACGATCTGGGGAAACGTCGATTATAAAATATCAACCAATGCAAGTTAAAGAATCTTAAAAAAAGAAATCTTGAATTAAAATATCGAGTGTATTAATTTATATATTTGATTTACTATTACTAGTTGCAATTAGTTATACAAAGGGTTGCATCACTAAATTCTTCAGAGTCTGATATTTTCCTCTTTATTATTTGTGATATTTTCTGAAAAGAACGAGTCTATTAACATGGTCACCGGGCACAGCAAAGTGAATAAGTGACGATGTAAAGCCGTGTCCCTTCGGCCTTCGATAATCGATTGCATAAACCATCACGATTCCGATAGCTGAAAAGTAGTCGATAGTCATGTGACGTCATTATAAGGTTTCTGTACATGTGAAGAAGTGGCCTCCTTCTTATTGCCGAGTAGCGGCTGCTAGTCCATACGATAATTTGAGGACCATTGCACGATAATTTTTTGGTCTACTCAGGATCGATCAGCTGTCCCATCCGCTATGACGTAATTCCCGCGCGTTATAAGCTATGCCACGTTTTTAAAATTATAAGCTATAGAACAAACGAGATATTATAAGCTGCAGCACATTTGAGCTATGCCATTATAAGTTATGCCACATTTTAAGAAAACCGTTATAAGCTATGCCTCATTTCTACGATTATAAGCTATGGAACAACTTAAATTTTCCATTATAAGCTATGCCACATTTTCAAGATTATAAGCTATGCAACAAATTCGCAATTATAAGCTATGACATTATAAGCTATGACATCGTACCGTCAGGCTCATTTAGTGAACTCATATGTATGAAACATATATACATCGCCTAGCTATAAGAGTTATTTGTTGTGTTTCGTGTATAGTTCAAATAAATAGTTTAGGTTTTTTTATTTTAGTTCATATTCATATTTTATTTAGGGCGTTTTTATTATTATTACCATTTGAGATGGCGACCACGACCACCTTTAACTCCAGGGGGCCCCGGTTCTTTTTTTCATTCTTTTAGCGAATTTCCCTATAGGGAAGTAGCTATTACCGTAGGTCTCATGGTAAGACTTAGGCCCGGGACCAATTTACTTTTTCATGTTGATGTCCCCAGAGGCCAAAAACACCACTCGTTCAAATTTGTATATATGTATAATATATATATATATACAATATACATATATATATATACATATACATACATATATATATGTGTGTGTCTGTGAACACGATAACTTGAGTAATTTTCATCCGATTTTGATGAAATTTGGTTTGAAGGTGTAAGGCGGGATAAACTTGAATGAGTTCGCGATTCAGAATGATCGGACCATGGGAACAGGGTTTTATGGGGTAAAAATTGGGTTTTCTCACTTTTGACCCTCAAAACACAAAATTTCCCAATTTTTCTCTAAACCTTCTTAAAGAGCTTAAAAAAAAACCAATTCAGTATATCAAAGTGTTTTTGTACAGTTATTGGTTAAGGAGAAAACTAAAAAAATGGTAAATTTAAAATTCCCATGTTATTCTTATGGAGAATATTGTAAAATGTTGTAGTTTGCTTGTTTATGGATATCTTTTGATCAAACTTGGCAAATATATTCATTTTATACTAAGCAATAATTATTTTACTTAAAACACACACTTTATTAGTTTCCTTGTAGCAGCAAACCTAGGTACTCGTTAAAGCTAATGTTATTTAAATAGATCAATTGAAAATCAATTCAGCCAAATGGAAATTCGCTTAGGCGTCAGGTTTGCTGCGGCGGGGGTATTTTAGTAAAAAATTGGCGACAGCTGATCCATATAGATGGGATGTCTTCTTCTGTATCCAATAGTCAATGTACTTAAAAACATTTAATACAACTAAACAAAAAAGTAAATTGGTCCCACCCGGTTCTAGGTCTTACCATGAGACCTACAAGGTAATAGCTTATCCATCCCTGTATGGGTTATTCCCTAAAAACCTATTACATAATAATATGCTACACAATGACACTATAAATAGATTGGATAGTTTAAACAGGTAATAATTTTTTTCATTTTATTTATTTCAATATTCATTTACATCTTTAACATTCTTAATACAAACTAATGAAAATCTCTTAAAACCTACAATCATGATACAGATTAAAATACATGATACTGTATTTTTTGAGAGTGTATTTTTCAGTCAGTGTGTCACACAAAACACAATCTCTGTTCAACCAATCATTCTTAGGGTTGGTTGTCTTGAAGGAGTGGAAATGGTTCAGGAAAAGTGGGTAGGGTATGGAAATAATAATCCCAGGTATTTCGATGATTCAGTTGTTAAAATATTTTGGGTTTTCTCACTTACTCGGCTCAGTTACTCAGCCCTCTTATTCCTATTTGTATGATTGACTTCTCTCTCTACAAACAAATTAGTAAAATATATCTTGTAAATGTACAATTTTCTATAATAATAATCTAAGAGAATCAATGATTTATGGCAATAATAAAATATTATATCAATTTGGTTGGAGAGTACCATAATTACAATAACAAATAAATACTACAGCATGTTAAATATACAGTTTCTGGAATGTAAGAAAAAGAAGGATAACATGTCTTAAGACAAATTGAAGATATATTAATTATCGATAGTTTAGAGCTTAAATTCTGCTCATTCCCTGATGACCCATATTGTGAATTCTGTTTTAACTTATACATTATATGGCCCATATTTGTTTGGACATATCCCTGCATCGTGATGGAAAATAAAAAGCTTTTAGACTTATTCCACCACCAGGACCAGCTGATTAATAATGCACATGTGTTAATGTCGTACAGCAGCTGTTTATGTGCCGTAAACAGCAAATAAAAAGATCACAAAACGTACAGTAGTTCTCATTAATTTGAAGTTTTTAGCCTTAAATATAGTGACTTACAAAAGGTAGCCAATAACTTCAATATTTTCAGTAGGCCTATGCTGTTTACGTTTTCGAGCTTTCCTTATCACATAACTCAACAAATTATCATAAACATGGTTTTTAAGTTTTGAAATCATATCAACAATTAATTTATCAAATTTTTATCCCCAAACTCTGACATGCTGATCCCAGGAACAAGTTGTGACGGCCATTCCGTTGGCCGACACGGACAGCGAAGTGATTCTGTTCTCATGACCGGCTAGGCAACCTAAAAAAAATATATTATTTTAATTGATGAAGATTAACTTGTATTATCTCAACACAACTCTTTATTTGCCTTTTCACATTTGACGAGGACAATTTCCAATATTTCAATCAGGGGAGCCTTTTTATCGTCTTTAACCATAAGACCAAAGCTACCTTAGTAAACCAATATTTATTCACAAACATGTTAGCTGCCTTTAGCAGAGTTAAACCTCTGGAGTCATTCAAATTATTTATTGAAAATAACACCAACAAAAGCCAACAAATACAAACAACAAACTGTTTTTTTACGCAAAAGATATGTTGTAGTGGGATATCTATCCTGACACATAGATAATTTGATTCTGGGTGAAAGTGTTATGCATCTTTAATGCTTGGACGACCAACAACTTATGCCCACTCTTACCTTTTCCAACTTTCCAAAAAAAGTATCTTCTATTCCTCTTTGTAATATTACTTGTAAACTATTGGAAAAAAATACACTTGCAAACACAAATTTTCATCTACATGCCATAGACACTGAGAAAAGTTATAGAATTAAGATTAAAGTGATCAAATATAGTCCACTCGTAAAATGGTCTGACAGCCCTAGTGGAAGACATCAATAGAAATCAATAGAAAAAATCTATTGATATCACTAAATGCTTAGTGATATCAATAGATGTTCATGGATATCATTACAAGTAAATACAAACAAATAGACATCACTGAAAACTTAGTCAATACATATCACTAGACATCTATAAACATAAAATATATCAATATAGATCATTTGAGCAAACAAATCGTTCATTGATATCAATAGAGAATATTTTTTAAATATGTTAGATGTAAATATAAATCAATAGACATCAATACGGATAAATAAAATGCAAAATATTTCTAAAATGTATCACATATGAACATCATGGATTATACAAAATACCAATGTAAACTTTGTGAAATAAACAGTAATAAAAATGTTATTTTTTGAAAAAAGGAAAAACTTTAGTTCTAGGTCATAGGCGTTAGCTGAGGTACCTAAAACTCAATATAGGTAATTTAAAAATATATAATTTTAAAATTGTTGTAAAACAGTTACAACTTGTATTAAAACTTATTTTTTAACTGCCAAAAACTGATTGCTAAACATTAAAATTGTTGTAAAACAGTTACAACTTGTATTAAAACTTATTTTTTAAACTGCCAAAAACTGATTGCTAAACATTAAAATTGTTGTAAAACAGTTTACAACTTGTATTAAAACTGATTTTCTTAAACTTCAAAAAAGTGGTTGTAAAACAATTTTAAAATTGTTGTAAAACAGTTACAGCTCGTATTGAAACTTATTTTTTTCAACTCCAAAAAACTTATTGTTAAACAATTTTAAAATTGTTTCAATCTTATATCAAAATTGTTGTAATATGAAGTTTAAATCAAAATGTTTTAAAATTGTTATACAACAATAATTATTGTAATACAGCTTTCGACAACTTTAAACAATTTTTTTGCTTATTGGGTTATCGTTAGGGATAAAAATCCCTCACAAATTCATTATTGAATTCCTTATTTCTAGAAATCAAAAAAAATAAATTGTATTGACACTATTCATATCACCCAAGTAGCAAGAAAACAGTTTGAACTGGTAATAAAACAGTTTTGAAACATGTTAAAGCATATAGGTACATGCTTGAAATGACACAAATGCCATTGAAAATCTTTTTCAAGTTAAATTATGAGGCCTACCACAGCTTCTCGCATTCAAAATGGCTATCATTACTCATTCCAACATGAAGCGTCCGTGGTGTAATGGCTAAGACAACTGGCTTCCATGCTGGAGTCACCGGTTCAAATCTCGGGAACCCACTGAACTTTTTGCCAAGAATTTTTTTAGTTTTTAATTTTTATTTTATTTTTAGTGCATAGTTGATATTATTTAATGTTTTGAAACAAATTAAAAATGGTTTTTTAACAAGCTACAAATTATTTTCAAATAAGCTAATGACTCGGATCCTATTTACTTGTATTGATATGTATAGATGTGTATTGATGTGTATTGGCCCAAATACACATACGTATCAATACGTATCAATATACAATATTTGTATTGATATATAATGATCTCTTCCACTAGGGAGAGAGATTGGAGATTTTCACTACACTAACACACCATGTATTTAAAGGAGAAGACAAGTGGATTTTATGATGAATGATCTTGAATATATAGGATGACAGCTTTACTGACTAAGATCGCATGTGCAGCTGCACAATGGAAATTTGACATCAATCAATTCTCATCACTCCAAGTTCAACGATGTTTCATTTGGATAAATGCTATTTTATGCTAATTTTGATTTGATCGTTACATTACCCACCGTTGTGTTGGTTTTTCATGGAGTCCCAGATGTGTACTGAATGATCATCGCTGCCGCACAATATGAAGCGACCGCTAGACGACAGACCACAACAGGTGAAGCCTGAAGTCTTGTTAGGAGGTTCGTACAACGCTATTTGCTGGTCAGAGCGGATGTCATACATTCGAGCTGTCTTGTCCTCCGAGCCTGTTGCGAAGGCAAATCCGTTCGGGTGGTACTACCGACAGAAACAGACAATGTTTGACTTATTTTTCAGTATCAAACTATATTGATTTTTATAACAGTATTTTTACCAGGAGCTATCATTCACTGATTCCTACCTAGTTCACCCACACCCACTGGTCAATTTAGTCATAGCTCAACATGAGGCCGTAAAATAATACAACGTCCGTTGGTCCACATAGATGACCCTAATTACGGGTGGCGTCATAATGTAATCCAGCTACTATAGGAAGTTACGAATTGTGGATATTTACAGGCATGCACTGTGGATGCGATACTCCCTGGTGTGGATTAAAGTCTGCACGAGTGAGTAATACGACTATCCACAGTACTATCCTTAAAAATTTGACCAATTCGTATACCAAGGCAAAAATGTGGTTCGGATTCCAGTATAAGCTGTAGGTCCCTTAATTGCCATTAACTGTATGGGCTATTAATTAAAAGAGCTGTGTCTAAGGAATAAGTCGGCCTTAGTCACTAACAAGACTACAAGATCGCGCCACTCATCCTACACTCATCTCCATTCATACTTGGCTTAAAATACCTACTTTGTACGATCGCCATTTCATTGAAAAAGTATTAAAGTATTTATAAAGAGTTTAACAGTGAATTTTACCTCAAATATATGACAACAGCTTCACGGTGGCAAACAGTTTGGATGTTAACATTCCACTCAACACATGTCATCTCAATATTTTAATGATTTCACTACAGAAAAGTGTATCTATTATTCTGAATTACACTTTAGCCACTTCCAATGTACATGAATGAACAAAGTCTACTCACACAGACAGAGTTTACGTCGGCCTGATGTCCGAAGAAGACTTGCTTGCAGGTGTTGTCTCGTAAGTCCCACAGTTTGCAAGTCTTGTCTACGGATCCAGTGACGTAAGTGTTCTTGTCTGGAGACAGACTCATAGAGACAACATCTCCTGCGTGTGCCTTATCAAACTCAACTGTCTTCACTCCCTTCTCCAGGTCCCAGATGCAACTGTAATATTGAGTTTAAACAAATAAGTATAAAAATTATTAATCTGTTACTTTGAACAAACTATAAGGTTTAGCTATACCTCAGTAGACATCAAACCTATAATACCCCTGCAGCAGCAATCCTGTTGACTAAGTGAATTTCCATTTAGTAATTGCAATTTAATAGATTTAAAATAAAATATTTCCTCCCTTAAACATGTCAAATTTAACATATAGTGCTTTAAATTACCTTTGTTCTGTCCAAAACGATTCTGTAGTTCGTAGTGACTGCAGCTGTTTCGTGCTGCAGGAGCACATCTTCAGGTCGGGAGAATGTCAAGCAGTCATTAGATATTCCTGATGATGGAGTTCGTCAAAAGTTTATAGTACTGTAGTAAATAAATAACGTAGACACGGCATAAAAACACAAAAACACGAAACTGAACAATTAACACTGGTAGACCAGTTGGTAACAAAACACGTGATACGGCACCGGTTGAGGGCAAGTCGCGACTCAGTAGACTCAGTAGTTTTGGACAGAACAAGGTAATTTAAACCACTATACGTTAATTCAGACGATCCAGAGGCCACACCATCATGATGTCAAATTTATTTTCCATTTAAATAACCTTAGGTTTTTAACAAATATTTGGGTCTGGGCTACAAGGAATGATTGAACTAAGTGTTTTTTGTTCTTGTAAAACCTTATAGTAGTATGGTATAAAATTAATAAATTTGCCAAATTCGATCAAATAACATCCATAAACAAGGAAACTGCAACAATTTACTTTTTCTCCACAGAACATGGGATGTTTAAATGTAGGTACAGTTTTTGGAATTTTCTTTGTAACATAATAATTGAAAATTTAATTGTAATTTGTAATATTGTACAACATCACTTTAACAAAATTATTTGTTTCATAAGTATTTGCTCTACAAGATGGCTGTAATGAAATTTCGGCATTTAAAATAGGCTTCTATACATTAACCTTTAATATAAACCAATATATAGCATAAGGAGCTTTACTCAAAAAGTATCATGACAGTTATGGGTCCACTTAAGAAATGTAACTGTTACATTTTCATATCACCAGATCCTGTGATGATTGTTCTGTCATCAATGAACCGGCAAGACGAAAGGAAGCCCTCATATCCGAGCAGTTCTCGCACAAGTTTGGGAGCCCCGGTTGAATCCCTGTTGTTGACATCGTAAACTGTGCACATGTTGTCCATACCTCCACAAGCTGTAAACAACAATGAATAATTGAATTATTGTTTTGTTGACACACAATGTAATCCTTAATTAAGTCTTCGGGCTTTGCCCCACAGGCCATCAAAATCCCAATGTATTTCTTATGAAGAAAAGATTTTGTTTGCTTAAACAGACGAATAATTTGTATTAATTACAGCTGTTCATATTAAACACATGATACACACAAGAATGTTCGTTTTCAGTTTCGATAGAAGGAGTGGAGTGAGCGTTCGTTTTCAGAGTGAGTTCGTTTACTTTGTTTCCAGCTTTGATAATTGGAGTTGAGTGATTGATTACATTATCTTTGAGTTGACTCTTTTAAGTCAACAGAAATTGTGACTGTTATTAGTTAAAAAAAGAAACGCCTTTAATATTTTGCAATATTGCTCGAATTCGAGCAACAGGTGCACTAGTATCAAATAATACTTGATATTAAATAAAGCACTTTTCTTATCACCAGTCCTAATAATGACCTTAACAAAAATACATTATATGCTTTATTTGCTTCTTAAGAATGCAATTGCACTGACAAACAATACAATCTTGCTCCACGACATAGACACTCCCATTCCCAGGTTGAAGTTAAAGTCAGTGGCGGTTCCAGGTGGGGGGGGGGGGTATATTGACTAACTTTAGTAACTTTAACTCCCTAGGTAACTTTTTCTCAGGTATAGGGTTATGACAACATTTCTACTCCCCTGGACTTTTCTTTTTTAGGACCCCCGGACCCACTCCTAGTGTGTCTCATCCCTGTTGCACCCCCCCCCCCCTTTGATAAGGTCCTAGAACCGCCACTGATTAAAGTTGAATCCAGTTTCAGAATAACTTAATCAATCAAGCCTCCAAGGTGTGCTGATGTAAAATACCATTCTCTTCCTTTGACAACTTTTACCGTCCAAATATAAAGGAGAACTAAAAGTGTATTTTATAAATCATAATTAACTGTATCATAGTACCTATGAAAAACTGGAATAGAAAATATAACTCAAATGATAGCACATAGTTTTTAGAGGATTTGGTAGGTATGGAATTTGTTGTTTGAACACTAACCAACAAAGTTTCCGCTCTCTGCAAACGCAACACTCATCACCCAGGAAGATCGAAGAGGGATTACTTGGACTTTGTTGCCGGTCCAGGTATCCCAAATGATCAGCTTGCCATCCAGGGATCCTGTCACTGCATGCCTGGAATATCAGCTCACATAAATGCTTTTGTCTAGAATTTGTGTTTATGGTTTTAAGCAAATCAAGAGTGAAATTGCGATTCTTATTGCAACCGCAACTATAAATTAATTAGGTACTAAGTTCACTTGTGAACACATTTGACACAAAACACTCAAAGTAAATTGCTTTCTATTTCTATCATTACTAGAGATTATCCAACTTGTAAGATACCTGCTATCTCCGCTGTAGTGTACTGAGTTGACTTTGTTGATGTGTCCCTTCAACATCTTCTTGGTGGTGAGTCGCACCTTGGGCGGGTCAGCCATATCCCCACAGATGTCTTCAAGCTTCTTGTCCGCCACTTTAGCTTGTTCTTCCTGCCAAAGATCAGGGTTTTAGTTCAACTTTATCAGTTCTAGCTAAGCTTCAGAGAAAATGAGAAACTCTCTTGTCCCTTGCTCCTCTTCCCCGTAGTCTTGAAGACCAGTGAATCCTGAAATTTGCTTGTGTGTGTGTTTGTGTGGACATGAAAGATTTCAGTTGAAATTGAGAAAGAGAATAAATGTATAAATAGTAGAAACTAAAAGTATGATTTAACTGAGTCCGCTGTCGGATTGTATTTTATCTATTTTGTAGATTTGAACTGAACTTGGGGCTTACTAGAACAAATACAATTTATGAAATTCTACTGTGTATTGGTCTAAGAGGTATGTGTGTAAAATAGTGAAGTATTCAAGTGGGTGTTCATATCTAAAAATGTATTACAAAGACACATTAGCAATTAGATCTATTTTAACTTAGAGACATTCATAAAAAAATTAATATGTTTGTGGACATATGTAGACAAGTAGGGCCTACTATTGGGTATAACATTATGTATTCATATATTGGGAAAATGTGCTAGCAAAATATTTTTATTCACTGTAGTTGATCAATATAAGTTGCAAGGTATATGTTTACATCATTATCTGAAAATTGCATCATGCTTAAGATATATTTACATACTGTATTGTGTTTATAAGAGGAAATTTAATAGCTAGAACAGTGGCTGCCATCAGTAATGAAGCCAAGATAGTAGTTGTATAGGGCTTCCCTCCCTCACTACCCTGCCAACACTTAGCATGACTGTTTTGTGTTCTGCCTCTCTATAGTCTGAGGTTCTAACTTTGACTACCTATACATGCACTTCTGTAAATTATAAATGTCGTTCTCGTGTTAAAATTATTACTGCTGGAGTTTTAATAAGATTCCACTCACAGAATGTGCTGATATAAAATACTATGTTTTTATCATCGACGTCTATTATGACTAACTAATAAAAGTCAATTTATTGTAAGCCATGTCATATCATTTCATTTTTTCAAACAATGGTATACTTTTTGTATGTATTGTTATAGTATAAAATAAACATTATCACTGTTAAACGGTTTGCTCTTTAATACAAGGATGGGGTGCATTCCTGAAGCTTGGTATTATTAACAAATATTATTATTAACAAATTTGGTTTTACATTTATTTATATAAAAAACTATATTTGAAATAAATTGGTTGAAATAAATTTGATTTATTTTCGAATTCTTACTTCAATTTAAGATGTATTTCACCAGTTATAATTATTTAATCCTATATATTTTAGTCTAAGAACCTTCAGTGAAATAACTGGCTTTCATTTAAGCTATATATTAATTATTCAAATCGGACGAGTTTCAAGCAAACGCAAGGTAAACTATCAACATAAAAATACTTTTATAAGGTTTTTCTATGATGAAAAATCAATAACTCCAGTATTGTTTGTGTTTTATTATATGTTTTAGACTAAAAATAATCAGTAAATCATAGGCTTTAATTTGAGCTATTGATCGTTTTAATCAGTTAAGTTCGAGTACTTGTATTATTCAATCAAAAATCATAAATTTGATTATTTCTCGGATATTATATTTATTTTTACGCTGTGGAGCTACATGGGTCCTCATCTAGTGTATATTAAAATATTCATTTAAAATAACTCCCACTTATGTTGGAAACCGGAAACTGACTAAACCCAGCTAAAATCCTAAAACTTATCACATGTTTGTTTTTTATCAGAGGTATTTTTTCTACTTGTGTTTTAGTGAGGTCAACAGTTTACTATCTAATAAGATAGTCACATCTTGATGCATTCTATTGTATACAATACGTTTAATGTCTTGTTCTGTACAAGTTCTATTGTATTATTTACTTACTTTCATTTTTTTGATCAAATCATCCAATTCCTTTTTCAGCTGTGTGGTTTCCGGATCGTCTTTCGGCATTTTTGTTATTCTAAATCTGAAAAATTAAAATGAGTTTTGAAGTTATTTAAATAGAATAACTCTAAAGAAATTAATTACCAGAATTAAAGCCTATATAAGTTTATTATTTTGATAAAAAAATTACATCCCAACAAAAGTAATTCTCTCCTTGTAGTTAAAAAAATAACAAAGAGAGCAATCAGCCTATTAGCCGAAGAATGGGGGGCTTTGGTCCTAGAGATTCTGGGTTCAAATATTGCCAATCACCAATATGGATCTATATGGAAATACTGCAACAATAAATCTAGCCTGAAGTATATGTAAGAACTTCTAATTTCTAATAGACCATACCTAGCAATAGAAAAGAAAATAACCGGTGTAATCACTCATGCTTTACTGAGATACTTAATTAGCTTCTGAATTGTTTAGAAGAATCTATTGTAATGAATCAACTGGTTAGTCTTATTGATTTTAGTCGGTTTTTCATTCTTATAAAATATATTTTTTACATAAAAAAATTTACAATTTTGATTTGGATGACGAAATAGTTTTAAGCCATAATTCTAAAACTTGATCAAAACTAGATGTATCTATTTTTTTATTGTTTTAAATTTAAAAAAAAAATTACTTGTATAAGCGGAAAGCATCATACTGTATCTGACAAATATTTAATTCACGTGCATGGAGATTTTTGCTCAAAACAAATTTGACAAGCAAAGTGGCCAATGGTTATAAATGAAAAATATTACAGATGATAAAGAAAGAGAATGAAGAAAGAAAGGAGAAAACCTTTCACACACTTAGCTTCTTAAAAATAATAATAATTTTTTTCCAAAAAAGAATCCCCATACGCTTTCCCCAAAAAAGACACATCCGTCAGTTCAGTTTAATTGTTCAGTTTGCTGCGGGTATTATTGTATTTAATACTGTACTTTTACCTATCTAAGTTGTAATCAGAATATAATAATTCAATTTTTTAGTTTGTAAGATAAATTAACCAATTTTTAAACAGAAAAAATATATAATATAAAAGTGTTGATAAAATAAGAAAGTAACTAAAAACATCAATAAATAAACATACCTGGGCTAGAAGTGTGTAAGAAGAACTGTATGCCACAAGGGCTGGTAGCGTGCTTGTGCTAATCAGCTTACACCAGGGGCTTATTTGATTAACTTTATACTTTAACTGGCTTACACTCTGCCATGCCAGACCCTTCCACAAGCTAACAGGTCTTCCTGTATAGTGGTTGCATCAACACACTATTGTATAGTGCACTCATCCACACTTTGAACAGCAAGAATGAATTAATGTTCAAATACATTTCTTGATAAAAAAAAACATGCCTTATAAATTTCTTTATGCAAGTTATAAAATTGGAAATAACGAATGATGAATCTGATATGATTCTAAAATTAGTCAGAGTTATTATATAGGTATGTTCTTATAACATAACAAATTGTAATAGAAAAAGATTTTGGGGGTTGTCTATGTGTAACTAATATGAGTGTAACAAACTATCAAGCTAATTTCAGTCCCTTCATACATTGTTGTTTCGTAAAACTAAGCCCCTAACTAAAATTAAATAAATTGCCAACTAACTGCCAATTTATTAAGATACGCTACACTGCATCTGCATGGGCCTATTTGATCCCAAATGTGAGTAAAGGCATGTAAAGGGTAGGTGTACAATATGAAAGAGATACCTTTGTGTCGCTTTGTTGTTTCTGACTATAAGAAAATATGTTTATTTAGCCACGATAATTTATTAAAACTCAATGAGCAGTCGTTACTTCTTCAACGCACCTAATGTTTGGCGACTACGGTACTTGGCCAAGTTTTTGTACAAATGTCGTTTTTTGTATGTATGTTTTGTCTGTCCTGTCTCAGAAGAGTTGTTAATGCTGACGACCTCATTCATTGATGAGAAAACTGTTTTAACCCGAATATGTGCTCTTAGCAGCACTAAACAGCTGTATAGTTAGTACAATATAAGGATCAAATTGACACAACAATTAATTAAACTAAACCTTTTAATCTCCTGCAATATCTTGATCCAGAGGTCAATCATGAAAATGCTTTCAATATTTTCATAGCCCAGCAACCAATTAAGCTTTCGTGTTCTTAAAAAAATACACAAATTACTATTAGCTGCATCCAAACAAATCAGCTGTTACAACCCTACTTGCGATATTGCCACTTCGAAGGCCGCGGCCTGGAGTTAAAAAGGTGGCTGTGCCTCAGGTGTCTCCCCCCAATTTTTTTCTCTGGATCTACCATTGCCAATACACACCTAACAACACCTAATAAGACACCTAACAACACCATTTAGACACTCACACACACACACAAAATCCAACTTCCCACATCAACTGACGACTCTCCAGTATCAACGATTGTGAAGAGGAGGACCCATGGTAAATGGTAAATGGTAAATATCTACGAATCCCTTTTGTGGAACTTTAAACACATCTAAATAACAATAAAGTTAAAGACAAAATCCACTTTAGGCCTACTATACATACGAGGAAAAAGTAAAAATAATTAAGGCGCATATTTCTATGCCAGACAATCAATGGTCAACAAAAAGATTTGTATTGTTATGGGGAAAGGATCATAATTTGACTTTGGATGCTGCTGGTAAACAACTAATCATAATATAAAATCTCACGCCTGTATTAACAATAAATATTGCGTGTATCCTGTTCATTACGTTTTAATGCGACAAGGCTGATGCACCTGATGTCGACTAATTTTTATATATGTTCTTATTCTTGATGGATACATTTTGAATTGTATATTTTATAATCGGTAGTCATAATATCAAAGGCTAGCTAGCAGTACAGTAGTAGGTAATTAAACTAAATAGTGAAATGCAAGCAAAAACAAAAACATAGAAATCTTAGAAACCACAATGTTGAGAGTTTGAGTTTCAATATGTGTTGTGGTTATTATTGTGCATTTTCACAATAATCAATCCAACATCTTTCTTGAATGAAGGTCTAAAAGTTCTTCAATATTCTACTATCCTTACTCTATGGTTGGCCGGGACACATGTTTAATTTCACTCACGTGTGGATGTTTGAAGTGTTAAGTTAACCTCAAAAACTTAACCTATTGGGCTTCAATCAATCTCTATTTGTTGTGTTTTGTTGGATTAACTTATATTATTATTGAATTGAAGAACTTACCTTTGGTTGGTTATGTTTGGATTTTGTTAAACTACACTGTGGTAATTTTAACGTCAAATAAATGATTATGGAAAGCCCTGTTGTAAATAAAAATTTGAAACGTAAACGTTTATCATCATCATTCCCAGAATCTATTAAATCACCAAATTTACCCGATTTTATCCAGGGAACATCACTTTTCATACAGAAAATAGGACAGAAAAATGACCAAGAGGTAGGTCCAGTCATAGAATAAGTTACACTATTAAAATTAGAATTTGAATAGCGAATAGGGCCTAGGCCTAGGATAAATGAAGACTAAAAGCTTTGATATCGGACATAACTTAAGTCAATAATTTTAGGATCAATATTGATTTAAAAACTAATGAAATTCTGGCAAAAATTTGATATCGGAATACATTGTGGATTACTAGGCCCACAGTCAATAACTTGCAGCCAGTTCTGTTCCCACAGGCCTAACATTATTTTAGAGTAACTTACCTATTAACTTACTTAGTAGGTCCATATTAAAATAACATTAAGTAATATAAAACCTTACACAATGTGTTATTGTGGTTCTCAAAACCATTAAAGGCCCTAAACAGTTACAGGTCTACAGTTTAACTTATACAACGTTTTCACATCTTGTGGGGCCTAGGCCTTCTCATCTTACTTTACCAGAGCATATTTTAAGGGAATTCCACTGGGTGCCAGACTTAACTTACCGGGGGGTCTGAGAATATGGAATACCCCCCATCAAAAAGGGGGGGCTGGGAGTTCTGGGGGAAATTTTTGCATAAGTTAAAGTGTTTAATCACACATTTCTACGTATCTTTTAATGAATTTTTCTATTATATTTGCTTATAAATATTCTAGCTAGGATAATCTCACTTAATTACGTATTCTAGAACGTTGACACAGGCCAAGGCTCCCTTCACAACCTCTTGGGCCAAAATCATTAGCTCAATACTCAAAAATATTTACACAATATGCCTACGGTAGCCTACTCTAAAATATTTACATAATGTTATTTTTTTAATTCCGATACATTTAAAATGTGAACCATAAAGAAAATATGCCGACACCACCCATAGTCACTGGGCGACAAAATCCCAGCACTGTTATTTTATGCCCTGTACTTTATTCAAAAGTTACTTACAACTTACTTCTGAAGTCTTCTAAGTTAATACATATGAGGTTACATTACCTTAATCACCAAGTGATCCATGTAGTCCAAAACTAGGATTACGTATGTTTTGACGTCAATGCGCCATTGTCAAATCTACAAACACTTTTTTAAACCATAAGGGGTACGTCATAGTCTTTCCGACACACAGGAACGAAACAATAACGGACAAAAATACATTTTAGTAGGCCTACTAACTAATTTATGGTAAACGGTCGTCACAACATAGTACAGATCTGATCGCATGCCGAGATTCGACATGCTAAAAGTGAGTCAAGTCTCGGCATGCGATCAGATCTGTACTATGTTGTGACGACTGTTTACCATAAATTAGTTAGTAGGCCTATATGTATTTTTGTCCGTTATTGTTTCGTTCGTGTGTGTCGGAAAGACTATGACGTGACCCTTATGGTCCTTATGGTTTTTTGGTGGTTTAAAAAAGTTTTTGTCAATCATTTTAGGATCAATATTGATTTAGAAACTAATGAAATTCTGGCAAAAATTTGATATCGGAATACATTGTGGATTATTATGAACAATGGCGCATTGACGTTGAAACGTACGTAATCCTAGTTTTGGACTACATGGATCACTTGGCGATTAAGGTAATGTAACCTCATATTATATCTCAGTGATTCAGTAAAAACAACATACAGCATGAAGTCTTCTCCACAATCGGGTGATTTGGGAATTGTCATGAGGGCCATTCCATGTCAAGTCATCCAGGGGTTGTCACCCACTAGTCACAGATTTTTCATGAAAATTTGTACACATAATTTAGACATTTAGATAGGATAAAATCCAAAATTTCAGTTCATTATGTCAAACGGTTTCAGAGATATGGCTACTTAAAGTTTTGAAAGAATTTAGTTTCCGAGGTCCAATTTGACGCTAAGGGAGCGTGCATGTATTCTCGTCTTTCTATGTAGAATGGACAATTTTTAAGCTAGAGGCCTCAAATTTGACTCATATATCCAAAATTCAATGCAGAATCATAAAATACAATTGAAATAATAACTAGGGTATTACCTATTATCACAAAAAAAATTCCTAAATAGGCCTACAAATAATTAGATTTTTCCGAAATCGGAACATTGAGTTACAAAAGGTTTCATAATTGCTTGTAAAGCTATAATTAATTAGCCTTTATTTAGGTAAAAGTAATGTAGGGTATAGGACGATTTATTTTATCGTTATTTATCGTCGTCGAGCAATAAGGTATCCTTTTTGTAAGTAAAATTTTAATTCATACAAAAATAACAACTTAAGGACCCAATATTTTGTTTGATATTTTTAGATTTCTAGTCTTTTGCAAACAAATATATATTAAATTGATGAACCTTTTGTATTATCTTAAGTTCATCATACATCTTCGGCTTCAATTGAAATTTTTAGCTTAATAAAATTTAATTTTTGACTTTCACGTCTGAAAACAATGTTAATACTCAAAACCCCACTCATGTTATTATACCATTTGAAAGATAATTTTATCCTCTTTACAGTGATATGTAGTTTTATAGGCTGGAGAGAGATTTTGGCTATAAAACGTTTTATAGCTTAGTGTTCCGATTTAGGAAAAATCAAATTATTTTTATTCAGGAATTTTTTTTGGGTGATAGTAGGTAATAGTATACATTTCAATTGTGTAATATGATTCTGCACTATGTTTTGGATAGATAAGTAAAATTTGAAGCCTATAGCTTCAAAATTGTCCTTTTTACATAGAGACGAGAATATATGCATTTCAGTTTAGCGTAAAAATAAGCCTCGGAAACTGAATTTGTGTGAAACATAAAATGGCCATATCTCTGAAGCCCTTGGTCAGAATGAGATAAAATTTTGGATTTCTTCTTATCTACCTATATGTATATATTGTCTATGCAAAATTTTATTGAAATCAGAAAACCTTGGGTGACAAGTCTACTTTTGGCTGGATGATTTGGCGTGGAATGACCCAGCTGAGTATCGAGCGCAGCGCTGTCGCAGCCTGGCGTGTACTCTGTGAACCACGTCCAGTGGGGACACGCTCGCTATTTGGGGACACAGAATACGCACAACACAGGGTCTTTATCTAGGTTTATATTACTTCTCTGTGGCCTAGATGTGTACCTATTATAGTTTGTCATAAAATCAAATCCAATTAAATATTGCCAAGATCAATTATTATGGAAAATTTATTAAAATTTACTTATCCATTTAGGCGACTATAACCAGTGGAGATTTAACTCTTTTAAGACTCCTGCCCAATTCTAAGTTTCATAAGTAGCCTAACTTTATTGATGGCAGTGTAAGTTATTAGTTCCCTCTTGAAGGTGAAAAGAGTCTGCACTCCCTTTGAGTGTTTGTTGACCTCTTTAGCATTCAACACTGGCTTTTTAAGGCCTATTAACAATTTTAAATTATCTTAAATAAACCTAAGGTGTGTTAAGTAAATATTAAGGTTTGCTGCATAGTTATGGAAAGCTATTAAATTTTAGGTTGTGTCATAGTCGATTCAAGCCACCAGATTTCTTTCCTTATGCCTAACTGTCCATAAACATTTTCACCCCCAACAATAAGACCAGGCCTAACAATTTTTACTTAGGCTTTATTTTAATCTATATGCTATAATTGACATTACTTGCCATTGACTTAACTTTATATCAAACAGGATATACAGTAGACTCCCTCTTATCCGGACACCTTTTAACCACACACACATCGGTCACACTGATCGGACATCGGTTTAACCGGACTACACTCGGCGGAAATGACATCTCTTTAACCGGACAATTTTTATCAGCACATTGTTTTAACAGGACTAGATCGGCAGGAAGTGGGCAGTACTGAAACGACTGTTCTCGTGGGAAAGATTTAAGACCAGTGATCACGTGTCTAAATACAATGCTCTCCTAAATTTAAGTCGAATATCACAGTAAACAGTCCGTTTTAGAGAAACCCGTTATCCGGACTGGCCTCGGTCCCGAGGAGTCCGGATAAGAGGGAGTCTACAATACTGTAATCTTTCCATATAGGTATATTCTTGTAATGCCATAGAGAGTAGGCCTACTCCAGGATAAAAACTCTATGGATGGATATATATGTTTTGAATTTTTTAGGGAGTACTCACTCCTCCGAGAGCTATTAAGATGCTGGTTCGAGGGCTCGGTTCAAGTAACACTCAAGTACAGAAGAACTACTTTGCAGCCCTCGTAGCACTTCTAAAGTCACACAGCTCCTCACCAGAGTTCACTGTAGAATCTGTCCTGGATGCAATCACATCCGAACTTCATGCTACAGGACACATAAAGAAAGGGGTAATTTCTCTACTGAAGTAATTGTTAAGTTATGAAAACCATTTGGCTCCATCCTGTATCTTTACGTCAGCATCATTTAATACAACAGACATACAGACTTGGAATTGTAGAATTTTCTGGTTGCATTAATTGTTAGTGACGTATCAGTATACACCACAAGGTTGGAAAGTAGGCGTGTTTAAATGGTACAAGCATGATAGATCCCATGCAAGACTTGCCGAGCTATTTTGTGTCTGATGTCTTATGTCTTTACCGAACCCCTTCTGTAAATAACATTTTTCTACTACAACAATTAGCTGCTTAACTTCCTTTGTAGTGTGGTGAAAATGTAGAGTGTGTTAAAAGTTCACAATGTAAGTTATTGTCATTTTTGGTGAAATATAAAAAGTAAGAAATGCATTTATTCATCAAATATGATATTTAAACACCTTTTTTGGCACACTTCTTGCAGATAGATAAATGCAGATTTGGTTGGTTGTGTTTACTATTGATGTAATTTGGTATTTTGGCTTAGACTACAATAGACTAAAACCCATTTATATTTCTTGCCTTGTTAAATACCACAGCTATAGAGATTAGATATATGAATTAATTGTAATAGTGACTTGTTTCTTTACTTTTAAAGGAGGAGCGAGAAATATTGTTGGGTAGAGTTTTATCATTTGGTGTTCTGGTACGCTCAGAAATCATTCATCAAGCTTCTAAAGATGATCAAGCAACATTATTGAAACAATTCTTTCAAGATATGAAGGAGAAATCGTACTTGCCTCTACTTGGGGATCCATTCCTCATTGATTATCTAAAACAGGTATGGGCATTTTTAAGTTAGTAGGTAGTGATTAGTTAAAACTATGCTATTAAATAACAAATTTCTAATCCGGGTTAATTTTAGGACCTTAATTACACATGGTGTCTACTCTCCGCGAAAACCGGGAAACCTTCGGGAATTTATCATGAGACTATTCTTCAAAATATGGAAATTAGAAACGTTAATGATTCTCTGTCTGTTGGCAAAGGTGGTTTTTTGTACAAGGGTGGTCTAAAAGGCGAGTTTGTACATACCGTTCAACAGGGATTGTGTGTAAGTTCAAGACAATTAGCTGTATCTGAAAAAAATCCTCGACTACTTTCATAACTTGCCATCTCCCAACTTGCTGCTTTACAGGATTATCTATGTGTGGGTATATAACAAAATCCTCATCCAAAATTGTATTTGGCCAAGAAATTTCTAAAAAGGTAAACAGAAGTTGGAAGCATAGCTACTTGCTTGGTCAAGTAAAATCACGAGTTCACTCTTATTTTCTCCTTGTGTTACAAACTTAATCCAAAGGGTTGAATAAAAACAATATGTAGGCTTAACGCTTTTGCTGATTTACTCAGAACAATTGATTTTTTATTCTAGGTGGATCAAAAACTCTTTGTATCGACAGTTTGGCCGTTGCTGTCCCTAGAAGTGCGACCTGGACCAGACCAGCCTCTGTTGCTGTATCACTGTTTGCTTGTTTGTGAGGAGCGTTTTCCGTCCGTAGTCAACACAAAGTACCTCAACAAAACTTTGAACTCAGCCACTGTTCTCAGTCAAAAAACAGTTCATGGCTTATTGGAAGGATTGAAGGTATGATCAATCAAATTATTTTTTCAAACTATTAATCAAACTATTATTCTCTTGAAAATATGTAAATTAATACATAAATCTTGTAACAGCTTAAAACAGTTTGTGCTTATCCTTCTGGACTCATCTCATTTTGCCTTTGAATTATTTATAGGACTAGTACGTTAGCAAAGTTTACTATGTCAAATATGGGCCCATCTTAAGCATTTGATTGGTCCTAGCTCCTCCTAGATTTATGACGTTGTTTGTAAAAAAATTGATTAAAATCCCAACTTAACGATTGAAATTACTGAAATCTTTTCCAAAACCAAATTGTTCAAGGTTTTTTTTTTGCAAACTAACCTTGATTTATAAACAAGATGCCTATCGAATAAAATAAATTATTCTTCTCCTTTTTTCTAGAGCGAGTTCTGGCTGAAAAATTTGGACCACCCTGCATATCTGGACATTTTCAAGTATATTGTATCTTCTGGAGATATTTTGACCAGTTTTTGGGAAGAAATTGAGAAAGAACTCCTTGTAGAAACCGCATCAGGCTACAACAAGCCAATTGCAGCAATCAAGATTTTTAGTACAGTGGTCGCTCAATTGCAAGATGCTTCTCAGGTAGGTCCAACTTGGTTTTTATTTTTATTTTGTATTTTTTTTAATCAATGGTAAGTTTTAACGTAAATTGTAAGAATCGTATAAACCTTAATCTTGTAATGATTACCTTTTAAAAGAGTGTCATAAATTGATAGCCTAATGATAATAGTAATCTGGTTGCTCTTAATTTGGACCAAGATTTGTTTCAAACTAAATTTATCCTATATAAAAAAAAACAATCCTGAGCAAGTGGCAATATTGTGAACACCAATGTCTCCCACAATTACGACAAAATGATCTTGGTCTGGCATCTTTGCAGACGTTTTCTGCTATACATACCGGTAAAAAAACGATTTCTGACTGAAACTAATCCCTCAGGCCAACCGTTGGCCCATCCCGGCCCTAATATCAGCAACCTGCAGTATCCTACTATTAAGTAGTAATGCTACCACTCCGTCCACTTTGAATCATTCTATCAATTAGAAAACACCTCTGGTGTACATACAAGGATATTAGTAAGAAAATCAAAACCAACTAAACTTATTGTTTGATTAACCGATGGTACATATGTTTCCCAAATCCTAAATCCAAAACTATTCAAACAAACATTTTTTATAGGTTCTTCCCTTGTTGACACCCAAACTTCTGGGTTGGTTCATGAAAAAGTTCCGATCTACAGGAATGCGGTTGAAACACCTTCACAAGGTCATCAAAGATGCACTAAACAATCTCATGACCCTCTGCAACAAGAGCAAGTCCTCCAAGACGTCGTACTCTGTTCTAAAGAAGGTCATATTCAACCCCGGAAGCCTTCTGTTTGACCAACTGTCAGGTTTGTCAATGCTATCTCATCATTCAAACATAATTTTTCTTCTATATCAGCGTAGCCACAGACCGGGTAAGTAGGGAATTATGCATGAACTATGTTGCGGGAATTATGTTGTAATGTGAAAAAACAGGGAACCTGTCCGTGCGGAATTTTAATATTTCATTGGATAAACCTAATTTTAGTCTGCGGTCACAGCAAAATAAAAAAAATCTCTGCGGTCACCGTGAAAATCTTAGACTTATTGTCAATGATGAAGATGAAATCATCAACAACTTTCGCAGTCATGGCGAGATCAAGGAAATTTTAAATAGTCACAGCAAAATGGGAAACATTGTGTCGAAATTAAAATCATGACATCTTTCTTCCATTTTGTAGTATCAGTTGATAACTTAGAAATGTGATGCTTATTTGAGCAAAAAAAGGTTTGATTTTTGTAATTCTTTCAAATTTGAACTTGGTCAGAGAGTCTGCTGATCTTGTTCATTAAAAAGGATCCTCAGAGCATTACACCAAATACTATTCTCAGGGCCGGTTTAACCCATACGCGAACTAAGCGGCCGCATATGGAGCTACAAAAAATTGGCGCCGTGGCGCCAAAGGAAATTTTTTTTAGTGAACAATGTAATTTTGTTTATTTTTGCTCAGAGTATTCAAAGCACCACAGTAAAGGCATTTATCCTGTTTGTACTAACAACATATGAAAAATGCGTATATTTGTACAGCACTTTAACTCAAGGACCTTATGCCATTTGTAGTTTCGATTTGTAGTGAGCTGACGCTCGGCAGCCGGCAGTCGGCAGCGTACTACAGCGCGGCGCCTGTGGGTTTCATTTCATGACTCATGTTCTGAACCACATTCTGATGTTCTGAACCAGATTGATACCAACTCTGCAATTAAAGAATTTGCCAAGATCAAATCTAGGAAAATTAATTTTTAACTGCTTTTGAACTGTTCAAATTGATAATTTTGTATTCTTTTTGCCAAGGTAATAAATTTGGTTTTTCATGTTTTCTTCATGTTAAATGAAATGAAATGAAATGAAATGAAAATGAAATGAAATGAAATGAAATGACAAATTCTTTATTTTACCAGGCAAAGTTAGGGCCACATGGCCCTCTCTTACACTTAACCTGACAAACTTAAATATAAATAAATAAAAATACAATGACATTTCTTAATCTAATATAAAAATACATATTTAACACATCAAGTCTAGTACAAGTTAACAAAAATTCAATTTATTTAACTAATTAACTAATTTAAAAAAATAGTAATTATTATAAATTAATAGAATATACAAAAGAAAAAACGTTCACACTCTCACACGCATACGCACCAGTAATCGCGCAAAGACGCAGAAGCCCTAGGACACGCCAGCCGAGACCATTTGCTCAAAGTAGAGATTTTTTAGTGCCGCCACAAACTGGGAACGTTTATCAAGGGATTTAATGTGTAGGGGTAGGCTGTTCCAAAGACGGCAAGCGGTAACAACAAAAGCCCTGTCATAAGCGGTGGTCACATGATGAGGTATACGCAATGTGATCGAAGAAGAACGAGAAATTCATGAACTACCCTGAGACACAAATTTAAAATCTGATGTAAAATATTTCGGGGAGCCTGATTTCAAAATTAAAAAGACTAATGACAAAATTTTGATGGATCCTTGATAATTTAGTTTCAAGATGTTTGCCTCAAGGTAGTATGGCGTGATATGCTCCATACGTCGCAGACCATAGACAAATCTCAAAGCGTAATTCTGAGACCGCTGGAGCATATCCGCCTGAATCACAGTCATGTCATTGATCAAATCCTTACATATTAGGCCTACCACCAACTAAAGGACTAAAAATCACTACAGTAGTCTTAACCTTTAAGAGAGGTTATGTTATGTTTTTGTTTATAACCACTCATTGTCACCCAAATACAGTGTAATCAGCTGGTGTCCGGTAAAACTCATTACAGTACAGTAGTACGCAATGAAACCCCATTTGATTAAGCTGGCGGCAAACAGCTGTTTTCTGGACTAAATCCTTGCGTGGGAAGTTCGTCAAAATAGTGTAGTTGGCGTAAACAACGTTTCATTGCGTACTACTGTACTGCAATGAGTTTTACCGGACAGCAATCAGCTGATTATACTGTATTTGGGTGGCAATGAGTAGTTATAAACAAAAACATAACCTCTCTTAGAGGTTATGACTAGTGATTATTAGTATAAACAAAAACATAACCTCTCTTAGAGGTTATGACTAGTGATTATTAGTCCTTTAGTTGGTGGTAATATATAAGGATTTTTACAGATTTAGTAGTATTAGTATGGCGTAAACTATCGTACGTCACTCGTCCTAAATGTGTTTACCGGACTCGTATGGTAATCCCATACTCGACTTCATCTCACACGGGAACGACTACACTCGTCCGGTAAACACTTATTTTCAGGACTAGTAACGTAATATACTATTACACATTTAGAAATAAATTGTTAACTTAGGCCGTGATGCTCGTCAAACATGACGTCACGATAGATGACGGCAATGACGTAGGTATTTATTTATTTATTTTCCAAGGAAAGATTAAAACAAGCAGCTGATCACAAACGGCAAACATTATGTCATTGCCGTCTTCTATCGTGACGTCATGCTTGACGAGCATTACGGCCTATTTTTTTAGTGTAGCCTTGGTTTTGCTAAAGTTTATACGATGAGTAAAAGTGTAAAAATGTTAAATTCCTGGGAATAATAAAGTCTTTTATTGCAAGTATTCTTCTAACCTAAAACTCACAAATTGTTCCATTTCTTGAATCAAACAATTTATTGAACAAGAATCAATTTGGTTTTCGGAGGGAGAGAAGCACGTCTGATGCAATAGTCAATCTAGTTTCTGAGGCAGTGGAGGCCTTGGACGGATCACAGAGAACCTTTGGTGTTTTCTGTGATTTGTCTAAGGCCTTTGATTGTGTCAGGCATGACATTCTCTTGGAGAAATTGAGATTGTATGGGATATCTGGATCATCTTTTTCATGGTTTTCTAGTTACATCACTAACAGATATCAGCAGGTTGTCATCAAAGATAAATCCGGTGTCAAACATTTTTCTGAATGGAGCTCAGTAACCCATGGTGTTCCGCAGGGATCTAAATTGGGGCCTCTTCTGTTCATCCTCTACATCAATGACTTGTCTTTTTCAATTTCTTCCAAAATTATTCAATTTGCTGATGACACAACAATGCTAGTAAGAGCACCTTCTATTTTTTCTGCAACTAACATTGCATCCCGAGATTTAGATTCCATGATAACTTGGTTTGCACAAAACGGACTACATCTAAACTGTTCCAAAACTCATCTTCTTCATTTCCATAATCCACAACTGAAGGCAGGTGAGATAACAATCAAACTAAAATCAGGTGATTCCATAAAATCTTCTGCAAATACTAAATTCCTGGGTGTAAACATAAATGAAAATCTAAAATGGTCTGATCATCAAATACAAATTAGCTTGTCTCTAGCAAAAGCACTGTTTGGTCTAAGGGTGGTTTATAAGTCTTCGGGTTTGCATGCAGCTCTTGCTGTGTATCATTCTTATTTTATGTCTAGGTCTTCCTATGGTGTTATCTCATGGGGCAGCTCCCCCATTACCAAGAATATTTTTATCTTACAAAAAATTGCCGTTAGAATTTTAGCTGATACCAGACCACGTTCCTCTTGCCGCCCCCTTTTTATTCAGATGAAACTCTTGACAATTTATGCAGTTTATATTTTTCAACTGTGCATCTTTGTAAAAAGAAATTATAAGGAATTTATGTTGAAAAATTACACTCATCAATATAACACCCGACACAGGAATGATCTTCAATATCCTGTGCATAGAACAGCTCTGTATGAAGGATCGCCATGGTACATGGGTAGGAAAATTTACAATAACCTCCCAGATCAAATTAAAACTGAAGAAAATATGTCATCCTTTAAAAGAAAACTAAAATCTTATCTCATTCTCTTGTGTCCTTATTCCCTAGATGATTTTATAAAAACTTAGCTTTAGGTTTTATGGATTGATAAAAACAAAGAATTTAGCATAAGGTATTATTAGATTGTAAAATGGTATTGACATGTCATATGTTTATATGTGAAAATCACAATCTTGTAAACTTATGTGACGAATAAACATTTCATTTCATTTCATATAAAAAAGTTCTTCCCAAAATCTTTGGGAAAAAATTCACAAATAGAGTTAAGTAATGTTCATGGGTTGAGGGTGGGGTGGTGGGGGGATTCTAAGTGGCGCTGATTCGGGTGTTCGCTTAACTCTGAAAAATTCACAGAACCGGCCCTGACTATTCTACCATGGTCTAAACACTTTTTTGGCCTGAGTTTATAAGATTGATGAGTTACAACAAAAATAATATTGAGAGGTACAACTGTGTAAAATACAGAACGCAACATGATGATAAATACAAATAAATGGTATCAATGATAAAACTATTTATAAATTGAAACTATTTTCTTCATCAATACATCACCTGGACAAAGTTTACAATTTAGAAAAATATACAGTTGGTGTCCTTGACTCCAGCTACACTAACTCCGCAAATGCATGAGTTGAAAACAGCCATTCTTGCTGTATAAACATTTTTGTTTGGATTTATTTATAAAATCATCCATGGTTATTGTTAATTTAACAGGTACAAAGGTTGTTGCACAGCTGGTTGGCCAGCTGAAGGAGAAACAAATACAGAAGTTGGTTGAGGTTTTGAGGGACGTGATCACAGGCTCAAGGATGGCTGTGGAGTATAAAGGTAAAGACGAGACCACAAGAGCATGGACCAACAAGGAAAAGCTGTATACTGTCCATCTTCTCTGTAGGTGAGTAATGCAGGCGTTGCGTGAAAATAGGTTTTTGTTTCAAATTCAAACGAGCAAAGTGTAGAGGCTAAAAAAAATGTCAATGTCGGAAGTA
This sequence comes from Macrosteles quadrilineatus, assembly GCF_028750875.1. NCBI lineage: Eukaryota > Metazoa > Arthropoda > Insecta > Hemiptera > Cicadellidae > Macrosteles > Macrosteles quadrilineatus. The sequence goes on from NW_026542597.1 coordinate 68,010,849, forward strand.
GGTAATTTGTATTAGGCCTAGCTGATTTTCAAAAGGGAATTCTTTACTATTCTAAACTTTGGTACATTAGACACTTTCTAAGCTAGCATGTTTGGAACTTTGTCAGATTACCAAAAATGCCGAACTAGTGATCGCTGTCTGAAATAATGTCATTGTAAGGATAGCAAAAAATCTAGAAAATAAGTATTAGGCTATTTTTTTGAGTATGAGCTCTGCAAATTGCCTGTGAACTTTTATTCATTTGTAGAAAAAACCCTACTAATGTCAGATTATTGAATGTGCCAGGTATGTTGGATTAGAGGGGTTTTTATTCCTAGGTAACTATTCCTATTGTAACTATTCAAAACGTTTGCAAGTCTTAGCATCCTGTAAAATAGTATCACTCATTGTGTTAAGAACATGTACCGGTATTGAAAATTTAAATAATCTCTTTTGTAATCCTATTTCGTAGTTTGTATTTTTTTCAGACTTGTACCTTATACAATCAAATTTCAGACAACTCAGTAGACTACATAGCGTTTGTATGATATTATAACTTTGCTGATAATTTTTGTTTGATCTTTAGACTTATTTACAACCCATCAATGCAGAATAATCTTGCTTGGAGACTGGAACAGCTGACATTCTTGTTTGACATGGGTTTCTTCCCAACATTCAATATTGGTGTGGAATTAGCGGGTGAGTTTACCCTGTGAATATGTAAAATAATAATCCATATTTTACTGGCAAAGGTAGGGTAAACAAACAGGATATTTAAAAGTCGTCTTTATGTGTTATTGAATCAGGTTTTGGTTCTTAATTTTGTTTATTTTGTGTGTTTTCTATGCTAATGGCAGTTTTTACGTTAAAACGGTCAATACCATGGTCTTACTACTAATGCTACTATTTAACACCATCTTTTTGGTTGGATAGCATAATACTGATTAATTTATAGCCCAATGATATAAATTAATAAATAAATAACAAATTAGTAAATTTAATAACATGTACAATGCTGATCAAGAAGTTATTTAATGATATAATGGCATCTGAGTCTAGAGACGATATTGCTTCAAATTGAACCAGCAACCTTTACATTTGAAGGCAAGCACTATATAACCAGTCAAATGCCTAGATTTCTAATCTTTCTTAGAATTACAAATTTTTGTCTGATTTTGTACATTTGTTGATTCATTTTACTTATGAATACACACACAATATACACTTTGGTTATTTAAGTCACCAGTGATATATGTGATGTACAGAAAAAAAAAATATTTGAACTATTTAATTCTCCGTGCTTCTTTGCACTAACTTCAATTTTTTTCAAAACTTTTTGTCAAACCATACCTTAATTTTTACATTATACTTTTAAAATAAAACGTAATATATTTGGCAATCTATTTTGCCATTTCTAGACTGACTGAGGAGATATTCTTTGCACCCTTGTCCGTACTAAAACAAAAATTATTTTTCAGGCTCCATAAGAGATAGCTTCTTTAACAGCTTCAACCAGAAATGTTCAAACATTGACGACTTCCAACAGATTTTATCTGGAGTTGTAGAACACATCAACAAACGTCTCAGCAAAGGAGATCAGCTTAGGATAAAAGTCCCGGCTGAGGTATTGTTGGTTTTGATTTGATTTGCTGTAAAATACCTGTGCAGCTTTTGTTTTGGCAAATTTTATATAACAACATTACATAATATATATATTCATTACAAATGATTTGATGGAATAATTCCCAGGACCCAGGATTCTTTAATAAAAAAAAATAAAAAAACACTTGTAAATCAATCTATATAATGTTACAAATTACATACGACAATTTTTCCATGCAACGGTATGAGAAAACAGTCCCTTTTTTAATGCATTAGGTTTAATTTTAAATAGTGTCGAATGTCATTCATTATTTCAAGTTGATGCCCTTAACGTTCTTCCATTTATTTAATAATACTAATTGATAGAAACTACATCTGCTGCCTCATAACTTTCTTTATTGACTTAAAAGAGCCGTTAATTAATAGTAAGAAAGTATAAAATTGCAGTTTTTAAGGTACAAGACAGTTGAGGAATTTCAAAGTGTATGGATAATAAGATTAAATTTTAAATTTATTCATCAAAAAATAACAAATATTTAAACTTTATATGTACTAAATATTACGTTACATTTTAATATGACTCACTAGTAACTGTAATAAGTAATGACTACTGAGGGAAATGAAAAATAAAACACAATATTAACCTGGGAGGAATTAGTGTAAATCCCAAAATTTTTGATTTTTGATTAACAAAACTTATGCAAGACCGAGTCTGCTAAATACAGTTTTTCCTTGATTGGAAACATTTGTTTCAGGTTTTACCAGCATGGAACAAAATGTACTCAGTTGCCAAACAACTTGAAAGCAAAAAACACAAGAAAGACAAGTTGTGGCTTCCAAAGGTGTTTCAAACTATGTTCTTCCACATCGGGCTTCATCTGTTTAAAGAGGCTTCATTTGCTAAGGACGTCCTTGAGGTAAATACATTGTTGTTGGCAGAGAGTTTAGATGTTGATAAAACACCTGTGCTGTGGACCTGTGTTAAGCCTGGTCTGATTAAAACCAATAATCGATAAAACATGATGTCATCATAAGAATAAAATCTTTGCCAACTTTACTAACTTGTTCCTGTGAAATATATTGCAATATTGTACAATATTTTGATTTTGGGTTTTATATTGATTATACATTTTTGAACTAATTTCTTGTAAAACATTTGGTTGGCCAATTTTGTAGTTGTTACATGTACTGGTGAATTGTTGTTTAACATTCTTAGTTGTTAATGCCATTCTGTAAGTGAAGTATTACTGCACGATATGACATTTACATTGAAAGCTTTCTTATTGGTGGTCCTTATGTCATTATTGGTTGTATAATTCGTTCTCTGGTAAATTTATGTTTTAAGTTTTACCATGGACAAAACATACACCCTTAGTAGATTTCTCATCCTTATGGATCACCTGAAGACAATTTTTTATTGTTAGTTCTGTCCGGTGTACTGTAGAGGTTGTGTTTTGTTTACAATTTGTTTCTTGTTATTTCAACATTCATTTAAAACAAAACCTAGTTAAATAACCAAACAAAGCACAAATCATGAAATTAACCCTAAAATAAAAGAAACAAAATTTTGTCGAGACTAGTGGTCAGTGTCACCAGACATGAACTAGACACGAAAAACAAGCTTCCAAATTTACAATGGGATGAGAAGTCTACTTAGTCTATGGTTTTACCATTGACTATCGGATACTGAAGTAGACATCCCCATCTATATAAATCAGCTGTTGCCAATTTTGTATTAAAAAAAACCTAGTTGAGTGAGTCAGCCATAGAATGCACTAGTGTTAAAATTATAGTGTCTGCCTTATTTTGTTATGCTTACATAGATTTTGGGTCTTAAGTGTTGCTATAGTTCACAATAAGTCGTTCCATCAGTTTGACTGGTTATAAGTTTGTGTATTCAACAGAAATCAGTAATCAATTATATCAATTGTTTAAGATGGGGACAATTATTTATTCAACAATTTAAATAAAAAATATTTAAGTAATTTACATCAGCACAATCTGTTGGTGGCTGACATAAACTACAAGAATTTTGATTTAAAATTGGCGAAATGTGCCCTGCATAATAATTTTTTTTACAATTTTTTTTACAATTTACCTAGACATTTACCTAGGATTCAAGTTACAAGAATATTGAAGAAAATATAGCTTACTCTGAGAATAAATTACAACATCAATCTTAAGTCTCACTGAATATTAAACAACGGCTAAATTAAATATTGAAAGATAAATTGAAGGCTGTAACTGATACTTATGATGGTGTTGCAGGAGTTGCACAGTGTGTATGCCCGTGTGGACAAGACATCCCAGACTGAAGAAGAACCTCACTGGACAGAGGTGGTGATGGAGATGTTTCTGTCGCTTTTGTCTCGTAACAGTCATCGACATTTGCTGTCCTGTATCTTCTCCACATTCTGTCACATCATGACTCCGCAGAACATCCATCAGATACTGCAGGTGACACTTCACATAGTTTACAGGATTGTCTGCAAAGTTATCTGTAGTATTTCAAGATAAGGCCTATCTGCTGCCATTATAGTTGTAAAGTTTTCTGGGTCTTGTGCATGAAATTACTGTTTTGTAACTATTAGCCATTGGTAACCTTTAAAGCTCACTCTACTTTTTACAGTTTCCAAATATGGACAGCCACTTGTCACATTTTCGTTTGACTCTCAGCTGTACAATCATTGACATAATTAACAAGTGCATCTATGCTTTCATCTGGAATATTGCGTTACAAAACTTACTTTATGTTTTCCAATTTACCTCTCAAGTATTGTTTTCTGGTACTGATAAAAGTAATGTTTTTGTATAGAAAGGATAGTATTACCGCTAGTAAACAAGTTTGTCACTAATATTTACATACATATAAACAACATTTAACTAATACATTATCTATTGCAGGTTCTGGACCCGGCCAACAACACCAACCCACTGTTGGACCAGCTGGATTCAGATTCAGAAAGTAGTGGAGAGGAAGAAGAAAGTGGGGAAGAAGAAGTGGATGATAAGGAGGAGGAAGAGAGCTCTGATGATGGGATGACTGATGGTGATGATGATATGGAAGAAGACATGGAGGAAAAAGTTAACGACAAACTGAGGAGGGCTGTGATAGAGGCTTTGGGAGACACTGGGGCAATGACTGATACGGTGGGTATTTGGCTACTAGCTGTGAATAATCATTAATCATTTATTGGTCTAGTGCGACCCTAAGAACTAATTATCATAATTTCATGTTGATATTTTTATCCGTTGTGTCATGTCCATTTTTCACTTAAAGCATCCTTATAATTTTTCAGGAGTCTGTGGACTTGGACAACATGGACGAAAATGAAGCCAAGAGAGTTGATAGAGCTCTAAGCGCAGCTTTTCAAGCATTCAAGCCATCTAAGAAGAAGAAAGAGTCCTCACATATTAAGGCTTTGGCCCACTTCAGATCAAGGTAATACTGCGACAGTGTGAACTAAATGTAAAAGGTACCACAATAATTATACTATTATGTATCAATACTGTTACCATAGGCCTATAGTTAAGGGTCCACAAAGTTGTCATGTTGATGTTAGGCTCTTATCCTTTTACAATTCTGTGATGTTTGGTTTCAGAGTGTTAGACCTGATTGAGATATGGATGTTGAGGGTAGAGAAGCCTCCCCTGGACCTGACAGTGGATGTGTTACTGAGGCTGATGTCACTTTTGGAACACTCGTTGGTGGACAAACATCAGTCTCAGCTGGAGACTAGAGTCAGGTTGGTACAACTGACCTTATTAACAGTTCTACCACTTGTAGCCTTGGGTTGTTGATGGTGGTAAAACTCCCGTTTAAATAATATAAAATACATAACATGCATTTAACAAAACTTGACTATGGATTGGCACGAATTCAGCCAAGACTTTTTAAAAGAGGGCTCATCAAATATTGATCCAGATGAGGTCCTGCTTATAGCGTGTTTAAGTAACCTTTAAGCTTAGGAGCTGTCTAGGTTTCTGGAAGAGTAACATAAGTGTTTGTAGATTATGATGGCTACAGTGCTAAAACTGATCTGAGTTCTTCTCAGCTGAATTCTAGGAATGTCCAAATTGCTTCACCGTCTTGTAATGCGCTTAAGAGTCCTTGGAGCCTAGATGTTCTAACTCGTTAAGCAATTAAAAAACTACAAAGAAAATTTCTAATCTCACAGTATACTAGATATTTGGAGGTCCAGATTACATGATAAATATTGTTCTTCTCACCCGAGAAGAACAATATTTATCATGTAATCTGGACCTCCTCACACTGCATACCGACATGGCTGATTTCCCCTTCACAATGGATGAACTCCTGCAGGGTTTATCGGATATCCAAAACAGTGCACCTGGAGATGACAACATACATAATGCCATGTTGAAAAACCTATCACAGCAGTCTCTCAAAGAAATACTCACTCTTTTCAATGACATCTGGAGCTCAGGTAACATCCCGCACAAATGGAAAAAAGCTACCATCGTACCAATTTTGAAACCCACAAAAGACCCAGACCTACCCGGATCGTATAGACCTATCTCCTTAACTTCTTGCCTTGGAAAACTAATGGAGAGGCTAGTCAACAAGAGACTACTGTGGAGACTTGAAAAAGAAGGAAAGCTACATCCTAAACAGTTTGGATATAGACCGAGAAGAGGAACTATAGATGCTCTTCTGCACTTCACAGAATCGATCTATAGATCCTTTTCAGCAAACTCGACGACAGTAGCGGTAATGGTGGATCTAGAAGCAGCCTTTGATAAGATACCCCACTCTACAGTTTTACTACACTGCCTTCTCATCGGAATCAGAGGCAAAATGCTAAAGTACATACAAAACTTTTTGAAGTTTCGAAAAATTAAGACTAAAGTGAACGACACCTTCTCAGATGAACTTCCGATTTACAGTGGAGTGCCACAAGGATCGGTACTGAGTGCAACTCTGTTCAATGTAGCTCTGAACGATATATTAGAGACTCTGCCTGACAAAACCGACGGCTGCATCTACGCCGATGACATAACCATCTGGAGTTCAGACAAAGACCCCAAACGAGCTACACAGCAAGTACAAACAGCCCTAAACACCCTCAATGCATGGACTGAAAAGTGGAGCATGTCAATATCTTCAACTAAAACAGAATCCACCTTCTTTACAAGGAAATACTCTCTTAAGAACTTTATTCCAGAAATACAATGTAAGGGAAAACCAGTACCCCACAATCCAAATCCATCATTACTTGGAATCACCCTTGATCCCAAACTTTTATGGAACAACCACATACAGCAGATTTTGTTACAGTGCACAAAAAGACTAAACCTACTCAAAGCTGTTGCTAGCAGGACATGGGGAGCAGATACTCTCATATTGAGGCAGTTCTATATATCATTCATTAGATCTAAGATAATGTATGGAGCAGAAATATGGGGCTCTGTAGCAAAAACACATATAAATAAACTAAATGTAGTCCAAAACTCAGCCCTTAGAACTTGCCTTGGATGCCCAAAGACAACCCCTGTACGAGCAATGGAAATAGAGTTGAACATCGAACCTCTTGACATATGCATACAAAAGGCAATCTGGCACAAGTCCCTCAGTATTTCTGCAGACCCCTCATCAAATCCAGCTCTAAGACTAAACCCACAAGAAACTCATCACAAGTCCTCTTTTGCCTTCCAAACATCATCAATAGCAGAAAATACACAAAATATCCATCCAATACCATACCCAACAATCAACAAAATCCCACCTTGGTGTTTTCGACCCCCGAAAATTGAGCTAGAACTTCCAGGATTCACTTCAAAAAAGGATCATATAGAAACACAAAGAGCCGTGGCCATAGAAATGATAAACACAAGGTACAACAACTTTTACAAGATCTACACTGATGGGTCTTTGGACCCCACCAAACCAAAATCTGGAGCCGGCTATTTCACAGAACACTCCAACACCTCCTTTTTTGTTCCAACAAATTCATGCTCAAGCACCGAAACCGAGCTTCTAGCCATCAACGCAGCAGCTGCCCACTGCATAAGTTTGGAGAGTGAGAACATATGCATCCTCAGCGATTCAAAAAGCGCACTACAGCTTCTAAAACAATATAAGCCTTCAAACTATTATCATATAACAGAAGAAATATTTCATCTCCTGGATCTAGCTTCAGGCAAAAATATTTGTTTACAATGGATACCGGGTCACTGCGGACTGCACGGAAATGAAGAAGCTGATAAAATAGCAAAAGCAGCCTCCAACATGCATCCAATACCACCGAAGCAACCAACTCTCTCCAGTTGCATAGCCACAGCTCACAGAACTCTGAGACACAGGTGGGTAGAGAGATGGAACGATGAACCTACTGGCCGCCATCTTTATAGCCTCCTCAAAGAACCCAACAACATCGAAGTCTTCAAACACCTTCCCAGATCAGTAGCATCGTTTGCCTCAAGAGCAAGAATAGGACATATAATTACACAATCCTATCTCTTCCGATTTAACCTGGCAGAGTCACCCCTGTGTCTCGTTTGTCAATTGGAAGAAGAGACTCTAGAACACATCCTCCTGCATTGTCCCAGCAAGTCAGACGGGAGAGATGAGCTAAAGAGAAAACTCCAACCTGACTGTTCCCTCAAAAGAATCCTGACTGAGCCTAACTGTTGGAGATTAGCAAGCTATGTATACGAGAGACACCGTGTGGTCGGCATCACTTGAAGCTGGAAGCACGCACCAAGAAGTAAGAAGTAAGTAAGTATACTAGATATTTAAATTATAATCACACTGGTGTTTGAAAAAAATATTTTGAGATGGTAAATAACTCTTCAGCGGCTGTTTGAAATTAACAAAATTAACATTGCTCTTATGGCAGGCGAATCCAAGATGGCCGCTAGCTTCCATGGACTCCCTTGTAGAACAATTCAAAACTACAAAGAACATTTCTAATCTCACAGTATACTAGATATTTAAATTATGATCACTTTGGTATTTAAAAAAAACAATTTTTGGACAGTAAATAACCCTTCAGCGGCTGTTTGAAATCATCGAAGATGGCTGCTAGCTTCTAAGGACTCTTAAGGACTGCAGCTTTAAGCTGCGTTTGCACCAGACCAGTAGAGCAGGCAGGTTACTTGCCTCTAATGTATTTCAAGTTACCTGAGGCAAGTAACCTGCCTGCCAACTGGCCTCGTGTAAAAACAGCTTAAAGAAAATAAAAGGTCTCAACGATCCAACCTGTCAACGATTTGCTAGCCAACTTCACGATTTTGCTGCATAGTAGAGTTTACTGTAGAAGAATCTTAGTGGCTTGCATTTTATGAAATAGGTTTGAACAGGTTTAAATAAAAAAAAAATTCTTACTGAACTAGAGTAAATTCATCCTGTTATTCATTTTTTATTCTAGCTTTACTGTCTGGTTAAAGAAGTTAAATCGATTCTCTGTTAATTTTTTGCAGGTCTGTAATAAAGAAGTTTACAGGATCCATGTCAAAAAAATCCTTCGACATTGAAGATTGCAAATCTCTTCATTTGGGAAACATTCTGAAGAGTCTTCTGGACAAGGGAGAGCGAAGTAAGTTAACATTAACAAATCCACTGCAGTTGTGGTAGGGTGATGTGCACCAGTAAATATACCTTTAAACTTGAACTGCCTCCTAGAAAATAGGCTTTTAGGCTACAGAGTAGAGAATACTTTGTAAAAAATGTTGTATGCCTTTTGAAATAAATAAATAAAATAAAATGCTGTAAATGAATTGCTCATATTCTGTTGTACTTCCTAATGACAGAAGTTTATGTATTAAGTTCAAACAAATAGTCACAACAATAAAACTTTTCTCCATTTAAAAGAGAGCTTTTGTTACAGCGACAACAGTGTACATGAGTGTTCACCAGGAGTTGATTGACATCACTATGTTCATAGTGAAAGTGTCACAACAGTTGCCCAGTGAAGATGATACCAACACTGAGGGTGAGGAGAACCCCTCGGTGTATACTGTACTGAAGGATGCAATGAACAGCTACTTCACACAAAGGTGAGACTAACTTGCAGTCAGTAACTTACTTACTTACTGGTCATTTGTACCCCAAGTGTTACTTGGCCTCGCCAACACACTGCCTCTACGTCGTTCTGTCTCTTGCGGTATCTTCATTGACTTCCATCCTGGCCATTACTTCATCAGTCCATCGTTTCTTCGGTCACCCTTGTGGTCATCTCCCCAGTGGATCACTTTTCCATATTTTATGTAATGTGCTAGTTTCCTCTCTTCTAATGATGTGGCCCGTCCAGTGAAGCCTTCTGCTTTTAGCCTCTGCGATTATATCAGGTCTCTTACTTACTGATTATGCTAAGTCAGTAACTTAGCTTACAAAATATTTTTCCATCCTCCACAGCAAGGTTATGGAATTCAATGTGTTTAAAACAGTTGTACAGTGCTACAAAATTGTGTCACTGTGTAATTTCATTGTTGACCTTATCAATTATTTTAATCCAGAAGAAAAACTGTTCATACATTTAGCTTAATTTTAATATTTGTAAACAGTATCAATGAAACTTAGACAAACCATTTCCATTGAGATCTTAAAACAAGTATTTTCTTAACTTTTGCTATGAAAAACCCGTCATTCTGGGAGAACTGCATTAATTTTCAGACTATGTTTTATGGATTAAAATAATGTGCCTCATAGATTTACCGTGCTCATGGATCGACTAGGTATATTTTGGTTGGAAAATGCATAAATGTAGTAATTTTTGTTCCTCCTCTATTTGTTATTTTACAAATTTTAAAGCTACACAATAAGGATCTATTTGTAAACTAGTGCTTCTCTTTTAGCATTTTTACCAATAATAAAATGTAGTGCAGTAAAATTTACCCTCAATTAAAAAAGAAATATTGAGTCAACATCAATACTGTAATAATCATTCACAAACAACTAAACACACATTACTACAGTGATTTAGATTTTACTAGATATTTCTAAAAGCCGTTCCATTCTCAACGGGGAGACTGTTTGTTTTGTTAATGCAGTTTTATCTAAAGTTGTCTCACAAAAATGCTTGTTTCAGGGACAATCTGATTCCAATGAAACTGTTCGCTGGGCTGTTTTCTCTTAACATACCTTTCCTCAGCCACTTGACATCAAAACTCCCAGCGTACGCCTTCGACTCCAATGTTCCCCCCTACAGACAATCAAAGGCGGTAGAGTACCTAATTTTGTTCTGGAAAAATAATCGCATTGTCAATGAACCAAGTGAGGAGCTTTTGGAAAGGCTGAAGAAGACGTCAAGAAAACTATACAAGGCTTCAGTCAAGGTTTGTGTGGATTTTTTATTGCTTCAGTTTCAATACTTGAGTTTATAAATGAAGTGAGATTAGCTTTTGATGTGTACAGGTGTGTAGGTTATATCCCTACTCGTTTCTTATCACACAAAAACAGGATAAAAACTATTCACAATGTTCAGTCAAGTTGTCTGTATTTTTGTATAATTTTAAATGTATTTATTCCTAACAGTCTATCTGTGATTTTCATCACATGACCGTATGCAAATTTCCATTGTTTTTTCATCGCGAATCACCTCTCATACAAACATAAACGTAATTTTTCTCTTGTAAATTAAACCTCTTTTGTACCAAAACCCTCAATTTTTCCTCTTATATTATAATTACACCACACACATAACAAAAACAAGATTGTAGGTATGCTTTTCTTCAAAAGGTTTTAAAAAATAGTGTTTTATTTGGATTTATTAAGGACACCACACTCATGAACTATTTTTGAGGTTTTTGTTTGTGTTATTTTCACGAAGCAAATCTTAAATAAATTTGTCGATACTGTATCAGTTTTACTACTTTAGTTCTATTTAATTATTTCCAGAAACTTAATAAATGAACCGATCATTTAAATTATATCTAGAACTAGCTGTAACCCGCGGGCTTTGCCCCGTTTAACTTCTTAATTTTCAAGATGATCTCGTTCGCATGGCTCAATCACATCCTGACATCCTAGTTGAAGTTTGTTTGCTACGCTCACTCACTTTTAAGTTAGAGCTCGTTCGCTGCGCTCACTTGCCTTCAGGTTAGCTCGTTTGCTACGCTAACTCGCCTCCAGGTTGAAGTTTGTTCGCTACGCTCACTCACCTTTTGGTTGCAAATTAATTAGCTGTTGTCATAAATGTAAAAGAAATAATAGTGCTGCACCCTGTTGGTAATCCTTGTAACTTTAATGCTATTGAACATCATAGAACAGAACCAACTTGTTTAATTGAAACAGCTGTTAAGATTCATTAATTCCATTTAAATATGAGTACTCATAAGGTTAACATGGGAAACTCCAGAGCCACTGGGGCGGAGCCCAGAGGTCGGAGGGTAAAATCCTTTCTTAGTGAGCGTCTTCTACCCTAAAGGAAGATGCCTGCCAAGTTTCAGGTTCCTAGGTCTTATGGTGTCTGAGATTTCGTGATGAGTGACTCAGTGGTATTTGAGCTTTATATAGATAGATAGTTGTAACTCTAATTCAAATCCAAGTTTTTGTAGAGAGAGAAGAGTTTTAATAAATATCTAATAAAATAACACATTGAAACTTTAAGAGAAGGAGGATTTTGTGTTACTCTAACGTTTTAACATTTTACTATATAAAATCTACTAATTATAAATCAGCCCCATAGAGTTGATTAGTAAATAAAATTAATGCATCACACTTGTAAAAATATATCTGAAATGGTAACCAAGTATGCCAATAATATTCAATTATTCAAAATTGTTTCTATAATAGAAGAGTTTAAAGGATTTCTCAATTTATAAATGCATCATTTTGCTTTAGATGATTGAAGAACCTAAAGGCAGAGTCCAGGACAAGTTTTTGAACGAGTTAAAGACAGCATTTAAGATCATTCAAAAGAAAAATTGGTTAAGTGACATAGATCTGGAGCAGCACATGGAAAACCTCAAGGAATTTCATCAAGTCATCATAAAAACGTGAGTATGCTTCTTGTTTTCTGTCATTGTTTGTATAATACATATTAAATCATATCCCTATTAGTATTTGTATAAGTCCTTTTCTAATGCAACAGTTGAAAATGAACAGCTTTAGGGAAAAACTACAAATCATTGAAGTTTGATAAAGCTAACTTTTATCAACAATATGGTTACATCTCTACCCTTGGTAGCCTACACATTAAGGTTATTTTACGCAAAATAAGAATCTTAATTTACTGTTTGTCTAGCCTAAACGTTACCATTTATAAATTTCTCTTTGATTAAACGGAACAACAGAAAGTTGTTATGAGGTTGTAAAATAAAATGGAGACGTCTTTGAAATACCTTTATCACTAATACCGAAACCCTACCCAGGCTGACGCTAACCGAAGCCCCCAGTCTGGGAGACCCCGCTTTAAAATACACTAACACTGGGCTTCTGAGACAGGCATGTTATGAACAGACAACCTGTCAAGGTCACGGCACCTACGCAAAATGAACAAAAAATATATCAACAGGTAAGCTAGGAAAATGTGGGAAGGTATTGGAGGAATGGAACCCCCCAAGTGGGTCCCAAGTAAACAGTTTTGCCAACATGTGTTTTTGAAAATTCCCGTGGGCCTGTCAAACCAGGGTTTTGGTATAAGTTTTAATACAGGTCGCATCATAATTTGACTGTAAGGTTACAATTAATATATTCTGATTTTGTTTCACAGAAGGAAAATAAACAGCCAAAAAACTGTAACTGCTGATGAACCAATGGAGGTTGAAAGTGATAAGAAAAATACGGAGGATGAATCTGAAGCAGAATCAGAAGATGAAAGTGATGATGAGGAAGATGAATCTGACGGTGAAAATGATGAACCTGGAAATAGTAAGGAATCTGCTGATGGCAAAGAGGTGAGCAAAGTAGCTAAGAAAAAGATAAATTCAGGTGAAACAGATGCTAAGGAGGAGAGTGAAAATGCATCTGAAGAAGAAAGCGAAGATGGAACAGAGGAAAGTGAAGAAAGTGAACATGAAGATGGGACTGAAGAAGAGAGTGATGAAGAGTCAGCAGAGGACGAAGAAGAAGAAGAAGAAGAAGAGGAAGATAGTGAAGAAACCCTAAGTGAACCAGAAGAGCCGCCAACTAAAAAAGCTAAGAAAAAAACCGACAAGAAGAAAAGTAGAGAAAAACTAAGACGCATTCAGCTCTTAAAGAACAACTCAAAAAAGCTACGAATGGAATCAATGTCTGAAGGATTAAATGAAAATGTATTTAGCCAATATAGACTTCTTCTTACTAAGAAAACTGCCTCACCTGAAAGATAAAGTAGCGGCAAAAATATATAGTTTGTATAACTAATATTTTGAAAACTTGATGATTCACATTTCGGAAGTTTTCTAATTGGTTAGTTTACTTACCATTGTTTAACATCTTTGTTGTTTTTGAACATTGAAAAACAGGTAAAATGTCATAATGAGCTTAGTTGTGCTTTATATACTTTTTTTATTTATGGAAAATTGGAAAGTGAACTTAATTTTGTTGTAGGCTATAACGGTTTCTGTTTTCTTTGGTGTATTTTAAAATTTTTGTTTAGCATGTTATATTTTACTATCATAGCAATCAAAATAAGAACAGTGAAGAATGTAAATAAGATCAAGACTTGTATATATTTAAGTAAATTTACTCATGCAGATACTTATTTAACATTTTACGTTTTTATTAACTTCTTTATTAGCATCGTAAGTGTTATTAAGTTACCAGAAAGTACAAAAGATATGGCAAATAACACTTTGTAATAATATATGTACATGAGAAGTGTAAATATATTATTACAAGTGTTATTTGACGTATCTTTTTGTACTTTCAGGAATTTTTTATTAAATAACATAAGCATTACAAAATATGAACTTGAATGGATTCTAAAACATTTCTGTGAGCAATGAAAACCCCAAATAACTTTATTGTCATTTTAAATTACGTTGCCCTTATTTTTTTTTAATTTTTAGTACCACAAGCCATGTCCCCTATGGATCTGAAATTAAATTCAACATCTACTGATTTTTTCCATGTTGGTAAAGGTAGCTATTATTTTGTCATAGCTGGTTTTGCCATAAATGCATTATGTTGAGTTTCAGTGCCTTAGAAGAAATATTTAATTTTAATTTGATTCAGAATATTGTTGTCTATTGTATAAACTGTTAAAAATCATATTAAGAATTTGGTTAACATTTTATTGTTTTTTTTTTCTAGTAGTTTATTGGTAGGAGATTGCATTTTAAATTCAAAGACACATTTTATTCATATCCTGCCAGAGTTATTAAGTTATTGTTAGCTTAGAAGTATAAATATGGATATTTTTGAACTGTGGTATTTATTTTACATTGTTGCCATCTGAATGTAAAATTGTTTGTAAATAAACTTATTTTGATAACTTATTTGGTATTTTACTCTAAATCCCTTCTCTAAAACGGTTGGAGGGGAAGTTCCCCCACCACTTTTTTGCTTAATGTATGCTGCAGGTGATTGACTGTTTTGCAAACCTAAACTGTTGATCTATTGTTTTAAAAAAAGATCAAGTGGAGGGGATAGATTTCTTCCCCTCGCCTAAAACCGCCTAAATTTTGTAAACCTATAGTCAAGAATGTTGGACTTTGTAAATTTGTTTCAATTTCTAAAGTAATATTTCAGGGAATTAAGATACATATTTTGAAGTCAGTTTTTAGATAAAAAACTTTTGGTGCTTATTACTATTATGTTCTTAGTCTAAAATTGCTGTGAAATAAAAATCATTCATTGAACTAAACTATTTTAATACTAAATATTATTTACACTGTACATTAATGAGAATTATCTGTTTTTTAAGCAACAATGACACATCTTTTGACATATAAGGAGTAAATTATTTTCAATTATACTTCTTGAAAGGGTAATTAAATGCCTACATATAAAGTGACATATTATAAGCAAAATGTTCCTAAATACTTAGTAGCACTGTACTTCTAAAAGGCAAGGTCTCATTAAAATCGTAGTACTGTAGTACTGCCTCTTATTCGGACTCCTCGGGGCCGAGGCCAGTCCGGATAACGGGTTTTCCAGTTAAACCATCCCAAAGACTCTTTAAAACGGACCGTTTAAATGTATACTGTATACAGTATTTGATTTAAATATAGGAGAGTATTGTATTTAGACACGTGATCACTGGTCTAAAATCTTTTCCACGAGAACAATCGTTTCAGTACTGCCCACTTCCTGCCAAACTAGTCCGGTTAAACTGATGTCCGGTTAAAAGGTGTCCGGATAAGAGAGAGTCTACTGTAGTGTAATATACCTACACATTGTTTACATTTAGATTTTTCTTGAAGTAAAATATAGGAACAACAAAGAACATGATGGCATTGAATTGAACCCCTCAAAGATCAATGACGAAAGTTTCATACCTCACTGTCAAGTAAAAACAGATTATTCACAAAGTTATTGTTTCTTACTTATAGCTAGTATTTGGTCAGTTTGGAGGAAAGAGTGTCTGGAAAGGTACAAGATCAGCCATCGATGTGAGAGTCTGCCGAAAGACTTCTCCCAAAGCCTCACTCAGTGCTGGGCTCAAATCTTTCATAATCTCTTGCCAGTTGTCATTGAGAAAAATGTTCATGTTGTCACCTAAAACATCAATGTTTCATTTTTTATGTATAATTTATTATCTAGCTTGTAAATGTTTTCTAAATAATATAACTTGGGATACTGAAATTTTAGAACATGATTTACATTTTTTTTTAACCAACACCTAATGAATCAAACTAGTAGCATGGCAATCCTATACCTATTTTGTAAACATTAAGATTTCATTTTAGATTCTACATTCTTTACTTTCAGTTTATAAAAAACTTTAATAAATCAATCCACTATATTTCTCTCAGAACAAAAAAAAACCTTAGACACAAATAAAAACATGGGGGTGTGGACACACCATTTCTTCACAAACATGTTGCTGCTCCCCAAAAGTACTTGTGTTTAGAAATAATGTTGAGTTAATAATATTTTTTTATCCAACAAACTAAGTATTGTAGTTTCACGTTGTACCACTTATAACAACCATTGATTCCAATAACAAAGAACATTTTATTTTTGCTCTGTAAAAAATAATATTTATACGTTTGGATGTGATTTTCTCATGTGTGTTTGTATACTGTCTTCTGTATATGATTTCCTTCTGTTTTCTGAATAATTAACAATCACTCAATTTTATTTACTGTAAAAAAAAAAACCATATGAAAATAAAATCCCTGTCACTTACCTAGCAGTCTGTCTCCGTTAAACAAGTTGGTCAGGGAGATGTAGAGTCTGTCCAAAGTGAAAGGAAGAGAATGTGAAGTGATCCTTACGTAGTCCAGACCATTGGCTTTCCTGTCCAACACCCAGTCATACTTGTACGAGAATCTCACCCCAACTGTAAAACATCACCCTTTATCACACAAGTACAGTGCACATAATATCGGTCATCACAAATACCAACACCTTAATTTAAAATGTAATGTGTGATATGTCTCAAAAACTTCTGAAAACTGTTTCTGGCATGTGCTGCAACATGGAAGTTATGCTGAAAAATATTATCGTTGGACACGAGTTTACCAGTGATGTCAGTGAGGTAGGCCTAAGCCGTTGCTAGGCCGTAATTCTCTAACAATGGACTCAACACCTACTCTCTATGGACTCCACCACCAACACACACACTCAACATAAAACTTAAACAATACCTTGCTGATAGGCCCTACTATAAAATCTCAGACTTTGTGTCTGACCACACTTTCTCACGTCTCGCCTCTTGAAGAAAGAAGACCCTGCAGTTAAAAATTGACGATTCCCCGATTGGCTGATCGTGGAGAAGACGCCGGATGTAAGATGTAAGATGTAAAACAGTTGCCGGTATTAACAAAAATTATATAAGTTTATTTGACAATTAGATTGTCGGGTAAAAAAAATAGAGTTCATCGAGTTGAAGCAATACCACGTGTATTTCTAAATTCCTAAGTGCCAGCCACCTTAGAATCAGAACAGAGGGGTCTCTGGTGTGAGAGGTGGGGGCCTCATACATTCTAACTATGGCTCTGGTCAAAAGGCAGACACTCTAGGAAGATAATTCAAATTTAATAAGGTTTGGTTGCAACTGATGAACAGTTAACCTCTCAGAGGCAAAGCTTGGTACGAGATTTCCACTTAAAAAACAGTCACCAGCTCAGCTGAACAGGTGTACTTTAACACGGGTACCACAGTAACCTTTGTTCTGTAGACACTAATTATTTTACAAAAATGTATTAGTTGAAAAATGGAACAAATTGTCGTTACACCCTAGAATTTTATTTACGAAAATTAGTTTCAGTCCGAAATAATTTTAAAAATTAAAAAAAGTTCTGACATACTGGCGGTAATGTTGGCGTCTCCGTCCCCGAGAATGGGAAGCAGTAGCACTCGGCCTGTTACGTTGTATTTGCCTCTTATAAACAGTTTGTCGAGGTAGAAATCCCATTCACAGTGACTATTGTTGAGATCCAGTCTGCAAAACAGAGACTGAGACATTTAAACTGCTTTACTTACTTAATAAAAATTACATTTCCATATTCAGTTCACAAAATTTAGATGAGTTTAGGAGAATAAATCTATCCCTTCCAACTGATCCTATCTTTAAAAGATAGTTGGTTTACCACAATGTCTATAACAGCTGCAAAATACAGGGTTTTCATAAATGAATGGTGCAGTTTTGAATGCTTATAAAATAATTACTGTGCGAGGTAGAAAAAAATGGTTGGCACCTCTGAATTCTTCAGCTCATTTAGTTTTATTACTCTGTCTTAGAAAACAGCTGTTTCATTGTTGTTGGTTAAATTGTGCAATAACCTCAAATATTCGATTCTGATCAAAAAACATGTTTTCTGATCAAGAGAAAGCCAAGTGTGTGCTGTTGTTGAGTGAATTAAGGTCTGTTGTTTTAGTGCAAAGGGCTTTTAGGGGATTATTTAACAAAGCTCCACCTCACAGAAATAACATTACGCGTTGGAGTAAACAATTCGTAGAAACTGGATCGGTACAAAAACGGAAGACTTCTGGGAGACCTCCTGTATCAGAGGTAACAATTCAAAACGTTAGCGAATCTTGTCTTAGAAGTCCAAAAAAATCTCTTCCACGTCGGAGTCTGGAGCTTGGAATCCCAGTGACAACTCTGCATAAAATTTTGCATAAAAGGCTGCATTTTCGTGCGTATAAAATTCAACTGTTGCATGATATCAAACCGTATGATAAAAATAAATGTGTGGAGTATGCAACTTACATCTTAAATCAGATTGAAGAAAATGAATCATTTTTAAATGATGTAATGTTTTCAGATGAAGCAACTTTTCATGTTAATGGGTGTGTTAATAGACACAACGTTCGAATTTGGGGCTTTCAACGTCCTCATGAGATCATCGAAAAAATCCGAGACACACCAAAAGTAAACGTCTGGTGTGGACTGACTAAAAACCAAGTAATTGGACCTTTTTTCTTTGCCGAGAAAAGTGTTAATGGTAATGTGTACCTGGATATGGTAGAAAATTTTTGTTTTCCTCAAATTGACGAGTTTGATAATGTCAATATGATGTATTTTCAACAAGATGGAGCACCAGCCCATTATAAGGACTTTGTTCGTGTTGCTTTGAATAACAAGTTTGAACAAAGATGGATAGGTCGAGGTGGCCCAATAGCATGGCCTCCTAGAAGCCCGGATTTGACTCCATGCGATTTTTTCCTGTGGGGATACGTAAAAAACATCGTATATTCTCAGAAAATCCGTGATGTTGCTCATTTAAAGGAAAGGATTTATGAGGCAGTATCATCGGTTACAAGAGACATGCTGCACAGCGTATGGGCCGAGATCGACCATAGATTAGATGTCTGCAGAGCTATCGGTGGTGGACACATTGAAATGTAAAATGCATCAGTATATAAAACTGTTTTTAATGGAGATTCTAATGAAATAAATATTTTTAATGTACCGTACTTTATATAGTTTTCTTTTAATTTAAAGTTAAAATTGCACCATTCATTTATGAAAACCCTGTATATACTAAACAAAAAAAAGTAGTGAGGGAACTTCCCCTCAAACCACCTACATTTTGTGACTGGTCTATAATATGGGTTACATCTTATCAATTGAATTGGAAGGTGAGCTCATCTAAAATTAAAAATAATTGGAGGGAAATATTATGATATTTGTTGTAATGTTGTAAAGCTAATATGTAGACTAAGTACACATATAAGGTGGTAGGCGCTTTATCCCAATCCAATGTTAATTTGACTGGTTTTGATGTTATTTGATGACGTTTAATTTGAAGTTGATTTCACCTAAATTATTGTAGGAGTTAGCTCTAAAAGAAGATAATCTGTCTTTGAAATTATTTTTTTTTTAAATTTATATAGAAAACAGCTGATTGCAGTAAAAAGTTTAAAGTGAAAATAGTATATTTCGTTACTAGTCCGGAAAAGCGCTCTTTGCCAGTGCAAGATTGTCTCGCATGGAATTTAGATCAAACATTGGCAAAAAGCTCTTCAGACGAGTATTGAACGGTAAACAGCTGTTTTTAGTACTCTAAATTGTCCGAAAAATCATCGCTTTTGGGTCATTTCATATAACTACAACTCAAGAAACAAACTTTATTCTAGAATCAAGGTTTATTTGATTAAAATTCAAATCTTTTGTATTCATCCTCTTGAAGTAGCATTAATTTAAAACTTGACTAACTCTACCTAACAAGTTTTTGGATAAATTTCCACTTCAGCTAGGTATTATTTTAGAAATCACAAAAACACTACAAATTGCAATTTCATAATATGCTTCACACGTGTAACACCAATGAGAAAGAGGTTGACTGTGGCCAATGATTTGACAACAATAAATGTCAGCTATTGCGGGTTTGTAACTACTAAAACTGATCGGAAAAGAACCTTTGGCGAAAATAGGCTTTCACCAAAAGACTAACATGTAGCTAATTTTATTGATTGGAAAAGAAGTGATCGGAAAAGACAACATGAGAACATAATATGTAATTTTTTAATGAAAGCAGCAAGTTTCCAGCCGCATTTTAGTATTGAAAGTCATATGTCCCCGCGTAGTATGACGAAAAATTATGTTCATTCTCATTTTCTTGAATAACTACAGTATTGTTAATTTTATTTTTGAGTGTTTACTGTCATTTATAAAGAGTATAATGTAAAGCTTTAAATAGGTTAACTATGACAATCAAACTGCCAATTGGAGGAGCATAATAATTATTGTAGGTGTTTAATATTGGCTCTAGATTGGTCTTCATCACTAATTCATATGTTGATTGTGTCAAATTACTTCAGTTATGTGCTCAAATTACACTGTTCAAGATGGTGCAAAGAGCTCTGCTTTACGTACTGTATGACTAATTCATTGATCACTTTAATTCGTCTAAAGGTTATCAGATAATTTTAATACAAATTGATACATTATAAGATTTTAAAACTAAGCATATCGCTAGACTAAACCAACTTATAGGTTAACTGGCAAGAACAGGGAAAAAAGTGTATTACTGGACTGTATTTGGTTTACTTTTTCCGATGATAAATATATTGTTTTCTACCTGAGAGAATCGCCTAAGGAAGTGCACTAAAAATACTTTATCCTTTTTTTTTACTATTGTAGACTATTCGATGTTGTGATTTGAATGATTAAAAATTGATTATACCATTTAGCTATGTATTATTTATGTATATGTATTTAGACATAGATATGTATATTTTTTAGCTATGTATATTTAGACATTTAATTTATTTACTATCAAACATTATTTTTACTGTAATTGATTTAAAATTATATTTCTGTATTGATTTTAAATTAATATTTGCTAATATAAACATATTTATAGTTGCACAGCTTTATAAATAATATATTTTCCCTTGTAAGGTAAACAAAGTATTGATTCAATGTTATATTTTTGTAATCTTGTTCTCTAGATCATGATAATGATCACAGTTATCGACCTTGAAAGTTATTGCAACATTGTGATCAAATTAATCTTGATCATATTAAATACCCTAGATGACCTTGAGAAGGTATAGAGAGACAATTAAAAACATACTACTGTAGGTAATGAAGCCTTCATTTGAAGTCACTGAAGTCAGCATGTGATAAAAATAATGTAATTGATAGGTTTTGAAATTATAAAAAATGTTTAACATTCAACAAAATATGAAATTCACCAAACAATTTTCGGTTTAGCTTAGAGGAATAAAGGCTTTCAAAAACTATCAACAATCAATGTGATCTTATTTTTGAACTCAGTAATGTTTCAAAACAAATAATCTGCTGGGGTTTCAATGATATTACAATAAGAAAAATTGTCCCTCTTGTAACAGTTTTATGATCCCTACTTTTTGCTTATAATAACAACAATTAATTGGTATAATAATTGTAATAACCAAACTAATTTTGAAAATTATTGGTTTTACATAGAGGATGCTTCAGCCGACTCTTAACTACTACATTCTGTTAACTAAGTTGTAGTTTGTTTATTTGAAATGCTATGAAATACCTAAAATGTAAAAATATTTTCCTTCAGTTATTCGACAAAACGGGCTTTCTTGCACTTAATATATCATGGAAAGTAGTTAATTGCTGCATTTGCTTACTTTTGTCACACTCATTTTACTTTGCCACACTCCAGTATTCCAACCAAACAACACAAAACAGTGTGCTTTTCTTTTATTAGGCATGTAATATGTGTATGCTTGAAAATAATTTGGCAACAATTAAAGATACAACGATCAGCTAGCTCTGGAGCAGCGTTTCCCAGCCTTTGACCAATGATACCATGACCCTGTTGTTAATGTTAGTGTCCTTGGATTTAACTTAACCTAAAACGTGTTTTTTTTTTTATTTAGAAGACTAATTATTTACATGCTTTAACTGTAGGAAAAATATAATGTGTAAAGCGATGGCAAAGTACATATGCTGGAAACTTTCCACACTCGCCTGCGGCTTATGCATAAACATTTCTCTCATGTGCAGCAAAGTGCTACTTTGCGCTCTAGCTACACAAATAACTATTTTAAGGTTGTGTTTCTGAAATTTATAAATATTGATATTCTTAAACATCCACGATACTAAAATTGCTATTACACGGAAAAGAAATGCAAAATATTCAAACGTAGTATTAGAAAATTTACTTACAGAAATTTTAAATACATACCAAAACAAATATAGAAGAAATTCCTAAAGCGGATAATGTACTACATAACAGTTGACGCTTCAAGACCTGTTAAATTCATGAGTTTAAGGTAAAGAGATCAGGTCATGGGCAAGGCAAGCAAGTTTAAAAACTGGTAACGGCCTTCAAATGCAGGTGGGATCTAAATTGACAGTTTTTGTATGAATTCTACGTTTAAATTTGTATATTAATTGTTCTGTTATTTCTGGATCTAGTTTAAAAGATTTTATCTTGTCAAAATGCCAAATTTAACATATGAATTTTTCTATAAATATTTTGTAGATGTTGTAGTTAAATTTGTGTGCATACACAAACATTCTACAAAAATATGTAACCAATTTAGGGTTGTTTTTATTTTGTACACATATGTTTAGCAAAATTTTAGAGATAAATGTTGAAGTCATTGATTTTTGCAGTTTAAAATCCTTTACCTTACTAGAGTGGAAATGAGTTATATGACTTCACTGACAGTACATTTTATAAATAGATGCCATGTAAATTTTGATTTTACCTGCTCTAGTAGCATTTAAGCATACTGTAACACTTAAAACGCAGAAATTTTTATCAGAATTCTGTCTACATTTTATGATACAGATATTTTAGCAGGTGTAAATTTCAGTATTTTTTGTAATTTTCTGCAAAAGAAACAAATTATAATATTCCTATGAAGGTAAAGCAAGTAAACACGAAATATTGACAACCTAGTTTTACACACCCCCAAAACACAACATTTTTTTTATCTAAATCCAATTATATGATTTGATTTATATTTTATTAATATTAGATCATCATAATGGTGCCTTAATCTCATATACCATAATACTTCCCATAACCTCCAAACACAAAAAAATATACATAAAGTCAGAACTATGACTTAAACAAACAGTACTCCTAAATATTGAAAATCAGTTCATTTTTAAAGACATACCCAATGGATTGCTCAATTTAAGGATTACTTGCTTAATGAACCTGCTTCAAAACTTCAAAACCTGTAAAATAATCTTCTAGCTACGATAAATAAACTATATGTAAATATTGTATTTACCTTGCAGCGGTGAAGTTAATGTTCTGTAGTCCATACATAGAACAGTTCCTACACTCTAGGGATAGACCAACTTGCCGAGTGCCTTGCTGGACTTTCAGTGATTCTATGACTAGAGGGTCCAGCCTTGGGATCCGATACTTGGGGTCTCCTATGAAAAAATAAAAATAATGATACAAAAATAACCTAATACAATTGCAGAGTTAAATTTCAGATGTGTTTGTACATAAAAACATTGATTGACCTTTAGACTTAAAATCTACAAGGACATTGACTTTGAATAGTGTAAGTAGACATCTTGTTGAATTAAAATCTGAAACTTCTTTAGACGTGTTGAATGAGTGGTGAGATGACGTTTCTCTCTTAGGGTTGGTTTTACTCCTCAATTACAATACTAGAGAAGAAGCAAATGTTTGCAAATATGAAGTTAAATTAGTTTTGAATTTTGTTTAGTAACAAAAAACAAATTACAGTAGAACCTTGATAACAAGACTCTCATGGGGATAATAAATAAGACTTGTTATCAAGATTGTCTTCTTATGGTTTATAAAATGTCAAGAGATTAATTTTGGTCTTAAAATAGCCAACACCTAAGTTAACCAACATTTGTTTGTAAATATTGTTGGAAACAGTCGTGAGTTTCCGGAAAATTGTAACTTAAAAAACTACGGATTACAAACAAATTATATCCAGATCTAGTAAGGGTTTCATACATGAGAGCAGTAAGTATGTTTTTGCCGTGTGATTACGAATCAAATTAACTTTTAATTAATAATTAATTAATAATAATTTTAAGAAATTAATCGTTCACAACAGAATTTAAAGTTACAAATTATTACCAACGTTTACAATTATTGTATTATGTGCCATGAAACAATTAACATATTTATTGTGTAAAATATACCACGAGTAGCATTTTTTTAATGGAATTTAAATTGATGTAGCAGGAAACCAGTGTTTTGAAATTAGCTCATATTTTCCTCCTAAGTCTTGATCACAACGAATTTCATACACAAACTAAACAGTAGAGCAAAAAATAAACGGATTCAGTTTTTTTTAGATTTTAAAACTTGAAAAGAAGACCATTCAGTGGAAAGATAACCATTCTACAAGTTAACAAATTACCATTATTCCTGTTTTGTGCACGTTTAATCAAAGCGGATGTAAGATGGTCACCAAAAGGTTAAAACAAAGAATATCCTTGCTGCTAGAGCCTTGAGATCGTCCAGAGCACGCAATGCATTAATTAATTACTGAGGAAACGCAAATTAGCGGTGTAACGTTCTAAAAATATCAAGGAATAAAACTGCTTCTGTCAATGCGTTTAAATACGATTTTAGTAAAGAATCAAAGTATTAAATAATATGACAAAAATCCCAAAATCTATTTATTATTTGATAGTTTCTGTATCCTATACACTCATACACGTTGTTTATAAAATTTTACAAATTTGTGGTTGGGTTTTACTGGGTTGAAAGAATGACTTCTCCTTTTAAAACTATGATGGTTTACGATGAAATAAATCTTATAGGAATTGTCTTTATAAACGTTTGAATTCACAAATATTCAGTATTTTTAAGGGTAAAGAATATTACAAGGCCTAACAATAGATGTACAACGATATCTATCTATGTATAAATACCGTGTATGAAAAACATGTAAAAATAACGCAATGATTCTAAAAATACTTCATGTTTAAATCTCTAATTTATATTTGGTTCGCGTAATTTTACTGAGAGAAGAAATGGGTTGATTACTGACGCACAGCAAATTGTTGAAAGGCAAATCCCAAAAACTATAACACGTATGATAATATTTGTTTTTGAATCAACAAGCTCATTGAACATCTTGTGACTGCAGTTGCTCAAATCTTAGGTATATCCATTTTGCATGCAGAAACAATTGTTTGTTAGTTTTTCTCGAATGAAACTGCTTTTAAAACGTTAAAAGTAGGCATATTTCTTTACTTAAAAACTTGTGTTAAGTATTCTTCCTTTTTAAATTACCTATTTCTGACTGTATTAAAATTACCCCCTCATGTATTTAACTAATACACATGTTACATGTTCTTGCTTTTAAAATTAATAACATGTGCTTGGTTATTTTGTTAATGTCGTTTTTATGTTTGCTGTAATACAACTTTTGTTCTTAAATTTATCTAAATTAATTGTAACAGTTAACTCAAAGTATTTTATCTCAGATAAAATTGTTGACTTTACCTCAAGATTTTTAATCAAGAAAATTAACAGAACACATCAAAGGTGTACAAGTGTACATGTAAATTCGTAGCACAGCAATCACAGGCCTACAATCATTATCTACAAATCTACAACAAGACTTACCATTGGTAATCTGTCTCACAGCCGGAGCTCCTTTTCTAACCACACACTCGTTGATGTTGGGGTCGTTGTATTTGCACCCTTGACCGATATATGAAGCTGAAAAAAAAAAAAAATTTTTGGTACATTAAAAATTGTATATACAAATCAAGAAATGTGAAAATATATTAAAAATAAATCGCAACACTAACATAAGTTCGTCTCATATCTAAAAACAAGCCTGAAAATTGCACTTCACAAAGTTAGCGTTGGCCTGAATAGTTAAAATTATTTAGCAATTTTCGCATGAAAAATATTAACAAGGTTTGAAAACCCTACTGTAAACACTTGTTATTAGTTTATATTGTTTTTAATATTCCGCACATAAGCTGATGATCAAATAAAAAAAAATCGCCAACCGAATGCAAGTGACATTTACAATCAAAAATCTGAATTAATATTAGATTCAACCAAAGTGCAAATTCAGTATTTTAGGACTTAAATTTAAACGTAAAAAACAAATTATACTGCAAAATTAAAAATGTATGTGGTAGCTACAGTGAGTAAAACGTCCAAAATAAAGCTTATATCGATTTATCAAGGAAGATGTTAAATCATAACAATTGTGCATGAATTAATCCCAACTGTTT
Organism: Macrosteles quadrilineatus; assembly: GCF_028750875.1. Taxonomy (NCBI): domain Eukaryota; kingdom Metazoa; phylum Arthropoda; class Insecta; order Hemiptera; family Cicadellidae; genus Macrosteles; species Macrosteles quadrilineatus. The sequence continues at coordinate 68,037,647 of NW_026542597.1, forward strand.
GTATTTTGCTAAGCTCTGTACTAATCTTGAATTTCCATGCCAATATTCACTAGTCCTTAACGATATCCTCGATAAATGTCGGAGACTCAAGCGAGTGGTTGAACTGAAGTCGTGTGGGCACAGCATTAAAAACGAAGCATTTTTGTGGTTCATACAAAGCAATTAGGCCGGCATATTACCATTTTAGGACAATTAAGTTACAATTCTGTCAAGAATGTTGACTAGAGCTGGTCTTGCAACACCTGTTTCTGACCCTGACCTAGCAGAGACTGATCTAGAAACTTGTCCAAGAGATACTCATCACGGTCTAGACCGGGAGCTATTGACCATTTACATATTTATTACCCTGGAAGAGTTAATTCCATGTAAAACATACACGACGAGATAGTTTGTTTGGAAATAAAACCTGAAATTGCCTTTTTTTGTTTCAAATTAACTTGTAGCGTTGTAGTTTGTTTATAGAGATGTTAAATGCAATTCCGTCCAAGATTCCATTATTAGCTTTCTGATATTTTACTGATTTACTTATTCCCGTTCCACCTTCTCATTGAAGTAGGATTTAGCCCGGAATCGCTTTACACATTATTTCAGGCTGGTCTTAAACCGTTGTGGCATTATCACTTAAGTAAAAATTAACTGCTGATTGGCATGGTTTGAACCGACGATCTCAAGGACCGAAGTACCGCACTCTACCAATAGACCAGCCCTCGCTCCCGATAATAGCACTTAACTTGAGCCTTAAGGATTGTACTTCTATCATAATTCATAATTATGTAAAACAGTCTATATTATTTAGTTGTTTTTTCATAAATAAATCGTTTATGGGGATTATTATTATTTTGTATTAAAACATCAAAACTGTGAGCTTGACCTTAGTGCCAAAAGGCGTTAGGTATAAAAACAAAATTCAAAATATTAGAAAACGTAATGTGTTTTTAATATTACTTATAGTAGCCCTAAAAATATAACTTTACTCCATTGTAATAAATTAAATTCGTGCGATGTTAGTAGGCCTACACGAAAGCTAGAATTTTAGGATGTATGTTGAATGGAATATATGATAATATATAAATGGCTAATATCATGTGGCTGATTATGATTCTTACTTATTTTTCTGGCGTATCGTCAATATGCATTTTTTTACTTAATATCTGTATAACAGTTTTCTTAATTGCAACTTTAACCTGTTGTTGAAAATATACTTCGGATATAAAATGAGCATGGACAAACTTTAAAACAATGCTATTGTTTCTAAAACTGCATTTACCATTCCATAATTTAATCACATATAAAAAAAAAACTTTAACGAAAAATGTTGTTTTATTTAAGATTATACTTTCATAATAAATAAATAGAATAAAACTGTATGTATCTTGATCCTATTGATTGTATCAATACAGTTACTAGACGATTTGTTTGCTTAAAAAGTCTCTATAACGGATTTCTGAAGTGTTGAAAATAGACTATACCTAAGCACTTCAGCGATTTGATGCTACTAAGAAATTAGTATTGTTTCATAAATTGTATCCTCTATTCCATAAAAAAAACACTTAAACAAATATTTATTCACCTGGAAGACATTGGGGGAAAAATAATTTTTGCTGACAAATTTGCAGCTACTTACGTAAAGGCAGGTTCGGTATCTTTTTCTCCTTCTTGGCCGCCTGTGATAAAGCGAGGACAGAGATGATAAGCACCACAACACCGCGGGATACCATGGTGACGACAGTGTAGTCTTGAGGCGCGCGCGAACCTAACGTTATAAAGCTCAGCGTCCTCAGCACGACCTTCGGAACAGCTGATTGTAAACAGAGCCGGGCGGTCCGGTAAACTTAACCTATATAACTGATATCTGAACTGATAGCTTAACAATACTGCTACTGGCTTTGGTAAGGGTGTATTTTGAAGTGTAAATACATATACGACTTGTTTCGTATAGTTTTCACTTCGTGTAGCTTAAGTTTTGGATAGTAGTACCAATTGGAATTGGGACGCCATCAAGGTGTGTATTTTAATCCAAATAGGAGTGAAGGATGAGTGTAAAATGAAATAAGATGCCTGTGTAGTCTTATTTTATTTTATTTCATTCCAACGGCAAAACCATTATACATAACAATACAAGAAAGATGGCTAGGTACTATTCATATACTCCAAAAATTAATGAATACTGAGTGCTAACAAATACATAACATAACAAGCAAATAAATAAGTAGTAATAACAAACGATAGCAACAACAACAACAACACTATGGCTAATTAATATAATTATTGACATACCACAAAAAAAATTTACTAGCAAAGCTATCGGGCACACATGAAAACATTTAAATAAATAGTAGAAATAAATATAACAAACTTGTCTTGTTACTGAAAAAAAGATAAGCTGTTCCATTAGCTAGGCGCATTTAAAGTCCAATGATAAAAAAACAACTGTGTCCAGTTTTGAACCATAATAGACTACTAGGATCTAACTTTTCTCAGGATCGAACCAGTGACCTTTTGATTACTAGGCTATCACTGTAATCACTCAGCTAACAAGCTATATGTAAATTAAAATTGAACATTTTTCACTGGCTTCTACATTTCTTGTCATCTGCATCAGCTGCCGTCATTTGAACATTGAAAACTAATATGTTCCAAACCTGCTAAAAACCTTATTACCTTTCCAATTGTTTCGACTGAGTTCAGCTGAGTTATTTTTTTCGGTTGCTTAGTTGTCGCAACTACGAATCCTAGGCACAATGGACTCACCACAAAAATATTCATCAGTACAGTTTATTCATTCTTGAATCCCTTGCTTTGCTTGATACCATATACACACAGCTCGAGCCCAATGGGAAAACTCAAGGTTGGAATAGCTCGCCAAAATCTTTTTACAAAACAATTAATGCATAAATAAAATGCATTAAGAAAATATAACAAATGGTGACTACCATGTTGATGTCTGTTTTTGATAAAACTTTAATATTTTTTACAATCGGAAGTTGGCAGAGATAGATTAAAGAATCACTAACAGACCACACAATCAACGTGGGATAAGGCTCGTTGGAATATTTTAAACTAATTAAAAAACACATACATCTTCAGCTGGGTTAAAAACGCAGGTGCCTAACTCGAGCACCGAATCAGCTGAATAATTAGCGATAAATATGAACTACAGGTTAGGCAACTGTAGCGCCGAAAACGGGGCTTCCGGTCACGGACCTTCCCAACCAAGGACGTCCTCTTCCTCTCCTGCCACTGAAATGTTGGAATATGCTGCAGTCCTGTGATTTAAGGTCCTCGGATCCTGCAGAATTGAAGTACAAAAGTTCGAAGAATGCTGCTGTCCTGAGGAAATTAAGTCCAGAATTATTTTGGTTCAGAGGTTTTTAAATGGGGTGAAATTAACTGTGTCTGGAGAACATTTGGCCGAGAGGAACTGCAGTTCAGAGGACGTGTTTGATGAAGGTTTTAACTTCGAATGTTTATAAAAAAGATCTTGTGACTTTTTAGTTCGGGGTCGGGGGTATTATAATTCTGTGGTCTAAGGCTCCGGGGTAGTGATTCATTGGTATGAAGGCAAAAAGTTAAGTTTTTCATCGTCAAAGGACCATGGTTTCAAACTGTTGCCAAGAGGCCCCATTGTCATAATGTTTTATGGGAAGTATAAAGGTCCTGCATTTCAACAGTCATGAGATCTAGTGAAATTTAAATACGGCCAGCAAAATACTTTGGACTGCAAACATACATTGTACCAGTAGTATGGTGCTAAGGTGGTTTTGTGGTCCAAAATATTCTGAACTGCAGGCAAGGGCCAAGGTAATTTAATCATACAGTAGTCAAGTTCTTTTATGTCCAAAGAGCTAGGGGGTTTTGGCATAATGGTAGTCTGGTTTCCTTGTGCTTTGGAGTTTTGTGGTCAAAGTATCTGGATGCCCTTTCGTCTAAAGGTATTGTGGTTTGTTGAAACTTTAGTTCTTCCTGAGGTCCCAGAAGGGTTCTTTACTGAAGAACCTAATCTAGTCTGGGATTTATTGAGGTAAATTGATAAGTCAGCCAATGGAAGAGGTCTCTGGCTCTTGTTACCCATGTCCAAGGACTTATATGAGCTTCTTGCGCAGACATTATTCACATATTCTTTATTATGTGAGATCCAAACCAGATGGTATAGATTTTCTGTGATATCGAGATGTTATGGTCTGGCAGTCCTTGGTTTAGGGTTTAGAGGTCTGGATGGTTTGGTGGTGAACAATCAGTTGGTCGCAAGATCAATCATGGGAAAAGTCAGAAGCTTTTAGATGGTTTAAAACTGGGCCCAGCAGTCCTTGAACATTGGGTCCTTGATCAATAGATAATTCTGACCAATGAACCAGGTGATCTTTGTTAGAACAAAGCTATTACTAACAAGACGGTAAATATACAAAAAAGATGGTAAGTGGTGATCGATTTCGATTGGACACTCTAATCATCAATTGGATGATTGGAGTGTCCAATCGAAATCGAAAGCTATGTAATCTCATTCATTCTTCTGTTATAGTTCAACACTGATTCATCACTCATATTTTCCTGAAAACACACACCGTGGTGCTGGTGTATTGACGTCGAAGACATCATATAAGATCCTTGAGAGATTCTGTAGTCTCAAGGATAGTTTGAAGATTGACTGGACCACTGGGCCAAATTACTGTTAAACTATAAGAATATATTTAATTTTGTTTTATTCGCAATTCTTGTTCTTAGCCAAGAGGAATGTTAATGTTGGATTACCATGAAACTATTTTTAATACATCATATTTAGTTACAAAATGTTATTTATTGCTAATGAACAGATTATACAGGTAGGTTGTATGGGAAAGTTACTATAACACCTACCTATACTTATTAATTTATTACTTAAATAAAGTAATTCTGGACGAAATGGTATTTTTAAATCAATTTAAGCTCTCATGTTTTTCAGGTAGAATTGCCATCTATACTATTATATAAAAATCTAATGGTGTCTGTCTGTATGTGTGTTACTAATAGGTGCAAAAACTACTAAACCAACTGGGCTTAAATTTTACAAAAATATAGCTACCATACCAAGGACCATTACAGGACTATTCTCCTTTCGATACTGACCGTAGGCTTTGCCCCTTTGGCTTTAAAAGTTCTGAGGTGAACATTTTAAAAGTAAATATTGATTGGTCCCCATGGCTGCGAGAACACTATCAATGTTTGTTTACATTTGCTTTGACATTTAAATGTAAACAAGAAGAACTGCTAAACTGCATATTTCACAATTTCAGACAGCTGATACAAAGAAATTAAATATAATATTTTCCATAACTATGAGGTAGGTTTATCTAACCTTTTATCATGGATTATTTATTCTAAAACTATGTCAATGATTATAAAAAAAAGATTCTATACCCGTTGTTGTACCAACTCCGGCTTTGCTTTGGATTTCATAAAGCGTCTAAGTTATGAAAACAATGTTATTGATATGTTTTCATGGAAACAGTATGGAAATTACAATGTATAGATGTTTTGTATAAATTTGGAGGCTACTTTAAATAAATTCTAACTGCTTAACATGTGTTACATTAACTTAACATAACTTACACATCACATTGTTTTTAATATGTAATATCACCAATAACTAAATTGTACGTCGTTGATTTTTGTTTTCTAAAATCTGTTGTATATGTGTAACAATATTTAATTATTAAATGTTAATACAAAACACTCTTATTTTATCTTAACATAGCTTTCAGTTCACATTTACTTTATTTGATACATTTATTATTTGTGTTTTGCCACACCACTGATTTTTTTTCTAAAAGTGTTGGCGGATGTAAAACTATTATATGCAACAGATGTAAAGATTAAAATGTTTCTATTTTGTGTCCTCTTCCCGTTGCAAAGCACGGGTACAACAGCTAGTACATCATATACACGCGTTTTTATCTTCCAAAATCTAATGGGTCTTAGGTTTTAGAGTAGTGTAAAAATCACATTCGTTCAGATAGCTGAAGAGGTCATGGTCCTAGAACAGCCTCAGTCATGTGGAGTTTCGGCTCCCTGGACTGAAACACCACGAAAATAACTAAATCTGGGCCAAGTTTAAATTGTATATTGTATAAATTTGTTGGTCTGGACGTAAGGAACAACTCCACCATAGTGAGGGGACCAGGGAGTTTTGGGACACCCTGAAAATGCATTTTACATAGGGGAGATTTGCTTGTGTAAAGATGAAGCAGCCACGGAGAAGTCTATGTAAAGCAGAGCTAAATTGTTTTGCTGCCTTCACAAAATAAACGCCAACAGTGGTACACAACAACGCTGAACATTGCTTTTCTATTTACCCAGGTGGATTATATGACTACTAACTGTACTGAAGAATTTTTGATAGTAGAACGGCTATCGTGTCATGACCGGTATACTGATGTAAAATTCATGCTTCTTTCCTAATTGTTTTACATTAGACTCTTGGTAATAATATTTCAGGGCAAGACAAAATTTATAAATTGTTAGGCCTATATTTGAGCATAATATTATTGAACATAACATATTATTAAATAAATTAGTATGAAAAAATATTTTGCATACTCAACAGAAGCATATTTTTAACTGTCTACTCTTAGTTCCGCGTTAGTTAAAGTAAAAGTTCAGTTAGTTAAAGTAGTTTAAGTCAACTAACATAGTTCAGTCTTATTTAAGAAACCGCAGCAAAACTACAGACTAAGCGAATTCCCATTTACCTGATTTGATTTTCAGTTAAATCTATTAAAATAATTTTAGGATTAAAGAGTACCTAGGTTTGCTGCTACAGGGAGTGTAATGAAGTGTGTTTTTGTCCAATATTTATAGCTTAGTTTAAAATAAATAAATTTTCTAAGTTTGATAAAATTATAATATCCATGAACAAGCAAACTAATTCAGTTTACTTATTCTCCTTTAGAACAACATGTGCATTTTAAATTAACAATTTATTTAATTTTGTCTGTGACCAATAACTGTGCAAAAACACGTCTTATTTGTTTTTTAAGCTCTACAAAATTGTTTGGAAAGAAATTGCGAAATATGATGTTTGTAGGGTAAAGATGGAAAAACTCGATTTCTACCCCATAAAACCCTGTTTCCATGGTCCGATCATGCTGGTGCGCAAACTCGTTCGAATAAATCAAGTTTTACACATTTGTAAAAAAAATTCAAATGTATATTTATATGAATTTGAACGGATGGTGTTTTTGGCATCTGGGAACATCAAAATGAAAGAGTAAATTTGTCCTGGGTCCAGGTCTTACTATGAGACCTACGGTGAAAGCTTATTCACTATATCAAATTTGCTAATGTTCATGTAAAGCTTCACAGCCACCAATAGTTTTGTATCATATTAGTGTAACAGTTAGGTTTGTAAAAGATCAAAGAAAATATTACCTCTTCAAACAAAACATTATGAAAATTATTATAACCACAATCATTACTCAATAATGAATCTGTACTAATTTTTTTTCGAATTTCCCTTAAAACTGTATGGTGCGATTATGTATTTAGAATATAGTATTTAAAATCAAAATTTGAATGGAAAATATTTCATTTGATTAAAAATTTCCCATCAACAACAATGTGTTAATTAGACACATTTTCCTCATTCAAAACATTGTATACAACTACAGTCCTTATGTTTGATATCCGATAACTTATAATAATAACGAATCCACCATGTTTATCAGTTTTACCAATTAGCCAACTTTTAAATTATTACTTTTTGTGTTGGACATGAATGTGCTTTAATTTACCTGTTTGTTTACCTTAAAATATGATTAGTTACGAATCAAACATTTTGTTTTTAAAATATGACTTGATACTTTTAATCAACGAATCAGTTGTAATTAATTCATTAGTTACAACAATAATAATAATTTATTTCAATGAATGTTACTGAGAAGTCAAACAACACATTTTAAATTAATATTTAGTTCATTTCTATACAAATTTATATATTTGTAAAAACTGTAAATTGCCGTATAAATCAACTAGTATAATAGTTGCTGGTTTTATGCAAATTAAGTTAAATAATGGACGAAGACACTGTTTGACTCATTGGCCTATAATTTAACGATACTTACAATCAACAATCTTTGGTTAAACAAAATAGTGTTTGAACCTGTCTTTTTTAAATTATACATGGTAATGGCGTGAAAACACAAAATAAGATAAACGGTATCAGCAATCAGACACATACATTCTCCCGTTTACTGATCAAACCCCCTCAAATGGGCTATCAGACACATACATTCTCCCGTTTACTGATCAAACCCCCTCAAATGGGCTATCAGACACATACATTCTCCCGTTTACTGATCAAAACCCCTCAAATGGGCATATCAGACACATACATTCTCCAGTTTACTGATCAAAACCCCTCAAATGGGCAGTCAGACACATACATTCTCCAGTTTACTGATCAAAACCCCTCAAATGGGCATATCAGACACATACATTCTCCAGTTTACTGATCAAACCCCCTCAAATGGGCAATCAGACAAATACATTCTCCCGTTTACTGATCAAAACCCCCTCAAAAGGGCTATCAGACACATACATTCTCCCGTTTACTGATCAAAACCCCTCATATGGGCAATCAGACACATACATTCTCCCGTTTAATGATCAAAACCCCTCAAAAGGGCAATCGTTGTAAATAACTATATTTTTGGGGTAAAATCACAAAAATTTGCATAAATTTTGAACCAGAATTTTTACAGAATGAGGTTTGTAACGTTTTGTTTAACTAATAATGACTACATTTTAATTAAGATCTTTAGAGCCGTTTTTGTAAAAATATGATTTTTCAATTTTTATAAAAAAATCTCTATTATAAATAAATATTTTAACAACTTTCTGTAAATTGGTTTGTAACGTTTATTTTTAATACTATATTTATGGGCACATTTTATAGTTTGTAGTTTCTTTAAAATCTCTTTACATAAAGTCAGTTCATCAATGAAATTCTCTCGCCACCAGTCAATGCTACATGATAGTACACTACACTTCTCTAGAAGTCTAAATCAGTAACAAATTGACCAATTTAACATTTCTGAAGTAAAAAAGTCACTTAAAAATGCCAAACTCTCCAGCCATAACTAATAACATAACTGTGAGACTTTTTTACAGAAATTAGTTAAATTTTTCTGAGGGTAAGTTTAATTTGCTCATTGTGATTTTAATTTACTTTCTCAATATATATTTTGGCTTGTTTTTAATTCTTCGAGATTGTAAAAAAAAATACTTTTAACTTGTTGCTCAATTAGTAGTTTGGACTCATGTATGAGAGGGAAAATGGTTTTATCTTTGGCATTTCCAGAAAACATTGAGGGCTTAGAACAGATTTCCTTAAAAAATTTGAGTATTCTTTCACAAAAAACAATGGTGTAAACAAACCAGCTGTAGTGAATCTTTATCAAGTAGTAAATCCAATTAACCTCTCACAGACTTTGCTAACTTTTTAATTTGTTTTCTCCTATAATTTTTGAAACTATGACTTGACGTGACTTTAAAAAGTTAAGGTTTATATTAGTTGTACTTCAGTTTAGATAGGTTAAAAAGTTTGCATATTCGACATAAATTTGTAATTTACATAATTTGTTGGTAGCTCAATAATTATGTTCATTTTCTTTATATCACAGCATTAACATGTGATAGAAATGTCTAGTTATTTCCATATTTAAAGATTATATAGTCACTAAACTTTTTTTTTACTTAATGAGTCGATAAAAAAATAAGTTTGAATATGTTGTCACTGCCCATAACATTGTTGCAACAAGAATACACCCCTCATACCACCCTACCAACACCCCAGTACCCCACACAGAATATATGAGGAAAACCCCACAATGCACATCCCTGAGTGTACTCCATGGCTGCCATCGCTCTCTACGTATTCCCCACCATCATCGTGGCTGCTCTTCTCTCAACATGTCCAACATCGGCTGGTATGAAACTGCTCATTAATTTTTGCTTGCAATATTTAACTCATACAGGTATTTCACTATTTTAGTTGACATTACAAATGTAATGGCATGATGTAAACTAGTTGTTCTGCAACTTGAATAAAACGAAGAGAAGATATGTTGATTGTTCACCGCCTTGTCCATGGCAAACTGCTGGTTGATTAAGTGTTTGTTCTTGGTGTAAATTAATTTTATCAATGTCAATGCTACAAGGAAAAATATATCTGTTTTTTCCCCAGTTGGAACCAATGATGTAAAGAACTACCAAAATAAGTTGTTTATATCGTTGGTTGGTACATAAGGTTCCTTCCAAACTCTATGGTTCTTGTGTCACATAATTATCTACACAACATTTGTCTGCAACATCTATTTTTTTTTAATATACAATACTGAACTAATAAATAAATAATTGGATCAGAATTCAAAGGTTTTAATAATATCCAATGTTATATGAAAAACGTACTGTCACTTCTGTTGATGCAATTTAAAAATCCATGGTAGAATCTAAAGGTTAACTAGAAGAAAACTAAACAAACTAAAACAAAACAAATCTAACAGCTAGTGTATGTACAATCATACTTCAGTATCATTAACGTACTCTAAAAGTAGTGTTTGCTCAAACCAGAGGGTTTATTTAATCGAAACCACCAATAAGCTAAAGGCTTTTGTGACAAATTTTAATGAAATTTGTTTAGAAAGAATCATGAAAAATTCGATTATCTATGTATGTAATGAGATGATTTATTTCTTGGTAGGCTGCTAAAATAAATCTTTCTATAAGTAAAAGTAAAACTTCAGCATGAAAATACTCTGTAAAATACTCTCGTATAGCTGAAACAGATAAGTCCGATTGAAGCGTTTATTGTTTACTATCAAGATTTTCAGTTATCCAATAGTCAATGCTATAATACTAAGTCAACTGAATACAGCTGTCCATATTATGTAATCTTAAAAAAGTGTATACAAATAGCAAAATATACTCTTCACCGTATAGTAAAATATTGATTACAAACGTCACCAACACAAAACACTCAACACGTCATGATCTATTTTATAACAATATACTATGTTTAATTGTATTACTTAAAATCAATGCTAAAATTACTCGTGAATACAGTGATAGCCTATCTTTTGGATAAAGATCGTTTTGACAGTTAGTAAATTAAAAACAGCTGATTGAAAATGTTTGTTTATTATAATTTACTTCAAATAAATATATTATTTTAAAATATTTATTTCACTGCTAAATTAAAGTTTGCTAACAATAAATTGTGATAGTACTTAAGAGATTAAGTTTTGGTGGGAGACAGCTAAGTGAAATAATCAGTATTTGATCAGAAATATTTCCCCCCATATCAAGTAATATTCATTGCCTTTGCTCAATAGTTACAACTACTGACGTTTTTCTCTTTGTAGGCTACTGTATTTTGTAATTTGCTAGTATACTGTGGATAGCTTGTTATGAACAGATGTTACAAGCCTTTGTTTACCTTTTTTCCTTGTTATTTTGTTCAACCAAAATAGTTACTAAGAAACCCATAAGGCCAATGTTAAATTTTTAGATGAGTTCTATTTTAGATGAGGTAATAGCTGTCATCAATGCCGTTTTTATGGCTATAAGCCGCTAATTCTAAAATTTACTCAAAATACTTCCGCTGGATTTTGAGATATATTTTACAGACAGACAGACAAACACACATTGCTTGTATAAGATACCTAATACTTATCATACTAATATTATAAATGTGAAATTTTGTGCGTTCGTTTGTTTGTTTGAAGTTCAATCACGCATTAACTACTGGTCGGATTGGGTTGAAATTTGGTATGATGATAGCTCACATTTTAAATGTGAGTAAACTTAAACTTTTTTCTTCCTTTTAGTATGAGGATTCACATCCCAAAGTCCTGAAACTTTTTTTTATGGAAACCCTGTATATAGATGAATTTGAAAATCAGATAATTAGTTAAAGATTGATAGAGTGGTATTTAAATTTTGGACGAATCATGACTTCTGTTTGACTACAAAGTTGATGATTTGCCATTGTGTTCGATGTCGAAGAATGATTATGTAAAAGATTATTATTGATGTTTTCTTAATATTTTCCCAAATGTTTTGTATTCCGTATTATCATACACAAATGAGGAAATATATTTTTTGGGGTTATTTCAAGTGTATATAGAAGTAAATGTATAACTTGTTTCTCTTTTACAGATATGGATGATGGACCTCGTATCATCAGCTCTGGAACAAGTATAGAAGTGTATGAAGGAGGCTTTGTAACCTTACCCTGCGAGATTGAAGGCGACCCCAGTACGTTATACATTCTTTTTAGTATACAACTCTCAGGTGTCATAAAGTAAATGGAAATATTATGTAGAGCTATCCTACGCCAAACTTATAAAACCGAATTAAAATTTTACAGAGACACGTAGATTTAAGAATTGTAAACGATCATTTGGTGCTAAATAATTTACAGTGTGGGTGAACTGTTTTCTGTAAAAAAATTTTGGATTCACTGTATTGGTTGTTATCGTTTATTAAATGACTAAATAAATTGATCATACGAATACTATGGGTCCGTGTGCCTGTAAAAATGCTTTTTATGTACAGGTATTGGTTTATAAATTGTTAGTTATTGATTTACTCATTTATATTGAAGGTTATTTTTAAAGGAAAGCTATTTGGCTGTTCAGACAGTTTTTTTTTTAAATTTTTTTATTAGGAATAGATTTCAGTTAGCTTACCTGGAATAATTAGTGTCAGGGGCTAACAGATGTATCAGACTAGATTCAAAATATTATGTCATATTATGGAATTTCTTCAGTGAATAAGTTGGACCCAAAGTTTCAATAGCCTACAGGACTCAGAACACCACGAGTAAAATACTGCATCCAAAAATAGAAGATTGTAACAAATTCGAAGCTTCGGGCATCTATAAAATCAATTGTAACGATTGTGATAGCTTCTACATTGGACAGACTGTGAACTTCGTTAACACTTCAAAAACCAAATATCTGCGTGGAGGAACAACAGACCGGAAAGATCGAACGTCGCACAACCAAAAATGGCCATTCAATAGGAAAAATGGAGGATAATCTATGTATTTTGAAGAATTGTAAGAAAGGATATGTAATGAATGCTTGGGAAGAATTGTATATTTATAAGGAAAAATGTAAAAATAAGTTGATTAATGAAAAAGTACATTTCGATTCCAGTTGTACTTATAAAAATGTATTGGCCGGTGCTTCCGGTAGCCAATAGGGTATAAGTAGGGACGCCATTCAAGATTCTTGCCATTCGCCTATTAGGTCTAAAGATGATTGGAGTGTCCAATCGAAATCGATCATCACTTAACATCTTTTTTTGTATATTTACCGTCTTGTGAGTAACAGTAAAGCGTAAATATATGTTTTAAGTGTTATAAGACATTTCTTTTATTTACTTTCCGTATTTTTTACATAAACATTTTTATCTTTGAATTTTTTCAACCTATCATTATGAAACTTGGTATGTATGTTAAGATAAATGAGACCCATGTAAAAACTCATCTTGAGACAACTTAATTTTTCAAAATGGCAGCCATTTTAATTCTTTAAACCCAAATTACTCAAAAACGGCTAATTGTATGAAAAAATGTCTTGAGCACTTTTATTTAGCATTTTTTATTCCCAATCAAACGATACCAAGTTCAAAAAGATCAAATTAGAAATAGCTTAAATATTACGATTTTTAGTTGTAAAATTGGGTAGAATATGGCAGAAGCTAATCAGGTTTGCCCAATTTTATAACTAAAAATCATAATATTTAAGTTATTTCTCATTCGATTTTTTTGCACTTGGTATCGTTTGATAGGGAAGTAAAAATTCTAAATAAAAGTGTTCTTGTCTTTAGTTCATAAAATTAGCCGTTTTTGAGTAATTTAAATGTAAGAAATTCATATGGTCCCCATTTATAAATTTTAATTTGAATCAAGATGAAATATTTTACTATTATGGGTCTATTGTACCTTAACATACATACCAAGTTTCATAAAGATCGGTTGAAACAATACAAATATAAAAATGTATATGTAAAACATACAAAATGGTAGATATCTGGTTAAGGAAGCGGTTTTGAAAAAAAAAATTATTCTTGATTTTCTCTTTATATTGCCCAAGAAATCACTACGTAAATTATGGACCCCCCCCCCTATTAACCTCTTAATGGATTGTATCAGGATAACCAAACCATAGCAAGTTCTTGTACCTTAACAAGAAACTAAAAACACATTTTTGGTCGGCATTAAAATTTTTCCCGTGACCCCAAAATGGAGGTATTTTGGGGGCAGCTCAAAATTTTAAAATATAAAGCTCCATCAAGTAACACCTCATTTTGAAGGCCATCAGTTAAAAAGAATATCTGCAGACACCAGAGTTATCCTTCTCAACCCAGTACAAAATTGCGGCAGTTAGTTTTAAGCCATTATATTTAACATTTTTGAGCTCCCCAACATGCTTCATTTTGGGTTCCCAGGGGAAATTGTGATATAAACTAAAAAGATACCTCTAGTTTTCACCGATATTCTTTTAAACTAATGGTCTTTAGAATGAGGTGTAACTTGATGGGGCTTTGCATTTAAAATTTTTGAGTTGCCCCCAAAATAACCGATCTTGGGTTTTCGAATGAAATTGGGATACCAAATAAAATACTGATTGACTGGTTGGACTGGTTTCTGATTGTAGACTGATTACAAGTCTGTAAAACTTAGGAGTGCTCGCGTGTGTGTTTTCTAACGATACAAATGGCAACAAAATGCTACAAGGAAAATTTAAATCAGTGAACAGTAGACATTGTATGGTCCAGCTGAAACTGGATTTGAAGGTGCTATATGAAACTATACAAGGTCCAAATTTACATTTACATTTCAAAATAACCAACTGTTTTCACTTAAAACTGAAGTCATGTGCCTTTTTTGACAGGAGGTTTCGCACGTAAGTGGAGCAAGGATGGCAGGACATTGTTCTATAGAGATGTAAGCAATGTAACCGATACAAGGTTTAAACTGAAAAACGGAAATTTTGAGATCGACGGAAATTTGGAGATCGATAATGTTCAAGAAAGTGACAGTGGAAAATACAAGTGCGCATTAGTCTCTGGTTTGGAAGAAGAAGGGATAACACACAGCCTAAAAGTCACCAAGTTTTGTGATCCCTCAAGTGAGTATCGAGCTGGTAAACTTATTTATAACTCTATATAATTTAGATTATAAAATCACAAACATTGGCGTGACAAACTTAGACCAAAGAAATCCGCTCCTTTTGTGGCCTAGTTACTGCTGTGAGTATGAATAAAATGTGAATACACAGCTTGGTCCGTGTATGGCTATGGTTTTAAAATAAAAATAATCAGAAAATTTTCATAATAATTCACTGGCAGGGTTGCTGTGTGGTTATAGTGTTTGCATTATAATTTACAATCAAAATGTTGCCAAGTGGATTTTGAGAATAGTCTAGATAGATAATTAATGTTCACTCATATCAAAATTAAGGTAAATTAACCTCTTATTTATATGTTAGGTGACTCGAGATTTTTGAAAGTAAAATCATTACATGTGCAGTAGAATATAAACACACAGAACATAAATGTCTATGATGTGTTCGCTGAGTAGAATGGAAAAGGCCATTTACAGTTTATTTTCCATAAACTATCGATAAACCTTAAATCAAAATAATTTTTGTTTAGGTAGCTGTGGTGAAGCCGGCAACGCTTGCTGTGGAGGTAAGGAATATTATCCTGTAAGCTACTGAACTTCGTGCTTTTTGTGTGTTAAAGATAAAAATGAAATATGATAAAAATATGCAACACATAAATCAACAAATAATTCTTGAGGCATTAATTGAGCGGAATGAGAAAAAATCGCATACTAAACTCCTGCTTTTGTTTTACAAATACTCCTCCTGAACGGCTGAGGAGGCGATCCGCATGAAGATTTTTAATTTATGCGAACCAGATGTTCCCTTGACTTAATATACTGCAATTAGAGATCTCATTTACGAGAAACAGACGTACCATTGACTTTGGAAAAGTATTGGATTAATATGCTAGCTCCGCTCAATATCAGACAACTGCATTGTACACCTAGTTAAATTATACATGGTATTATATACTTTATGTATCTGTACGATGTGTGAAACTTTCCAGGACATAGTAAGAGAGTGAAGCATGCTGGGAGGGGCCACAGCCAGAGAAAAGCTGTTTCCATCCTGCCGTTTCGTGTATGGATGTATCCAGTAGCTATGGTGTAACAGGTGTTCTGAAGGAAGTCTTCCCCACACTTGTACTGGTGGTATGAGAATGGTTGTAGATGTATGCTTTAAATCACGCATTAAAACTGATTAAACATGGGAATTCCAAATTTGTGTTATACCCTACTTGAGATATACACTGCCAACAATAGTTTAATCAATCTTAATAGACACTAAAATATGAAATACACTGTAAAATATTCGTCTTTGGGTGAAGGCCCTATCAGCCTTCACACTTACACACTTTACAATATGAAATAGCTGGAGTATTTCAAACGTTTACATATGTTGTTACATTTGTTGTTGTTTTTTTATTATTATAGCCTATTGTAAGTATGAGAAGCTAACCCGTGAGGAGATTTCGTATTTTAATATTGCACGATTCCAAGGTAAAACAAGTAATGCTATTGTCTTTTATTTGTATAGATTATGTTTGTTTGAGACAGTTGTTCGGTGAAAAAAAAACTATGAATTTACAATAAAATAAATGATTGCTTTTAGATGTGCACTGTGAAGAATGATTAACCTAACTCAATCAGGCTACAGTAATAGAAAAGTTTCAATCGGGTCCAGCTGTCAATCATTAATAAATGGTCCTGATTACAGAAACAGCTGATCTTATATGCTTAAACAGCTGATTTTACATAAATAATCACACTCCTATATTTGCTCGTTTAGCGTTCTTATTCAGCTTAAAATACGATGTGAACGAACATGAAATAATTATAGCAAAATTGGGTAACAGTGAGACCTAAAACAGCTTACATGCATTTAAGAACTTACATTATACCATAATAAATTTTCTACCTGTCAAATTCTTACCTATCTTATCTTATTTACTGCACCGAACACATCAATGTGCTGATTGATTCTGAGGATGTCGGACTGTCTCCAATGACGTCTACCATGTGGTTTTTCCATCAACAATGCATTCCCATCATCATAGATTACCAGCTGTCCAAGTAAGAACAGCTGATACCGGTGATATATTTTCTGCTATAGAAGTCGTGTTTGTGAATTCACAAGTGTGTTTATGTGGTTATGTAATATATTCCGGTAATGTAGGTATTTATCTTTGACTATTGATTTAGCTATACTAGCAGGTTAGAGTTCGGAATTTCAGAATTGAAATGAACGTATAGTTGAGTTGAATTGAGTCATCGACAAAGTGTGATGATGTTAATTATTACTTATTTTCGCCTAAAACTAATTGAGGCAGACCCCTCACAAACGATGTATAGTGGCCAAACCAATCGAGATAGATCGTTCGTAACACCTTAACACCCCCTATTTTTACCTCGTAGAATTTGGGGATTTTTTTAAATCTCCTCAACGCACCAAAAGGGCAGTTTTTTAGGGGCGAGGGTAGTTTTTGTGAAAATATTCGAATGCAAAGGTTGGTTAAGTGATACCCCATGTTAAAGGTATTTGTTCACTGAGTGTTTTGATGAAACAAATTTAAATTTATTTCTATGCTTATTTACAGGGTGTTTAAAAAGTCTAAAATTCATGGTCTTACAGTTAGTTTTATTTCAACCTCATGCTTTAATGTAAGGGTACACATTTCTTATCCCAGATTAATGAAAATATGCCATTTTCTTAAATACTTCAAATGTACCACTACATTAAAGTTTACTAATTGAAACAAACACAGGTCATTTTGGGAATTGCGAGGGCCTACAAGGGAATAAACTTAAATATCAAAATAGGTTCTGTAGTAAATCATTAAAATGGCCTTTAAAACCAAATATTTTCTACATTTAAAATTTGATTCTATCTGAAAAGGTTTTAAATAAAGCCTGAAAAACGTATTTTTAAAAGAATTTTCTTGGTTTTTTATGTTGGCAGCTATTTTTACCTTGTATGTGATTTTTTTTTACCCACGTGGGCCTTTAGAAAGGATAAATAATTATTGTAAACCATCTCTGTCAGGTAACATCAAGTACTTATACTGTAGTATCAAAAACTGAGTAGAAAGTATCAGTTGAACTATATAGCACTCTGTGTTAGTGGTTTATTTAACTATATGTTTTATTTGAAAAAAAAATCACTGAAAACAGCCAGTTCATGTGGATGGGAGTGCTTAATTCCGTATCTAAAATCAGTGATATAACTTATTTCTTCAAACTCGAATATAAGTAGTTACTGTTTGTGAATTGTATAAGACCCGACAGCAAAATTATTCACACAAGTACTCACAAAGTAACATGGAGCCAAGGCTGAAAAACCTTTGAGGTAGGAGCGCGATTAGATTCTAAAGCACAAATGGCTGATGAAAAACCAAATGTTTAAGAACGATCATGGCAAAATTATGTCAAAAACATTTTACGGTAGTCAAACATATAAAATTTTAAATTAATTTGAAACTGAAATCCCGAATTAGGGGAAATGACAAATAAGGTGAAATGAAAATATTGAAAACCCACAATGGAAATTCTGGAAGCTCGTTTGAACTGCCACCGGTTTTCACAAAGCCTAGACTGATTGTATAGGTAGAAATGATTACCACAAATTGATACCCGGCTCTCAAGGCTGAAGATAAGCAATAGGAAATAAACAAGTGGTGGAGGTAATCAGTTATCTGTTGCGTTAATCAAAGTCAGAAAAGTCTGTCTTTGAAGAACACCAATCTCAGATTAACCGTAGGACTAGTGCTTTTACTTACCACTGAATGATGCATTCAAATACGGTAATAATAAGACTATTGATTTTATTGGATGCACCATATTAACAATAACTTTCCACAATTACATTTGATGCTAAAATAACAATATTTTCACGTAGATACTTTCAGGATAAAAACAATGAGTTAGTAGAATTACGTAACGGATATAGGTCATCTAAGTATTAAAATTATAAGGTAAGACATGGAGACTTGGAAAATAAAGCACGAGGAAAAGTATATTGTCTGTGAATATAAAATAAGCAAACTTTAGTATTTAGACAGTTTTTTCTACTTAATACTGTTTACATTACACAGAATGCTTTAACTAATATACAAGTTAGCTTACCTTTACTACACCCCCTTGTAACCTGTTATACTGTTGTTCCTGTAAAAACACGTTATTCACTTGATGCTTAGCAAAGTCACTCACGAATTGAACTTGCATTAAATCATTAAGAAGGGTCATTTGGTCATTAAAAATCATAAATAATGATCCATATATGACAATTGTATTTAGATAACTATTAAAAATGTAACATTTTGACATTTACTTCCTATTTTGATTAATTTATGGAAAAATTTCGTATAATCAAACAGACATTTACTTTATTAAAACCTTTAATAATGTTTACCTACGATCGTTTTTTTTAACTAGCATTTTCAATTCGGTTCTTAGAATTGAAATATATACTTTACAGTAATGTTTGCTTACTTTACAGTATTTTTTGTTACTTCACAGAACATGTTTAGACCAATGAGTTTCAAGAATTGAGAGAAAGGAAGTAAAATTGTAATACTGCGAACGTCAACGTATCAACTATCAACTGTTAAGACCAATTTAATTGAATAAACAATGAGTCGTTGGGACAAGTCGTTGCATCACAAACAGTGGCAATGAGAAGTTATAAACGAAAACATAAACTCTCTTTAGATAGTGATTGTTAGCAACTAAAAAACGGCCGTAGGTTAAAATAGTGTACGCAACTCACGTAATAATTAGCCTTTATGACACTCGTAGAAGTTTTAAAGGAACTCGCGAAGGCTCGTACTTTAAATTTTCTACTCTTATCATAAAGACTATCCTTATGCTATCGTTGCGTAAACTATTATTATATGATTTAACTGAAAAATAAAAATTGCTTGCATATGTTAATTAATTCAAGTGAAACAATCAAGAATAATAGAACAGAAATATAAATAAAAAATATACTACCTTTGCAAATTCTTCGAGAATGACACCAAGAAAATGTGCAAAAGTAGAAAAGCCTAGTCACCAGCTGATCTTGATATATTGCTGACTCACGATGAGACGGTGGTAATCACAATTACGTACTGAAGACAGGTTATAATCCTGTAAATTTACGATTACGACGTGATTATCTTGAATAAAAACTTACATGACATCAAACAGATGACGAGGAATTTAAAACTCTAGAATACAGTTGTATCTAGTTTTGCCATTTATTACATTTTGTTCGTTGAAAAATATTTCTTTGGGATCAAGTACCAAAATATGGTTTGGGCTTCGTTTTCAACCCAAGTCTCAGACGTTGGTGATATAGTACAAGGAAAGGTCAGTTATGGACGAGAAGGTTTACATTATTATACAGGCAGATGTCTATAAAGGGGGGGTGTAGATGTAGATGTAACTCTATCATATCGTTAACAGTAAAAGAAAATAGAGTAAATTAAAAACTCTTGCGGGAATTTCCAGATTCAGTTTGAGAAATTTACCTTAGGCATTTTCCCTATGTTTACACCGATATTTATTTGATTTGATATTTCCCTTTAGAATGAAAGTGTAAGAAAACTCCTAACGTCAATTGAAGAGATATTCCTAGAATTTAGAATTTTTTATTATAAAATGCAAATGTTACGGTTGAGAAATACACAAAACCATCGATAACATAAATATGGTTATTTAGTTTTGTAGCATGAGTGGTTAGGAATAAAAAGCATACCAATTTAAACAACGATAACAGATTTATGATTTATGACAGCTAAAAACCATGTTGCTGTAAATATTTTGAAGACATACTGATTGTTCTCGTAAATGGAACAGATAGTAATGCAGGCCTATACGTATTTCAACTGTGTTAAATCTAAGGTGTAATAAAAATGATCTGATATAATAGTTTTATTCCGAGTCACTGGCCTTTCAGCAGTTGACTGATACCTACCCATATAACATAAAGTATCAAAAGTCTTGCATATTGGAAATAAACTATATCATAATAAACTATTGATATGAATATAAATCATCAAACTTTCTGAAATATACTAAGTTTAATCTAGGCCCTGTTCTAATAATTTCCTAATGTGATAACCAAAATCGGGTAATAATATTTTATTAGTTAAGTTTCTACTATCATATACATATAATTCCAAGACAGATTCGAGTAGATTTTTGTTTAATGGAATCGCTGAAATTGTGCTGAATTAGCAATAAAACAAACGATACGTGCGCATGGACTCTTGACGATGGCAATAAGCAATTGTGGCGCTCGCCGCTCGCCAGCAATAATGGTGATTACTGCAGTGACGTCTTCATATAATAACACACCTGTAGTCGTCAGATTCGTTACATCATTATATTAATTCTATCGTCATTTGACAGTGATATAACAGCCGAGGTACAATTCTCTTCAAACCACACAGGTCGTTACGTTTGCAACATATTTATTTTTGTGGGCCTACAATTGTAATGTAAATATTCATTTTAATGGACTCAAATTACACTTATTTTACTTTTTGATATTCCCCTATTTTAATTACATTAAACATGCATATATTCATTTAAAAAGGCAAGTATAATCATGGAGATTGTACAAGTATATCAGGGTTGGGAGGAAATTTTACACCAGGAGCTATAGTGCGTTCAAACAGCCGTGGCACCTGAGGGATTAGGAGGCCCCAAGGGTTTCCATGGGGTGTCCTAATCCCTCAGGTGCCACGGGTGTTTGAACGGAGTATAAACAGTTTTATATGTAGCTCTGAAGACAAGAACACTGAAAAAAGCTTACCCATTAAGAAGATCCACCGCAGATTTCCAAGTGAAAGAGAAACATGTACAGTGGGTTTGTCGTGTTTTAGTCCATGTTCAAACGCAATAAATATTAGGGGAGGAGGTAAAGATCTGGTTTGGCTACAATCCATACCAAGGAGGATGTAGTGATGTTTATAGAATTACATCAAACACACTTGAACGTTGTATGTGAGGTTATGATACGTTGGGGTCGTTAACTAGTAAAGGTGTAGACCTCTAGGATGTTTATATGACAACATGGTGTTTACAGGAATGGTTTTGAACTGTAGTACTGTGGTACTGTGGTACATAGTTGTGGTTTGGGAGGGGATGGGGGTGTGTGAAGATGGTGCCACAGACTGAAGAGAGAAAACTATAGGTTTACTCTATAGCCTGTGATGGTGTTCTGTCACGGTTTCGAACTGTCAATATGTAAATGTGACATAGTGGATAGTGGCAATTTGTGAGTTGGGGATATTTGCGGATGGTGTTGTGTCACAGTTTTAACTTGACAAGATGATGGTGATGTAAAATTTTGGGGATCTCAAATTTAAAGTGGTCTTTACTGTGGTATTTTTGAAATTGTTCATAAAGGTGACCTGATAATATTATATTTGTCATAATGGTTCTTCTATGCCGGAATGGTGAAAGGTCCGTCATAGAGGTGATATTTAATTTCCTTTATCATGATTTGTCAGAGTGATGTCGCAAGCACGGTGTTCCTAATTAATGATTTGATGATAATAAGACACTTGTGGTGCATCTTGATCTGACTTTATCACAAGCCTTTGTCAACAAGGTGTTCTGAAAAACCCATGTTACGAAATAATTAAGACTATCAAAAAGACTTTCTTACGAAACACAATATTTAGGATACAAACCACTTTCTAGAACGATCGATCAAACATATAAAGGCTAATTACAGTCTTCATAAAACTTATAATTATCCTGGAACATATTTTTTTTTATATTTTATTTACAGTATTTCTTAACAATATGTCATATAGTATCTCTTTTAAATTTAACTAAAGAATCAAAGTATTAATTTCTTAATTTTAATCATCGACAATATAAAAAAATATTTAATAATACTTGACTGATTTGTTTACCTGATAAGAGAAGAGCGATTGACGATAAATACTTAATCAAAGCATCTTAGTTCTCATTATGTTTTCGGTCCAAATATTTATCAATACAGTTGTAAATGATTTATAATGTGACTTAACAGAATAAAAGATATCGAAGTGAAATCTAATTACGTTTCCTCAATTGTAAGTCTTATAAATTCCCCTCCATTATAAATTAAATCTTTTAGCTATTGAGATACTATTTGTTACATAATAATAAAGTTTCCTAATCATTCTTAGTAGTACTTATTAGTAATTACGAGTAATTACTGGTAGATTATTTACAAGAAACGTTTTGTACTATATCTCCTGTTTATAGTACAATGTTTTGAAAGTCATCTGTAGGACCAGAGGAACAATTCAAAATGCCACACACTTCGCGTTGATGACGCTAAGACGGAATGAATCTGTAATAATTCTCTTATTAAATTCAAGAATACACAATTCGGATTTGTAAAGGTCTTCTTAAAACCCATTTTTCAATAAAACCATGAACCTGAGATCAATAACTAAATTACTTATCTGTCAAAAAAGCCAACGGTTAATTTCGTGTTGAAAATTTGAGGATGTTCAAAAGTTTTCTTTAACAATAAATAATAACAGAAAAAAAGTGTAAATAATGTTTAAGATTTGCTAGTTAATCTAAGTAAGTATTAAAAAATGTTTTCTTTTATTTATGTTTTTGTAAGTATTTTCTTGTAAGAGATTTCGTTAACATGACAAAACCTTATAACGAAACTACGTAACTCCCACTCATACGCGATAAGCCAACCAGATTATGCCAAACCATGAACTTGATCTTTAAAATATGAATTCAAACAAAACCTTATCTTTCCGAAGTATTTTGAACAAGAGGGTTTTACACCTGGAGATAAAATTGAAAATTTCTGTAAAGCCACAAACATAAATGAAACCATCCTCCACTTTGCATTTAGAATAACAGGTTTTTACACAATGATGCTCTTACTAGTTTAACTACAGCTTACCTGCAATCCCTGCAAAATAAGAGATACAATTTCTGCAAAACCACAAACTTATCTAAACAATCCTTCATTTGATATATATTTTGACAAAAGGATTTTTAACGCCAACCAAACCTTCAACTTTTCTTCCTGGACAGGCTTCCGCGTCACTTACTGCACATTCGTGGTCTACAGGTGAAGTCACTTGACTTGTCAACTATGAGGAAATCAAGTCGTCCTGAAGATGGTACGCTTCATGGAGGACGAAACGTCGATGGATGAAAGTGTTTTTCTGTGTACTTTATATACTTTTTGATGAAATGGCGACCATACAAAGTAGGTATCTTAAGCCAAGTATGAATGTATGGCCCAGTCGTCTCCCAATACCACGAATCAACCAATTAACTAGTTAAACTATAAAGTTACTTTTCCTCTTGCAAAATAAGAGATAAAGTTTCCGACAAAACATAAAGAAACAAAAATGTTTACTTACGAGGTGTTTCGAATAAGATAGTTTTAGATGGCAACGAATCTTTAAATGAAACTAGTTTTAAGCGCACCCATTCTCCCTAAAGGACAAGGGTTGAAGTTTCTTCCAAACCATAGATCTTAAAGGGTTAACAAAACCATCTGCTCTTTTCCAGGTATATTGTATAAGATATACCTTTTAACACTAGTTAACCCTATAACGGTAACATACTTATCACTCTTGACCGAACCATAAACATAAACAAAACCATCTCTATGTTACAAGGTATTTGTCAAAGGACAACAGTTTAACCAATGCATTCTTGCTACTCCTACGACATGACTTACGACTTAAGGGTTAAAATTTCTACAAATTCATTTTCATAATCATCTTCTACTTTCAAAATATTTTGATTGAGAGGGTTTTAAACGCCAATCACAACTATATAACTAGTGTAACTACAGAATACCCATCCCTACAAGAATCGAGCTAGAATTCTGTCAAACCATAAACATCAGAACCACCCTCCACTTTCAAGGTATTTTAAGTAGGCAATTTTAAACTACAATCAACCCTATAGCTAGTTTATCACGAGTACATCTATCACCCTTACGAGGGAAGAGTGTATTCTGTAAACCATAAACTTAAACATATTTTGGAATTTTTTTAAACAATACTATTTTAACAACATAATCTTACACCTATAAAACATACCATCCATCTCTTCGAAATAATGGGGTTTTTGCCAAACCATAATCTTAAACAAAACTACCCTCACCCTCTATATGGCTAGGGCTGCACATACTGCTCTATGAGCCGGCCGGTAGATAGCACTATCGCAAGGTCATGGTCGCTATATAAGCAGGCGGTGTTGTCAGCGTCCCAGTCGCCCAGTGGACCCCGGTTGCCAAGGTCTGTCAAGGTCACAGCATGAGGACCTCCTTCGCCTTCGTCGTGCTTGTAGCCGCCTTCGCCCCCTTGGACGCTGGAAAACTACGTGAGTATTTGAGAATAAAAAATATAGGTGCTTTCAGAAAAAGGGCTTAAAAATTGTAAAAAAAATTATAGTTCTATAGTTAAATAAATTTGTATGTTTTTATTTTATCACATTTATCATAGGGTGTTGTATTCAAAAATTTCAATCCCCTACTTTTGTGTCAAAAATGAAGTCTGTGAATAAAGTGCATTTATTTAGGATAATTTTTATTAAACACAGAAAAATTGCAAAGAATAGTTTCCTTTTATGGAAAATATCTTACCATATTTTATATCTGTATATTTTACCATGTTGAGCTATATAAAAGAATAACGCATATTTTTCAAGAGTATAGTATGACTCAAATAATTCATTATTTAGCATTTAAGCCTCCAGACTACATTTACTACTACTTACTACAGGTGTAACCTGAGTACCTATTCATGAACTCTGAAATTTTTTTTTGTTTTTACTTAAAAACAGTTTGTAGTAAAATATACTGAAACATTTTTGTAAAAAAGAATGTAATAAAAACCTTTAATAATATTTTTATGCAACTAGTTTTTCTTATCATAAAATTGATCAAATAAATTTCAGTCTCTAAAAAACCTTAAACACTTAAAAATTTACACTTAACAATCAATATTAAAGAATATTAAAGAACGATTTAAAACCAGCCCAACTAAATATCCTACTTTACTTCTTTGCGTAACGATAACTTCATTTATTCAACAGGAGATCTAAATGGAAAACCATTAATTTACAATTACAGAGCATAGATTAATCCATAATCTAAGTTATTTTTATTGCACAATTTTCTCATAGGTCTTATTGAATATTTAGTCGCTTCTATCATTTTTATGTATTTCTGTTCAAGACAAAAATAGTATTTCAATGAAGTCTTATAATGAGACAAATACTTATTGGTAAACACGATTTCAATTGATCATTAATTTTAGATTAGTTTGAGAAGTAACTATCCGTTAATACTAAGTGTAAACTAAGCCACGATGTTTACATTAACTTAAATACGCATTGATCAACTTATAATGTAGTGACGATTTCAAAATTTCAAAATAACAAATTCACTACTATGTCCAACATTTAAATCAGTTATAAATCAGTAAAGATTAGTATATGAGGTAAGCATTTGTTTTAACGATGTGTGAAGTGATAATAATATTTTTTATTAGCCATGTAAACAAATTAAACTAATCCAATTTTACTAAGAAAATAAATTTATAGTCTTTTTAAACTAATCAACCATCGATTTGTTAGCACATTCGATAAGCAGTAGCTTACAAGTAATCTAATTTACCATGAAACAAAATGCTGTAAGGTTTTTATAATAATTTACGAGCGCTCAACCCGTGGTCAAAAACTCGACCAAAAGTATGTACTGTATTGTGCAAACTTCTCTATTTTCACTCCTTGCTGTAAATAAAACATGTGGTTGGAATTTCTTCAGTTTGTTTTGATTTTCTGTTTATATTTTTTTGTTATTTCGTCACCAACATGGCAAGCCATATGGCCCATGTTAATTTTTGTTTAATTTCAAATTCATTTTTTGTGCATATTTTTCAGCCTATTTTAATTTATAAAGGGATTCTGCACATCCACAGTAAAATATCTTTAATTTGGCACCAAACACGTGCAATTCGGTATAGTAATATGGTCAGGCTAGCTGTCATAAGAATTGCGAAAATGTTTTTTGGTATATAAGATTGACGAAATCACAAAAATATATCGAATCACGAATATAAATAAATTTTATCCATCCAGTTTTGTCCAAGTAAATTATTAAAGTCTTACAACTTTCAAACACAGTTTTTGCGTTTCAGGTTACAATATGACCTATTGGTTATTGGTAAATCCTCTGAAAAGGACGTTTGGTTTTGTCAGTTATCTATTGTAAACATGCATCCTAGTTAACCTCTTTTTTTATTACAAATGACAACATTCGCAAGCGCTTTGCGAGTAAAACAACAATAACAATGACAGGCAGGTTTATGATTATAGTCGACTGTAAATCACCTCTAAATTTACCATTTCATTTTATTTTTATTTTCTGCTGACATCTCTTTTTAAATCATTTTCCCTGATATGATATTTTATAATGACTGTTGGGTTTAAATATTGAAATAAACATAGTAATAACAATAACCACTATAAGTCACTCTTAGTCACTATAGTCACTATCACTATAGTCACTCTTTATATTTCACTCTTATCTTTCCATATAATATTACAATATTCATATCCTATGAACGGAAAATGTAGTTTTGTTTACAATAACTTATAATAGTATATTTAGTATGATCACAGATTTACAATTTTTGCATAAATCATTTTTAATGTTATTAGCACGATTATAAAGTTGCTGATAAAAAAATATTATTTTACAAAAGCACAACTTTTTGGTTTTCCTAGTTGAATGAGGTTCATTTTTATTTGTTGAACATCGTAGCTTATTAGTCATTTTCTGACTTTAGATACAAACATTTGAAGATAATTAATGTTATGAAGTTTATTCTAAAATCCCATCCTCTCTTACAGCTAGCACATTGTGTTAGTTGCCCAGATAGAACGGACATAGCAAACAAGTCATTGTTTACTGAAAGACCGCCTTAAACGATGTTTTGGTCTTTTTATTTTGAGTTAGATAATTACTGTTTTACGATCACCAACTTTCCACGATTTGTAAGATATCAACTGTCCAAGTTTTTCTAAGGATAACATTAACTGTATCTATATACTTGATTGAATAGACCTTGGTTGATAGTATTTCTAGTTCTTATAGGCTTTTCAATAGGCTCTTCCAACAGGCGGATTGAAATATCAGAATGTTTACAAGTCGTTTGTTTACATTTCCAAGAGTTAAGCTTGGGTTGGACTGTAGAATGTCCTTTGCTTACGGGTTTCTATTAAACAATAAATCAGGTTCACGTTTGTATTGAAAAATTAATTTGACATAAGTTTGATGTAATAGCGTTTTTTGCTCAATAATGGAAGAAATTATTTACTTGCGCCCTTCTTGAATCACCATTATTAGGTTTGGGCTAAAACATTACGTATCTTAATTTAAAATCTCTATGAAATATTTTACTATTAGGTATTAACGTACATTATTTTTTACTGAGCTTTGGAGAATTTATCATCCATTACTGTAGAATTTATGGTAAAAACCTCATCCAACGAAAGACCTATCAAATTGAACTAAATTTAAATATTAAACTAGGCAAAAGTGTTTTAAATTATATTATTTCGGCCAGTTAATGTTAAAATTCAACTAAATACATATTATCTTTACATTCGATAGCCTATTTAGGTACATTAAACCTGTTAAGAACCTGTAACTTTGACACACAATTCACAACTCAAAAAGCGTAGATGACGTAACACTACTTTAAAAACATAAAGTTACTGGCATAAAATAGCATTATTACTTTCCTATATTAACATCCTACGGCCATAAAAACAAGTAAACATTTCAAAATAATACTTTTGTTTTAAAAAGATTGCTTGTCCTTAAGTATTGCACGGTTACACGTTTTAAAGTAAACCAGTGCTTTAAATAAGCTAGTATTGTTTACATTAACGCTAGTTGTTATTTAAACGATAACCGTTGCAACGGCTTAGTCACTGTTACATACGAGGAACTGTTTTCCATTCAGTCGTCGCTCCCGTGTCACGGTCAAGGTTGTGACATACGTTTACCGGCTAACAATGACGTCACCCTTCGCCAGAAGGTGACACCTCGATCAAGTCTGTGAGATACATACTAACTACGGGAGAATACTGGTTGTAGGCTTAGGAAATTTGTTTATTTAGGTTTAATAGTGAAATATTTTTTGGTTTAAATGAAATTATAATATAGGTAACCAGAGAAAATTCTGAGAGTTTTTACTTTAAGTACGTGCAAACAAGAAGAGTTAGGTAAAAAATTAATTTTTTATCAAAATCCTAATACAAAAGTCAACGTAAATAATATATACGTTTTATTTCGACAAGTAAATTCAACAAACAAGCAGTTGGCCGATCTACAATATGTAGCAAACTTCTTAAAAGGGTTTCCTCTGATCATTGGGGTTTTAGCAAATTATACCTTGCTGTAGAAACAGCTGATTCTATTCAGTAACAAAGTTACACAATGAATCTCACTCGATATACACAAATCCTCAACTTATTCAACTTAAACTCACTATCGTTATTATATTGTCAACAAAAAGACAAGTTTGAAAAATAATCTTTAATATCGTTGTTGTGGGGTGGGGTGGGGGGGGGGGGGGTATTAGAGAGCTCAACTACTAGTAAAATGGAATACCAGTTTTTTTTATTGTGCAATTGCAGTAGTAACTAAATCAAAATACCATCTTATGAACTCCCTCTTTCGGTGACTCCAGGGCGGACCGACGACCCTGGGTGCCCAGAGGGAAGAGGAAGTCATCCAGGATAACTCCCTGGCCCTCACAGCCGATTAATATTCTGTACTCCCTACCAGACTTCCGCGTTCACCCTAATAGTCTACGTGCACTAGGAAGCCGCGAGGGATTTGATTGTTGATTGATACAATCATTATTTAATTGTTTAATACTAGGGCAATACCTTACCAGATTGGAATATTAATTGTGATTCTGTGATAGTTAAGTAGTTCGGATGGAACTAGTGATTTGGAACAAGTTATAGATAAGAGTTAACAGCTTATTAGTGTTTTACATTAACATGTTGAATTTGAACAGTTTTTGTAACAAAAATAGAAATAGAGAAACCTTATTTTACCACGAACCAAATATGAACTCCTGTAATGATGTGAAATATGGTTTGTCTGTTCACTTCAAGGGGTAATCTGTTTCCTTACTCAACTTAGAAACTCAGTTAAATAACTGCTGGTTCATGTTGAGATAAGGTTTTTTTTTTAATTCTTACTGATTGTGTATATTTTGTAATTTTTAAAAGGTTTATGTTTTTTTTTTCAACGAAGGGTTGAAAATCTAGGAGTATTTATGGCTATTTTTCCATATAAAGCGACTGTTTTAGCGTATCACTTCAAAACTACACACTCCAAAAAACACTTCAAATAATTCCAATTTTTACCGTTAGTTGTTTTGATTTTTTTTATTATTTTGAGTTATCGTATGAATTCTTAAGATTTTTGTTTTGTTTTGTCGCAACTAAATTTAATTTGTTATCTCAGATATACGATGCTTGTTAGTCATCTACCCATTTTCAATCTTATGTATTGGCTAAAACGTATAACCAATTAAAATATCCGTAGTAAATTGGGGCTACAAACTAAACAAAAACTAGCGTTATAGTTTGTAACTATACTACTTCAATATGTATTCTTGAATCTTGAAGAACGTGATAAAAAATGATAGATTTAAACTTCAGTATCGACAAGTCGATTGTTTGTCGCAAAACTTGAGTCAATTTATAAGAATTTCGCTTGCTCCAACCAAAAAATTAAAACTAGTTCCCTACCTTTCAGTTTCGTAAACCTTCTGCATATAAAAATATAAAAATATTTAAAAAGTAAGTCATTTAGATTCTTTACAATACTAGTTATTATATCAATATTTTAAATTTACCTACTAATTTATGGTACGCTAGTATTATTCCATAGGTTTGTTATGTTGCTGTTGATAAAGTGATAAACAAAATGCATAACAAATAAGTCTAGATGCCAAACCGGTTTCTGTATTATTCCTATTCCGCACGTCATTCGGTATTGCTACAAGTGTTTGTGTGCAATAGAGGTAGAAACATCCACAATCCAGAGTGTGTTGCTCTTTTGGCGGCAAAGCCATAAATATCAGCTGGTCAAGGTCAACACATCAAGGAAGTGTGGTGCGGTTTTTCACATGAAAGCTATGTTATGAATATGAATAATTATCCCGTCATAATGAAGCAATCAAAACATGCATTGCGGGTCTTGTGTTTTTCCTACGTAGGGCAAAAAAATCAGCTGGAATCGAGGACATCAGTTGTAAATCTTTCTGTTTATTCGTCCTCTGATTTTACGGAAGAAAATAGTTCCGGTTGGTAAAAATATTATTGAAACACATGTTTTATTATTATCCCCCTATACATACTAGGTAGATTGGGAAGGTATTGGTTTTGTACAGACTACAATTTGGTACGATTTTGATGAAAATTGGTAAGTTAACACTAATTTCAGGGTATGTACCCATGAGTGTTTATGTTTTAGAAATTTTTATTTTTTCAGTGACTGTTCCACAAAAGCCCATCAAATAACGGAAAATCCAATTTTCACCTAAACGGCTTTAACGATTTTCTCAAAATTTACTATTCTATGATGTTTTAAACTCTAAACAAAATGGTACAACCCCCAATGAAGAAGAAATAACGATTCAATTTTACTGATCAAATATCACAGTTCGAAAGAGTTGTTGTTGACAAGCTAATGGGAGAAAGTATGTGTCAGTTTGTTGATACCGTTTATTTGTGTTTATTGTTCCGTCAAATTGTAAGTTTAACTACGATAACATCGAAATCCACCCCTTTTTGAATTCTACTCTGTAATTTGGTTAGCAGAGAAAACTATCACCTCTAAATAGCGAAAATAACTCTTTGTACACAATAATAAAATGAGATGGAATTAATTTTGAAACTGTTTTATGAAAGTTAACAATGTACGAAATTATCGTTTTGTGATTTAGTTAGCAAAAAATATGACGAAAGAAATTGTTCATAACATAAATAGAAGTGCATTTTTAGACACCGCTCATTTCCCAGCATCGACCTTGCTTTGGTTGTTCACTTTAGGTCTCTTAGGTAAAGAAAATCACTTTAGGTCTTATGATGAAATATACTATTTATGCAAATTATTATTATTTATTATGCTATTTATGGCCTAGTCAACACCAGGAATAAAATATTGCCCTTCTTTTTCAGCCTCTTACATCAAAGCCTGTAGGAAGGATGATCCCAAACTCAACGAATGTGCGGTCAAAAATGGACAGGCTGCTATTCCATCGTTGATTCAAGGTGAGAAATTCAATAAATATGACTTGAGTACAACAATTTCGTTAGGACCAGTATATACTCTTTACTCAGTACATACTACATATATATCAGTATATGTTCGAGGATAGATTAAGTTCTTATTATAATTTAGGAAATATAGATCTGTTAAGGTTTTTCTTACCACACTACTTTCACAAATAATAGCAAGGAAAATATGTTATAGTAAAAATTATTTTTTTTTATTAACTGTTTTCTTCTAGTTTACTTCCTAATTTAAAAATAAAGAAAACTTCCATTTTAAAAATGAATGTTTTAAGGGTTATTGAAAAAAAGTAAATACGATAAACCACTTTGTCGAAATGACATCTGATCGTCAGGCGGTTAAATGTCATGTCGACAAATTGTTTTATGCAACATGCGTCCAGGTGCGCTCCAATGTTGTGTATGGTGTAATTGCAACTCTTGAATGCAATATGTTACTCTGCCTTGAATAATTATTCAATGCGCCGGCTTTTCAAACATGTTTTGTGTTGGACAGGCGACAAAAGTCTCGGCATACCCAAGCTCGACCCCCTGGAGATAGAGAAGGTCGTGGTGGGAGACGCCAACAAGAAGGGAGGCGGAGGACTGGGAATCACGTTTACCTGTTACAAGTGTAAAATATCCGGCCTGAAGGACCTTCAGTTGAAGGACGCAAAGTGAGTAACTAGATATTCAACACAAAATGTTAGCCTATCCTATCAAAACAAACTTACCTAGTCAGATGAACCTATCCTATAATAAACCTATAATAATACCATAACATACTTGCGCATGATAGCTTGTTCCTCATGAACGCAATAATGACTACTATAAGGATATTTCCTCTATAAGTCCTATTTTTTTTTATTATTATCATTATCAATTGAGATGGGGACTCTACCTAGACACAGACATAGACCTAGGAGGGGGAGCGAGCTGGTCTAGTGGTTAGAATGCGGGACTGCGTTGCCCGAGATCACGGGTTCTAGCCTGAAGTAATGTGAAAAGCAATCCCAGGTTCGTGTCTAGCGCCCTAGGACAAAAAATCATTATCAATTGAGATGGGCATCCCACCTAAACACAGACATGTTGACTAGGTGCGTGTTTTAACCTAAATATGAGTGTAGAATGGATTTAGATGACTTTAGTAGCTTTGTTACTAACGGATACCAGCTGTTTCATTAGCCAGGACCATTATTGATAGCCAAATTATCGAGGACAGCTGGGTCAACTTAACAACCCTTATCCTGACTTATCAGAGTTTAATCCTTAAATTAAAATGTCTAAGATATACCTCCTAGAATTAACGATTTAAAACAATGTTCTATATGCTTGTGTAAAGAATAACAAAAAAATTCTAGAAATTAAATAAAGTTTTAATTTATAGCAATTTTTATCTATTGTTTAGCTTTCCGAATTTTTCAAACGTTCAACCATCCAAAGTATCTACTTTAAAAACCAGCTTATTGTTATTCTATATGACTAGGAACGTGTAATGTTGCAGTGTTAGTTGATTGGTATTTTAATGGATGGGTAGGAATCTAGACACACTCAGAAATATATAAAATCTTCCATCTACTCGATCAGAATGAGTATTAGCCAACCGTAATTGACAAATTACCACAAATTACAAACAACAAACACTTAATGTCAGTATAATGTTCGTAGCAATCGCATCAACACTGCTATTGTTAGAGTAGAGAAAAACATTTCTCACGTCTGGATTGTGATATTTTAATTAGTTTATAGTGAAATAATCTTGGACGTGGCTCCCTAGAAATAAATGCTTCCTTTGTGTTGTTCTGACCATTATAAAATATAGACTAATTGTTTTAATAATGTTTAGTAATTTTAAAGTTAATATTTGTATGGGAAATCGCTAAAATAAAAACTAATATAAGTAATGAAAAGGCTAACAATGGTTAGCCTTTTCTATGTGTTAATAATTTAATGTAGAAATTTATGTTTTAATTCAGTTGTTTTATCATAAGGTTGAAAGAGGTAAAGGTTTTTGGTCATATTTTCAATAAAATTGCTTCAACGATAATCTGTTGTAAAATATTGTTCACAGGACATAAAAACCATTTACGGTGGTTTGAACAGTTTAATTTAACGTGATTGACATTAAGATTTCAATTTTTAATACGATTATTTTGTTGGTGTAAATATTGTTTATGATTGGATAAAATGAAAGGTATCCATGCAATGACGTTTTTGTGCGTTGTTGCACATTTTAATTATTCAAAAATGTTAATTATTATTCTTACATCAACTTACATTGCATTAATACCTATTTAAGAAGATATATTATAAAGTAAATACAAACTTTATTCAGAATAACTATCACAAGAGTATTTATAATGTAATACCATAACAAAGATTTTATAAATTGTTCGAAACAAAATTTCAAGCTATTTCTTAACAGGTCCACTAACAACAGCTCTACGCCACCTGTATGTGAAGTATTCTGACACCTGGTAGTGAATGTAGTTATTACAAAGATTTATTGATATTTTCAGAATCGATTTGAAGAAGAAGACGTTCGAATTCACAGGCAAAGTACCGAAGGTTGGAGTTAAGGGAAGGTACACGACGGAAGGTAGAGTTCTCATTCTTCCCATCAAAGGGAACGGAACCGCAGACCTCACTTTGGGTAGGTACCTAAAATGTATTAGTATAAACTAGACTGTTATGGTTAGATTTGTGTGATGTTGGAAACTAACCTTATCACTTAAATACTATAAGGTGACTCGGTCTCAAACTTATGTGAGTCGATGGTTAAAGTCGGTAGGACTGTTGTTTCGATTCCCGGCGTCCATATTAAAAATGTATTACTAAAAGTTGTTTAATGTTCCTAACTGTAGTTTTAAAAAATTCTCAAAGTCTGTTTTAATTAAGAAAATAATTATATAGTCTTTGTGTTGTGGCAAAAAGTAACGTTCAAAACGCGTGAAAGTGTCAGTACATATTCAAAGTGTCATACATATTCTTGACCATAAAAGTGCTCAATAAATTTCGAACTTCAAATATATGGTCTTAAATATGTAATGACTTTCTACTCTGTTATGCAATATACTATGACGTTACCATATGATAGTCTCTAGGTTTTAAATGTAAGGCACTCCTAAAATCGGGGTATGTTTTATTTCACTACATACTATGATGATTTTGTTACTTGACGTAGGTTGGGTTAGGTTAGGTTAGGTAAGGGTAGGTAAGTTAGGTTGGGTTGGGTTAGGTTAGGTTATGTTGGGTTATGTTAGATTAGGTTAGGTTGGGTTATGTTAGGTTGATGAAAGGTGAAAGATATTATTTATACTTATTTATAATGTTTACATTTACATTACCGGTACCAGACGCTTCGCCCATGCTACAATGGGACAACCTCAGTGGCGAGGTAGGTCTCAACCTTGCCACTGAGGTTGCCCGTTGTAAAATACGCGAAACTTCTGGTCAAAGACAATAGAGTAACCGATAGGTTAATAGGCACTACTGTCTTTGGTTTGGTATTGTAAATAATGTACAATTATGATTAGGTTCTTACCGGTTGACCTTGAGTCATAGAGAGTAGAGCCTCTTTAACCTATGCTTGAATGTAGTGATGATGCCACTGACCGTTTAAGTGTACGAAGATTTAACATCGATTAGTTAAATTGAACCCTCGACAGATTGTTCTGCTGCAAAATGTTTTTTTCTTCCATACAATTTTTTGTTATCACATTAAACAAAAAAGGAATTAAAATGATAATTTGCTATATAGTCTTTTGCGCCATCATAAACTACCAAAGTAGGCTAACTAAAGTATAGTGTCTTTGAGTAGTCGCCCCTCTGTATGGTCCTGCTATCGACAATTTATTTATTTATAAAAAAATTTAATTGTTTGTTGAGCCAGTCAAAAAGTGCTAGTGTGCTAGTGTCTCAATTTAAAAGCTCTATTTTATACTTAATTTTGTTGTTACTGAAATAGTAAATACCCCCGCCGCAGCAAACCTGCCGACTAAGCGAATTTCCATTTGTCTGAATTGATTTTCAGTTAAATATATTTGAATAACATTAGGTTTAACGAGTACCTAGGTTTGCTGCTACAAGGAAACTAATAAAGTGTGTTTTTGAGTAAAATATTGATAGCTTAGTACAAAATAAATAAATTTGCCAAGTTTGATCAAAATATATCCATAAACAAGCAAACTACAACATTTGACAATATTCTCCATAAGAATAACATGGGAATTTTAAATATACAATTTTTTTAATTTTCTCCGTTACTAATAATCGAACAAAAATACTTTTATATACTAAATTATTTGTTTTTTTAAGCTCTTTAAAAAGGTCTAAAGAGAAATCGGGAAATTTTGTGTTTTGAGGGTCAAAAGTGAGAAAAACCAATTTTTACCCCATAAAACCTCCCGTAAAACCCCGTTCCCATGGTCCGATCGTGCTGCTTCGCGAACTCATTCAAGTTTATCCTGCTTTACACCTTTAAACCAAATTTCATCAAAATCGGACAAAAATTACTCAAGTTATCGCGTTCACGGACGTATATATATATATACATAAGTCTATATATATATATA
This sequence comes from Macrosteles quadrilineatus, assembly GCF_028750875.1. Lineage (NCBI taxonomy): Eukaryota > Metazoa > Arthropoda > Insecta > Hemiptera > Cicadellidae > Macrosteles > Macrosteles quadrilineatus. The sequence goes on from NW_026542597.1 coordinate 68,074,718, forward strand.
TATACATATATAAAAATTTGAACGAATGGTGTTTTTGGCCTCTGGGGACATCAAAATGAAAAAGTAAATCGGTCCCGGGTCTAGGTCTTACCGTGCCACCTACGGTAATAGCTACTTCCCTATAGGGAAATTCGCTAAAAGATACAAATGATATATAATAAGTTGTTCTGAGAGTTAGTTGTTCTTAAACAGTCAGCCTATTCGACAGAAATGAGTAACTTACATAAACGCAATCTGTCGGTGGCTCTTTGCAACTACGTCCATTCTGGTTAAGAATCTGGCGACTTTAACGTGGGGAGGGAATGTCTAGTTGTACCAATAGTTAAAACATTTAGTGTAAAGATGGCTACGCTTGTACACAAAATGAAATATCTTCTTCAGTACCCAAAGTCATACCCCGAAGTAGTGTTCTATCTTATGATATTTGTTTAAAGAAAACAGGACGAATAAGTTAGTCAAAATAATATCATGCTTCAATTTTTTTATCTCTACAGGTGACCTGAATCTGAAATACAGGTTGCTGTACGACCTGGTGAAAGGCAAAGATGGCAAGGACCACGTCAAGTTTAAGTCTCCCAAACTTGACTTTAAAGTGGATCAGTTTAAAATCAAGCTGACCAACCTATTCAATGGTGACAAGAATTTAGGTGAGTTTTTATTTTGTTGGAACCTAAATCTTTCGAACTTACTTAATATTTTTTTCTGGTTTTTTTTTACATTACACAAAGTTGAGGAACACTTTTGACTAGATAATCAAATTAGTTGTAGGCTAACTTTAAGGTAACTATTTCCAAGAGTATTTGTAATTTAATAATGTTTCCTAATCTAACCGTACATTGTTTGTTTACATTTTAAAATGTCTGTGTCATAAAAATATATATTTGCTTAAAGTAAAAATTAGTTATTTCTGTATTCTGGAAAAATGAATTACAATAATGTACAATACTATTCAATCGAGGAAACAGAAAAAAACATAAATATGAAATTAACAATAATAAATTAAATTAACCTCATACATAGCATTTATGTTTGACAAAGATTATACGTAGTTTTTTGAAAGGTAACCACACCATTGAGCTAACTAACGATTAAATATTAGGTTATCAATACTAAAGTCTTGTAACCTCGAAATTTTGTTATATAAATTAACGAAGTGAAGTCATTTTAACGTACACACTTTGAGAAATTACATTAAACAGCAAAACATCTTGTGTCAAGGAATTTCTCCTCATCTCGACTGAGAATAAATAATTAAAATGCTACTTTTGCGTATCTCTATAAAAATCTTATCAAAAGTTCCCTGTTACGCTCATTTTTGGCAGCAAAGACTCATATTTATTAATTTTTGATGGAAATAAAATCATTTATTCATTTATTTTTTATTTAATATAGTAATATTCAGGAGTGACATAACAATATTTAACACCCAAAGTGTATATTTTGGGTTTAAATCAGAATATGGTGCACAAAATATAGGGTGTCCCGTAAGTAAACAGCCAAACTCCGGGAAATAGTTCTATGGGTCAAAATAAAGAGATAATCAAGTATAACATTTTTCCAAAATCGCTTCGTTAACCAGACATCCACCATTTTGTATTTTTTACATAAACATTTTTATTTTGGAATTTTTTCAACCGATCTTTATAAACCTTGCTATGTAGGTTAAGGTAAACGAATGTTAGAAAACATCATTTTTTTAACTTAAATTGACTCATAAACGGTTAATTAAAAAAATGTCAAGAACACTTTTATTTAGCATTTTTAAATTCCCTATTAAACGATACCAAGTTTAAAAAGATCGAACAAGAAACCTCTGAAATATTACGAATTTTAGTTGTGAAATGGGGCAAACCTGACTAGCTTCTGCCCTATTCTAACCCATTTTACAACTAAAAATCGTAATATTTCAGGCATTTATTATTCGATCTTTTTAAACATGGTATCATTTGATAGAGAATTAAAAATGCTAAATACAAGAGTTCTCGAAATTTTTTCATAAAATTAACTGCTTTTCAGTAATTTAAGTTTAAAAAATTTAAATGGCCGCCATTTTTAAATTTTAAGATGAATCAATATGAATTTTTGTTCTAACATTGGTGTCTTTTATCTTAACCTATATACCAAGTTTTATAAAGATCGATTGAAAAAATTCCAAAATAGAAATGTGTGTGTAAAAAATACAAAATGGCGGATATCTGGTTAACGAAGCAGTTAAAAAAAGTTATTCTTTATTTTCTCTTTATTTTGACCATCTCTTTATTGATAACAGAATTATTTCCCGGGTTTTGGCAGATTACTTACGGGACACTCTGTATGCATTTAGATGTAATAATTGCAAACTACCCAGTATCTAGGAAAACTTCGTTACACACGTGTACCAAATGACCTCATTTTTGCCTGTATACACTTTAGGTTCCAATTTATAAGTCATTAAAAGCATCACTATTTTTAGCTAGGATTGTAAAAAGTAGAGATTACTTGTATACACGTGCTGCTTCATATTGATTTGTTGTAAATGCTTTCAATGTTCATTTGATTTTCAGGAGAGCAAATGAACGCGTTTTTGAACGAGAACTGGCGAGAAGTTTTGAAGGAGTTCGGCCCAGCTGTTATTGAAGCCATCAACCAAATAATCGTGCTTATCACCAACAGCATAGCCGAGAAAGTTCCCTACGACGACATTTTCCTTAAATAACATCCTTGTGATATTCCCTGTCAATAGCTGTGATTCCGTATCTCTTACAAGTTCTCCAAGCTCTCTTTGAAGTTCTTTAACTCTTAAACTGGGATAAAAGATTAAAAGAGGAACGAGACAACGTTTGATGTATCGCTGACAAAGCGATAACAGAATTTGGATCAGTTTTTAATTTATTAATTTATAATGTTGGAATAATTCAAACTGATTGCTTTGATAGCTTGTTGTTATTGTAGTTTGAGTTTACTCAATTGTTACATAGATTTCAATGCCTTATTTAAATACAAATGTAAAATTTGACTATTTTAATAGCTATGTATAGCGTTGAAGTTTAAATTTGGCTAATTTTGGCATTGTTTCGGCCGGTTGCATTTATGTTTAAATTATTATCAGAAAAATGTGGATATTTCTAAGACACGAATTACTAATTAGAAGTCTCTAATTAATTTATCTTTTCTCTTGTAGATCCAATGTACATTATTCTTGTAGATATTTAGAGATTTATGTCCGTTTTTTATTGTTACTTTGTTAGTAGTCTATTCTTGTCTAATAAATTATTTAAATCCTTTTTTGAAAACTGTATTTTCTTCCTATATAAATTAGGTGAAGATGAAGTACTTAAATTATATCCCACTTCTATCAGAGTCTCTTAGAAATTTTTTCACAATTTTTTGAAATTTATTTTTTAGGTCCTAGATAATTTTTATAAGTAAAAACCAATAAAGATAGCCTATTTATCATTAAGTGAGAAAAGATAAACATCTAACTCACTTTGTTTACACAAAATTTAAACAAACAGTAAAAAATTAAACAAACGAGGGTGGAAAGAAAACGTTACAATATTAAAGCTAAAAACTGGCATCAAAAATGAATTCAGTTTGCATCGTTAAGAAATTAATTCGAAGAGATTATTCATCGACTAGATATTCCTCACCGTGCTTTGTTGCTGATTGAATATGATATATGAAAAGAATAATTATTATAAAAGCAGTCATTCCAATACAGCCGAATCAAATGCAACGACCAAATTGGTTTGGTGCTAATTCACAAGAAGACTCATAAATATACTACTCAAGGTAGCGAAATGTATAGGTTGACACAAACATCGTACCCACTAGAACACAAGCAATAACAAAAACATAGGTAAATCTTACATATTTACATGTTTTATTTGAACACCAAGATTAAGGTGATGTTATGGTTATTTGTTATTTTTTCTTTCTCCTGCTATACATAGTACTGTATATAGAGAAAGTCTTCTTCTAAATCTTCAAATTTGAGCCTTGTGTGGGAATATATGTTTTTCCCACCTCCGAACCCAGTAAAGTGGTTTTTAAAACTATTCTATGTTGGCCGAAGCCCAGAAGGAAAATTACTTTTTTGTTGCCAATCGTCCCTCTGTTAAATTATAAACTTTAAATGCTCAATCGTAAAATTGTTTTACGTATGACATGTGAAACAGGTATGTTACAGGGAAGCCATGTATTACCATTAACCATTGATTATAGTATATTATCGGATACTATTGTATCAGTAGTCAAAGTTTTAATTGTCGTAATATTTTACCTCAAAGTAGTTTTTAAAGAAAGATTTTGCTGCAGCAATATATGAATAAAGTTCTTAAAAATGAACAAGTTTCTTAAACAATACTTTTCCGGCTGAAAATGGAATTGAATTTCACAATTGTATGGTAAACTTTAAAGCTATGTGAACTAGTCCCATACAAAAGTATTAAAATATTTTAAAAATCTGTATTTAAATTTTAGTTGCACACATTTGGAGTATATTTAGAAATAGTGTTTACACATTTAACTTTCGATAATGGGATAATGTAAACAATAAATATTTTCCACTAAGTAACGTATGTCGTCTTATAATAAAATAATGCCGTAAATAGATCAGACGCAGTATCTCGACAGACTGGTCAGTTGTTGGCCACTTACAAAGAGCGGCGCTCTTGCAAAATAATACCTCAACGTCAACAGTATCAACAGTGACAATAACATTTTTGGTAGACATACTACCTGACAACAACCGAGAATTAAGAAAACTTCATTGGACAGTAGTTAATAATGTTTGTTTAATATAACTTAAATAAAGTATTTTAAAGTCTTTGACTTTGTTTAGCATCATTAAAACAATAAGACTTTTGCGCAGTTTTTTTTTATTAAATTGATAAACTCATTTGATTTTTTAGGAATTTTTTTTTACACTGTCTTTAGCAATCGTATTTTAGAGTGTAAAAAATTCTATAAATTTTAAAAGGTCGCCAAATCAGAATTAGGTATACTGTAACTATACACACGTTTTCTAGGTATTTCCAATATTCAAGAGGCTATGCCTTTGTACTGTTATTTTCGTCATTACAGTAAGTATCCATCACTGTATTTGATTATTTTGCATTACTTGTAGAAAACTTGGAAGTAGTTGCGCATTATTTTGATTTTTACCGATATACCAGTCAAAGGTTGTATAATACTCGAGCTATAGCAGATAGACAAGTTTTAGACTGTAGTTGCTGCATGGTTTCGTTCAATATAGATGTAGAGAACTACATGAGTAATTTAATAAGTAAACGTGCTTAAATTAAAACCTTCTGATATTGTTCAGGATATTATTACGTAATAAATTAAATATTAAATAGAGATATTAAATTTATCCGTCCACATTTCAAACAAACTTTGTCATTGATATTTAATGAGTCCAAAAGGAATAAAAACTATGGTACAGTTTGAAACATCATAAAAAGACTTTAATATTGCCTTTAAACAATGATTTGAATGTTAAAAATATAAATTACTAGCTGTTGTACCCGTGCTTCGCAACGGAGAGGACACTGAAGTGAAAAAATTTGATCTTGAATTCTGATGTTGTATACAATAGTTACATATTCCCCTTTGGTTTCAGAAACATAACTCAATTGAAACTCTTATTACAGCTGACTTCAATTAATACTTTTTACTATTTACATTCTTCCAAAATGTAAGAATTTAAACTTTGGAAGCTCATGTGGCGTAGCCCAAGGAAAATATAATAACAGGAATTGGCCTATATGTTAACCAGGTATATAAGCTACCTTCATACAAAATTGTATTTCAATCGGTTCATTGGTTCTTGCGTTATTAAGTAACCGACAGACACACTAACACAAACACACACCATCTCATTTTTATATATTAGTATAGACTAGTTATTTATGGAACCATTTACCATAATAGCTTACTGGTTAGGAGACACACCACAACATTATGTTTTAAGAGCAATGCAAAAAAATACATTCTCGAAATTCCCCTACAGGCAAGAAGCCATTACTGTAGGTGACACTAAATCCGGACGATTTACTGTTTCAATTAGGTGTCCACAGAAGCAAAAAAAAAAAAAAAAAAAAAAAAAAAAACACCCATAGAAGTTTATTTGTACATATGTGTGTGTCAGTGAACACGATGACTCGAGTGATTGATTTGATTAAATCTTGCATGAATGATGACGTTTGGATGCACTTGAATGAGCTCGTGGACCATCAAGATCGGATAAAAGGAGGGGTGTAATGGGGTTTCTAAATTGTTCTAAAATATATTTTTTAAATCTAATTTTAATTGAAGATTTGAAACACTTAGTCAACCTTAAAACATGGAAATACGCATTTTTCATTACTGCTACTATATAAAGCTTAAAATAACAAATAATATTGTAGGCCCTATATTGAAGCGTTGTAGTATGATTTAAGACTACGGAGAAAATACAAAAAAACTTTACATTTTAAATTCTTAAGTTATTATTATGGAAAAAAACAACAATTCTAGTTTAGTTTTCTATGAATCTATAGATACATGCTAAACCTATCTGTGTTATACTATACTATTATTATTTTACAAAAAAAAAAACTTGTTACATTCCCTGTAGCAGCAAACCTAAGTAGGCTACTCGATAAAATTGAGGTTATTTAAACTACTAGTTGCTTCTCAACGGACTGAGGATACATGGGAAAATAATGTTGGTCTTTAAATCTACCGTAAATAAAGTTACACATTTGCCACGAATTAGTACTTATGGCTTATTAAAACACATCTTATGCAGCAATGAATTGTGTGGTGGAATCAAAACCAATAACTTGATCGAAATGTAAACATTGACAAATTATGATGAGAATCAACAGTACTCAGGAAAAAAGTATGAATAAAAACAAAAGTCATGGCTAACGCATCTGAAATATTTTTAATATGACTGAAAATAAAACCCTTTATCGAAAAACTAATATTACTCGGAAAAGTTCCTCATTGAGATCTTTCATACAAGTATGTTGTTGATAGAGGGTGCGGCTTTCTTGTCTCAAAAGTTCGTGATCCTCATTAGCGTTTTATATAGATAGGGAGTAAATCTGACTTGTTAAGTGCAATATTTTAGTAAAACCCCAATAGAAAATCGGCTAAGTCTGCAGTTTTGCTGTGGCTAGGCTATATTATTGTATTTAGTATAATTTTGAGTTTTCTAAATATATACTGCTTATACCGGTGTGAACGCTTATTTTAGAGTATAGTATAGGATTCTGGATTGATGATCCACTTAATATTCGATTCAACTAAACTGCTGTGTTTAAAATTTCTAGAACACTCAATAACATGATCATAATTGACTGCAGGAATTATTCGCATATTCGACACTGCCAAGACCAGTGCAATTGAAAGTCTTACTTGTGATCGATCTTTGGAAAACCAATCCATTCTAGGAACATAACTTCAGTGACAGGACACATTGAATACTTAAAAACTGTTAAAGAATCGATCTTAAATGGGTAAAGTGATATTATTGCTATTATCATCATCAAGGCAGTGACGAACACCAAGATACGTAGTGAAGCTGACTATGGATGCAAGACGACTCTACACCTTTTCTGATTTTATTCAAGAATATTTATTTGAGAACATATCAATTGTATTTGAGATAAGTCAAACATAATTTTAGAAAACATCAAATGAAGTTGAGAACAGTCAGTTGTATTTGAGAAGACATCAAATGAATTTGAGAGCAGTAAATTCCATTTAAGAAATTGTTAAATGTAGTTGAAGAACTTGTAATTTGATAATGAAAAATAAATATTCAGCTGATTTTTGCCAACATTTCAAATTAGAAACTCTCATTCTGAAATGAAATTAACGATTTTTCAATTCTATACAATACTTTCTCAAATACAATCGACTTTTCTCAACTACATTTGTTGTTTTATCAAATTCAACTGACTAATCTAATTTACATTTGAAATATTCTTAAATGCAAGTAATGATTCTCAAATACAATTAATAACTTCTCAAATAAATGTGGAAGAGGCAATTAATAAAAAGGTAAATGTGTAAATGGAAGGGAGACCTTTGTAGCTTTGTTACTGACTAAGATCAGCTGTTTCATTAGCCAGGGACATTTATTAAAAAACCCAATGGACTTAAACTTGATATCTAATACCTCTTATGGTTTTCCGGGTCCATCCATTTTGATCCATTCTAGGCTGTTATCTCTCTTAAGAGGATATATGACATCTTGTTGAGTAATGCAGCGATATCATTATCAGCTTAATTGATTGTTCAAGGCTCATTTTGTCACGAAATGCCTTGACAGTTCTACAAACTCAGGTTCGATTTCATCCTGCAAAAACCCGTCTTCAAGGGCTCATAACCAGACGCCAATCTCGCCCAAGCCAGACTGTATTGTGAGCATATAGCATTACTTTTGCACTAGATACTTTGTAATATGAATGAAGTAACAGAACCCCTACTTTTATGATTATTTTGTTGATGATGCATTGTAGCTACAATTTTGGTTTCTGGTGGAAATTACACTCAAAATACGGCAGCTTACATATTTGAATTTTTAGAAAACCACGAAGTGAAGATTCATGCAGCACAAGTGGAAGAAGCGAACAAAAGCTAATTTAGCCAATGATTGGGTGACTGGGATGAAGAGACAGAAGTGAATGAGGATTGAAAATGTCGCCAATTATTTTTCTAGGATTGATAAAGATTTGTACTAAATCCTATGTTTATGTAATTCTCTCGGCACTACGTAATATAGTATTTAGAAAATACATTTCAATATCTCAAAGTCAATGCGTTTTAAGAATGTGGACAAATGTGTCGAATATTTTATACTTATTTCTATTCAATGCTAAAAAAATTTAACTTTTTACGTGTATTTTGGGTTTGATAAAGTAAAGTGTCTGGTTTTGAAACAAACATCTAAAAAGTTACTGAAATTTTACAGCTCTTTTAAATCTTTTTATTGAAAGTTCCCACCGAATTTCAAGAACAAAATCTATTTGGCTGTTGGGGTTCTTAAAACTACCATGATGTTCTTCTAGATAAATGGTCTAAACCCCATAGATCAGCTGATATCCCACACTTCTTTTATTAAAATGGCTCCCACACAGCCCTGATACTATATTTGTGTTTCTGGATCTAATTTCACTACATCGAATCCGTCTTACGAGGAGAGTCCGAAAAGTAAAAACTGGATTTAAATTATTTCATACTCATTAAAAAAAATCAAGTGAATCTTACTATTTATATAAAAATGGACTTGGCCTGTGTATAGAAAATGCATGTTGTCCTCAAATCCTTTTGCAATAATTTGACCTATACATTGGAAGAATCGACTGTTGTGATCCTCCAAATAAACAACGAACTAATGGTGGTAACGGACAGTACAAAAAAACACACATTCTTCGCAGTGAATATTTCAAATTTCATTGTGTAAAACAACGACATGATTTTAACGGGACAGTACAAGAAATATGCAATGTCCCCGAATAATTTTGTTAACTTTTGACCAAGAAATCGAAAATTAAAGTAACAAAACTCATAATTATATATCTTTAAGGGCCATGTTTAACAAACTATTCTACACAATTTTTACCAAAACATAGAATAAGCGAGTAAACAAACCTATTTGTCAGTACAAACGACATGATCGCGTAGGAGCAGTCCCAGGAAATTCACTTCGTCCTCAAATACCTATTTATTTTTTAGAGCTAATGTATCGAACCTGACAAATGTTCCAGTGTGAATCAACATTTACATTGATGCATTTAGTGTCAAGAAATGCTCGTTTTCCTCTAATAATTTTATAACCTTTTGACCTAAATCAGATGACTCCTGCTGTTCTTTTTTTTGCACTCGGAGAAAATTCAATATCGTCTTCCTTTTGATAACGTATAGTGAACACTACAACCCATTTCAAGGTGTCAACTTAATCTTGCCAACAGTATACATTTCGCCTTAACATCGAATGAGCCAAAAACTAACCCATATCAACTTATCTTATCTTAAGGAAAATTCTAAAAACACATTATCTTCGAATCTCAATATCGACATCTAACGAATCTGACGTATTTCACAGTGTAAAACAACAACATAATGACAGTCGCAGCTTTTTCGCCCAACCCGCGACTCGCTTAGCAAGGACAGACTAGGGTATATAGCAGGGAAGCAGGATAGGTCCCTTGCTGTTTGTCGCTCGCCTTGCCTCTGCAGGATGAGGGCCCTGGTTGTCGCCGTACTCGTCGCAGTTGTCGCGCCTGCGCTTCCTGCCCCTGCCAAACTCCGTGAGTACTTTTAAAATATTGTAGGACTTCAATATGTTTATTATTATTATTATTTATTATTATATATTTATGTATACAACAAATAAAATAAATAGTTTGCAAATATCGTGATTGGTGTGACCAATGTGGTGTTGGTTTAGTGTCCCGGAATTCTCCGAGAGAGGGATAATTTAGAGCTTCGACAAATACACAATCAATTTGGAGGGTTTTAAAACTTTTTTTTTACAAGACATTGTGGTGTTTTCATTCAAAATGTCAACTGCATATACAATAAACGTTAACAAAAAAGTTAATGGTCAGTAGTGGCAATATGATGGTCCTATGACACTTTAGGCACGTTTTCCCCATAAGAATAACATGGTGAGCTTTTTTTGACCACTTTTTTAAAAATCCAGCTCTTGGCCAATACAAGCCTATATAAATGTTCAATACCATTGTACAACTCCATTACTATTTCAAATCCACATCTATTCACATGTATATTCTCAAAATCGATCGAGGTTTGTACGCGAACTCGTGCGCGCTCCCGGCTCACGGCGTGCTCCCTTGGACATCCTTAGTGGAAATCCATGAGTTCTGGCTACTTGGGAACCCAAGCCATTTGACATACAATAAATCACCCTTTCTCCTAATTACCTTTTCTACTAAATACATGTCTTTATACTTGGTCTTTAACAACTCCTCTGTATAGAATCCTCCTCTGATTATATTACCATTTTCATCTTTCAAGATATAAGTCACAGGCTTTGTATTCTTTACTTCTGCTATTGTAAATAGTTCCCCTGTCCAATTCGGGGTATATCCTTTACTAAAAACATGTTTATACTTGGAAATTCTCACACTATCACCTACCTTATATCTTGGCTTTTTAACTTGCACTACTTTAGAAGTCAATCTCTCATGCACATATTTACTGTTCTTAATATTCACTTGGTTAGGCTTCATTCCTATAGATCTATGCACCTTATTATTATATTTTCGAATTAACTTTGGAAGTAAATCCAACCATTTATAACTCCCCTGAGCACTAAATTCCCTATATAACCAATTCTTTAAAGTTCTCTGAAACCTCTCTACAATTAATTGCAGACTTAGTTGTAAAAATGTGTGATAGTGATTAATATTTAACTTTTTCATTAGTTTGCTAAAATATTGATTAAAAAATTCTTTTCCATTGTCAGATTGAATGTTTTTAACCCCCTTTGGTAGAATGGTTTTAATGGCTTCTGTAACTACCAACCCTGTCTTATTTTTTAGCAGAGCAGCATAAGCTTTTTTAGAAAATGTATCTATTAAAGTTAAAATATATCCATTGCCAGATTTTTTAACACTTTGCTATATCTTAAATAGTTTTTGAGATACAGTATTTTAAAACAATATTATAAACTTAAAAATGTCAAATGTGCAAAAATGCCAAAAAAGTCTGGACTTTGAAAATTTTCATGATAACTGTTATTTGTACCCATATAAAATAATGTTAAAATTGTTTTTGAATTTTTGATTTTTTTATGTTGTAATATTGTTTTAAAATACTGTATCTCAAGCAGTTTTCGAGATATAAGCATTTTAAAACAATATTATGGGCTTAAACAATTTTAGGTGAGTAAACATGTCAAAAACTATGAATAAGAAAGTTCTATCTTTTGATGATGACGAGAGGCTTATTCTGGAAGATGACATTAATACTCTTGCTCTTAGTAATTATAAAATTGATCAAACATAAATCTATAATTGCAATTATTATTTAGCCTTTCAGTAGTGGTAATATGATGGTATGACCCCACTTTAGGCGTTTTTCCCCATAAGAATAACATGGGGATCATTTTTTGGCCACCAATTCCAAAAATCCTGATCTTTGCCCACATATCCCTATATAATTGTCAAACCTTATTTCTTACTTATTCCCCATAAATATATTCGATATCAAGCTAAAACAGCTATTTCTTACATTTATTGACCATTACAGGTGTAAATGTAAAGTAGTGGCGAACTAGCAAAGAGACCCCACTTTAAGCACGTTGTCTATTATGAAAAAGCCATATTTAGTTTTATCCAAACTTTAGAGGAAGAGATCGCTAAATTGGTTAAATGAAACGTCATTACCAACATGCTTGTGATACACATGTTTTAAAACTTAAATCGTCTTGTTTGGATAATATTAAGAAATTTACATTATCACATAAATGTTTGTGTACTTTGCTGCAAGATTTACACAAGTAAAAACAGTCAATATTTTTATGTCGACCTTTTGACAAAAATGGTGTAATATTTGGACTATTCATGTCATCAAATACAACAACTTACTGTGACTGTGATGTGAATGTTTGTGTACTTGTGTACTTCATCACACAAATTTCACACTATTTTCACAAATGTCACATGAATTGTGAATTTCACTGTGATTGTGATGTGAATTCGTGTGTACTTTATCACACACTTTTCACACAACTTTTATAAATTTCACACAAATTTTACACAATTTGTGAAATTGTAACAAAGATTTCACATGAATTGTGAATTTCACTGTGACTGTGATGTGAATTCGTGTGTACTTTATCACACATATTTCACGCAATTTTTATAAATTTCACACAATTTGACACAATTTTCACACGATTTGACACAAATTATGTAAAATTTGTGTCAAATCGTGTGAAAATTGTGTCAAATTGTGTGAAATTTATAAAAATTGCGTGAAATATGTGTGATAAAGTACACACGAATTCACATCACAGTCACAGTGAAATTCACAATTCATGTGAAATCTTTGTTACAATTTCACAAATTGTGTAAAATTTGTGTGAAATTTATAAAAGTTGTGTGAAAAGTGTGTGATAAAGTACACACGAATTCACATCACAATCACAGTGAAATTCACAATTCATGTGACATTTGTGAAAATAGTGTGAAATTTGTGTGATGAAGTACACAAGTACACAAACATTCACATCAAAGTCACAGTAAGTTGTTGTATTTGATGACATGAATAGTCCAAATATTACACCATTTTTGTCAAAAGGTCGACATAAAAATATTGACTGTTTTTACTTGTGTAAATCTTGCAGCAAAGTACACAAACATTTATGTGATAATGTAAATTTCTTAATATTATCCAAACAAGACGATTTAAGTTTTAAAACATGTGTATCACAAGCATGTTGGTAATGACGTTTCATTTAACCAATTTAGCGATCTCTTCCTCTAAAGTTTGGATAAAACTAAATATGGCTTTTTCATAATAGACAACGTGCTTAAAGTGGGGTCTCTTTGCTAGTTCGCCACTACTTTACATTTACACCTGTAATGGTCAATAAATGTAAGAAATAGCTGTTTTAGCTTGATATCGAATATATTTATGGGGAATAAGTAAGAAATAAGGTTTGACAATTATATAGGGATATGTGGGCAAAGATCAGGATTTTTGGAATTGGTGGCCAAAAAATGATCCCCATGTTATTCTTATGGGGAAAAACGCCTAAAGTGGGGTCATACCATCATATTACCACTACTGAAAGGCTAAATAATAATTGCAATTATAGATTTATGTTTGATCAATTTTATAATTACTAAGAGCAAGAGTATTAATGTCATCTTCCAGAATAAGCCTCTCGTCATCATCAAAAGATAGAACTTTCTTATTCATAGTTTTTGACATGTTTACTCACCTAAAATTGTTTAAGCCCATAATATTGTTTTAAAATGCTTATATCTCGAAAACTGCTTGAGATACAGTATTTTAAAACAATATTACAACATAAAAAAATCAAAAATTCAAAAACAATTTTAACATTATTTTATATGGGTACAAATAACAGTTATCATGAAAATTTTCAAAGTCCAGACTTTTTTGGCATTTTTGCACATTTGACATTTTTAAGTTTATAATATTGTTTTAAAATACTGTATCTCAAAAACTATTTAAGATATAGCAAAGTGTTAAAAAATCTGGCAATGGATATATTTTAACTTTAATAGATACATTTTCTAAAAAAGCTTATGCTGCTCTGCTAAAAAATAAGACAGGGTTGGTAGTTACAGAAGCCATTAAAACCATTCTACCAAAGGGGGTTAAAAACATTCAATCTGACAATGGAAAAGAATTTTTTAATCAATATTTTAGCAAACTAATGAAAAAGTTAAATATTAATCACTATCACACATTTTTACAACTAAGTCTGCAATTAATTGTAGAGAGGTTTCAGAGAACTTTAAAGAATTGGTTATATAGGGAATTTAGTGCTCAGGGGAGTTATAAATGGTTGGATTTACTTCCAAAGTTAATTCGAAAATATAATAATAAGGTGCATAGATCTATAGGAATGAAGCCTAACCAAGTGAATATTAAGAACAGTAAATATGTGCATGAGAGATTGACTTCTAAAGTAGTGCAAGTTAAAAAGCCAAGATATAAGGTAGGTGATAGTGTGAGAATTTCCAAGTATAAACATGTTTTTAGTAAAGGATATACCCCGAATTGGACAGGGGAACTATTTACAATAGCAGAAGTAAAGAATACAAAGCCTGTGACTTATATCTTGAAAGATGAAAATGGTAATATAATCAGAGGAGGATTCTATACAGAGGAGTTGTTAAAGACCAAGTATAAAGACATGTATTTAGTAGAAAAGGTAATTAGGAGAAAGGGTGATTTATTGTATGTCAAATGGCTTGGGTTCCCAAGTAGCCAGAACTCATGGATTTCCACTAAGGATGTCCAAGGGAGCACGCCGTGAGCCGGGAGCGCGCACGAGTTCGCGTACAAACCTCGATCGATTTTGAGAATATACATGTGAATAGATGTGGATTTGAAATAGTAATGGAGTTGTACAATGGTATTGAACATTTATATAGGCTTGTATTGGCCAAGAGCTGGATTTTTAAAAAAGTGGTCAAAAAAAGCTCACCATGTTATTCTTATGGGGAAAACGTGCCTAAAGTGTCATAGGACCATCATATTGCCACTACTATGGTCATAAATTGTATTATGTGTTGGGTTAATACTTTTGATAAGTGTTAAACAGTGATAATTTTAACCCCCCAAAATACAGATACTTAATACAAGGATGGTTTTCTCTCATTGAACCGTTAACCATTTCCACATAACAACAAAGTTTTACAATTGGGGTGTCACTTCACAGCGTATGACCATTTTACAGCTGATATAGTGCATCGGCGAATGCCAAATAGATTAACTTCCCATAACCTCTGATTCTTAAGTGATTGGTATTCAATAAATGGATATACGCCGAAAGTTATAAACACTCGGGTGGTAAAGTTAATTTAGTCTTATTCAGTGAAAATATTAAGATTTTTGAAATTCTAGTGTATTCTTAGTTTTATAGTGCCACTGGATCAAACTAGTACATGCCGTAGTCCTAAATTATACTTTCTATGTCATAGCCTAGTTTAAACCAATATCAAATGGGAAACCATTCTAAAAACAATATGAAATAAACTCAAGACTAACTGTATCAATTTTCAGATTTTTCGTATGGTCACTTCATCTTAATGTTTTAACATTTCAGGTTATTGTTCTTTTAAACACAAACATACCTATACAGTATGGTTTTATATGTTTTGCCCTAAATTATTCAATCGATTATATTTATATTGATTATACAATATTGATTATTTATTGATATTGGTTATTGATTATATTGATTGTATTATATTGATATTGACCTTTAACCTTCTACGGACAAGTAGTCGTCAATAGTTTTAAAGGTTTTTACTTGAACTGTTCTATCTGGCATTCGTAACGATGTGATATAAAGTTTTAAATATCGAAATACAATCCTAAATACTGTGGTTTAGTTTTTACTAAAGCTTTATTTTAGAGTAAAGTTTATTTATAGACAGTTCTATTGCGATTGGTTTATCACGAGTTAACCACACATAATGTACTGAAAGGGAATACATTTATTGTGTAAACAAACTTGTTTCCAGTATAATAAACTGTACATTATAAACTCACTAAAGAGAAGTAAATTTACTTCTCTGACCAGTAGATAGTTTGCAATTCGCATGTTTTTCATCCAAAGAGCAAGGAACACATAATGTCTTACCGAATATTAATGAGTTGAGATGTACTGTATCTTCAAAATACACACTGACGTTCTAGTTTTACTCCAATTAAATAACTAAGTTAACTTTTGAGATTCGTTAGACCACTGGGGACATTGCATTTTTATGGTACTAATTTTTGATATATTAATATCCAACCTTATCATTGCCCATTGAAATGGAAACGAAACAGGGCAGATTTTAACCCAAATATGAGTGAAGAGTGAGCGTATAATGTTATGGGTTTCCTTTTGTAGCTTTGTTACTGACTAACACCAAACTTGATCATTTAAAAGTTACTGAGCCAGATCATTTATAAGTCAAATGATCAAGGACAACTGTATCGAGTTGTGAACCATCAAACATGACTGACCAATCCAATGACTTCATCAGTAGACCTATTAAACTATATCTACTTACAAACCTTAAATGCGTGCTTAATCACTGCTCCTTTTCCGTTCATTCATGTTTGCAAGGCCTATAATCAGAAATGTGCTAATGTTCTTTTGCGCACTTGAACCTTTGTGACGGCCAAGGTTTGGCCAGGAGGTGAATCACCGATCAATCGCTTACATTTACATTGATTGATTCCTCTTGGAATGACATCAATGATATTCAATTGACGTAGTGACTAGTACCTTAGCAGATTTTAACATTTAGCTCGAGTTTTGAACGGTATTATGGTTGAAAATGAAAATGAAAATGAAAAATTCTTTATTTTACCAGGCAAAGTTACCACATGGCCTGACACTTAACCTCCCTCACTTAACCTCTCTTACACTTAACCTGACAAAAAATATACAGAAATAAAAAAAGAGATTTATTAATCTAATATAAATCTACATATTTAACATATAAAGAACAGATGAAACAAAAATGCAATTTTACAAATTAATAATAATTATGGTTATAAATTGGGTAAATTAATTTACAGTGATAGTTACTAAAATTAAATTAATTCACGTTTGGGTTGCAATAAATTCTGTTGCGTAACCAATTAAATTGGTGAAACTAATTGTTAACTCCTCCTATGTCCAACCCATGGGTAATTATTTTTAATTGTTAACTGCAAGTTATAAATTTCTCACATCAGTTTTGCAGTTCTTTGAATTTAACTTCGTTAACTCAACCTGGGCTGTGAGATAGAGTGGTTATGTAGTTCCATGTTATTCCTAAAGTAACTGGTTCAATCCAGTACCTTGATCGAAAAAATTGAGCACTCCTTGAAGGTCCAAAACTTAGACCAGTTCACTGATAATTCTGATCCTACACAGCTGGTTGAATAATCAATCAGTTCTCACAATGTTTGTACAAAGCACTAAGATTCTTGTTATACGGAAGAGAATATGACCAACAGGTACTAATGAAAAAGTTTGTAACTGTGCCAAAACCTCCTCAAGGACTTAAGACAGAAGCACAGTTTTAAACATGTTGTCTAAACTTTATCGTACGAGTGCCAAAATTTCGAGAGTAGTTGAAATAAATCTCTTCACACAACTTAACTGTTAGTTTATTAACAGGGTGGCGTCGTCCTGTAATCCAGTTACTAGGAGGTTGTGAATTGTGAATATTTATAGGCATGCACTGTGGATGCGACTCCCTGGTGTAACGTCCGCACGAGTGAGTACTACGACTATCCACAGTACTATCCTGAAAATTAGACCAATTCGTATATACCAAGGCAAAAATGTGGTTCGGATTCCACTATAAACTGTAGGTCCCTTTAGTTGCCATTAGCTGTATGGGCTATTAATTAACATCTGCGTTTAAGGAATAAGTCGGCCTTAGTCACTAACAAGACAACAAGATCGCACCACTCATCCTACACTCATCTCCACTCATACTTGGCTTAAAATACCTACTTTGTAGGTCACCATTTCATTTAAAAAGTATTTAAAACGTAAAATTCCATCAAAATTGGCAAGTTTGACGGATGTATCGTCTGCCAGTAATGAAGGTCGAGTTCCAAGGTTCGTGTAAACGTGAGTGGCATGCTAATGCACTGGTGTAATCAAGGTCATATACCTAACTGATACCGTATACCTGTACTGGCCTACCTGCTTCCGGGTATAGCGACACTTGCCCTGTGGAAGCTGTTGGATATTTACCTACTGTACAAAAAACGACAAAAACTTACAGATCAATCAGTTACACCAATGGATTAACAAATATATGTGGTATTTGATAGCACGTGGCATTTGTTATAAATGTTCTAATAGAGGACTGTATTAAATATATTTACTGTCGTACCTTACTTGAATTATAGATTTCGTTATGATACGAATGCGTCATAATCAAATGAATAACTGAAAAAAAACTACTAGTTTTACGATCAAAAGTATTTTGATTTAGCGAATTTACGTAGATCAAAAGTTAAGTTAAAATTGTGTCCAACAGTTTTAGGTGGGTTTACATCATCATTAACAATGAAAATGTTGATAGCATACGTTAAAGTTTTTCAGTAACGTTTCTTACAGCTAAAATGAAATATTGAAATAGTCTATGAAATAGTGTAAAGAATATCCAAAAGTCATCAAAGTACACTTTTCGAGATTCTCAGTCTCTTACAAATTGATTATTTCCATGTCTTTCACAATATTCAGTTATAGAACTAAAAATAAACTATTATGCAAACGGAAGCAAATAAACACTTTACATGATCATAAACCCTCTACATGGTCGATTAGTGAATAAACGTGACAGTCTCAGTAAGGTGGAAGTTGACAACTGGTTCCCGTTGAAATAAGAACCAGTTTCAAGGATGTCTTCATTCTGCGTCAGCTTTATACAATATTGTAGTGTGACGTTGGTTCTGACGTCACGAGATAGAGCTTATCAATAACATCGGAACAGAAAAACAGACAAAGTTCAAGATTGGCAAGGAAATGAGAATTCACCTTTCAGAGAAATGCAACATTTAAATTTTCAGGCTTAAGGCCAACTGCTTTCAAAATAGTAAGTTTGGGAACGAGAAAATGTTCTACAGAAAATGGAACTACTGTATTAGGAACTTTGGTGTCCAATGTGTCCAATGACAGGATTGGGATAGTTATCGTATTTTTATGTTAAACATATAAAACTTGCCAGAAGCTGTATTGTGAATAAGACATAATCTTCTTGTTTGAATCCTTTTAGAGTACATTTTGGAAACTCAATATGATTGTTAATTACGAGTCCAAGATTAACAAATTTAAAACAGGGTTGGGTTGATAAAGCCTAGTGTTTAGTATCTTGGGGTTAAGTATGAAAGGGGTGGGTTCCATCCCAAATTTTTAGCGTTTTAGCGAATTTCCCTATTTTTCCTTCTTTTTATTCGGTGTACAATTAATTATAACACATGTCCACATTAATGTACCATAATCTTCATGTCTTTTGACAGTGATTTCAGTATAACAAGAAATGAAAAGTGACATAATGCAATTTGCAGAGAAAACTTGAAAACTACATAATATTTACTAGATTTTTGTCTGCAATTTTTCGTTAAGTTAACGGTTTTCGTGAAATTTGGCATCAAATATTTTAAATGGCTGCTATTTTAAAACGGTTAATGATTTTTTTTTATTTTAGACAAAAATAAGTCTTAATAAGATAAACATTTTTGCAAAATCTCAACGCTGTATCTCAAACCGTTTAGGAATTATTATTTTTTTGTAAAAAATACATAAATACAGACAGTCGGAAAACTAGGCACCACAGACCCATGTTCCTGTGGTAAAATGTGTTTGTCTTGACCTAAGCAATAACGCTATATACATATGTACAGAGAGTTACGGGACACTCTGTACATGATAGTATCCTGAAAAATCAAACCACGCCATTAGCTTATAATTTTACCAATACATAAAACAAGTCATACTAGACTATTTTTTTAATTCCTACTATCTTTTGGAGTAGAAGTAAATTCGTAATAAAAACAAAAAATATCAAAAAGTCTCTCTTTGTTTCAGCACATTATATGAAACCATGCCGAAAAAATGACCCCAAGTTGAACGAGTGTGCGCTCAAGCATGGCAAGGAGGCGCTTCCATTTATTATACAAGGTAAGTAACACTTTGTCCTTAAGGAATTGACACAGAAATGACACTTAGGGGCGGTTTGGGAGCTCGGTATTAGCGCTAGTCCGCGACTAAATCCGGATATTTCCGGTATTTTAGGCTGCCGCCTCGAAAACGGGTTTGTGAGCTCGGGATCAGTAAGGCGCGCGCCTAACTTGTGCAGGGATAATCTCGCGCCTAAATATTGTTGGTTTGGGAGTCAAGTAGACTTAGGCGCCAGCCTAAGAGATAGTCTCGGTGGGTTTGGGAGACCAATTTCGGGACTAAGAGATATGTTTTCGTCATAAAAATCAGTGAGTTTAGTCCCCAACTTTAGTCCTGCCAGGGGGCAGGTCTAAGTCGACATCATGCCGGTATTAGCTCATTAGCAAGTTAATTGTTTACATATAAACTAAAAGAATGTTATATTGGAATTCGTTATTAAATTCTGAACATTTTCATTACTCTCAAAGTATATTTGATAAAACTTTTTTTTTAGTTTTCTGTTGTTCAAAATAAAACGAAAATCTTGCAGAAAGCTAAATTTAACGAAAGATTATTTGGTTTTTGTTTTTACTGTTAACTGCAATACAAATATGGACCCTAAATAGAATTTCTTTCAACTGAGAGTTTGGCTATAACACCCGTACCTTAATTATAAATATTTTATTAGTAAGAAAATAATTAGCAACCACATGCATACCCCCATTCACCCCCTACGAAAGAGTGAAGAGATAGTAAACAAAACATAAAAAACTGCAAATAGCTCACAGTCATAATCGTTATCTTTTAATTGCGTTGTGATAGAGCTCAGTTCAGTGTCATTGACCAAGTGCTAGTTACATCAAAATGGAGTACCTAGATTATTTGGAGTATAAGAAAATATATACAGTATATCAATAACCCGCCAAAGAAAACCTGCAGACTAAGTGAATTTCCAAATAACCTAATAGAGCTTTCAATTAAATTTATTTAAATAACTTTAGGTTTAACAAGCACCTGAAACTACCTACGGTGTAGGTATACTGCTACAGGGAGGGTAATAAAGTGTGTTTTTAACAAAATATTAACAGCTTTATAAAAAATAAATAAATTTGCCAAGTTTCATAAAAATATATCCATAAACGACCACACTAGAACAGTTAACTTAACTTATTCTCCATAAGAATCACATGGGAATTTAAAATTTACAATTTTACCAATAGTCTCTGTAGCCAATAACCGTACAAAACATTTTAAGATATTAATTTGTTTTTTATACTCTTTAAAATACTCTTTACTCTTTAAATTACTCTTTAAAATATTTTAAAGACAAAGATTTATGGTATAGGGGTTAAAATTGAGAAAAAAACTATTTTTATCCTATACAACTCCGGGTTCCCTTGGTCTGATCATGCTGGTTCGCGAACTCATTAAGGAGAATCGCGCCTTTCAACTCCGAGATTGGATCAGTTAAGTGGCAAAAGGAAAAAGCTCAAGCAGGAAAGAGAAATGTTTAAAAGAGACATCCTAACTTTTAAGGGAAACACATAAAAGCATTTTTTTAACGCCATGTTTAGTGGTCAAAATACAAACAGCTCATTTGTCATATTACCTTCACTTGTGTCTTGTATCTGTTCGTTTTGGGTGAGGTAGACTATGTACAGTGTAATAAAGCTGAAAGATATATTTCTGTTTTCAATATTTTAATTCCCTATTTTGCCAATTTCCATTACTAATCTTTTTTCCTGGTTTAACCATATAACATGTATTTTCTCTAAAGTTTAACACCCATACATCATTATACAAGAAAAATATACACTACAATTGCATTAAATTACTGTTTTTGTTTTATAAGATGTTATTCTTTTACCTCTAAGTATATGCCAAACACGATTTTAAGGGGCAGAAGTATTATACTAACCATTCAATTAAAAGGTTTTGTAAAATAGTAATTAAATTATTCGTCGAAATTTGGATCTTCAATTTAGTCGTTAGAGTCAAAATCATACAGCGCCAGTACGATGAAAAATCTATATAGACATTTTATGACAACTAAGGTCGTCTGTTGTTAACTTTCACACAAACACTTTCATGCCAAATTTTATCAAAATAAGACAAAAATTACTCAAGTTATCACGTTTATGGACGTATATGTAATACATTTATATATAGGCTATACATATATAAAATTTTGAACGAACAGTGTTTTTGGCCTCTAGGGACATAAAAATGGAAAAGTTTATCGGTCCCGGAACTAAGTGCTACCTACGGTAATAGATACTTCCCTAGGAAAATTAGATAAAAGAGTGTCATGTAAAAAAAGATTTTAAATTGACAACAATTTTTTCTAAGTACTGTATTAAAACATTTTTTTTACATTTACCTCGGCTTCACACAATCATAACCTCCGCAATTACTTTTTATTATTTTTTGTCAATACCCCTATATTATACTGGGAAATTACTGTTTAATTTTGAAGCTTTTTATTGCATGAAACCGAGTTTCCGATGTTAATCCTGTTGCTCTGTACGTATTTATAAGGCGTAGTACTTAAAAGACAAATAGTAGTACTTAAGGACAACTGATTAAATAATAATAAATCGTAAAGTGAAAATAAAGTTAGATCTTAAAAGAATTTAATATAAACAATTACGGTTCTTCAGTCATTGGGATGTAAAACAACGATCTTACAAAACTACATTTTTGCAATGGTACAATGCAGAAACACACACCATAGTCTACTAATTAGCCACCATTGATATACCAAGATAAAATTGTATCCATCTTCAATAAGTGTTTATCTTTTGTTGTTGTCAACGGTAACGGGTTCTGCAATGGCCGTTGCCAACGTCAAAACCTGAATTCCCCGCGATTCCCTGTCCATCTAGCCGCGCTGCAACTTAGGCGCGACTATACTTGATCTACGACCATTTCAACTTAGGCGCGAGCTCCCAAGCCTGGTTTCTGGTCCGGGGACTAAAGTTAGGCGCGTCCAACACTAGGCGCGTACTAGCTGGGCTCGAGCTCCCAAACCGCCCCTTAAGGAATCTTCTGACAAATGAAGAAGAATATATTTCCAGGAAGACCGATCATTACGTTTCAATGAATACTCTCATTACCAACGATCAGTGACGCTAGTTTGGCTTTTCCTGTGCATATTCTCACTGAAACTACTGTACTTTAGCTGTCACATAAATAGCAGTTTATCTTGATATTTCCTTGTCAAAGGCTTAGGACGTAGTGGCAGTTATAGTTTGAAAGTGCATACATACTTACTAGTTAAACTTTTTTTCAGCCAATCCCTAGAATCTCTTATAGTTTCTGAAGAGTTTATTAAATCTGGTAAAGTACAGTTAGTTACCAAAATAAAGTAGGTTTCGTAGTAAAAAAGTGGAACATAAACTGACCATGAAAATTTAGGCAAAATTAGCTAAGAGGTTAAAAATAGGGCTTGAAAATAAATAAGAGTAGAAGAATCTCAGCTTTAAAATATCAAATCGAGTAAGAAGAAAATACGTGTTTAAAGAATTTTTTTGTTTAGTACAATGTTCGTCTCATGACAGGGAGCAAGCTGGTCTAGTGGTAGAGTGCAAGGCTTCAGTTTTGAAGGTCACGGGCTCAAATCCCTCCAGTCACAAATAGATTTTGTCTATGTGATTTTATACCGTGGCCCTCTAGGCTTAGCCTGTGTAAAACGGTTCAGGGCTAAAGTCTAGTGTCCTAGGATGTGAAGGTGTCACAAACAATTCTCATAACTAAATCACATTATTCCCTAAGCTAACCTCAAATACCCCCGCCGCAGCAAACCTGCCGACTAAGCGAATTTCCATTTGTCTGAATTGATTTTCAGTTAAATATATTTTAATAACATTAGGTTTAACAAGTACCTACAGGGCCGGATCTAGGAACCGCGAAACCCCGCAATGCGGGGGGGCCCAAGCCCTTAGGGGGCCCAAAGAGCTCGTAAAAATTAAAATTATTTTAATGCATATAAACATAATTGAATAGGACGGCAAGTTTAGTTTTGACAGACAAATAAATATTGTCAACATCAAAGCTAAAGTTATAATTATTAAGTAAATTTAGACTTGTGATTTTACTCTTCGACAACTCGGGACCTCGCCCTAGCTAGACAGTTCAATCTCGCCACTTTCAGTCAGTCCATACTCAGTCAGCTCAGTCCAGTCAGCACGTCAGCTGCATGGCGAGCTTCACAGATCCACTGTGCTGTAACAGTCCGATCGGACCGAGCGACGTGGACGACGAAGTGTCAACTAGCACTAGCACTCACTCTCACATCAGTTGAGCTGAACCTGAACATTGAACAATAAGTCATAAGTCTGTCGTCGTACAGGAGGGACTTACTTGTGCTTGTACTAATCTTTGTAGCGTTATCTAATGACCTAATTCGAAGGCGTTTGGGACTCCGTCCAAACAGTAGTTTAAACTATTGCCACGACAATCGCTGGGTGCAGCGAGCGATCTCAATAATCTGTCAACGCAATTATTTAGAGATCAGTCAAAATAGTGAATACTACTGTAGTTTTGTGAGGTTATGTTTATCGTGGCGTGCCGGCGTGCCGCCGGTATTCTATAGTTATTAAATTAAATAATTAATTAATATACACAGTTGTACCTGTACCTCTGTTTCTTTTCGTTATAAGTGTAGTTAAGTGCGAATTAATGAACAATGAATTAGGTGAAAACATTTCTACGAAGTATGCCAGTGGTGAGGTTGTAAGTTTTGAATAGAGAGTTGAGTTAAAGCTGCTAGCTAGGCCCGCCAAAACCTGATTTAGTTTATAACCCAATCTCAAAAGTCATGCAAGAGTAGAAAAGGATTTTCTAGAAATTAGATGAAAACTAAAAATTAAAACTAGGTTTAAAAAGTGCAAATTAAATTATGAAATAGAAACCACAATAGTTGTTAGTTATTACAATTAGTTGTTATGTTTTGCAATATCTATTCATATTTTAATATAGGCCTAGTTCTATTAGGATAATAAATCTGATCTATTAAATAAATTGGTAAAAGGTAAAAACTATTTAAAAAATATACTTTACTCTACTCTACTTATGTCTACTTGCTCGTGACAAACAACAGGTGAAATGGGAGTTTTTGGACTATTATTGGACACAGTTTTAGGCGTTAAAAATTGCTTTAGAAAGTCACCAAACGGCTATAAAAATGTGCAATTTTTCCGGGGGGGGACCCCCGGACCCCCCTTTTATCAAGGGGGGTGCTCCACACCCCCCAAACCCCCCGGAGCCCCGTACGCAGCTGTAGGGGCCCTTGGAGGACTTTTGCAGGGGGGCCCATATTTTGTAGATCCGGCCCTGAGTACCTAGGTTTGCTGCTACAAGGAAACTGATAAAGTGTGTTTTTGAGTAAAATATTGATAGCTTAGTACAAAATAAATAAATTTGCCAAGTTTGATCAAAATATATCCATAAACAAGCAAACTACAACATTTGACAAGATTCTCCATAAGAATAACATGGGAATTTTAAATTTACAATTTTTTTTAAATTTTCTCCGTTACTAATGATCGAACAAAAATACTTTTATATACTAAATTATTTGTTTTTTTAAGCTCTTTAAAAAGGTCTAAGGAGAAATCGGGAAATTTTGTGTTTTGAGGGTCAAAAGTGAGAAAAACCAATTTTTACCCCATAAAACCCCCCGTAAAGCCCGGTTCCCATGGTCCGATCGTGCTGGTTCGCGAACTCATTCAAGTTTATCCCGCTTTACACTTTTAAACCAAATTTCATCAAAATCGGACAAAAAATACTCAAGTTATCGCGTTCACGGACGTATATATATATATATGTCTATATATATATATATATATATATATATACATATATAAAAATTTGAACGAATGGTGTTTTTGGCCTCTGGGGACATTAAAATGAAAAAGTAAATCGGTCCCGGGTCTAGGTCTTACCGTGCCACCTACGGTAATAGCTACTTCCCTATAGGGAAATTCGCTAAAAGAGTCTGTTAAGCTATGAAGACAATGAACTGTCCCTATCAATGTGTATTAGCCAATGTTTATGTTGTAGCCATACTAATAATCAGCTGTTCTCTCAGGCGACCCAAAGTACGGCATCCCCAAGCTCGACCCCCTGGTCATAGACAGGATCGTGGTGGGGGACAGCAAGAGGCAAGGCAGCGGAGGTCTGGGGTTGGTCTTCACCTGTGAGAAGTGCAAGTTCCACGGTCTCAAGGGTGTGCAGGCGAAGGCTGTCAGGTAAGATGCCCTAGGAGACTAGACTAGAACAAACTATGATACTGTAGAAGTGGATGGGACACAGTAGGATAGGTTTGGTAGGAATACCTATTTTGTTATTAAGTACAAAACCTAAAAATGTTAAGTATTTAGGAAGTGATCTTCGGCCATTTTGGGGATCACTCCATCGTTGGGTGCGTAGTGGAATGGAATACGTGCCAGAAAGGTTCTCTAACATGATTAAGAGGTACCTGCTTTGTATTTTTTACGAGTTTTATCCCCAGATTTCACTCCTTGATAAAGTGTCAGGTTTACAATGTTAAGTATTGCTATTTATGTTTATTCACCACTTAATTACTACTATTTTATTAAGTACTTAACCCAAATCTTTGGCAGCCATAAGCCCATATTTTAATAACACGAAAGC
Organism: Macrosteles quadrilineatus; assembly: GCF_028750875.1. NCBI lineage: Eukaryota > Metazoa > Arthropoda > Insecta > Hemiptera > Cicadellidae > Macrosteles > Macrosteles quadrilineatus. The sequence goes on from NW_026542597.1 coordinate 68,101,743, forward strand.
ATGGGTGCATCAGGTAACGAGATCTGCATCCGTATGCAATTTCCTACAATACAATTTCCTAAAATCCACACAACAAAAGATCACATAGATTACAAAAGATCGCTTCATAGGTTTCACAGGTTTAATGTGTCGTAACATAAGCATTGTTAACCTTTTTACTGCCTACTAAAAATATATTACAAACATGTTATGGTTAGCAGTAATCTTTAAGTATTTATAGTGTAAAATGTCTTTAACTTTTCTTAAGGCATTTTTAATACAAAAATCCAATCACCCATTTAAAATGACTGTTTTGTGCTTTGGGCACCTTAGCTTCATCAAAATTTATCTACAGTCCGTTAACTTTTTTTGGATTACCAGTCCACTTCTTTTTTGCTACACGTTTATATATAGGTACAGCTAATATTTCTGTTGTTTTGATTTAATTTTGTGTCTTTCATTTTTGGTTTGGCATTAATCGCCCTCAAAGCCAGTTTACAACCGAAGAACGCTTGCAAATGAAGATCGTCTACTAATTTAAATCTAACAAAAAACCACTAAGTGGTAACACTTCCCCCGCCAAGTCAGCAACCCAAAAAAGACAATAAATCACCACTTTTCCGCCAAGTAAAACAATGTAATGTATGTAAGTTTGGCAACTTGGCGGCAGACTTTTGCTTGTTTTTTTTTCATTAAAGTTACGTTGGTGGATAATTTCACAAATCAACTTCTCTAATTAATTAGTCCAACTAAGTATAATAATTTCGAGGTAATCAGTAAATATAAAACCATCACTATTATGATTTTATGAAATGTGACACAAATAAGGTCAAATTTTGTAAAATAAGTTCTCATCTAGCAATGTACTATTGGGAGAGATACTTGCTCAATGAAACTAATTTTATGGTATTTTTTAAAGTGATCAAGCAAAAGTCTGCCGCCAAGTGGCCAAACTTACATACATTACATTGTTTTACTTGGCGGAAAAGTGGTGATTTATTGTCTTTTTTGGGTTGCTGACTTGGCGGGGGAAGTGTTACCACTTAGTGGTTTTTTGTTAGATTGTATTTATTTTTGTAGAAAATTAACAGTTAAAATAAAAATCCTCTTTTCTCTTATATATAGACCAGGGCACAACTACACATAAAATGCATTGGTGTTACATAAGTGTTCCGATAATTAAACCCGTATATCTAAAGACTAGTGTAAATTGAGCCCTTATTAGAGAAGTAAAAATGTAATCAAACAGATTAGGTTTGTTAGAAATAGCATAAGGCAAAACAAATATTGAAAAACTCATTTTTATCCTAAATTTACATACCACTTTTTACATTCACTTTTTTGCTTGTTTAACATACGTAGACGGATTTTCCCGATTGTTTTATTTGTTTTAGTGTATCAAAACATCAAACTAACCTTATTTAGTTAAATAAATTTTGGCAATATTATGAAGAAACAATGTTAAAACTAACCTTAGTACTAGTACTAAGTTTCAAGTTCCTAGGTTTCATATGTTTTGATAAGTAGTATTAAACTGTTAAAAATGACGAGCTGCTGTACCAGTGTACCATCGGTACACTGCATTTTTCAATGGAAAGTATCGGGGAATATCACTGCTCTAAGTAATTTTATATAGTAAGTAGCTCAAATCATTCGGTATACCTGAAAAAAATACTTTATAAAAGTTTTAAAATAATTTTTCAGCTGATCCTATGAATTTCTCTAACATTTTAAATTAATTGAGATTTAATCGCAGCTGATCCTTCTTTTGTTTTGATTTTAATCCCATGTTATTTAAATGGGCCAAAATCGTACTTTGAGGGCTTGCCAAGGGTTTATGGGTCAACGCACCGACTTGTGACCCTCAAAAGGCACATCTACACGCTAAGGGCTTTCAAACAACATAAAAAACATTAAAATTGAGCCAGTGGTTTGGGCTGTAGGTCCGTCAACATTTAAGGAGAAGAAGGAGAACACGGAAAATTTGTGAATTTTCAAACTAGTTTTTCTTGGCTCAAACACAACCTTTTTTTAAATTCTTTTTTTTATTTTGCCAAGAATGATTGCTCCTATCCAGTGGATGAACAATTATTTTAATAGCTTTTGTTTCTTCAGAGCTATAGACGAGTAAAAAAGCCACTTTGTCACGTCATGTATATATACACTGCAGCAGCTGTGTACCGCTGGGGGACTTGGCGGGGCGGAACGCTGCCGCGTTCCTTAATTAAAATCACAAAACCCCTAAGAAAAACCACAATGGAAACTAATGTGTAAGGTAGACGCGATTAAATTAATTTAAAAAGAAGAGGTTACAAGGCCAACTTGAGATAATCCACAATGTTTCCCCTTGTGTGAAGCAGGTAGCTGCTAACACCGAGCAAGGACGTGTACAACAAGTGTTTTAGATTCAGCATATATCACTAGAAAGGCTATCTTGTTCGTAAACTACCTGTTGTTACGCAACTACGAGCGAGTTATCAGTTGGCTCAATCAAAGGGAAGTCTCATGTTATTACGATTGTGCGCGCTGTTTACAATCAGGAATTTATAAGTTCGTGTTTTTGCTGTATTTATTTATTTCCTAAATTTTTGCGGGTGTTAGTTGGTAAACTGGAATTGATATAGCCGAATTTGGATCGTAGGCGACGAAAGGCAAAGTAAAAAAGATTGTGGTTTGCTCAACCAGTTATTAGATAGCCACACTGGTGCAGCTCTACCGTATTTATATTACAAACACTTAAAGAACTCGTTTTGTAACACAATCTGATTATTTTTCGACCCATGTCCAACACCTTAATGCATGTTGTAAAACCAACTACCGTTTCAACAGTATAATGCAAAAGCCAAATTCATGATTGTAGTAATATTTTCCAATTATATTTCCGTGCATTGGTGGCGTGGATAATAGTTTGTCTAAAATATTTCGTCTCAAACCTTTAAAACCAAAATAGAATAATCAATATACGATTCATTGCTTGACGTTATGTGTAGTGGATACTGACACTAACAGTGTTCCCAAAATAAGAAATTTTCGTTTTCACAACATTCTACTTCAGCTATGTATTTATTATATTTATCATTCGTTATTAATTGGTGAAAAGGCTATAACGTAACATAGGCAATCAACCCATCCACAAATTATTGGCAATAACAGTCCAGCAAATAGTTTGATATATACCAACAAAAGTAGCCTTTAAGTAGTAGGTTATAGCGCTTGCATTTGAGGTAGCTGGTTTGACCCCTAGCGTAAATTGTTGTTTTCTATCAATTAAAGACGCTCAAAAATACAAAAGCCAGTCTTTGGATGGAAAAAAATCCGATTCGTACCATGATCTTACAAACTATGTGAAAATGATATACACATTTTTGTATTAATTGTGAAATATTCCCTAGACCCCTTGAGAATTGCTTTTTTATTATTTGTTATTTTTATCTTAAAATGTTTTGTCTCAGGGTTGACTTGAAGAAGCAGCACATAGAGTTGGAAGGCTCAGTACCCAAGCTGGACATCAAGGGCAAATACACGGCCAAAGGAAGAGTGCTCGTATTGCCCATAGAGGGTGCTGGGGACGCTGACCTCACGTTGCGTGAGTATAAAATATAATATTGACTTGTATCATAAAAGAACATATTAGTGGAAACATGTTAATTGATTCAAGCACCGGTCAGTAGCCTAAATATATTTATATTAGCTGACGTGACTTTGAAATGAATATACATTGGCGAATTGTGATTTGATTTTGATATCGAACATTTTAAACAGATACCAAAAAAATGTGGTGCGTTGTGCTTTGTTAAACCAATTAGGATTTTAGCTTGTGATTGGTACTGATAAGCCCCTGAGGGAGGGACATTTTGTTATTTTATTTATTTTCCCATTGGCAAGATCTAGAAAATATAGTTATTTGTTACCTTGTTTAATAGCCTTTGTTCTTGCAGGATTTTAGGTTCACAATATTATGTTATTCACTATATTTAAAATTTTTTGTTACTTCTGAGAGGTCTTTTCTCTTTTACCACTTAGTAATCATTTCCCTTTCAGTGCTCATTTTAAGGCCTAACACGCCGAAAATCAAACTCCCTCACTTAATATACGATCTGACTTATTTACTTTACAACCCACTACACAAATATTCAATTGCCCCCTCTTATGAATTATTTCCTACCTCACAGGCAACCTCAGCATAGTATACAGAACTGACTACGATCTCAAGAAGGGTAAAGATGGCAAGGACCACGCCAGAGTCAAGAACCCCAAAATTGACTTCAAAGCGGGCGGCTTTCACATCAAGCTGACCAACCTGTTTAAGGGAGACGAAAATCTAGGTACGTACTATGGTTTATTTTGTGCCTTACAATAGATTGCTGCCTTCATTGTAAATACAGTTATTTGTATAAATACGTTAAAATATGGATTAAAGTAATAAAGTGCAATTGGAAAAGGGATTTAGATTTTAGTAAAACATTTTAGGAAAAAGATTACACAGTTAACCTTTAAAACTTACTGTTTGATTGGATAGCCAACAAATTTATAAGGGTAAAGTCATATGCTATACCCAAACACAAACTATTCTTAAATGTAAAAAATGATTTAAAGTATTTTAACAATTTTGTTTTTCAAAAATCATTATTTGAGGGCGTCCAATACGGTTACATAGCATTACAACCGATCATCATTATTTTTGTTTTATTTTACAGTTTCGATGTAGTTTTAAAAAACCAACTCCGCTAAAGGTTTTTCAATGTCTGCACTGTAATTTAGTATTCATATTCTATATTTGAAGGATTTGATCGTATGGTCAGAAACAAAACCGTGTGACTATTTTGAGAATAGTTCACCTAAGTTATTAATGTAAATTTTGATGTTGAATGTCGTGTCGGAATAGAAAACTATAAAGTCGTATTTAAATATTTTACAATAATCTATGAGAAAATAATTACAGTGAGTTTAATTCTGTTTTGAGACTATACACTTAGAAATATAGGAGTGCTCCTGAACACCAGGTAAAATACTAACAGTACTTCCATATTTATAAATGTAGAGCTTAAGAGAGTAATAAAGAATATATACCAAACACATGCCCACAACCTTTTCAGCGTTTACCGACAACTCATATCCACTTTATAATAAGATCCGAACCTATGAACTGCGGCGTTGTCATGGCGACTCTTGGCTGTTACAGGTAACAACATGAACAACTTCCTCAACGAGAATTGGCGGGAAGTAATGGCAGAGTTTGGACCAGCTGTTGTGGAAGCTGTGTCCAGGATAGTGACGTTGGTGGTCAACAACATCGCTGAGAAAGTCGCCTATGACGACATACTCATCAAGTAGGCCACATCTACGTCATTGAATACTTGCCATACGTAAACATCTGGGATGAAATTGTTGGGACTATGATCAAAATTCCAGCAACTTCAGTCTTGATCTTTAAGACAAGTTTGTTCTGTAAATAAACTTATAGTGAAGGTTCAAATAAGAATTTAATTTTTAAGGTCATGTTTAATTAGTGGCTTACAAGAAACGACTCCTTAACACTAGAATTTTCACGAAATGTTTTACTAGTTAATAAAACATAATTGATTATTTCATTTTGTATTAATACAACATGAAAATGCAATCGTATTAAAATTAGCATATTATTGCTAAATTGGTAATTTTATTACAAGACCTTAAAACTTCTGTTTAAAAATGTTGAAGAAAAATTGGACATTTGTATATAGTTTTTTTTTTCAGACACTTTGGTTCTACATTAAATTAGAGTGATACGATACTATGGAATCTTAAATAAAAAAAAATAGTTTTTAGATATAACTTAAGTCATCTTTTTAGATTTTAATTTGTTATTGTTACGTAATAAATTATTTTCATTCATACAGTTAAGGTTTTATTGTGGTTTCCTTTCCCTAGACACATAACATTGAATTGACTGTCAATTTGTTATGCACTTCAAAATGTGGCCTGTAATGTTAGCAGTTTTTAACTCAAAAAAAATGTTAAGATGATTCTAAAGGAGACTTTTTAGGTGTCTCGAAGATATTTATTGGCCCACAATCAATTGGTAGGTAGGAAATGGATAAAAATTAATAAACTACAAAAATGTATTCTAAAAATGTTAAATAGTTATTTGTGTAACTAGTGGTGAAAGTGGCACTTTGCTGCACACGAGAGCAATGTTTACGCACGAGCCGCAGGCGAGTGTGGAATGATCTCGAGTGCAGCAAAGGCCTTTTTCACTCGTGTTACACATTATATTTTTCCTACAGTCACTATAAAGCATATAAATAATTAGTCTTTCAAACACTATGCAACACGTTTTTAGGTTCAGCTGGCAACACAAATGGTGCCTTAGAGAAAGTAGTACCCGCGGTCCATATCACTCCACTATTTTTCCTCGGCAAGAAATGTGCTCCGCGTTTTGAGAATATAGTTCCGTATGTTTTTGTAATTTGTAGTGGTTTCCGCGCCTAAAAAAATGCTTAAAAGGTATTTTCTTGTTTATTAAGATCGTAGGAAGGTTTTAAAAACGTTTAAAAGAAAAGTCCAGAAAGTTCAGAAATACCGAAACTATAAACACGAAATGGCAGGTTAAATCGTAATTATAATAGTCAATCAGCTGCTCATAGTATAATTATCTTTAAGTGTTGCCAACCTATTTCCAAGCGTACACGGATTACGTGCATAATGGAACCACGCTGTTTTGTGTTGTTTCGTTGGAATCCTGATGTGCGGCAAAGTATAAACCGTACGGCAAAGTATAAACCGTACGGCAAAGTATAAATATGCAGCAATTAGCAGCTTTCTGTACTATAAACAGTACAAGGAAGCCAACTTTGTCGGGTGACTGTAGGAAAAAAAAATTGTATGAATTATTAACTTTACTGGTATGTTTACATGTCTTGTTTGAAGATCACCTATTTACTCAGCCTAGGCAAGTGAAGAAATTAGTGATGTGCTACCGTGTAATGTTTTTTGAAAACTTTGCAACATGAAGAAATCCCAATCCAGAAACAAGGTAAGGTCAACTCCAGAAGGGCTTCGTGTTGTAAAAGTGAGAAAGGTTTTAATTTGAAGAGGAATTTCATTGAAAGTTGTCTAATACAGACGTTTATCGACTGCCTAAAAACATTGATAACCAAAACAAACTACAAAAAACAAACCAAACTACAACAAACAAACAAAAAGACAAATCAATAAGCAATCATAAATTAATTGCCTCTCTTTCTGAATATTCCAAGATACAATTTTTAAGCAACGAAGCATTCAAAAATGAAATCCATCGGTAGTTCGTTAATATTTTTATAGTATGTATCAATGATCTTCATTCTCCTTTTTGAAAACTTATTACTAGGTGTGAGGGTCAAAACTCTCTTATTTTGAAAATATTGTGTAAAACTACCTTAAAACTTTGGTAGTTTAAGTCTTGCACATTTCTTACAACTAATTGTAAGTTTGTTTAAGGTGTTATTAATACTAATACTGTAATACCACTAATTGTTAAACAGTGATTCTTGTGTTAAAGTCTTTCTAGTTTATGTAAAGTCACGTTATAGACCTCTAATGTGACGTCATACTAACTAGAAATACACATAGGAAATTTGACACATGGATATGGGTTTTTGTACCTGTATGTTATTAAATTGTTGCCCCTATTTTTTAATTACTTTTTAACTTTTAACGTTTTTTTCATCAAAAGATTTTTAGAATTTCGATCAAATAAAAGTATACTGACTGCTATTACTCAAATACAGATTTAACCTTATTAACAGTGCAATTAAATCTAATATCACCATCATATAGAACAGTGTTTTACTCGAATTATTCGTTGAAGGCAGTGTAAGTTTATTCAATTACCTATAACTGGTAAAGTAATGTTTCTATACAAAAAATCTCTGTTTTACAAAAATTATTCTATTTTTGTTTCGGGTTTGACATCTCAATAGTCAAAACCAAATGGGAAACGAAACATGTAATGTTATCATGTTAAACCACGTGATATCAACGAATTTAGAGTGAGAAGGCTTTTTAAGATTGAGCGTCGTTGTCCATATTGCGTGTTGATAAATCCCTTCTTCTTTTGTTTGAAATGAACCTGTCTTCAAGGAAAACCCAAAAGATCGCAATCAATTTACATAACAAGTCCCGTTTGTTGTTTTTTGCCAGACCAGCTGCATCTTCTTTCCTCAATATTTTGTTACTCATGTGGGAGTTCAAGACAGGGTGTGGTGACTGTTTTTGTGACTCCAGTTCCAATAATCCCAAGTGTAAAAACAACTCCATATTTGATTCAAAACGTTGTTTTTGACCTTCGTTGTCTCCTATCTTTTAATCTATTCACATAAATAAATTAAGCGTAAATTAAACCGATACTAAGCTACCAACCATGTTTAATTTGAAATTACGTGTCCAAGTGGTAGTGGGTAAATTATTGGACATTTTATTAGAGAATTAACAGAAAGAATGGTCTTCCTTCTTTATAAATAAATTAAATCGTAGGGTGTGTAAAGGCCATTGTAATATATAAATTACTGAATTACAGCTACACAGTGATATGATTGATTCCAACTAACGACATAAAGAGCTGTAGATGAAGTGTTTCTTTACTCTATGCTATAATTAACAATTTGGCAATCAATTTAAATGTATCCTACCAACATTGATACCCAAGTTTAAGAGTCAGAAAACATACTTTTGTATAATAATGACGTTAGAAAAGTATATAAAATGTTTAAAATAAATGTCTGCGTTTAAGATCAAAATAATCATTGACTAATTGGACAAAATTAGCTATAACACAAATATTAATGCCACTACATCACAAATGTATGACGTATTTTATGCGGTGTAACATCATACACACAACATTATTTAGTGTGACCATAATATGAAGCCCTTCTTGTTCTAGTATATTTTTTTCTGGGTTATTAAGCAATAAGTTTATTCATAGATGCCTACGGAGTCATTGTAGTCTACAATAGTAATAGACCAACTAGATGTGACCTTTTATAATACGGATGCTCCTTTCTTGATCGTTTCTTGTTCTTGAAGTAAAGTGAAAGAAATTTTTTAAGTCAAAAGTAATAAATAAATAAATCTATGTTCTTTAAATTTTTGCAAAATATACAGATCTATAGTGCATTAAGTATCAGTTTATATAATTATGGCGCTCAAGTTTTAAAATTAGTCTTACGTCCCGAAAGTAGTCACCTGAAGGTGGGGGCAATGAAAGGATTACTGACAAAGTGTGACCTTTCTATAAAAACATTAGTAATTAAAGAACACATTTAATATTTAGTAGTTTTATGAGTTCGAACCTTTCTTCAGAAGTTCTATATTGATTCATACAATCGGGATTGAAATATAAAAATGATTTCATAATGTGTAACTTTTTTCTCATATTGTATACATACATTTTCTAAATATGAAATTTTAAACAAATGTTAAACCCTCTTGGAAGGACCTCTCGAGGACCTCTCTCGTAAAATTAAATTAAAAGCACTGTGATTTTTCTTAAATGCCTCCCCGCAACCAAACTTGTGTACAGAACTACAATAACTTGTGAAATATACTTGTGAAATATATACATTAATTATATTATTTTTAAAGAAATATATTGTAGTTGTTTTGTATATTGGAGTGATGTAAAATAAAATTTTTAAACATTGTTATCATGTTGCTTATATTCAAAAACAATACCACAAATAAGTGTCCAAAATAATGTGTTACTAATTATATGATATAATTATTTACATGGATCACAAGATGTCGACAGTAGTATGAGAATGATCTCAGCGCCTGCTTATTTAGTGCAGCAATATCAGCAGCGACAATGATGGTATTGCATGTACGATGTAGAAGGCGAAATATATTGATAACCTTAGGAAGTTCAATAAAATATGATTTCAGTATGTCTCCAATATTGCTAAGTAAATGTTCGAATCTAGCGTTATTTATAGTTAAATCTGTACTTCCAAAATAAATAGCTTAGAACCTTTCTGATACCTTTGAACAAGAAAATATAAAACTGTACTAAATTAAATAAATAAAAATATAATTAATTTATACTTTCTATTTATAATGCAAATTTTTGAATCTTGTGTATTATACACTGTTAAATATACAAATATAAATATTTCACCTACATGTTATTACAACAGCTGTATATATAAAGTAAAGGAGGTTTTTAAGGTATCTGTTTGTTCCGGTTGATCGCAAAAAGTACTGAACCAATAGGACTGATATTTTACCCAATATCATCATCATGAAAACAGCTAACACTAGGCGTACCTATTTATTAGATTTCATAAAATATACTCAGGCTACTCCCAGGTGAAGATCCATAATTTGGTAGTTTTATACCCTAATTATTATTGGCTGGTTTACATGACAGTTAAGGGAAAATCACGATTATTTACATTTTAAATTTATATTTCATTACATTTCCTTGGTTTATATTTAGAAATCTAATTCTATTAATTTTACTTCACTACACAACTATTACACCAAAGTGAAATTCGTAGAACTAAGTATTTGAGTAGGCCTAAGTACTATGTCTAAAGTAACAGTCGGTGTGGAACTGCTATCTACAGTACATAAAAAAATCTTTTCGTTCTGCAAATTCGCTTCTTTGTGTAGCATGGTTAAGGCAACTAATATTTAATATAGTAAAAAAATGTACCAGTTTTTCATATTAGGCCTTCACGAAAAAACCAAAACCACCAGAACTTTGTAGATACCTTTCTAGAATACGAAGACTTAAATTTTTTTATACGTATAAAATCATAGGTGGTAAGACAGTTAATGAGATGTAGGCCTACACAATTATAAAACCACCAGCTTAGCGTAGTTTATTTTAAATAATGCATCACACTGTAAAGAAAATCTCATGGAGAAAATTAGAGCTACTCATTATTATAGTTGATAGTTTGTTATCTATATTTTTTTTACTTTAAATGAATCCACCAACCATTTTTGAAAATGCTGATTGACTCTTTTTTTTGCGAAATCTTTCTTTATGTAGAGTCACAATTTTCACTTATCTAATAGTAGGCCTGTAGATTTTCCAGGAATCGTCCAAGGAGTTAAAAACTAAAGGAGACAAATTAAAATAAAAACTATATATATCATGTAACAATTAAGTATATTTTCACTGATATTTTTCCATAGAATGATTTAATTTTCACCATGTGTTTTTCTTTTTATCTATATGTCAATCCATCTCTTTTTTTAAACCATGTAGGCTATAATAATTGTCCAAGCAGACCAATAGGTAATTGATTCAATATGCACACAATGCAATATAGAAAATTTGTAAATAACCGAATTATGTAAATATATGATAGCCCATAACCTATTGTAACAAAATTGCTTCAAATTCAATATAATTTTACTTCAATAACTTTTCCAAATTAAAATTTAGCTTTCTAGCAGAATTAATTTTTTTATAATATATAGTGGCCTAAAATTTTGCTGTAATAAATTCAGCATTGACATTTGAGTGCAATTAGCTCAAACAGTTTCATTTATTAAAAATCCAACTATGCAATTAGAAATTCACTTAGTCCGCAGGTTTGCTGCGATGGAGGTAATAATGTGTTAAATCAGACTAAAAAAGATAACTAATTATTAATCATCATACATTTTATACTCTGAACCTTTTTGATACGGTTGCTAATATATTACCAATTACTCTTTGCAAACGATTTTGTACCATATAATTAATGCTGTTTATTTATTCTACGGCTGTACTTAACTTAAGTTTCCAGTGAGATCCTTTTCGAGAATATATTTATTGTATATGGGTATATCTGCATCAAAATTGCTAAGTCTTAGGATTAGGGTTGTGTTTAAATAGTTGTAAACAATATTAAATATGGTATTTTTGGCAAAAATCTAACAGTAGCCTACATACTAGTAAAGTCACTCTTCTTATTTAATTTTACACCGTGTTTTTGACTTCTGGGAACACCAAGATAAAAAGGAAATTGGTCCCAGGTCTAGGTTCACGATAACTACGGTAATAGCTTCCCTATATGGTATGTATATTCCCTATATGAAAAGTTTGCTCTAAGTACTTTAGTCATAAAAAAAAATACAAAATAGCTGCTTGATTCTTCAACTTATTAAAATATATTTCAAAATAAAAACTTCACTTATATTTTTGTAATTTTTATTGTATAAGCCCTGTTTTAGCTATGCCCTGGCATCATCAGACACACACAAAAAAATGATGTTTATGTTTACAATAATAAATAAATAATACAGTAGTACCGTAGTTAAATATAAAAATTATGCAGTCAAACTTTTAGGTAAAATAAAAAAAAATATATAAAAATAAAATCTGAACTAGGTTTAACAACTTACTAAATTTGGAATTTAGTGATGTTACATTTTGAATTGAACCATTATTATTGTTTACTAGATTGTCCATTTTTAGCGAATTTCCCTATAGGTAAGTAGCTATTAGCGTAGATGGCACGGTAAGACCTAGACCCGGGACCGATTTACTTTTTCATTTTGATGTCCCCAGAGGCCAAAAACACCATTCGTTCAAATTTATATATATATATATATAGATTTATATATATATATATAGAGATTTATATATATATAGAGATTTATATATATATAGAGATTTATATATATATATATAGATTTATATATATATATATAGATTTATATATATATACGTCCGTGAACGCGATAACTTGAGTAATTTTTGTCCGATTTTGATGAAATTTGGTTTAAAGGTGTAAAGCAGGATAAACTTGAATGAGTTCGCGAACCAGCATGATCGGACCATGGGAACAGGGCTTTACGGGGGGTTTTATGGGGTAAAAATTGGATTTTCTCACTTTTGACCCTCAAAACACAAAATTTCCCAATTTCTCTTTAGACCTTTTTAAAGAGCTTAAAAAAAACAAATAATTTAGTATATAAAAGTATTTTTGTTCGGTTATTAGTAACGGATAAAATTAAAAAAATTGTAAATTTAAAATTCTCATGTTATTCTTATGGAGAATATTGTCTAATGTTGTAGTTTGCTTGGTTATGGATATATTTTGATCAAACTTGGCAAATTTATTTATTTTGTACTAAGCTCAATATTTTACTAAAAAACACATTTTATTAGTTTCCTTGTAGCAGCAAACCTAGGTACTCGTTAAACCTAATGTTATTAAAATATATTTAATTGAAAATCAATTCAGACAAATGGAAATTCGCCTAGTCAGCAGGTTTGCTGCGGCGGGGGTATTGTTTATGAATAATGATTCTCATGCGTTAAGTTCATTGGGTTTAGTTAAATTTTTCAGTAATTTAGTATTTTTTAATTTTAATTGTGTGTTCCGTTTTTAAATAATGTTTCGCTATTGCTGATCTTTCTGGTCCGTTGTGTATTTTGTGAGAAGCGTGTTCCTTGAGTCTATTTTTTATATTTCTTTTTGTTTGTCCAACATACTTCATCTTACAACTGTTACATTGAATTTAAATAGTTAAATTCAATCTAATTGGTTGTTGGTTTACAGCAATTCCTCACCAAAATGCTCCCAAACACCTGACCAAGATGACTACGTTAATATAATATAATCTAAAAGATTCAATATGAGAAGGAAATACACGTTTTACTGTAAAAATAAGTTTATTCGTGATTGACATAAACAATAAATAACAAAGAAATTAATTAAGCGTCAATGATAATATTTGTACAAAGTATATAAAACTAAAGCTTAATCGTTTTCCCCTTAAATACTAAATATATACATCAAACTTTCACAAATCACGTTGCATGCTACTATTAGAACACCTAGTGTAAATACACTTTGATATAACAAAACATTCCAACATATACACAGTTTATATATTCTGTTTTAAAGCTACTTATTTAAGGCTAACAACAACACAAATCACTCAATTTTACATAGTAATTTACACAATCACATTAATAGAAAACTTAAGCATGACAGATTTGAAGGTAGATAAAGTATCTACTATAATATTTTGCCAACAGTTGTTTTAATAGTATTTTGTATAGTACATACTTACATAAGACATATACAGCAATGCAATGACTGGAGTAAACTTATTTTCGGCTTTCTTATACATTACAGAACAATTGTAATTTCCTGCATGAATTTAAATTAATTGGAACTTGGCATAAGACATATGAAACGATTTTTAATCCATATTGTACTCTAAAAATAATCTGTTAACAAAAACGTATTAGTTAGAGCGATGTCTTGGAAAGAAGACATTAAAGAATAATGTAAAGCTCAACGAATATGATAAAAAAACACTTACAAAGATTACATAATGTTGATGTTTCGAGATAGATTACGCATTCATTGTTGATCAAATGGTTTATGAAATCGATTTAAAACTACCACCAAGTGATCTTATTACATTGTACAACTTATACTTAATCCGGTACATAAATTACTATCACATAATTATTTCACGTTATCTTATATTGTGTGAAAAATGTTGCTCAGCCTTCAAAACTGCTCAATAAACTCTATGATCTATGACATCATAACTAGTATCACAGTATCGGAACTTCTCTTCCTCCCTGGTATCTTATTTCAAGGAGTTCCTCCTTTTGTAACTCTTTCAACAGAGCTTTCCAGATATTCTCCATTGTTGCTTTCTTCTTACTCGAGGTAAGCTCTCTCCGGGATCTGACTCAAAGCTTGGTTGGCAAAGTCTGTCAAAACTCCGCTGAAAACCGACGCCAGCTTCTTCTTGATTATGGAGTAGATCTCGTTGGAGTTTTCGTTCAAAATGACATTCATTGCCTCACCTGTAAAAAATAAATATATGAACTACATAAATAATAAAACTACATGTAAATAACAATAGCGATAGGATTTACTAGTTCAGTTGTAAAATAAAAATCTAATTGAAGACAGTCTATTCGAAACCGAAATAATATGCTCAACCATCTCTAAGAATACAACTCTCATATTAGTTAAGTGTATTCGTTACAAAAACACGGTGTGGCGGATTTCCAGGGGAGTTTCAAATTTAAAATAGTCGTAGGTCTATATTTATATTCCAGCAAAATTTCAGTTCAACTGGCCCAGTGATTTAAATATAAAATATAAACGTATATCTCAATGTGACATACTCACAAAAATCCAAACTTTCACATTTATAATATTAGCAAGTTGAAATTCTACAACACATTGATATGTTCTGCAAATGCATAACCTGGAGTATCAAATTGTAAGTTATATAACATTCAGGTTTGTAAAAACGGGACGTAAGAAGTTAAACGAACATACAAAGAGTCGTGAAGCACGATTTCCAAGGTCATTTACCTTATCTACCGGTTAATTATAGGAAAACGCCCATCAACCAGTTCACAGACTAAATTGCTATTTTAATTTCCCCAACCAAGGTCACCATGTGTTATACAATAATTTAATGATTAGTGCAAATCTGTAGAACCAGAAAACCTTTGTACTCGTTTGGTCTGACAAGTCACATGTCTTGCAAACTAAATAATTTGTAAATAACAGGTTTTTCACTTGACTCAACTAGTTGATCCTAAATATTATGTAGCTTTGGACTCTAACTAATTTAGTAACAAGGCTACACATAGTTATACTTCTGGAGAACCAAGGTACAATAACCTTTTGTTTACAGCGTGTTAATGCAATTCAACACTAAGCAAAAAAAATTTTGAAAAGCTTTTAAAGTGTTTAATGATCCTGTCAGAAACATATAAATAATAAGAAACCATCCAAAAATAAACTAGCCTATTCACGCAAATGATTGTATGATGACTATGTTAGTTTTTATCGTTACTTCGAGTCCTCTTAGATTAAGTATTTATTGCTGAGCTCATAAGTGACTTGGCGTTTTCTGCTTGAAGTAATTTGTTTACTAGGTGTCATGTTGAAGATAAAACGGCCATTAGGTGAAGAAACTATAGTTTATTTGAAGGAGAGACTCTCAAAAGTGAATTAGACAAGTACTGATGTTCTGATCCAAGATACTTACTAAAATACTATTGGCCTATTTTAAAGCTACTGAAAACTGTTGGCAAAACATCGTTGAAACTAGGATATCACGCTTACAAGCAAAATATCAATAAACAACATCAATCTTTGTTACGAAACCCTAATCTTTGTTTATGTTAGGACTTATTTGTGTAAACGGGGAATATCATTTAGTCAAACGATGTTATGCTTTTTAATTTACTTTTCGGTTTTAATTTACCTTTTTATTTTTTAGTTCACGTTCTATATATAGATATATAAAAATTTGAACGAATGGTGTTTTTGGCCTCTGGGGACATCAAAATGAAAAAGTAAATCGGTCCCGGGCTTAGGTCTTACCATGAGACCTACGGTAATAGCTACTTACTACTTACTTACTAGGGAAATTCGCTAAAACCTATAAATTATCTACAATAGTTAGTTAAAGTTTCAAAAGTAGCGTTAACTAAGTATGTTTAGTAAAGTTTAAATGAACAAATGTTTTGTACCATTGTGAATTTTTAACATACAAGTCCAGAAGAATTAATAATAATTTATAATATTGCAAGCCAAATTTTTAAATAAATTTTGACTTATCCTTTGAAGGTAGCTTACCAACCTTTGAAAAATAAAAAAAAGTATTGCACAATATGAAAAGCGTGGTCAAATATTTGCATTTGCTCACCCAAATGATTGTCACCATCCAGCTGTTCTGCAGGTCTGAAGGAGATGGTTATTGGCATCATGTCTATGTCGAACCCGTCAATCTCCAGATGTTTGACTCCATCACGTGACATCTCCCTCAGATACACCACCCATGATGACGTCACATCAGCTGTTGACAGGTGATCATTGTTAGAGAATAATATCAACCGTATAATGAATGTAGTTTGCATTCAACTATGGAAAGCGTTTAGTTTAATCAACAGACGGATTTGAAAGACTAACAAAGATGTATCAGGTCATATGATAAATATTTGTCTGGAACAGCTGATTTAATTTAGTCTACATTTGAAGAGTAATCTATAGATCAATAAAGTTTAAGAAGAAAGTATTTTTGATTGATTCCTTTTATATTATGTAAGTATACATTCTGTTAGTTGAATATTGAATCAGAGATAGCGAACAAAGTAAGATAGTTTTGTGAGAGAATTTTGTGTAAAAATTATAATTATGACATGTCATTTTGAAGAATTGTATGGATGCTAGTAGACCTACAATTAACTAGATTTCATAGACAAGTACAAATTAAAGATTCAAAAGAACTTAAGAAGCCTATAGGATCCAAAGGATGTCACATTAGTAAAATTGAATTGATGAAGCAACTTCATTAGACCAGTGCAAGGAATTTTTTTTATTTCTGAAATTTAGGATGATCTTTACACTGTATAAAACGCAAGGAAAATGCTTTCTCATAGTGTGAGTTGAATGATAAGTTTATTTTCTAAACTCTATCTCATGAGTTAGTGAAATCTCCCCAACACCAAGGTTCACGTTTCTTTTCAAAGTCATTCTTCTCTTTGAAATTAAAATATTTGTTGATTTCGAGTGTAATTCGTGATTATTTATTGTTTAACTTGTTTAAATACTTACTCATGTTGACAGAGAAGGCGCCAGCACTGTGAAGAGGGAAGTTGACTATTAACCCTTCACTGTTATACTCCCCTGTAATATGCAGGAACGGTGTCTTCCCAGTCACTTCCAGCTTGTTAATATCGTCTAGAATAGTCCTGCAGAATAAAAATAACATTAGATATCGAAAGCTATGTTTAAAGTATATCATTGTAATGAAATTAGTTAACCAAGTAGTACTAATATGCTTAATTATATTTTTTCAGCATTTCAAGTAAAGGGTGGAACTTATACTTGAACGTGGTGCATTAAGGAGATCATAAAATAAATTATGTACAAAATTAGTTATTTGTGCAACTAGTGAGAAAAGTAAGCAATTGACTCACTCGAGAGAAATCCTTACTCACGAGCCGTAGGCGAGTGAGGAATGGTTTCTCGAGTGAGGCAATTGTACTTTGAACTCGAGTTGCACATTATACTTTTCCTACAGTTACCATAAATCAAATAAATTTGTGAAGAAACATAACCTATTTTTACACAGAAGTGAACTTTTAATATAACATTTAATGTGAAGTGA
Source organism: Macrosteles quadrilineatus (assembly GCF_028750875.1). Classification (NCBI taxonomy): domain Eukaryota; kingdom Metazoa; phylum Arthropoda; class Insecta; order Hemiptera; family Cicadellidae; genus Macrosteles; species Macrosteles quadrilineatus. Next base: position 68,119,851 of record NW_026542597.1, read on the forward strand.
CAAATACAACAGTACAACAGCTGACCAGCTGATTTACAGCCAGTGCTGCCAACGTATTTCGCGCGCATACGACGTTGCCTGCATGTTACGCACTCACTATTTCGTGCCTTCACGTTGAAAATCTGGAGTGAGACAAAGTAATTAGAGTGAGACAATGTTAACATTGTCTCACTGATGAGCAAATTGGCCACTTTGCTTTCTCAAATCAGTGAGAGAACATGTACATTGTTAGGTAACTGTAGGAAAAAGTAATTCCCATTATTATTACCTCCTCATGAACATTTCCCACAACCGACTTTCAATGAAGAAAAAAATAACTAATACGTAATATGTAGTATGAAACAATACCATAGAGTATAAAAACGCTAATGATTAAGGTCAAACAAATATACTGCAAGTACAGTTTTTATCTTATACTAGGTATGTTTTTATGTGCATTGCACGGTCCCGTAACGACTGACTTTTGTTCCACGTTTTACTGTACATTTTAAGAAGTGAGATCTTCAGCTAATCCATAAGAGCTTACATTTAAGTAGGGGGTTTTCATCTATAGATCACAGTAAAACGTCCAGTAAGAACTTATTAACCTATTTTGAAATCATTACTTCATACGGTTTTATAATATGAAATCAAATTAAGTGTTCGATATATTCACTGTAACCTTTCAAATCATAATCTTCCATAGACATTGTATTTATTGGATATATCCACTTTAAAATGCTCCACAAATGAGTTCATCACAGCAATTAATTTGTTAAAATTCTGCACTCACGTGACTTTGGCGATCTCGATGTCTGTGAAGCCAGTGATGACGACGTGTTTCATGTTGATGTCCAAAGTCAGGTTGTGTTCGTCGTGTTTGATCTGAAGGAATGGAACTTCCATCGGGTCCAGCGGGGGAACTCCCAGCATCAAGCTACCTGAAACAAACAACCAGAGTAACAATAAGAGAAGTGTAGGAATAGTTCTCTAGATAAATAACTGATCTTAGTGAAAAAGAAAACTATGAGTCGTCCATTTTACACTCTTAATTTTGGCGTTTCACTTCATTCCTCGGTTAAGCACTTTTCATTAATGTTAATTGAATTACTAAAATAAACTAGAGAAAGTAAAGAAAATGGAAAAACTCCTGAAGACTTACCAGATTTGAAGTACTTCAAGACATTTTCTAGACCCTCCTTGACACATTCATTTAGTCTTGGACTGGTCCTGGAGCATCTAAAGGGTGAAACTGGAAATAAAACAGAAAAGTTAATAAAAATAGCTTAAGACAAAGAATACTCCAAACATAGTCATAAAGGCAAAATATAGAATAAAAGGAAGAAATATGCTGAACATAGCGATGAAACACGAGAGCAATACAGATAGCTTAAAGGCAAAGAATATACAGAATACATGGAACAAAACAAACAGAACATACGAATAGCAAGAATATGCCATAAAGAAATACATGTATTTTTAGTATAGTTCTTTCAAGTTCCATTATATCTGTTCAAGTACACGTGAAAACTTGTTTTGTCTCATAAAGAAATCGTACACTAGACTTGATTGCACTGATGTTCAGCGTCATACATGTTTCGTAATCTTGACCTTAAACCTGTGTTGTCAATAAGTTGTTAATGTTGCTATTACTAATTGCCAATCATCATATAATTGGTTAATGGGTATCCAATTTACAATATTCATGTCTTGCGCGACATTCCAATCAAGTGAGTCAGGTGATACTTTGAACACATCGAAAATGTCGTCATAGCCAAAGAAATGTTTACAATAAGCTTTGAAAATAAGTTTTTATCTTTAATGAAGCATTCCCAATTATGGTGAGTTTTTTTAGTTAAATGATCAATTATATGCTTGTAAAATATATGAATATAATTTCATGTCATGTTTAAAAATTTAGTTAGATTTAAACGTAGCATGTGCTTGAAATAAGTAACTGGAACCTATACATTGGAAATTAAATCCATTTTAATAATAGTTTTACAAACTTAACAAAAACGCCAGAGTTAATTTTTTTAGGTATAGCTAGCATGCTCCTAAAACCGTCGTTGTACTAATTCTCAGAAAAAAAATGAATTTATACTTTTTGTATTTGTAATTGACATTATACAAGTTTTTTTTTATTAATTTTGTGTGTTCTGTGTTTTTACGCCAGTGGCATTTTATACGTTTTGAAGGGGAACGGTCCAAACCCTGGTCTTGTTACTATCTGACGTCGACCATTTTGTTAGATAGCATCATTAACTCATATACCAATGACAAATGAAACCTGGGTCTGGAAACGATAATCAACTCTAGACTGTAATAAAAGTCAGCACAATGACCTAATATAATCATCCTATAACCTAATAAATAATAACTAATGAAACCCATAATCAGCAACAAATTGAATATGATTCCTAAACTAAGCATAATAGATACAGGAAGATTTTTTACCGCCAAAGTAAATTTCTCATAATAGTCAGTCATCATGATAACAATCTGTTTATCCCCTTAAACCATGCCATAAAGGTCGTAGAACACCTCCAATCAGTTTTTATGACGTACAATTTTCACGCTGCTATGTAATAGGTGAAATTATGGCAAGTAATTGCCCTGAAGTAGGCATAAAACTGTGCCTTTAGTCAATAATAATGTTAGGTTAAGGTAGGATGTATCAATTTAAGTGTTTAATAATCAAATGGAGTTCCTCTAATTTGTTTCCTCATCAGGGAATGGAAAATTATCGCTAGTACCATTGTAAATAAGTGCTGTGTTCACCTTAAGTTACTTTTAATTATTTTTCATTGTTATAATACCTTATTGCTTGCCTGAACTCATAATATCTTTAGCATATTACTATTTACCTTTTTAAATTAGTGTTTTAAACCATTCAATTGTTTTATACGATTATACAAGGCAGATATACATCATCGAGTCGAAAATACCATCTAGGTCTTTGGTAGATGATGGTGTTAATTTTATCTGGTCAAAATGGTTGTACTATAGATTGGAAAACGCAATGGTACAGTGATGAAAGTGTGGAAAAATTGCCATACGGTAATAATATTCTTAGCGAATGATTGAAATTTTACATGTAGTATAATATTTTACTCTTTTGATCCTTAACATCTTCGCCTTTAAACTAAACAATTAACACATTAAAGTAAGTTAATACTTATTTCGGCAATTTGCTTTCATCCAGAGTGGTGGATGACAAATTAGGAATTTCAGGTTGTCCACGAACTTATTTCTACCAATATTATTTGTAAACAACTACATAAGGTCAATACACCCTACTTAGTCAAGTGTTATTGTCTATGTATGCGATACCAAGGTCTATAAGCCTTCCACCCAAGAAAGACTCAAATGAAACCACCGATTCGACAGCAAGGAGGTCACCTTATCGTTTGTTAAAACTGTTTACATTGTGGTGTTTTACCATGTAATTGTATTTATTTAAAAGAAAAACACAATCTGTAATTGTTTACCATTTCTATCTATTCTATGTTATTTTTGGTTCTGGTTTTAGTTTCTCTGGTTATATTACTGAAGTTTTAGCATGCTAAATGTACATGGGTCTATAGGCTTTTTCGATCAGTGTTTGAATGCATTATTCCATTATTATAGCATTACTTACCTTAGGAAGAAGAAGCTTTAAGTATTGAAATAAGGAGAAATATTTATAGTAATAATATTTAGGAAATTGTATCAAACTATTAACGAAATAGTTTGAATTTTATTTTAAAGAAACCCACAATGCAAGGATTAAAAGAAGATGTAACGATTTACTCACGCTTGCATGTTTAAATGGGGATATGTGTTCGCCCAGAATAATGAAAATACATAGTTGTTTAGTCAAAATTATCCCAGCCACAAAATTAACAAAATTTTGAAATTTTTATTCTAATCTGTAACATTAATGTATCATTCTTTCTGTTATCCAAATGTTGTTATGGCTAAATGACTAGACAACAAAAATCTCCCCAATTAATATTTGACACCTAGACAGATTCTTTACTTTCCAGAGCTAAATCCTTTGTATGCAAGAGATTATAGTGCTAGCCTTCAAATCTGAATGTCACCGGTTCGATTCCAAACGAGAAGTTTAATTGGGCTATCCATTAATGATACTCTCCAACAAAAGATGTATCGTCTTTATGTTGATGATTGTGAAGTATTGTAATTATAAATATACATGTTTGGAGTTAAAATAGTCATGAGACGGGGGTTTGAAACATTTCCTCTTACAAAAAACTTAAAAATACAAAACCTATCTACTCTTACCTGTAGGGAACGCTTCATATTTCAGCAGCAGGTGTACCACTACCACAAATATCATCAGCAATGTCTGCGCTACGGCCATCTCTGCTAGTGTCTACTACTTGAGCACTCACACTGCACACTGCGCCACTAATCCTGTAAACACAGCCACCTTCAGACTCACTAGAATGTTCTATAGCTGCGCACAACAGTCTAGTATAACCTAAGATAAGGGGTTTCCTAATGTGAGGGTGTTTACGTCATGGAGATTAGGGAACGGTTGTGGAAGTCATTGATTGTTAATACTTCGCCTGAGGGGGTAACGGTCAGGGGTTCTTTCCACTAGCTTTCCTGAACTTGCGTTATTTCCATAGAGAAATATTGTTAGAGTTCTATTTGTGTGCTATGACTTGGGGGGAGTGAGCTGGTCTAGTGGTTAGAGCGCGGGTCTTCGGTCCCTGAAGTCCCAGGTTCAAATCCCGCCATGTCACCAATGGATTTTATCTCAAAATTAATGAAGTGACCCCAAGGTCTAGCCTGAAGTAATATAATGTGGAAAACAATACCGGGATAGTGTCTAGCGCCATGAACAAATGTGCCATGACTTATTGTAGTAATACTCTGCTTGGTAAATGTTTCTTATATTTGCTTGTTATAAACGTAAATAGTTTACTGCATCGGAGTTAAGGTGCTTGGTAAATTCACAAAGTATTTTTTTTTTTTTTTTATTATTAAAGTATACAATTTAAGTGAGATTGTAATTTATAAAACCTTTGTATTTTAAGTTTAAGAATTTGAAAAACTTTGTCTCTGCCAAAATAAATCTGGATGCCTACAGAGCTTTAGCTGATTAAAACCAACTGGATTTATTCTGCGACATAATTATATTTACTGATGATTTTGGAATTTTTAACTTGTGTTTTAACAATATTGGCAACCATTTCAGTACAGAAATGTTGTTTATTCCTTAAATACATTTTCATGGTCAATACAGTACATACTTTCGAAAACACGATTAATGTGCGGTATAGGATTTTATTTCTAAGACTACCACCTATTAAGAATACCGACCAAGATCTTTCAGGATCATTTAATTAAAGCCCAATGATCAGTAACAGCTGGGTCCAGTTTGGAACCATCAAAAAGCTACTGACTCAGGATCGATCCAGCAACCTTTTGAATGTTATGCAATCACTATAATCTCTGGGCTAACCAGCCAGTCTAAAACAATTAAATTAAATATGGACTTTTCACTGTAGCACTTTTATTTTCACATTTTATAACAGTCCGAAACCGTACAAAATCATCGTACAAAATCCGTAAAAAAAATCCCAGGAATATGTATTAAAATATACTGAGGTTTGATTATATCGTATGATTTCTGCAGTAACCACTGAACAATGGATAAGTAAAAATTACCTTCAGTTCAAAGATAAAAGGACATGGTATATTTCATTACTAGTACCGAAAGTGGTATTTTCTGGTGCGTGCTCAAGTTTCATGAGTGAGATAAAAAGCTGAACACAGGAGCACTAAATTTCTCGTGCGAGGCGAAGTCGAGCCTGTAGGGGGCATTTCATGTAAGTATGCGGTGAAGAAGAGGGCGGGAATAATTATTTCGGTATACAACTGTGAAATTAACTGTTTTCGTTACATGTTTATCGCTGCGTAAATTCATCATTAGATTGTTTACTACGGAAGATAATGTTTACTATGGAAAAGTAATGTTCACTATATTTTTTGGATTTTGCCGACGTAAACACACAAATATTTGTTATTGTCCCATCAACTGTTTCAATTTGCAACAACCAACACTGAAAAATCAATGTAAAATTGAAGATGGTGGCTTGACCTAAAACATGCAATGAGTTTTGAAATGCTACTAACTGTAATGCGGAAATATCCAATGTCTGTTTTAATTAAAAAAATAATTAGTTTTTGTAGTGAAGTGAAAAGTAACGTTCAAAACACGACTCGGTGGTCATTACATATTTTCGACCATATTTAAAGTGCTTGATAAATCCATCGATATATAACTCTACATCGTTATAGTGTTACTAGTTCAAGGTTGTGAAGTAAATACTCACTTCAACCTAAATCACAGCAAAAGCGGCATTTGCACATTTTGTTCCCATTTTCTATTGTTGACAAATAAAACAGCTGATATCAATAATATAAATAAATTGTACGAAAACAATAGTGCCCGTGGTGTACGAATCAAGAACTGATTGAAAATCAGGAAAAATCAGGGAAAATCAGGTGATCGCATTGTCCTTGATATAAATTAGAGTTTGGCAAACAATTATTACTTTCTTTAATATCAGCTGTTTTCGAAAATAGCTCCTTTCTTCACGGAGTAATAAAAGTAATTTATTAAGCTGGGAAGGTGACAAATAACAAAACTAGATAATTTTACACTTTTAACACGGCCACTTATTACATTTACAAATGTATAGTAATTTATAAACTTAACAAACCTAACCTTATCTTCATACGTTTAGAAAGTGTAATCTGACATTGTAGAACCTTCTAAATTTAGGAAGGTTCTTAATAACTTTATGCATAAACAATACATTACTTCCAATGGTAAAATCTACCATGTACCTAGAATTATTGTGAAATTCAGCAAAGAATGTCAAAGAATGTTATCGTCCTGAGTAGCAAGGAGAACCAGCGTAGTTTCTGTTGTAATCAAACTCGGCAACAAAGAATCTGACGAAGGTCGAGGACGAGAAAAAACTAATTTTCGCATGTTTTGCTCGTTAGAAACTTTACTATCTTGTCGTCAACATCGTTGTGTACCAACAGCAGATAATATGTATTTAAACATCAGCTGTTGTTTCACACTTGTCACGACACGACAACATGTTATCGCACATATAAATCACGTGGTTTATACAATCGAAATTAATGATTGACAAACATATTTTAAGTCGAGGTATAGAAACAGTTTTCATACATAGAGATGAATCGCCTCTGTTTATGTACTGTCAGTAGGTCAGGATTTGAATGGTGTATAAATTAGGGGATTGCTTGTGACTCATTCTCACTAAAACGTTCTATTGGCAATTTAAAATTCATTCCAAAACATTGGATTGATTTTCTTAAATTAGTTCATCAGCAATCTAAAAAGGTTGATGTAGTATGTTCCACTTTTTGGTATTATTATTGTTATTTTAACTCAAACAGCTTACATTTTTAAATTCCCTCGTAATACAGTGTGTTTTCAACCCAGATGGCTCAAATAAATGAGCACTATGTATTGTATGACGACTATTTTTAAAGATATTTAATGAAATATCTACTTGAAAATATAACCTTTTACTGATACGTATTACAAAAAAAATCTATACGAAACAAAAAATACATTCTTCAAGGTTTAACACAGGATATTTTATTGTATAGCAGAGAATATTATATTCTATGAACAATTTTTCAGGAAGTTTAGTTGAAATATTCATGGAGTATTACTCAGTGAAATTGGATACGGTTAAACGGACACGCTTCCTCAATCAAACTCTAAGGTCAAAGTTACTATAAAACGCGTTTCCGTGTTTTTATATGCAATTTTAAAATCTACATACTATTTTAAATATGTATAGTTGGGTTTGGTTACCATACTACTCTAATAATTGTGCCCTAAGATTCTTTAAGATTTTTTTATCGAGATGTCTGAAAATTTACTGTTATCAAACTATTTTACCTGTAGGCCTAATATTACTTTTAAATTTTAAAATTAACACTTAAGTAACCCAAAGGTTTATTTCGACTGTATATCACATAGCATTAGTGCATGTTAAGCTATTATTACTTAAGTTAAATAACTTAATCATTTTCTATCTGGGATTGAAAGTTGTATTATGTCATAATATTTTGTTCCCCAAACAAATAAACTCACACTCCGTCTTCAGTCCTTAGAAAGTGCAATCATTCCCCAACCCCTTGAATATTTCATGTTCGTGACCTTCTTGTTCTTTAAATTTTAACATTTAACCTCCCTTGTGATCTCTTCTATACTCTCATTAATCTGTAAAATGTTGGATAAAGAAATTTTCTGAGAACTCAATCTAAACCAGGTAATTTAATATTGGTTAGTGAATAATCGAACCTATCGTTAATAGCATATTCTAGTTTGTTTGTAAGGGAATGTTATGTAACATGTAACTCTCAAAGCGTAAAATCCATTAAAATCTATCTTCAGATTAAAAAAAAAACTAAATAATTACAGTATTTATGTTTTTCAAATCTGTAATATTCTTCCAACGTAATTGGCATTTTTATCGGACTATAATTCGCATAAATTCCAACAACGTGCGATTAAAATCGTTCCAGCCGGCGTTTAACTACCACCATTATACAGATTATCTACTTCCTTAAAACCGCGCGTTCAACTCTCCACTCTTTTGTTAACATGAGATGTTTTGATACATCTACTATGCAACAAGTGCTATGATAGGTAGTTACCCTTGAGTATAGAACTCCTCATTGCCATATCGTTGAGTTTGGCCGATACTTGGGGATTTTGTGTTAAAAACTTGTTTCCCTTGACTGAATTTGATACACTACTAACGGTTTGATTCTCTTGGTGGTTATAAAAGGTTGAACAGCTGTTTTACTACTCATCTTAATCGATACAAGCTAATGTGTCATTCAAGGTTTGGGTATTATTTCATATCTAAAGGTCTGTTCAGTTTTAGGTTTTAGCATGGATAAAACATACTCCCTTAGTATATTTGTCATCCTTATGGATCAGCCGAAGCCTATTTTATTGTTAGTTTTGTCCTGTGCACTGGAGAGGTTATGTTTTGTTTACGATTTTTTTCTTGTTATTTCAGTAATTTAAAACCTCATTTTTCCAAATAAAACGATCCAATAAGTAACAATAACTGGTCTCCTAGTTATATAACCAAATAGTTTAAGTTATAACGTCAAACGATATGGCAGAAGATGAAAATAACCCTAAAATCCTAGAAACAAAATTTCGTCTACGTACATGAACTAGACGCGAAAAACAAGCATCAATATTTACAATGGGATGAGAAGTCTACTTCTGTTGCTCCTTCTATGGTTTTAGTTTATGTTCACCAATTTACCCTATAGGGTTGTTGTTTTTTTTCTCATACGAATTCTTTCTCATTATAATTTCCTTTTCCATACAAACCCATTTTTGGTAATTCTTTTTTTAGCGATTTCAGGGGTGGTCATACTAAGAGTGTCCTTATTTGCTTAGGGAATAGTAATTTTGTTTGTTAAATATTTTTTGTAAAAGTAGAAGATAAAAACTGATGTGCTCATTGAGTCATAGACAAGCAAAATCTGCACGATTAACGACCGAACTACAAAATATTTTTTATCTTGCATCGTTATATAAGCTACACTAATAGAAATTCTCCTGAGGTCATACCTTAACATTTTATGATAACGTATACATCTATTTGTACAGGATTTCCTAGTCATTAGTATTATCCTAAGTGGAGTGATCCTGTTATAATCGTTGCCAGTAATATCTTCTGTAAGTAGACGTCATGGCATCCTAACAAACAAGATATTAAAGTACAAAAACATGGTAGTTTAAGCCTTGATATGTAAATTAGTTTAGTACATTGGTAGGTTTGATAGTATTGGTTAGTTTAGTATATGTAAAACTTTTTTTGTATGAATAGGCTGATTCACAAATAAATAGTAATAGTTTTTTTCTGTAGTTAACATTGTATATTGTAATAGTTTTATTGTCATTGAGGTTACTCTAAATGTAACAATACACAATAACAATTTTCGATTGTTAGCTTAAAATTTAATTTGTCTAAAATTTTTGGAGTGGCAGTCCAACCAAAACTTAGCTTAATGGACTAACTTTATGGATAATAACGAAAAATATATTCCAATGTCTCAATAAAGTAAACTCAAGTCTTAACTAAAACTTAAGTACTGTCAAGCCCACTTCAAAATCTGTTGATTACGCTGTCCCAGGCACCTGTTAAAGACACTGCCAGTGTAACCTTTGAGTTTAAGACAAATTAAACTTAACATAAGACTGGTAATTTTAGTACTCGTATGGAATTCGTTAAGGGGTGGTTAAACACCAAAGCACTTAAATAACGCTTAGTTTATTTATATTTTGTTTATTTCAGCTTTTGTTTACAAAATAAATTTGTTACAAAATAAGTTTTTTTTATATTATTATTTTGCTATTTAACTAATACACAAACCATTAACACAAACTTTTGTTTTTAGTTATTTTAATTCTATTAAAAAGGCTATAACATTAATGGTTCATATGAAACAAATAAGGCTACAAGAGATGCGATTGAAAGTTTTTCGTAAAAAAAATATGTTGTTTGTTTTGTAAAATAAAATTCCAGCTAAACTCCCATGTTTACCATTTAGATGAATATTTAGTTTTTTAACCGCAAGTCTCTCAGCCTCAATTAATTCTGACAATGGGACCTTCAATAGTTTGTATTCCTAACAGGAAGGAAACTGACGTGCCGAAGTTGCGAATAACTTTATTAAAGGTAGGATACCCAGCATGTATCACAACAACTTCTTTCCACTCAAAATATTTGTCAATTATTATAAAAAAACATATAAAGATTATATTGAGCAGAAATTATTCTGTAAATAATAATAAAAAGTATTTACAGAAGATATTTTTCAAAAGGTTGGTTTGTAATCTATGTAGTCTTTCTTGTCAAATTATATGGCTTAACTTATAATTGAATGCTTATAAAGGTATTGTTATTAGAAAGGTTTACCAACACCACAAAAACTGTGTAAACTCCTAAACCTAGAAAGCAGGTATTAAGTTTCTATAAATGGGTTTTATCACTCTTAATACTGGATATTTTGAGTTTTAAGTACTAAACGGAATCAAAATGTTTTCTTAAATTATGCCTAACATTTAGCTCTGAATAATAAACCTAATGAATCTTTTAACATATATCAAAATCTTCACAATATTTGTATTTATTAAACATGCAACTTTTAAGAAGTTAAAATGAACTTCAAGTTTGTGAAACTATGTAATGATTCTTCCAAATAATGCACTATTTCTTATAAATTTATTACAAAACAAGATCGTGACATTGCTATTTTTATTAGTTCCAAATGAAATGTTACATCGAAGTTAATGTACGTACCTATTATACAAAGAATGAAGTGCACATAGTCAAAACGAGTATAATACCTGTACTACGCCAAATTACGAGATAACAGTATCAAATGAGAAATTAAATGCCATATTTGTCTCAGAATACAAATATTTTAGGTAATCTCACATAAACATATTTTAATTAAAATATGTATCATATCTGCATCTTTTTTACCAGTTTGGATTTAGAACTGGTAACAAAGCTTTTCTCATTTAATTTTGAAAACTTTATGTTAAATTACTGTTATCGATCACTCACTGAAACACAATCCACCTAAAACAATTAACGACCCTCAATACTTTACCTACTTTCAATAAATAGAAGTGGTCCTAAAGCGCATCCCTGTTGCACACCACATCCACTCCCCTCCTTGCAGCTCCGAGCAAAGTAGACTGAGATGAAGCACGACAGGGGCAACAGAGTTTACCTTGACCTTGCCGGACTACTCCACTTGACCGTGCCCAGCACGATAATGCGGTACCATAATTATCGTGCCGCACGATAAAAACCAGTTTCAGTTTTTTAAGTGTTGTATAATGTTATGTTCCAGTAGTTTTCGTCAGAAGTCAGGAAACACCAGTAGTAGGATTTATTTTTTTCCTGTGGAATAATTTGATTTTGATAACGCTTAAGGGGTGGGGATTTTGGATTAAATATATCAAATGAAAAAATATATTGGTTATGTACTTATTAGTTTTTTAATTACATTTACGATGAAGATTAAAATTGATTTTATGTCTTTTACGGATTTTTTTACAAAGCATGAAAAACACAACTGAAATTGCCACGACGTCGTTTTGGTAGCTATAGTGACATTGGGCTGTCTATTAATGATGTTATTTATCAAAAGGTTGGCATTAGATGGTAACAGAACCAGGTTTGGTGTTTACCAATCAATAAAAAAAATAATAACACATGCGTAGACGTACACGATCATAAAAATAAAATAAATAAAATAAAAATTGGAGTAAACTACACTTATTTTATTTAGCCATTTTGTAACTGGAGCATCCTTTTTCTCAAATGGTCAAAACAGTTTTACTTCTTATTTTCTCTCCCAACCTCAAATGTTAAGGTTTAGGTTAAGGTTAAGGTTAAGGTTATGGTTTAGTCAATATTGAAATAGCATTAGTTTACCTACTTAAGTTACATTACTTTAAGTACTTAGGTTGCTGCTACAGCAATAGCAACTGGCAATAGCAATTGGTAGTAAAATGTTAATATTTCAGTATAGTATGACACTCTTGAACAAGCAAACTACAACAGTTGACTTATTCTCCTTAAGAACAACATGGGAATTTTAAATAACAGATTTTTGGAATTTTCTTCTCAACTATTAAGCGCATAACAACGCTTCAACATACTAATTGGTCTTCTCAAGCTTTACCAAATGGTTCAGCAATAAATTGCAAAACGTGGTTTTGTAAGGGCCAAAAATGGGGAAAATATCGTACATTTTCGTACAGTTTTCGTACCATAATGTTTTCTCTTAGTTTCCCCGCGGTCCGACACCGATACAATAACCGGTAGTTTGTCCGGTTCAAACAATTTAACCTGGAGAGGAACTGGTTCTTCCTTCGGCCAAAAACGTGAACACCATCCTGACCACGTGAATGTTAATTTATGAGAGATTTTATCCTCATAATTGCAGAACATTCCTGATCTTATAGTGAGGTATCTTAGCGCTGTTATTTAAGTGAGGTGTTAAGTATTAGTTTGGACTGTCCAGGTATTTTGCGGTCCAAGGTTTAAGGAAGGGCATAGACGAAAATGAATTAACTTTTTGTTAGCTATAAGTGGGGTGTGGTCTATTCTGGGTTTTACTGTTAAAGTATAGAATCATGTCCCGGTTTTTGTACTCAGTTCTTTAAGTCAAATTATAGGTTTATCTAATCGATAAACACAAGGGTGCAGAATTTGCGTATTTTAATAGGGGTCCGAAACTCGATTCCGAGGCAAAAAGAACAATGGAATACCCTTATACTTTTCTAAGGTTGGTTTTTAGGTAAATAAAACTAAAGTACTAAGTTTTAGTAAATAAAATTTGTTGCTTGTAGATATACACCATCATGTGATTTACCTATTTCAATCAGTGACAATTATAAAACAGTAGCCCAAACCCCATTTTCAATAACTGTGCTTTCTCTTGTTTACAATCTGAAATATGACTGTGGTTAAACATTCAACCATGATCAGTTGTTAGATAACAATTCATATTTATACCGTTATAAAGAAAGTTTGTCAGCAACACTGGGTCTTTAAAAGTGAGCTCAAAAAATAATTAAAACGCAAGGGGGATGAAGCCCTCAAGGATTTTTTTTTTCATTGCCATTCACAGGCACGCAGGACCATATGCTTTAAATGACACATCAATAATAGAAATCGGTTTAAAGAAGGACAGCTAAAAAGGGATGTTACAGAGTAAACCTTTATTGTATTAAGTACCTATATAAATAGATAGATTAAATGCACATATAATCTATCAAAATGAAGAAAACACACAATGTAGGTAATCATGTTATTTTACTTGTTGGACACGTGCTGATAAATGTTATAAAATTGTATGTAGTGGTTCGAAATCGTGGCAATACCAAAGTGATGTTTTTAAATATTCAACTTGTTGCATTCTTAAAATTTAATTTCCATGCACTAGACCTAAATGCATTTACTGTAGCCTAAGTTTTTTTTATGTGATAGTTTCTGAGAAGCATACTTATAAAAACATATATGGCGGTTCAGATTAATCTTAGGAACAAGAAAGACATTTTTGAAGGTGGAACTACCTAGGTGGAATTTACCAAACCTTACTGTCTAAAAAAGGTCGAGGCCCATCACTAGGGATTTGGTAATTTCCTAGGTCGACTTGTTAGGAACCTACTAACAGCTGACAACATCCACTTCCGTTGTGGTATCCAAGGCGATTTCAAAGCCTGTTGTTGACATTGTTTTGTAGGTTTTGATATTATCCTCTGCTTTGTGTTGTATTACAGTAACTCTGACACATCCTGTAAGTTACACGAGGTTCAAGTGTGAAGGTTGTCTTCAAGGCCAGACAGTGTAGAATGTAAGGCAGAGTTAGGTGCCGTTCACAAGGCAAACTACTTGATTCGTCATCTTCTTTGTGAGGCAAAGTCAAGTTTTGTTCGACTAGTTCAAAAAGAGTTTTGTTGTACATACGTTCGGCTGACTCATAGGGGCAATACAACCTGCCCCTTGTGGTCAAAATTATGCTTCATCAAAGTATAACCATTGACTATTGGATTCTGAAGGTATAACTCAAAAACTCATTATTTATTTAGCCAGATTGACAATATACATGCAACTTTACTAAGACTAACTATTAACTAACTTGTTAGGTATACAATTAAAATTGAAATGAATAGGACTGTCCGTCAGCGAGAAATGTCTTTTGAAGCCTCCCGGGTCGGCCGTGTCTGATGTGTACTTGATTTGAAGAGGGAGAGCATTAAATATAATGGATTAATAGTTAGATATATATATATATATATCCCATAAAATAAGTGATCCAGAGGCTAAACATGTTAAAATGTGAATTTCAATTTGCCTGATTGGATTTTTTCTAAAATATTTCCTTAAACGTCCGATCTATCCTCATTAATATTTATTAAATAGACTAACTTTAGGATTAACGAGCATGGGTTTTTTGTTTTTTCTTTGAATAATCTGGTTTTTTCAGTGAAATGTTATTAATTAACATGCAACTAACATGAACATTTTTACCGTACAGTTTTAAGAATTTCCTCCGTAACCATTAAGCGTACAAGTGTGCTTACTAAATTGGGTTTTAAACCTCTACCAAATAATTTCAAAGGAAATTGTGAGATATTTTGTTTTGATGGTCAAAATGGACATAACACTTCCCATAAACCCTGTTCCCAAAGTCCAATCATGTAGGTATGCTGATTCTCGAACTCAATCGAATAAAGAGAGTTCGTTTGTACCAGGCTTCGTTAAAATCGGATGGATTTTAACAGAGTTCTCTTGCTTACCGTCCTATATATTTATATTTGAACGAACTTATGGCCTCTGTGGACATCAAACCGACAAAATGAAGCGGCCTCAAGTCTTACCATGAGACTTACGGTAATAGCTTATCAACTATTGGGAAATTCGCCAAAACAGATATCAGTATTTTTAGTTCGTCTATGTAGTTTCTTATCATTAGTGATATTATTATGTACGTTTACCATCTGCGTTTCTAAAGTAAGTTCAGTGAAGTCTCTTATTGGTGGTTGGCAAAACGACAAGGTGTGGAGGACTTTGAAGAGAAGAAATTCTTACTGACGAGGAAAAGAATCCCGTGTGTCCCCACGTGATGTGGACCAGTTTTACGATCCCAAGAGGTTTAATACTGGGACAACCTTGCTAAACGGTATGCAAAAAACGTACAGTCTGTCTCATAAGTAACAGCCGAAGTCTGGAAAATGGTTTTATGTGTCAACATAAAACAAAAATCAAAATAATATTTTTTTATGGCGCCCGTTAAAAAAAAAATCTGTCACAGTTCAATATTTTTTTTTGAAGACGAGTTATTATGCTTACTATTCAATTGGATACCGAATTTCATAAAGGTAGCTTTAATAGTTTTTTTAGATACGCGTTTATATTTTAAATAAAAACAAACAAAATGGTGGATATCCGTCTAACAAGGCATAGTATTATTTATTTTAGTATTATTTTTACCTATAAAACCATTTTCCGTAGTTTAGAAGGCATTTATTTTGCCAGATTTACATTATTTCAATAGCTAAGTCAGAATATGTATAAAAAATGCAGTTTATCTTATACACTAGAAAATAACTAGAAACGATAGCTATAAATTTTATGAATAAATTAACTCATGAACAAATCACACTATATGCCTATGACCAGTGACCACTGGACACTGCAGTAATATTTCTAGATACTAGTAAATTAAGAAAGTATATTTTTTTTTATAACAATATTTGACTCAAATTTTAGATGGTTTGGTAATGTCAATGCATTGGAAATCAGTATACCGTTATAATAAAAATGTTTTTTTAAGGGTGTTACATTTTTACGGTTAGATTAAGACTGTTTGGCAAAGAATATGGGTATGATCTGGAACTTGTAAAAATATAAATGTAATTTTTTTGAAAATAGAGGGTTTTATGAATGTGAGGGAGGGTGATGAGTGCATATGTTGTAAATGATGTACAACGACATTATGTATATAATGTTATACATCAACATGTATGCAGCATGAATACACGCCAACTGCGGCTGGCTAAATGCACGACGGCGCACCTACGAGGTTACAGTCTGTACGAGGTCACTCTGCTATGTTACAGTCTGATGAGGGATTGTGTCAGTTGGGCCAAACCACGCTAAACCTTCTTATGCCCTCCTCAGATATAGATCGATAATTAAAAAAACAGCTTTCTCTTTAATAGGCCTAAATCAAATTGTTCGAAAATATGATATCTAGAACCAACATAATGGTAATATGGTAACAAATATTTCATGGACGCAGCAAATTGTCCTACTTAGCTAGTATATATATATTCATGTCCACTGGCAGTGTTGACAAAATAATAACTCCCGTATTAGTTCTTCAATAATTTAGATAAAGTAAAATATAAAGCCAAAATTATATTTGAATGAGTTTGGAAACGCGGGTTTAAAATAGGTACTTTTCCCACCATTTCCCACTTTCTAAAAAATATTATCGTGGTCCAAAATATATGTTTACATCAAACCATATACAGCTAGTTATAAGTTACTTTTCCTTTTCCCTACTGGACCTCCGTAAAGGTAGCCGGTTACCTTTCTTTATATTGTTTTTGTTATTTTAGTTTCTGTTTTGCGTAAGTGATTTATGATTACTTTAATATGGAATATAAGTTACAGCCAGGAGCTTATGTAATAAAAGGTCAGTACCCAAATGGCTTTAAGTTTTTAGGTTCATTTCTGTTGTTTGAATTGGCAGAGCTAAGTTATCCTGTTATAATATGATAAGGGCATTCTATACCTACCTTAAATAATATGCTAATTTAAATATATCTTAATCCTGCTATAATTTAGATTTCCGTAATTATTTATTATACATTTGTTACTGTACGACACTCTACCGTATGGGATTTTGATTTTGCTTCTTGTCTGTGTGGGTCACCTATGTCACTTTTCCCCAGAGGGGAATGTTTTGATGTTTTGTTGACATCCAATGGAATGTAATGTCAAAGAAAAAGGAAGAGCAGACGGAGGAAGCGGAATTCCAGGGAAGGGTTAGTTTTAGGGTTTGGCTTGACGTTGACAAAAAATTTAGTGGTGACTCTAGTAGCAGCCATGCGTAAATTTTAAAGTTATTTTTACCTTAGTTTAGTTTATAATTTGACGTTTGGGTGACACAAATGATTTTTAAGGCAACGTTTTAAATTTATTATTCTATTGAGCTTTCACATCTAGGTCAATTCGACCTAACCATGGATTCAATAGAAAACAATTTGTGTTTGCTGTTAGATGGCCTGGCCCTTCAAGACAGTGAAGAATTGTGTGACTTTTCCCTTGCAGATCAGAATGAAGCTATAGGTAAGCAAGAAACAATTTGATAATCTGCATAGCTTACTAAGTTAAGGCTAGACCACTGTAAGGTTAATATAGGCCTTTGGGGCCTAACCTAGGCCTGATTTGGGGTACAGTTTCTTAACTGGGCTACGCTAATAACTTATCGATTGAAACTATCGATTCGATTAGTAAACCTTCGGCTGCACTTTACTAAATATCCGTCCTACACTCATTCAAATGAAAAACTTTGTCAAATAGATTTTTAACTATGTGATTAAAAATTAAGTTTTTGTTTCAACCCCAGTGGCATTTCTGCAATTTAAGTTAAAACAGAAACCCTTTTAAAGGAAAGCAATCTAAGCCTCTGAAATGTTTGTGGAATGCTGGGCATCCTGTCCCTCTTGAATTGAAGTCCAAAATGCTAACTAGGAAGCTAGAGCAACATGTCCCTTGAGTTGGACTTGTAATAGGCTACTGATAGGCTATGTGGACAATTTGGTAGGTAGGCCTTCAAGCTAATACTTCCTGAACTAGGGAATATGGTTTGTATACTAAGTATCAGCATCGACCGACAAAGTAGAAGACATTATCGTTGAAGAAGGGTCTCCATCGGACTCGTGCCTTGGCTGGTAATAGGAAAAACAGACCAAACCAGATTAGCTGCTAGTTCTAAAGCATGTTTTGTTAGCCTACTATACATACTTTAACAACCCCTTGGTATAAAAAGGTGTAAGTTAGGCCTATATTGTATTTAATAGTAAGTTACTGAACGTAATAAGCCTAAGTTTGTAGGCCTAATGAGACATTTATTTTTCAGCTGCTAAGGGGGTAACTCCCTCGACACCATCTGATTTTGTTCCTGTTGTTAAGAACACTGTGACATACATTGTCATGGCAGTACTTTTCAATGATGACGGAGAAATATTGATGATGCAAGAAGCCAAAAGCTCATGTGCAGGCCAGTGGTACCTCCCTGCCGGCAGAATGGAACCTGGAGAGGACATTGAGGTAAGATTGAACCCAAAAGTGCTAAAACCATTGTTAGATCTCAATCATATTTTAAAACATGAATATCCAAAAGCCAGCTGTTCTTTTAACCTCAATCTAAGTAGGCTAATCAGCCAAAGTTATTTTTTGAGTTTACAGGTTTCAATTAACTTATCCTTGCATTTGCCCGTCCAGGTAGTAAACCAAAGAGTTAGGCCTACTGATAAAATTTAGTGGTAGACACCATTACGTCAAAACAAATCGTTACCATATCTTATAGGTTTGTAGACTGTCACGCTAGTGACTGAGCCACGAAGTTACTATAGGATGTATTTAGGCCTACAGTAGATTCCCTCTTAGCCGGACACCTTTTAACCGGACGTCGGTTTAACCGGATTACAATCGGCAGAAATGACATCTCTTTAACCAGACAATTTTTATCAGCACATTGGTTTAACTGGACTAAGTTAGATCGACAGGAAGTGGGCGGTACCGGCTGAAACGACTGTTCTCGTGGGAAAGATTTGAGACCAGTGATCACGTGTCTAAATACAATGCTCTTCTAAATTTAATTAAAATATCACAGCAAAAGGCCCGTTTTAACGAGTTTTTGGGGACGTCGGTTCAACCGGCAAAACCGTTATCCGGATTGGCCTCGGTTCTGAGGAGTCCGGATAAGTGAGAGTCTACTGTATGTATATAGCCTACTTACTTATACCTATTAAATTAAAAATATTAGTGAACCCAAAAAAACTACTTAAAAATGCTACAAGCCTTTCTTTAAGTAGCCTACCGTACCTATTACCCAAAAGTAAAAAATAAAAATAAATAAGTACGGTAGGTATCTAAACATAAGTAATGACTATATCGCACACTAGGCCTATAGTGCCCTAGAACTTAAATCAGTTCCAAAAAGCAAGCTGTTCCCCAATTGAGTAACGTAGGGCCTAAATTGAGATTTGTTTCGCAGCTGCCTGTTTTATTAACCTGTTACAGTTTGCTTTTTTGACGGTAAAATTTTAATAATGTAGCCAGGCTAGATGTCAAATGTTTATTGGTCAATATGTGAACAATAAACAGAAAGAGACGCACCTAGATAGATAGATGGTAGAACAGGTAGATGTTGCTGCAAATTTTTACAGGGTCCTCTTAGAAACTCCAGTTTAGAACAATAATAATAATAATAATATCACGCACCATTAATTTTGAAGGTGTCTAAAAAAGTTTTATGTCTAACTTGCTAAGAGTTTTTGTAGCCTGTCAATATTTTTTTAGTCCTGTGACCTTACATTTTTAATACCCTTGGCCTTTTGACTATTACCAAACAAATGTGTCTCGGTAGGCTATGGCTACAAATTACTATTTGCTTTCTTAAGGGATAAGAATTTAAGACTTGCAATACAAATTTTTGTGTTGTGAACAGGAAGCTGTGAAAAGAGAAGTCCTTGAAGAGACTGGCCTGTACATGGAGCCTACCTCTCTCATCATGGTCCAGTGTGCCAGCAAAGCTTGGTTCAGGTTCATACTAGCTGGTCATGTCACTGGCGGCACACTGAAGACTCCTGGGCAAGCCGACTCTGAATCCCTACAGGTTAGTTTTGACTGGATTTGGTAATAACTAAGGCTATACATAATAGCATACATAAACTAAGGTTCAGGTATATCAATGAAGTACTTGCTGTTTAAAAAAAATTAAATTACCGTCATTCCTGATATTAATTTTAACTGGAGACATGAATTTCAAGGTGTACAAGGGAATAGTTTTAAGTCAAGCATTACAAGCAAGTCTTATGTGAGTGAACATTCACCCAGTAGTCAGGCGCAGTTGAATATATCCTGATTGGCTTTTCTTAAAGTTAACTTTGGACCATCAACCCAATCAGTTAAAATCTTATGTGGTATAAATTTGTTGGGGAGCTCTCACTAATCCAGCCAAACACCATAACTGGGTAAATTTTAGATTAATGCATGCCTATGAGACAAATGGGGAAACAGTAAAGATTGATTAATTAGAACCACGACAGGCAGAGTCATAAAAATTCCTTACAGCCACAGTTACAATGTCATTGCTTCCAAATCACAGCAAAACCAAAACCATGAATATCTATCTTTGGAGATTACAAAGACATTGTCATCGTATCCTGCGATCGCGGCAAAATTGTGAACATTTCTACGGATGCTTTCTGCGATTGCAAAAATATAGTGAGATTAAAAACTTGACTCTGCTCAACTTTCTAACTTTCTCAATCAGTTTAACTTTAAGGTTAAGCTCAGCTCAAATACCTAGCCACACCCCACCTTGGTGTATACATATACATATAGGGCCTACATGTTATGCGGTGTTGTAGGCCAAGTGGGTAAAGGACCCAGAGCAGATGAGTCTGAGATGCAAGGACATCTTGTCAGTGGTGGAGAGAGGACATCAGTTCAGACTGAGACAGGAGCCCCAACACCCTAGCATGTTGCCTGCAGTGCGACCACATCACAAGCTGTTGCTGATAGACTATGTTGTGTGTTGTAGGCCAAGTGGGTGAAGGACCCAGAGCAGATGAGTCTGAGATGCAAGGACATCTTGTCAGTGGTGGAGAGAGGACATCAGTTCAGACTGAGACAAGAGCCCCAACACCCAAGCATGTTGCCTGCAGTGCGACCACATCACAAGCTGTTGCTGATAGACTATGTTGTGTGTTGTAGGCCAAGTGGGTGAAGGACCCAGAGCAGATGAGTCTGAGATGCAAGGACATCTTGTCAGTGGTGGAGAGAGGACATCAGTTCAGACTGAGACAAGAGCCCCAACACCCTAGCATGTTGCCTGCAGTGCGACCACATCACAAGCTGTTGCTGATAGACTATGTTGTGTGTTGTAGGCCAAGTGGGTGAAGGACCCAGAGCAGATGAGTCTGAGATGCAAGGACATCTTGTCAGTGGTGGAGAGAGGACATCAGTTCAGACTGAGACAAGAGCCCCAACACCCTAGCATGTTGCCTGCAGTGCGACCACATCACAAGCTGTTGCTGATAGACTATGTTGTGTGTTGTAGGCCAAGTGGGTGAAGGACCCAGAGCAGATGAGTCTGAGATGCAAGGACATCTTGTCAGTGGTGGAGAGAGGACATCAGTTCAGACTGAGACAAGAGCCCCAACACCCTAGCATGTTGCCTGCAGTGCGACCACATCACAAGCTGTTGCTGATAGACTATGTTGTGTGTTGTAGGCCAAGTGGGTGAAGGACCCAGAGCAGATGAGTCTGAGATGCAAGGACATCTTGTCAGTGGTGGAGAGAGGACATCAGTTCAGACTGAGACAAGAGCCCCAACACCCTAGCATGTTGCCTGCAGTGCGACCACATCACAAGCTGTTGCTGATAGACTATGTTGTGTGTTGTAGGCCAAGTGGGTGAAGGACCCAGAGCAGATGAGTCTGAGATGCAAGGACATCTTGTCAGTGGTGGAGAGAGGACATCAGTTCAGACTGAGACAGGAGCCCCAACACCCTAGCATGTTGCCTGCAGTGCGACCACATCACAAGCTGTTGCTGATAGACTATGTTGTGTGTTGTAGGCCAAGTGGGTGAAGGACCCAGAGCAGATGAGTCTGAGATGCAAGGACATCTTGTCAGTGGTGGAGAGAGGACATCAGTTCAGACTGAGACAGGAGCCCCAACACCCTAGCATGTTGCCTGCAGTGCGACCACATCACAAGCTGTTGCTGATAGACTATGTTGTGTGTTGTAGGCCAAGTGGGTGAAGGACCCAGAGCAGATGAGTCTGAGATGCAAGGACATCTTGTCAGTGGTGGAGAGAGGACATCAGTTCAGACTGAGACAAGAGCCCCAACACCCAAGCATGTTGCCTGCAGTGCGACCACATCACAAGCTGTTGCTGATAGACTATGTTGTGTGTTGTAGGCCAAGTGGGTGAAGGACCCAGAGCAGATGAGTCTGAGATGCAAGGACATCTTGTCAGTGGTGGAGAGAGGACATCAGTTCAGACTGAGACAGGAGCCCCAACACCCTAGCATGTTGCCTGCAGTGCGACCACATCACAAGCTGTTGCTGATAGACTATGTTGTGTGTTGTAGGCCAAGTGGGTGAAGGACCCAGAGCAGATGAGTCTGAGATGCAAGGACATCTTGTCAGTGGTGGAGAGAGGACATCAGTTCAGACTGAGACAGGAGCCCCAACACCCTAGCATGTTGCCTGCAGTGCGACCACATCACAAGCTGTTGCTGATAGACTATGTTGTGTGTTGTAGGCCAAGTGGGTGAAGGACCCAGAGCAGATGAGTCTGAGATGCAAGGACATCTTGTCAGTGGTGGAGAGAGGACATCAGTTCAGACTGAGACAGGAGCCCCAACACCCTAGCATGTTGCCTGCAGTGCGGCCACATCACAAGCTGTTGCTGATAGACTATGTTGTGTGTTGTAGGCCAAGTGGGTGAAGGACCCAGAGCAGATGAGTCTGAGATGCAAGGACATCTTGTCAGTGGTGGAGAGAGGACATCAGTTCAGACTGAGACAAGAGCCCCAACACCCTAGCATGTTGCCTGCAGTGCGACCACATCATAAGCTGTTGTTGAGATTCGTTATCCTCGCCAGACAGAAGAGCAGGTAAAATTAATGTTGTGTAGCTTCAATTTAAAGAATTTTGATACAGTTCTCCTTGTAGGCCTAAGAAGCTAGTTTAATTAAGCCCATTGAAATTTATTGATTAAAAATATATTAATTAAAGATGCTTTTGAACGTTTGCACGGTGTATGCCAGCTATGCGGTGTTCATTAGCGTTGTTTAAGAATTTAACCAAAGTTAGGGATATTTTGAAAGTTACACGGTGTTACTGAACTAGATGTTCAGAATTGATAGGGTCTCCAAGGCAACTAAGGACAACAGTTAGCCGGGCTCGACTGATGTGCCAGTCAGCAAGCAAGGTTTCTTCAACTTAAATCTGTTGTGATGGAAACTGATGGACATCCACTGCCTGGTTGTGCACCCTTCTCCAAACTACCTAAGAAAATTACGGTAAATATTTTCCCCCCGAAACAGTTATTCTTCTTATGTATTACGTATCCATTTACTGCCTATAGATAATAGGACTAACCTTACCCCCATATCACGGAAACCTAATCACGAAACGTGATTCATATTTGGCTGGTGCTTCAATTTGCCCTCACTTTGCCTTTGGCTACTATCACAAGTCTACTCGTCACAAAGGGGTGGGAATAAAAAAAATTCCCACTTCCTGTTAAACTGATAAAGCAAACTGCCAACGTTGTTTTTGGACCTTTAAGTCAGATAATAAACCAGTCTTTTGAAAGTGGAATTTTTCCTTATCAGTTAAAATATGCTGATGTGAAACCGCTTCATAAAAATGGCAGTAAATCAAACTCAGATAACTATCGCCCAATTTCCATCTTACCGCTTTCAAAGAACTATTATTTTTAAAGATAATATCTATAACTTTTCAAAATGGAAAATGATCTATTGTGGTGTACCTCAGGGCTCTATATTGGGACCCTTGTTGTTTTTAATCTATATTAACGACCTGCCTTTTAACATAAACTCAAAGCTTGTTCTATACGCAGATGACACAACAGCTATATTAAAATCAAACAGCCCTAACAATTTACAAAATTTGATAAACCAAACTTTTGAAGATTTAAACAAATGGTTCAGAGCAAATGGTCTGAGTCTAAATTGTTCTAAAACTCAAATTGTCAGGTTCAAAACTACTCATGACAGAGAAACCATCGAATTAAATATAAATTTTCAAGGAGAAATTATTAATGAAACGTCATCTACAAAATTTTTAGGTATTCAGGTACAAAACACTTTAAATTGGGATAAATACACATCAGTTTTAGCTAATAAACTAAATACAGTCTGTTTCCAGATGTCTGTCCTGCAGCATGTTACTGACCTCAGAACAAGGATGATTGTTTATTATGCTTTGTTTGTGTCAAACATGTTGTATGGAATAGAGTTCTGGGGCAGCTACTCAAATGCCGAAACCATTTTCAAAATTCAAAAAAAGATCCTTAGAATTATGACATTTTCAAAGCCTAGGCAATCCTGTAAATTATTATTTAGAGAATTGAAAATATTAACACTTCCGTCTGTTTATATCCTGCAAACATTAATATTTATTTAAAAAAATCTTGAATATTTTATGAATGAAAACCATAACCATAATTATTTAACACGACATCGAAATGATTTACAACTGCCCATTCATAGACTTACCTCACTAGAAACCCTTCCACAATACCTAGGGAAAAAACTGTATAATAAACTTCCTGATAATATTAAATCATTAGAATCTTTTGAAAAATACAAAAAAGAAGTTACCAAATTGCTGCTTAATAAAGGGTATTACAAAGTTGATGATTTTTTTAATGATGTATATTTGATTTCTTAGCATATTGTATAGTTATTATAGTTTTATGTATTTTAATTGTCCATGACCATTTCACCTGTTTCCCAGCTATGCTGGATCTGTAAAACGTTATGTGAAAATAAATGATTGACTTGACTTGACTTGACTTGAATAAACAACTAGAATAGTAGAGGATGAAGACAAAAACTCGGTGCCAATATCAGATTTAACTATCTCGCTTTGCCATGGTGGTAACTCGTTGGATACCCAGACACATAACCCAGATAGGGTTGTCTGTCGTTGGTAACTTACAGACAGACAACCATAGTAGAAATGATCAATAGTTTATAATATGATATCTAAAACATAACTTCTAAACTAGAGTTCTGTATACTGGTCTACTCAATTGCAATATTGGTAAGTGTTACTCCTAAATTTATCATATTTACCGGTGCATTCAATCTTTATTGAAAGGCTGTTTACTTTTCTTATGTTTTTAGCAACCGAGTACACATATTGCTGTCAGAGAAGACTGAAGTGCACTTGCCAATTTGTGAGGTCAATCATCATCACAATTTACATTCAACCATCCGAAAGTTCATGGTGGTGAGTTAGCTGATACTTTTAGAGTAAACTATCATTTTGTCATTTTCAGTACTAGTAATGAAATAAATTTTTCATCGCCATATCATTATTGTGGTTTAAATTGGTAAACAATAGTTAAATAATAACATATTTTAACAAATTTTATATTTCATAAGATTTTATATTGCTTGCTTCAGTAAAAAAAATTGTAGCCAGATGTAGGACAAAGTTTCTTCCATTAATGTTTCTGAAGTAGCTTAGGCTTACACATTTTAACGAAAAACATCATTCCAAACAATTTAAGAATAAGTTTTTGCTAAAAGTAGTGTCCCACTCATACATTGTTTGATTGTTGTCCGCAGGAGATCTTTGGTGCAGACGTGCCTCCTCACAAGCCCCATGGTGTGCTGAGTGTAGAACACTGTGGTAAGCCCGAGGGTGCTCATGACGGCCTCCTCATGACCATTCTGATAGCCTTCCGGGTGCCTCTAGAACAGGTCTGTACTCGTACTGGTATCTTGTAGTGATGTGATGTAGTCATTGTAGAGTTTTACGGCAACACCCATGTGCGTAACTTGCTGTCTCCGTGACTTCGGTAATCGTCTCCCACGACTGCGTCAGTAGTGGTAAGCATAACTTGCAGTCTCTGCGACTTCGGTAATTGTCTCCCGCAACAGCGACAACATCTGTGAGCGTAACTTGCAGTCTCCACAACATCGTTAATCGTCTCCCGCAACTGCGGCAACACCCATGAGCGTAGCCTGCAGTTTCCGTGACTTTGGTAATCGTCTCGCACGAGGGCGGCAATACCTGTTATCGGCACCTTTTAATAAACAGTGCTAACATCCACCATTGGTAGTAAAAGTGGCTTGTCTTCAATCGCCATGAATAGCGAGTAGCGACTCTGCCGTATTACAATACTGTTGAGGTTAGACGTTTGACTCGTGTGTGGGACGAAAATTAAGTTTTTCTACCCTGAAAAAGTGGGATGTTTTTGGGATTTGTGAAATGTTAAACTTGATCTCCAGGTTGATGTAATATGTGTGTGTGTGTGTTAACTGTATATGACGAGTTCTGTATTTCACCGGACAATTAAAGGTGAGTAAAGCCCACAAAATTGTCACAAGTTAATAAATACCTCGCCTACAGAAATGCCATTAAAAAAATAACAATAGGCCCTACAATATAAACAAATTCTACTTTGGTTAAAATTTTTAAACTTATTTATTTCCAAGCAACTAACTGACGTTAAAGCATATTTTGATAATTTTTATGATTTAACACATGGCTTTAAAAAAATATCCTTAAACTTAAAGAAATGAGTAATTTTGTACAGGGAAAGTTAAAAACGCATGGCCAAGCCAGAGTAAAATAAAAAATGTAAATTACAATCTGTTCTAACGCAATGGAATTTCTTCTTAATCAATATTAGCTTATTTAATTATACTGTTTTGGTAGTGGTTGTTAAAAGGTCAACAGTCGTTTACGTTACTTCTAGAATAAGCCATCCGATTTGATCGAAACAACCACACATAGACTTGTGTAGTTCATTTCATAAAAGTACTATGTTTGGCTCCTATAATTTTGCTCAGGAAACAACATCTAGTTTAATTAACTCACCACTATAAGTTTAAATTTTTGTGGATTGTCTCAGCAATATTCTCTACAGTGTCAAACAATATACTTTTACTAATTTCTTAGAGTTTCTGAAATTTTTGGGAGTAATATGCAAAGTGTGAATTTGTTTATTAATTTTGACTGGTAACCAATCAACAACCACAATTGACAACTTTGGCTTGTCCTGCAGTTCGGCTGGAGCCATAATCGTTAATCATATTTGTCAAAGGGAAAAAAATCCATCTTGCAATTTCTTTTAATAGCATACAAAGAAAGAACACAACATGAAACAACCTTTAAAAAAATTAATCAACATAAATGTGCAGTCCTAGACCCTCGATGCCAAAAACTATGTTTAGATTTTCATAAAAAGTGTACCGTGTTTTTGTGTTGTGTTTTCTTTGTCTGTGAATAGGTCGTACGTTTTATCATTGTCCCCCTCCCTTCTAAATTCACTGAAATTTACATTGATCAATGAAGAACTTAGAAGCGAAATGCTTATGGAGAATAGTCAGATCCGAATTTTACTGCCGAAATGAGCTTCGTGCGGCAGCAGCTGGGATGTGATCGCGCGGTGACCACTCTGCTTTATCTCTCTCTCTCTTTCTAAGCTGATTCTTTGTCTCACTCAGTCAGTTGACTTGGCCGTATGTGGTTGCAATTTAGCCCCTTTGCTACTTAGTGGCCGCCGTGGGAACTAGTATATCCGGGATTCAAATATTCCCAGACTGAATTTTTAACATAGGCGTTGCTAAGGTTTGTAATTTGTATTCATTGCTTTGGTCAGCTGATAAGACACCCTGAATCGCAAGATGTATTATTTTGAGGCCCTGTCATATATTATGATGGAATCCAAAACATGGATCATCCAATGATGAGTTAGAGCTGTCACGGAATCATTTGGTATGGTACCATATTTTATTTTTTAATAGTTCAATACAATCTGTTCTCCACAGTCCTTTTCTCCACCTGGCAAATGTTTGATCAGCTGTTTGAGTTGTGTCGTCTGTTCCAGGTGTTTCCCATAGACAAGTATACCTGGCTGATGGTAGGTGGTGGTTTGGGAGATAAACTCATTCAGCGTGTACCTCGTAACATGACTGTACCACTGCACGTCATCTCCTAGTGGACTGTACACTCTACAAGTAAATATTAACCTGGTACTATCACAATGCAAAGAACTGAAGAGGGCTAGGACTCCAAATCACAGACAAATTTTATTTGATTTGTTTAGTAGATAGATATTGACTGAATGTTTACTTATAAATTACGGTAAGATTGTCAAAATTTTCTATTTTTTTATTTGATTATAAAACTTTATGTTATTACAGTTGAAACAAACATTTAACTTTTGAATATAGTTGCCGATAAAATTATTTAGATTTTTTTTATCCGTGTAGAATTTCTTATCCATTTTTATACTTGACCGCTGAACTTGACTATCCTGATAGTGAATTTCCCATAGGGAAAGGGAATAAGCTACATTTCATCTGAATTTTCATCTTAAAATTGAAAGTACATTAATATGACATTAAATTTTGTCAGGACATATGAACAATTTACATTGAAGGTTGATGAGTGTTATGGATGATTCAATTTTATCCAAGCATCTAGTGAAAAAGAAACTAGGGTGAAATGAAGGTTTTGTCTGAGGTACCACCAAATATAAATATTGATAGGTTATAGAGTTTTTGCAAGCAAATTCAATAAATACTTAACAAATTCAATTGTCTTGGCTGTTATGCTCAAGTTTAACATAATTATAGCTTATGTAGTTTTAAATGTATTTAAAAGTGCCTGATTAATATTTATTGCATTGTTGAAAATGTTTTAAGATTTTAATGAGCTTGAATGGCTGAACATAATTCTATTTTGTTATTTTAATCTCAATGTAATGAAGTACTTGTAGAAAAAAATGTATTTATGAGCTTAAATAACATTTAATTTTAATTTTGCCTAAAGGATGTTTCTAATGGGAAATACAACAAATTAGTTTTACAATCTATACAGGTACTCTTTTTGATACTTGAATAAAGAGAGTGAGAATTAAAAAAAATTAACAGTTGTACAAAATAGATATATTCATATATGGTTTTATCTTTACTTCTTCTATGTGCTGTGTATATTTATTTTATACTATTTTAATTTTGAATGATGTTTTATATTGTTTATAATCAAATATATTTATTTTATATTTCAGTTATTTTAAACATTACTACTTGTTGTAATAATATCCTTTATTTCTTTTGTATGGTGATGGAGACTGAATTTGTACTTAACTATTGCCATTACATTCATGTAGATAAAAGTAATGTTGGCCCTTGCCTCTTTAGAGGAATTTTACAAATTTTAAATCCACCGTCAATACATTATTTTTGTATGTTATAATACTATTTAAATGTTACTAATTGTTTATGACCTTGATTGTGCTTATACATCATCATCCATTTGTTCATCACATGTTAGCAATGTTATTGCTTTTTCCGTTACCGTAAGGTTTATGAATTTGATGAGAGTTATTTATTGTTGTTGATTGATTTCTAACAGAGAAAAAACATCTCTAACCGAATTTTATTACAGTGATGCTGGCAAATTGTAT
Organism: Macrosteles quadrilineatus; assembly: GCF_028750875.1. Lineage (NCBI taxonomy): Eukaryota > Metazoa > Arthropoda > Insecta > Hemiptera > Cicadellidae > Macrosteles > Macrosteles quadrilineatus. The sequence goes on from NW_026542597.1 coordinate 68,149,946, forward strand.
CTATATAATTTATTTTAAGGATGGTTATCAAATTTTATATATTGTTTATTTTTGTTAATAAAATGATTATACACAATTGTTGTAGATTTTGTAATCCTTGAATATTTTTGAGTTGATTTAGTTTTATCATACTGCACCTTTTTGTAAGCTCTCTCAATCATAAAAGAATATTTTTTTTTGTTTTATATCTTTACAGTTGGCCTATCACACAAAACTGCATCCAGCTTGTTCGGCTAAGTAATCAAACAGCTGTTTACCAATGTACAGTATTCAACTATTTGTGGCCATTTTTTTTTATGAAACCTAGATGATTTTACTATATATAAGCACATAAAAGCAGCATTTCAATTTACTGTAATATTTTTACATTCCACTTGGTTTATATATACTGAAAAAGGTATAGACATAAAAAAGGTACTCAAAAAGGTACACAAAAAAGGTATAGAGTGCATCGTAGTAAACTCAATGATGATGAAAATTTAATTCAAATGACAATATATTGGTTGGAACTGATTTCTTAGTAAAAATCGGCGGACCATGTTAGAATAGGGGAACATACAGCAAATGTCACCCTTCAGTTTATTCCTTTCCAATTTCCATCCTAGAAATTCATTTTCAACTACATCAGCTATACTGTACTACCAATGTTTTACAATTACTTTTGCTGTAGTATGAGAAATAAAATATTTTGGCCTTTTTAGTGTTTAGGTGGGAGGAGCATATAGATATTTTAAATTATTTAAGTAATTTAAAATAATATTTATTTTATGAGATGAAATATTTTGAAGTATAAATGACAGAAAGAGACCATTGAAACGTAAGAAGAGGTGGCAGAAGACTTTTAAACCCTTTGAGGTCTAATTTTTTTTTCTTTTTTCTGCGAGTATAGGTTGTCATTTTCGAGCAGTCGGGGAAATGGCTGGCGGCGACCTATACTCCCCATACTTGCCATTTGACCGCAAAGGGCTACCACACTAGCAAATCTAATTCAAATAGATTTTTTGCAAAAGAGGATTTTAGAAAAGAAAACATGATTAGAGTAGCCTATGCTACTTTTTGTATAGGACCCAGGGACCAAGCCATGGCTCGGTATGGAAACTTGTGTTATCTTTATAAATAATTTCGGCTTTTACTATTTAAGTTTCAGTGGAATTTCAGTGTATAATGATGGAAATGCCAACTTTGCAATCCAACACAATAATTGATTTAATATTACTCATTTCTTAATTTGTAAATAAATAAAACAAATTATTATACAACTAAAGAATGTCCTCAAAGAAATACTGTAAAAATAATTTATTAGCCAGATTTCCTTTTACAATTTTTGCTATGCCACTTGATATTCAGGCATTTCAACTTTTATCTCATTTTCTAGTTGAGCAGTTACATCAAAATTGGACGATTCCATATTTTCCTTATCAGATGACTGGACCTCTTTGCTTCTATATGCACAAATTGATATACATGGATTAGAATGTTTTCCCTCCATTTTATGTAGTTCCCCGGCTTTTTGAAGGGGTGCCTCCTTATCTTTGAGCCAGTTTTTCTGCGCCTCCAAGATACATTCTGAGGTGCAGAGTCTCACCCAAGCCACTGCCTCTTCTGCTGATAGTCCGAAGTGTTTGACTAAATAAGCTCCTGCCAGACACCCGGCTCTGCCCAAATATTCACGGCAGTGGATCAGGACGACACCTTCGCACTCTTCAGTTAGCTCAAGGAAGGCTTCCAAAACCTGGAGGACAAAATATAGCCACAGAGTATATTTGCCAAAATATTATATGTTTAAACACATTTCAACATAAGTTTTTAACTACTGACTTTTGGATTTGATTTGACTATAGTGAGTGGAATATATTTAATCCACTTTGATTTGTGTATTTGACTATAAAGAGTAGAGACATTTCATCCTCTTTGACTTGTGGATTTGACTAGTGTGAGTATAGAAGCATGCCCTTTGACTATAGTGAGTAGAAGATATTTCATCCCCTTTGACTTTTAATGTGTTATGGTCCTTATAATTCTAAAAACATAGTGCCCCCATTACTGCAACAATTAGGGTTCAAAAGCTATTACAAATTTTGTGATTTTTGCCTAAAATATCATAGTTACTCCCACCACTTACCCATGATAAAAGTTGTTGACAAGCTTGTGGGAGAAAGTATGCGTCAGAATGCTGATACTGTTTAGGCTATTTTTATTTGTGGCATAAAAGATGCTATAAATGAACAATTAATCAATTGTACCTCGATCGAGTCCAGCTCAGCTTGCTTGAAAAGTTGGTGCAACATTATAGTACTGTTGCTGGCTCGATTAATTTAGCCTACTTTCATTTTCATTCTAAAAAGGCTACAAACTTAAATTATGGGGAACGGTATGTCTACAAGCCTCCATAGGCAAATCTATAATAATATCGACATAGTGATTACATATCTACATCCAAAAATGTCTACAATCTCTTTGTTGATGGATAGCTTTCATCATTAGACATTGAGAATCTCTAATAACGAACAAACATATTTTAGATCCCAAAGAAGTTTGATATGTCTATTAAATCAATCAACAAATCAAAATTATGAAAATTAAACTTTTGAGAATGATAACTGTGCCTTGAGAAATAATGAAGGTGCAATAGTTGGTTTTAGTAGGGGGGTTGTGCTGTCTTTTTTGGTTCAGCTAGCTTTTTAATATTTGTTTATAACCATACTTTCTGCGAAAATTGCCAAAATAATTTTTTCAGTTTACCTTATAAATTTAACTCACAAATATTGCATATAATTTAAAATTTTACACTGTAGCTACTCTTAATGGACTGGGGGAGTGAGCTGGCGTAGTGGCGTAGTGGTTAGAGAGCGGGACTTCAGTCCCTGAGGTCCCGGGTTCGATTCCCGCCTAGTCACCAATGGAATTGATCTAAGTGATAATGCCACAACCCCTAGGTAACCCCTGAAGTAATGAGAAAAACAATCCCAGGCTCGTGCCTAGCATCCCATGACAAAAAAAAAGAAGAAAAAAACTATAACTGGACTATAGACCAATGATATCCAAGTGTCTAACCTCATCTGTCGGAATGGAACCTGCAATGTTGATGTCATAGTGTGGATAATCAGCTCCAACAAATGGATTGGCGTCATACTTGACATGGCAGATCCTGATGATCGTCTGCACCTCCATGTAGCGGAATATCTTGATGTAACGACGAGGAGACAAGTATCTCTCATTGGAGGCATCCAATGGTCCATTGAACATCAACAATTTGTTTGGGACAATCCAGTTAAGTTTGACATCATCCATGTTGTAAAAGTCTTCAGCATTAAAACTATAAAAGTTGATGAATCCAAACGAGATTGCCTTTTCCATGGCTTTCAGAAAGTCTATCGGACTGGGTAATGAATGCGTGGAAAGTTTGTCAGCAACCTGTTCTGGACTCATTTGGAGACGTGTCATAGCATAAGCTCCAATCAAAACTGCACCGTTTCGTCTTTTTCTTTCACTACCTGAAGTGTAGTTCACGATAATTTTTTCCTTGTATTTTTCCTGGGTCAGTTTTTTGTTTAACACATTAAAGAATTTGAAGATTGTTCCTAGGCTTACCCGGCTTACAATTTCAGATTCTTCATCTCCAGTAAAATCGTCATTGGTGGTAAAACAATGCAAATTCTTTGTCCCTTCTGGAATTTTGTTTTGGTAGTAAGTAATGAAATACAACCTGTTTTTTATGAATTCTGAAACCCCTAGGATGTCTGGGTCCGTAAGATCTTTTGGTAGAAAACTAGTCATTTTGGGGGAAAAATTAAAAGTAACAACAAATTTTTGTTTTGAGATACTTTATTTGTTCAGCTGTTGAGCAAAAATTCAGTTCAGAAGCTAAAGTTCCATCTTACACTGCCTTAAGAATTTAATTTATGCATGGAGTAAATGTTAAACTCATTGCTATACAAAGTGAATTTGTGCACAGCTTGATTAAAAACTCCTATCTGTACATTACATGTTTTATATATTCTTTATGGTTTATTTATTTTTTCACATGTGATAAATAGCCCTGAATCTTCTTTATTTTTTAATAATTTTATCCTTTGTTGATCAGAATATTTTGTTTACTTATGAAACAGTTTGTACACACGTCTCCAAGTATGTAGTGTGTTATATTGTTGGTGAATCAGAAGCCTACATTCATTAAGTCTTTTATTATTCTTTTAATAAACACCTTCAAGCCTTGTAAAGAAAACTTTTTTCACTCTACCTAAACTGGTTATTGATCAAATTAATTCAAACTGGTTGAATATATTTGCATCGATTTTAACTCATAATGATATGCTGCAGCTCATCTTTTGAGTATCGCTTGATTAAATGTTGGTGCCTTCGACTGAAATCTGTAATTGACATCAGCGCATTCTGTCGAGGCTCAAAAATTCAATTCAATATTTCTTTATTCATTAAAGCACAAAGTACATGAATAGTGTCATTCTCTTACATGTTTTCATATTACAATGCTCTGATATTCTATAGATACAAAGTTCTTAAAATCTAACATACGTTTATACATATTAAAAATTAACGCTCCATCTATAATTTTAAAGTTCATCAAGGGTTCAACTATAAAATTCAACTATAGATTCATTTTAATTCTGGCTTCAGGTTTGCCATGTGAATTGGATTGAATGTGTCAATGATAAAACATAAATAACCTCAAAAGGCAATGATAAAACCTTCAGTATCCAATAGCGTGGATAAATTATACTCCCTTAGCCAATCGTCAATAACAAAACAATAGCTCTTGGATTTGTCATCCTTTTCGATCACCTGAAGATAATTCCAAAAATACAAATTTTTTTTCAACAGTCACCTGACAAAGTGGGCTTCTTTTCATTCATTATAGTACAGAAAGTTGCAAATTGCTGCATTTACTTACTTTTGCCGCATTTACTTACTTTTGCCGCAATCTTTTTTTATTGTTGACAAAGCCAGTGTCCCAAACAAAAAACACAAAACAGACTGCTTTTATTATGCACGTAATCCGTGTACGATTGGAATAGGTTGTTAAGAGAAAGGAAGGATACACAACCAACTCACCTGAATAAAGAGTCCTAGGAGGTTAATAGAACACACAAAGTTACACATTATACTGATATTTCACTCTTTAATGGACTTCTTCAGAGGTAGAAGGTAGAATGGCAGTTACAGTTCTGGCAGAACTGTAACTCAGATGAGTTAGTTGTGTATCCTTCCTTTCTCCTTAACAATAATTCTAAAGCCAAGTTGCTTTTCTTCCTTTAAAAATACTTTGAAATAGGTTGGCTGCAGGGCCGGATTTAGCATTTTGGCGCCCCTAGGCCCAATATTTTTTTCCGCCCCCCTAATCTGATTAAAGTAGTCCTTTCCCTTCCTGAAAACCTCTATTAAACAATTTATTATATGATCATGCCTCTTAGCTAATTAAATACCTCTCCACAATGCATTTTTATCTGGGTTGAACAAAAGTCGTCTTAAAATGCACTTTAGAAAATTTATGAATTACTAGCTCACGTTTGTGTGGACTGAAAGAAAATCTAACCTACAGAGCATTGCCGCATCAAATAATCAATTGCCATCGCTGATGCTGAGTTCCACACGAAGCGGCTTCATATTTCAGGCACACAAACACTAACTCAGTACAATACTTGAACTCCATCTAGATTAAATTGAAATTCTTATAAGCAATATAATTCGGCTAAACATACCGATCCTTTAGGTATGAGGAGTGAATACGACAGAATTAAAATGACGTCGCAGAGGGTGGACTTATTGATTTTTTTCTGAAACCTGTAAACTCAGATAATTATTTTTGTTAACTATAAGGACGAACTTATAGTTGTTCTTTTTTACGTTCAACACAACATAGCTTACTGTATTTTTTAACTTTATACTACAGGTTGTAATTTATAAGATTTGTTAATAGCTTTGTTTATATATAATTTCGGGATTTGGGTTCATAAATAAAATATAAAAAAACCTTGAAATATAATGTATTACATAATGTCATTATGAAATAGGTTTTATCTCAGAAATTCAGTTTATATAAAATATTTTGATATCGTGACGCAACTAATGTGTTTTAAAGTAAAACTATTTTTTATGTAAAGTAGGCCTACAAATATTAAATTTGATAAAAATAACATTTTTCCGTTCAGTTACGGGATTGCCTAACTTAAATAATGCAAACAAGTATTGTATGTAAAATCTATAAATATAATGATAGAAATTAAAAATCGTACTTACGACATAAATTGAAATTAAGTAAAATGTGCAACTCCTATTAATATTAAACATCAAGTGGGTCACATAAAGTTTCTAAATAAGTTTACCCTAGTACTAAGCGCAAAAAGACATTTTTTACGAGATTGCCTTTGCCTATCTTAAATAAAGCAAACAAGCATTAAGTAAAATCCCTAAAAATAAATGATAGAAATAAAAATCGTATTTAACACATACATTGAAATTAAGGAAATTGTGCAACTCCTATTAATATTAAACATCAAGTGGGTCACATAAAGTTTCTAAATAAATTTACCCTAGTACTAAGCGCAAAAAGACATTTTTTACGAGATTGCCTTTGCCTATCTTAAATAAAGCAAACAAGCATTAAGTAAAATCCCTAAAAATAAATGATAGAAATAAAAATCGTATTTAACACATACATTGAAATTAAGGAAATTGTGCAACTCCTATTAATATTAAACACGAGTGACTCACATTTAAATTTCGTAATAAAGTTTACCCTAATATTAGCGCAAATATCAGAAGTAAATAGTTCACATTATTTTATTCATATAAGCACTCCTACACATTCTTCTTTTCCTTATAGGGCCTTTCTTCTTGCCTTTTGTCGGGCGAATGTATCAATGATATCATCATATTGAATATCCTGAGTCAGCCTCCCCTCAATGTTCAGCAGTGCTAGTGATGAGACTTTGTCGTGACCAGTTGTTGATCGTAGGTAATTCTTAACACGACGAAGAGTGGAGAAAGATCTTTCTCCCGTGCAGTTTGTAGCGGGAGCACATAAAACCATTCGAAGGGCAATATCGATGTTAGGGTAGATATCCAAAGCGTCAAAGTTACGTAAAAGCTTGATGATCTCAATCAGGGAGATACTCGTTTTGCTCTGGTCGGTGTTTTGCGCCAAAAATGGTTTTAAGTGTAAACACTCGTCTACCACGGCAGGCTCGAGATCTTCGGAGTACACACTCAATAATTCTCCCGATTTCTTTGTGATTTCAGAGGGGGTCAGTTGTTGCAATACCTCTAAAAATCCGAACCTTTTATGGAGCTCAGTATATTTGTCACCTCGTCGCTTAAGCTCTGAATGCAATGAATCCAAAATTACATTGACTGTATTCACGCGAAAGTTGTCAGATCCTGATAAAGATATTGCAGTGCTGGGTTCACCATATTCCCCAGCATGTTTTGACCTCTTTTTTTTACGTTGATTATCAGCCCTGTACTCTTTCTCGCCACATTTGCCCTTCGCTGTATTTTCAAGTTCTTCAAAATTATTTCTGACTTCTTGAAAAAACCCACAAAGAGAGTCATAGTACGTTATTATGTTTCCAAGTTCTGTCGTTTCGTACTGCAGCTTTTGGTTTACTTTGAAAATCTTTCAAAGATTTTACCCCATAGTATTGCCATGAATGTTGTTTCCAGAGAACTTAGCTTTTCTTTTCAGGAATTTGCTTCGTTCCTTGTTGAGGGTCTTTCGTCACTATCATTAGCAATTTGATGCAAACTGCAAATAATGCCTTCTCGATTTTCACCCACAACTCGACATGCGTCGTGGCGAGCAGACCATCGTGTCTTCGATAGACTTTGTAAATGTAAAGGACAATGCTCCTTTAGAATGGCCCACCTATGTGTCGAGGCGCTGAAGAAATTGTATATCTCCTGTAGCAGACCAAAAAAAGAAACTGCTTCCGTGCACGATTCAGCAGCACAAGACCCTACTAGGTTGAGAGAATGCGCCGCGCACGGTACATATTCCGCCAGAGGGTTTAGCTGTTTAATTCGAGCCTGAACGCCGGAATAAACCCCAGACATATTTGAAGCGTTGTCGTACGCCTGACCCCTGCGATTTGAAATGTCCAAATCAAACTTGTCAAATAATTCAAGGACTGCGGAAACAATTTGTTCAGCTTTATGTCCAACATTTGGTACAAAACAAATAAACCTTTCTATCGGCACACCATCTTTATTAACATATCTAACAACGAATGTTAGCTGATCGACATGTGAAATGTCCGGGGTTGAATCTAGTACAATACCAAAATACTTTGACTATAATAATGGTACAATACCTCGTCAATTGACGAGGTATTGTACCATTATTATAGTCATATAAAGTAATCCAGGGGCCATCAACATGGAACAAAATACTTTGCTTCGCTAACCTCTTTCATAATAGTGGATCTTACTTTTCCAGCCATAAGAGAAATAAATTCCTCGTAAGTCGTTTTAGAGAGATAAGACGTACTTCCCGAACCTTTGTCACCATATTTCGTTAAATGTTCTGCCATAAAAGGATCAAATTCCGCAAGAAACTGCAATAGTCCAAGAAAGTTTCCACTATCAAATTTACCTAAATGTTCATTAGTTCCACGTAATGCGAGTCCTTGTACTGTCAAGTACTTGACGGCCGCTACAACTCGTTTGAGAACTTCCCGCCAATAATGCATTTCGCGTTCAAGTTCTTCAATAAGTTGGACATTTACACTACCTTTCGCATTGCATCTAAGTTTAAGTTTTGTCATACTATTTCTATGGTACGCACTGTTCTCATGCTCGTCAACGCGGCGATTTGCATTTTTCCAGTCGTTGAATCCAGTATTTGAAAATGTTCCCTTCCTATCTGAGTCCCCAAAAAGCATACAGGGAACACAAAAAACACACCCGGTGGAAGGAGAATAAACGAGCCATGATCTATTTTTCGTTTCACCATTTTTAAGCCTTTTTTCAAACAACGATTTTGACAGGAAACGAGTTTTGTCTGAATACTGCCTTTTGGATTTTTGAAAGTCTATGTTATTATTTTGATAGACTCCATTGAGGCAGACATAGTCTCTAAGATCTTCATTAACGTCCCATAACGCTGGGTCGTTCCGGTCATTGCTTAAATCAACTAAAATGCTTACTGTGTCTACTTCCGCTTTTGATTCAACTGATGCGTGGGCGTGGCCTTTGAGCACGGGATCAATTTCACAGATATCTTCACTTGCACTTGCACTTGCCGATGAAACTGATGCCACTGTAGCATTTTCACCTGCTCGCGTAAAAAATGAGGTGATTTTTGGAATTTTCTTTATAAGTTTTTCTTCTTTCTCTTCTTTTTCATCTCGTTTTTTTCTAAATTCCGCACCACTTGGCTTTGGTTTTTGACTCATTTTGCACTAACATTAGACTCGATACACTCGCTATACCCACTACACAAATAATAATGATTGTAGCAATATAAATACTTTGAGCTGGTGACACGCACAACGAAATACGTCACAAACACAATTATTCTCGGTCAGTGACACGGCGACACTGATAAGACGCTAGCTGATGTGAGGGAGGCCAGTTAGGGTTGTGGTTGTAACAGTGACGCATGCGCCCCTAATCACTCCGAGGAGTAGCGCTGAGTCAGTCCGAGACGTAGGAATTGGCTAACTCAGGAACTCGCTAACTCGGTCGTGTGTCGGAACTGGCTAACTCTGGAACTGGCTAACCGTCTCAGACAGGAATTGGCTAACTCCGGAACCCGCTAACTCGATTATATCACGCGGCGGAATTCGCTAACTCTGGAAGTCGCTAACCCGGCCGCGCCCACTGCACGGAGCGTTGCCAACCTTGTACGACGAAATAATTGTATTTCAAAATGTCAGTGTCAATAAAGATACAGTAAATGTTATTGTTTTTTTGTTATCAATTCCACTTTTAACAGCTACATAGCCCAAAGTAATTATAAAGCAATTAAAGAAATCATTAATAATTTTTTTTTCATTTTACTGTACAACGGCCAATTAAATGTTTATGATTTCGATCTTAAATATAAATGCCAGTATTATAGGAAAAAATAGAATATGAAAAATTATTGATTATCCAGTAGTACCAATTAAACTTCCATGAAATTAAGCTATAATACACGCAAGTTCTCAAACACGGAAAACAAATTTCATCGTGATGTCGTAATAAACCAAAACCACTTTCATAACTAATTCATAAATTTAAAATTAAAGGTTCGTCGTTGAATCGTCCAACATCCGTGAAAAAATATGACATAGGCTACGTTTCATAACAATTTATAGAATAGCTGTAAATCTAGGCCTAATAGTTTAAACCAACGCATTGTAGGCCTACTAGTAAAAGCTAGTTGCCTAATTATTTCAAAAATTTGTTGAATTATTGAGTAATAATGTTACATGTTTTAATAACAGTTTTTAGATGATAAACCTAAGCCCCACTAGTAAATAATAGAAGAATATATAATATTCTTATATTAAAACGTGACAGGCTTATTTTATTTCACGATTCTTAATCGACGACTTGACGGATATTCCTGATTTTAGTGTTAAGTTTCCTTTATATTACTTTTACAATCGAAATATACTATATCAAGCCATTGCTCGGTTTCTTGTTCCCCGGTACTGAGCTACTCAATAGACAATAGCTTTGTTGTTGGATAAGATCGGCTAATTTTAGCTATGGCCACCATTCATAAAAATGATAGCAAACAAGAACGCCTGGGTCCATTTAGAACCATAAAAACTCCAGACTTTTCAAAAGTAATGAAAGACGTAAAATTAATATTAATCAAACAAAATTAAGATGATGACCCGTTCTACACTAATAGCCTACGATAACAGAAATTTACAAATTGTATTTTTGCATAGACTATTTTTTAATATAATCCATCAATACATTACCACTTTATAATGTACTGATTAATACTAATTTATATTCAATAGCTCTATTTAATAATATATTTAACACTACTAAAATGTATTTCTGTAATGACGTTTAACGTGTAAATTTTATCGGGAAGTTAATCCTCAAAATTCAAGGTCCTTAAAGTCTACGGCAATTAGCCTACTGGAGCTTTTTTACAATGTCTAATTGTTGGTTGCCTCGAATAGGATAGACTATTACATTACTGCTTCAATTTTGGTTAATAGATCACATGTTTCCTAACATCATAATGTAACAACATTTAAATTAACTAGCTGTTACCCACGGGCTTCAACCCGTTTGACTTCATTAGTATTAAGTACCTGGGGACCGAGCTTTGCTCGGAGAAAATCATTAGTTCACTCTGAAAGCAGTCTTAGTATTGGAGATACATATATCCATTCCCAAACTCCACACGGCTCGCCTTTACTACGTCCTACACCATTTCCTACGTCATTGACCTGTTTCCCTCCATTCCAATAGCATTTCAGAATTGCAGACACCTTAATCTAATCGTCATAAACAGTTCCCACGCTCCATACTACTCGCCTTTACTACTTCCTTCACCACTTCCTACGTTGCAAACCTGTTTCCCTCCCTTCCCATTGCATTTAAAGATTGCAGATACCTTAATCTATTCGTCATAAACAGTTCCTACACTCCGGACTACTCGCCTTGACTACTTCCTTCAACACTTACTACGTCGCGGACCTGTTTCCCTCCCTTCCCATAGCATTTTAGGATTGCAAATACCTAATCTAATTGTCATAAACAGTTCCTACACTCCGGACTACTCGCCTTGACTACTTCCTTCACCACTTCCTACGTCGCGGACCTGTTTCCCTCCCTTCCCATAGCATTTTAAGATTAATTTTTTTTTATTTTCTAATTTCGACATCATAAGATGTGGGATTGCCCCTGAACTGGTTATAATAACTAATATAATGGTTTTAAATACCTTCAGTCACCTTCACTCAAAACTGGCCCGCCTGATGATGGTACAACTTCGTGCCAAAACCTAGGTCGTAATAGCCGACTATTTTGAACTGGTGACTGAAGGTATTTAAACCATTATATTAGTTATTTTTGGATTGCAAATACCTTAATCTAATCGTCATAAACAGTTCCCACACTCAGGACAGCTCGTCTTGACTACTTCCTTTACCACTTCCTACGTCGCGGACCTGTTTTTCTCCCTTCCCATAGCATTTTTGGATTGCAGATACCTTAATCTAATCGTCATAAACAGTTCCCACACTCCAGACTACTCGCCTTGACTACTTCCTTCACCACTTCCTACGTCACGGACCTGTTTCCCTCCCTTCCCAGGGCATTTTAGGATTGCCCATACCCTTATCTAATCGTCATAAACAGTTCCCACACTCCGGACAGCTCGCCTTGACTACTTCCTTCACCACTTCCTACGTCACGGACCTGTTTCCCTCCCTTCCCATAGTATTTTAGGATTGCCCATACCCTTAATCTAATCGCTGTTCCTCTAGCTGCGCTAGAAACTTGGAATGTATTCTTGTGTATGTGACAATAAAGTAATATTAATTAATCGTCATAAACAGTTCCCACATTCCGGAAAGCTCGCCTTGACTGCTTCCTTCACCAGTTCCTACGTCGCGGACCTGTTTTCCTTCCTTCCCATAGCATTTTACGATTGCAGATACCTTAATCTAATCGTCATAAACAGTTCCCACACTCCGGACTACTCGCCTTGACTACTTCCTTCACCACTCCCTACGTCGCGGACCTGTTTCCCTCCCTTCCCATAGCATTTTAGGATTGCAGATACCCTAATCTTATCGTCATAAACAGTCCCCACACTCCGGACTGCTCGCCTTTACTACTTCCTTCATCACTTTCTACGTCACGGAGCTGTTTCCCTCTATTCCCATAGCATTTTATGATTGCCTTTACTACTTCCTTCACCACTTCCTACATCACGGGCCTGTTTCCTTCCCTTCCCATAGCATTTTAGGATTGCAGATACCTTAATCTAATCGTCATCAACAGATCCCAGACTTCGCACTGCTACCCTTGACTACAATGTATCGAGTAATCTTCAGTATAATCTTTGCTAAATATTAACAAGGGATGTTTTTCCTTTTGTACTGTATTTGTAATTTGCTAGTATACTGTGGGTAGTTGGCTTATTATGAACACATGCTACAACTTCAAGTCTTTTGTTTACTTTTTCCTTGTTATTTAATTCAGCCAACATGGTTACCTAGCAACCCATTAGACTAATGTTAAAAAAATGTGATTTTCAGTTTCATTTTTCTACGTAATTAGATTTTTGTTGGCAGTTCTAACCGCAGTAAACTTGTTTTTAGGCCAGAAATAAACTATTTACAACATTTGAAGAAAATCGTCGGAGCCGTTTTCGAGATCTTTGTGCAAGCAAGCATACATACATACATACATACATACAAGCAAACATTTCTCATATTAGAGTATAGGATAAAACTATTGATTGGTTAAGTTAAGCTGAAATAAACAAAACAGATTACAGCATTACAAACAATAACATACAAATAAGAACAGCTGAGGTATTTTTAACATAAGGTATATGGAAAGTTCCCTTTGGGAAGCAATTATGACCTTAAAGGGCAATTTATGAAAAAATGGACAATTTTGCGCAAGGTTTCTCGTCATGACGAACATTTTAAGTATATGGTTTATGGGGGTGTGACTTATAGTTTTCTCAAAAGTTCATGGGTACTTTTGGCTGTATATATAGATTTTCTTGGCTAAAGTAAAGACGCAATATTGTAATAGAGTGTTAACGTTTTAGATTTTCGTTATTCATTAATGTACCTAGGTATATCATGTGCCTGCTATACAAAAATATCGAAACTATTTTATTTGTTTACTAATACTATGATTCGGAATTATTTTGGTAATAAATACAGAAATATTACGAAGAACCAAACTATTGTTAACACTCGCACGACAGATATAATATAGGCCTTTAAAGAAACAAATATTATAACCTATCAAGGACAAGTTTTCATAACCTGTAAAAGATCCAAATTAAATGTACAGTACTATCTTTTTGCATCCCAATAAACTACTATTTAAGTAAGAAGACAATAGATAAAACATACTCCCTTATATTAGTACATTTCTCATCCTTATAGATCTGCTGAAGACAATTTTATTGTTAGTTCTGTCCGGTGCAATGTCTGTAAAGGTCGTGTTTTGTTTACAAATTGTTTCTTGTTTTCAGTCATTTAAAACCTCGTTTAACTAAATAAAACGTTCTAATCATAACTAATAACACGTCCCCTAGTTATATAACCAAACAGTAGAGAACAAATCATGAAATCAACTATAAAATAATAGAATAGAAACACAATTTTGACGACACTAGCGATCAGTGTCACCGGACATGAACTAGACGCGAAAAACGAGCTTCAAAATGTACAATGGGATGTAATGTTTACTTGTGTTGGTTAGTCTATGGTAAGACTATAATGCATTTTCCACCCTAATAGTATTCATAAGAATTATATTAAACATACTTTCGAATATATATTTATTTTATCGACTACATTGCTCTTACTCCTAATTATTCGTAGGATACGATATTATGGTACCGATACGATCGTAGGTACTACACTTTCGGCAACACTGGCCAACAATCTTCGTGCTTGGCTCCCATTGGACGTCGCGAGAGGCTTCTGATTGGGAGTTAGCGAGTTCCGCCGAGGGACCGAGTTAGCGACTTCCGTACGAGGACGGAATTCGCTAACCCGGCTCTAGAGCGGGTTAGCGGGTTCCGGAGTTAGCCAATTCCGAAACCGAACAAGTTAGCGAGTTCCTCTCATCGACCAAATTTGAAGATAGGGCGTTTAACATGGGGTTAGCGAGTTCCAGAGTTAGCCAATTCCGCGGACCCGTCAGTCCAGCACGGGGGGTGGTGGTGGGTGGATGGCAGTGGCAGGCAATACGATGCGTACTGTTGGACGTTACACGTTTGAGGTTATCTCTACGGCCAGTTTCCCCGCCGTGTTTGAGATCAATTATGTATAACGAAGTTGATACGTAATGTTAAAAATAGTCTTGTCCGGCAATAACTATTTGTTGCAAAAAAAAAAAATCAAAATCAAAATATTTGAATTTCTTACTTATATAAAAATTTGTTAAGGCTATTTATCTTTATTTCTAAAAAAAAAAAAATTCTCTCGGCCGTGCGCCCCCTGGACGCTTGCGCCCATAGGCCCGGGCCTACCGGGCCTATTGGGAAATCCGGCCCTAATGGCAACACTTAAAGATGATCCAGCTATTGCAGTGTACCCTATGTGGTTCAACCTTTAATTTAACATAACCTAAAACCTGTTGTTAAGTGTTTGAAAGACTAATTATTTCTATGCTTTATAACAAATGTAGGAACCATATAATGTGAAACACGAGTGAATTGTCTTTGCTGCACTTGAGAAAAGTTCCACACTCGTCTGTGGCTTGTGCGTAAACATTTCTTTCGTGTGCAGCAAAGTGCAACTTCGCACACTAAATAACTATTGTAAAGTGGTGTTATTTGTTTCCTGGACATTACACAAATTAAATCCAACTACTGAGCAACTTGTTATGGGAAAAGGTTATTGAAAATACTTTCTATAGGGTATGCTTTTAATATACAACTATATTGTACTTAAATTAATTGTAAACAGTTAAGTCCTATTTTATATGTAGTAGCCCCAAATATCAATAGAGAAGTTGTAGCCGTTCCCTCTCTGGGTTTTGAGGTGTAGACACAGCTTCCCTGTGTTAACTCCTCCCTTGGTGACGAAGGCGTAGCCTCCCTCCCCTGCTGGCACTCGGTCTGTCACGTTGAAGGCAGTAATGGAGAACTTGCGGTTGGTGTCGAACCCTGGGCGAGGGTAGCACACATCATGTGACTGCACTCTGAACCAGGAACTTTTCAGCTCTGGGTTGTCATGGACGATCAGGCTGGAAATATTAGAAAAATTGAAGAGTTGAGATTGAGACGAAACTGGGCGTATTTTAACCAAAATATTAGTGAAAGATGAATGAGAGGTGTATGGAGTGATATGCTTTTGTGATATGATCAGCTGTTTCTGTAGACAGGACCATTTAAATAGCCCAATGATTAACCAGCTGGGTCCATAACTTGAAACTATCACCAAGTTTTCGACTTAGGGATCTAACCAGATGTTTGGTAGCTAGGTTGCTTTATAATGTGAAACCAGATGGAAGTATAGAATGACATCATAAAAATATTCATGATTTAAAGGAAACACTTAATTAAACTAAAATATTTGTTTTTTAAAAGCTCTTAACGATTGTTTGGAGAGAAATTGGGAAATTCTCAGTTTTGGGGGGCAAAAATGAGAAAAAACTACTTTACCCCATAAATCCCCCCATAAAACCCTGTTCCCATAGTCCAATCACGCTGGTTCGCGAACTCGTTTAAATGAACGTAGGTTTACATGTTTGTAGCAAATTTCATCGAAATCGGATTATTTTTCCTCAACTTATTGTGACACATTATATACAGTATACATATATATGAATTTGAACGATGGTGATTTGGCCTTTGGGGACATCAAAACAGAAAAGTAAATCGGTCCCCGGTCCAGGTACCAGGGTCCATGAGACCTACGGTAATAGCTTATTTCCTATATGAGAAATTCGCTCAAACCAATTATTTGATATTTGCACAGTTGTAAGTTTTGAAAATACCTTAATTTGAAAACTTAGTTCTTTAGTTAAGGTTAGGAAATTGTTTATTTTGGATCACTACACCATCTTTTAGCGTTCAAGTAATAAAATGTACACCTTCTTAATAAGTCGGTACAGTATACGCAATCTTACTTTTGCAGATTTATTAGGAAAACTTGCGTACCGGTACCACTTTATTAGTAAATGGGTAGCTATTTTTCCAGTCTCCCTTTTGACACACAAAAATATTACATTTGAAGGTCCCACAATGAGAAGTAACAATTATATTAACTTCATCTGTATACCTTGCCTTTTAGATTCTTCCCTCCTTCAGAATATTGAAGAACAAACTAATAACAAAGTTGACGCATAGTCCACTTGTTAGTCCCCGAGGGAATTGTATCTAATTGCCATGAGACGGTTAACAGCTGCTTCACCATTCACCAGGTGACTCAACTCCAATCAGCTGTAGGCAATGACCTTGACTTGTAAACTTACTGTTCCGGGCCATCAAACTACATCTGTTCACCGTGAACGTACTTGTTTGTTGTTTACAAGTTTGTGGCAGAATTGTTCTATCCCACGTTCAAATCTAGGTTTCATATATTCAATAATCAAACTTTAGACTACATAACAGTTTAAGTTTGACAACGAACATTAAGGAAAAAATCCTTATATCCTTTTATGTTCAACTGGAAGTTGCTGTACGGCTAGAATAGAACCATAGAACACTTAAACGATACTTTTGTATCTTGCTAACATTAATTTATATCATGGCTATAGAAGATCGGGAATTCATAATTTTTTTAGGCTAACTAAAAAATTGGAATTTATTTCCTACTACTGGAAATTACTGTTTTATCTTTATGTGGAAGACAAAGCCATAGCAGATTAAACCTACCTGATGATGTCGCTGTGCTGACGAAACGAGTATAGTAATCTACAATAATTGGAACGACAGAAGTTAATACAGTTATCACTACTAACAAACTGCCTTGTGCTTTTTGACTAAGGAAAACGAACCAAACCATATTGATTGAATTTTGACGACACCAATTATGTACCTATTTCTTTTTACTTAAAATGTATCCTGTTTTATACATTTAAAATCAGACTTCGCAAAAAAATTAAAGCAACTTGATTAAGTAGCTGTAATAAAAATTAGAGGTTTTAACAAACAGTCTAGGTATCAAAAAAATATGGGAAAACATAGTGGTTCCGATTACCCCCGAGAAACAACATTAGTGAGAGGATTGGTTATTATTAATATAAATTAGAGGTCGTTCAGTAGTCGAAAACTCGACTAATGTAATGTACAGACTTCTCTATTTTCACTCTACGCTGTAGTAAAACATGTGATTTCTTAAATTTAATTTGATTTACTGTTTACATTTTGTTGTTATTTCGTCACCAGCATGGCAACCCATAAGGTCCATGTAAAGGAATTCTTTTTTAATTTAAATTCAGTTTTGTGCTTATTTTTTATCGTATTTTAATTTATAAAGGGATTCTGCATATCTACAGGAAAATGTATTTTTGTTAATAGTATGCGTAGTTTTCCCTGTGATGCACACGAGCTGAGAAAAAGGTTAAAGAAACATGCTTGCCATTAATATATAAGTTAGATCCTTGTAGACTAGAATCATAGACTAACCAACACGAGTATGTTTTATCTATGCTAGAATATACCTAGCAACCCAGTACGGATTGGGCTAGTGTTTCACTGACAGCTGATTAGGATTGACAGTAGGCTAATCAGTAATCACATGGGCTGAAGTATCTTCTAATTGGAATTGACATTAGTGACCACATGAGCTTATAGACCAATCCGGCTCGAAAAAGCACCTGGGTAATGAAACCCGTTCCGGAACATTTTCACCGGAATATTCCGGCTTTTGGATTTAACATTACTATTTATCTTTAAAGATCTCTCTATACGCTACTGAAAAGTCGACGGTAAGAAGTCGAACAAATAGGAGCATTTAAAAAATGATAACTCTAAGGAACTTGCTATGAGCTACCAAAAATGCTTTGGTAAAACAGCTTTTATCGTACATTTTAGGAAGCATATCTTACTTGTATTATAGCCTTTCTCAGGGGAGAGACCGAATAATTAAAAGATATTCCCTGTTACATGCTATACTTAAAAGTTAATTATGATATTATAATGTTGTCATGTTGCCACCCTGCGAGGTGAATCAGGGTGGGAGGTTCTTCTTGAAAGAGGCTCTCTCTTAAGATGGTTTTACTGGAATAAAGATTGTGTTTCCTCCACTTGGGGTTTATTTCAATTATAAGCCCATATAAACCACCCCCGCCACAGCAAACCTGCCGATTAAGCGAATTTTCATTTGTCTGAATTGATTTTCAATTAAATCAATCTAAATAATATTAGGGTTACTGCTATACCAGACGTGGACCAAATAAGAAGATTGTAAATATATGAAGATAAGTAAAGGGGGAGGATTGCTATACCAGCTGATCATTATTTTATTATGATTGTTTATGTTTTGATTTTACAGTTTAGTTTTCTGTTTACACCTTTAATATAATGAGTTACTTAAATTATCTATTCTTTTATTAAAACACAACAGTTACCTAACTAGGTTTGCTGCTACAAGGATACTAATAAAGTGTGTTTTTAGTAAAATATCAATAGCTGAGTATAAAATAAATAAATTTTCCAATTTTGATAAAGATATCCATCCATAAACAAGCAAACTACAACATTTTACAATATTCTCCATAAGAATATCATGAGAATTTTAATTTTAAAATTTTTTGAACTTTCTACGTTACCAATAACCTCACAAAAACACTTTGATGTACTTAATTATTAGTTTTTTAAGCTCAATAAAAAGGTCTAGAGATAAATTGGAAATGTCTTTATTTTGAGGGTCAAAAATGAGAAAAACCAATTTGTTCCCATAAAAACCCCCGTGAAACCCCGTTCCGCTAGTCCGATCATGCTGGTTCGCGAACTCATTCAAGTTTATCCCACCTTACACCTTTATACAAAATTTCATCAAAATCTGACAAAGGTTACTCAAGTTATCGCGTTCACGGAAATTCGCTAATAAATCACAGTGTTTTGCCATAAATATTTAGGATTACATTTTCAATGTGAAGCCATTTAGCCTTTTCCAGCACGATTGATACAATTTTCATTTTCCAATAGAATATATATGGAATTAAGGGCAACATAGTAATCTAGTTGCGTCTTTACCATTTTCTATCACTACACCTGGACGTTGATCGCAAATTTACCAAGGCCATGCTAAACCATTCCTCCCAGGCTGATATCTTAGCACATTAGCTACCAACTATACTCATCCCTCAGTCACAGATTAGTGTAACAGTCGGTAGGGAACGTGTTAAACACTATTTTTAGTACGAGAAGTGGCGTACCCAGGATTTTGCACTGAGGGGTCGGCTATGACCTTTCCTGCCTCAGCCGGGGGCCTCCCCCGGCATTTTTAGAAATTTTGGAAAATACGGGTTCAATATTGCTGATTTAGGCTATTAAAAAACGAACAACTTTACGTTCTATATTATGACATTGAAAAGACAAAAAATTCATCGTACGAAGATAAAAATGTTTAAGACATATAGGCAACCTAGCGTAGCAAATAACTGGATACTCCTACCAGAGTAAACATGACAGAAATAGTTCAATGCAGCTCTTATCCGATTCGTTCCTCACTCCGAACAGTGTTGACTATGCAATAAGCTCAAAGTAGCTTATCAGATGTTTAACACACAAGCGGCTTTTGTTGTAAAGAAAGATGATAACAAGATATTACTTACTTTTAAACCCCTGATTCCAGTCAATGACAGATTTAGTAGGATAATCTAAAATAAGCCCAACAGTGTCTCATCCATTAGGAAATTCTTAGAGTAGTTTCTCAAATATGTCTCTCCTCCATTAAATTTGACATGTTTAGCGGCTAATCGCTAGGTGTAGATACAGTTTTTATAGTTTAAGTTAGGGTTTAATGGTATATTTCATCACTAGGGCCTAAAGTGACACTTTTTGACCCGTGGTCAAGTTTTACGTTGGCTTTGCCTAGATCGGAATATGAGCGAGGGTTAAAATGACACTTTTTGCCCATGTGGTGAACTATATTTTTCGTCATATTGCATCATTAATTAACAAACAAAAGCTAGAAAACGAAATAATTGTTATGTAAAGATAACCCCTCAAAACGACTTCAAGCTTGTTTTCAATTCTGCTTTTGCAAATAAGCAGCTGTTTAGTAAGTGATTCAATCATTTCGTCTATTACGATTGTGTTAATAGGTTAAAACCTTACCTAATAAATCTAATAAAGTTAATAAATAGTTTCGGTCGAAACGATGGCCTCAATCGAGATTTACAACTGTTTACAATAGCAGATTTTTACCCCCTTGCTACTTTAGACCTTTAGACCCGCAATGCTTGCATTAAAAGCGGCTGTTTTTGCTGTAGTGTGACGAAAACACTTTATCAATTTAATGTAATCTATTTCGGATATTGTTGTCTCAATCGTAGATTTATATTTCATTACTCAATTCAGATTACATCTAACACTCAATAGATGACATTTGTTCACCTTGGATCACAGATTGTAAGGGTTATGATGTAATTTTAGATGTTGTGATGTTTATTCGACGATAATGAATGTAACCACTTATACTCTGAAACTTTATTTCAACGTTTTTCTCAAAGTTATGTACCAAACTTACTTAGAAGATAGTTGATCAAAAGAAAATATACCGCAATGAAAATGATTTATGTTTAAGATAAGGAGTACATTACGCTACACTATGGATTCTCATTCTTTAATGTGCACTAAATAGCCTCCTGCATGTTCATGAGAGACTGTTTACAGTTCAAGTGTTATTAAAAGCTTTTCTGTTTCAAAATGTTAAAATATTTGTCTCTAAAAGTTAATAACAATATTGTAGGCTATACAAGTCATCCCTGTCATTTATACTTACTGTAGTTTCCCTCAGTTAACTTTATTTTTAACATTATCCTAATGATATTTTAAGAATATCCAATCTGTATGTTATTCTCCTTGTTTCAAACCGTTAGATGATACGATAGAGACGTGTTTCTTGGAACTATTACTGTAGATCCATTTGTGATAGATCAATCATCTGATTGTACTAGTCACTGTCGAATACGCTGACTTTTTAACCAAGTCAAACTGATAATGCTTATTGTAAGCTATCTTTATTTATGTCACGTCAAATATCTCATTCACAAAAATAAGGAAGAAAATATATTTTTAGACCCTAATGGAATCTGTGATTGCTTAATTTAACTAAGAACTTGAAAAATTGGCTACTAAGGGTCCATATAGATGGGATGTCAACTTTAGAATCCAATAGTCAATGGTTATATCCTACATAAATAGCCCACAACCGCTAATTAGGATTCTTGTGACAATCCGTCAAAAATGTAGCGGAAGGTATGGAGTAGAACTTATCACTTTTACCAGACGCCAGAGAAATCAGAGTTTAAACATTAAACAATAATGGGTGTTACAAAACTTACAGAAGGCGGAGAGTAGGTTAAACGTAAAACTGCCTAAAGGCTGACGAGTTTGTTAAATTAGATAAGTAATGTGTAATGAAAGCTTTGAAAACTTTTCGTTCAGTCGGTTCAGTTGAGGCGAATATTACCAACTTCAGTGAGTTACAAATCAGTGAGTTGTTGTATACAATATTAATTAATTATTCATATTTATGACATACAGTTTGTGGTAAACAGCGTATTTCAGACCTTCATTTCTACGAAAAGTTTTGGTTTAATAAAAAAAAGTAATATGACAAAATGTCCAAACATAGGCTACATTGTCGGACAATCCTTAACATGTATTGTAGGGACGCAGGCAAATGGAAATTCACTTAGTCTGCAGGTTTGCTGTGGCGGGGGTAATTTGATTAGTTTTTCTCCCAGTTGCAAAGCACGGGTACAGCAGCTAGTAATTGATATTTGGAATGTGTTGCTCAATTTAAACCCGTCGATGTAAAGAACTAACTACTGAGTTGTCTAAACCTAATCATGGCTCAGACTCTGGTATGAAAATTGAATTATCAAAAGACTTAGAAACTGGATGTGTAGTAGTTTTAACGTTGTTATTTTTGTGTACTGACCGACTGAAACTTGGGCTGTCGAGACGTTGTCGTGAAGTTCCAGTGAGCTGAAAACCTACCGTGACTGTAGTAGGCCAATCCTCTTCAGCCTCGCGGTTGAGAAGTAATAGACATCGTGATTTTCTTCTCAACAGAATGTCACTGGATCGGTCGTTACAGAAGCCCAGCAAATGTCTGGGATCAAAGGGCTTCTAATGTGGTTCTAGTTAAGAAATTGCTAATCTTAGTCCATCACAGGTTACACAGATCAACTTACTCAAATTTTTACTCATCATGAATTCAGATTCAGTGTATATTGAAATGTGAACTCAAGTGGGTGTGTTGAGAACTAACTGATATTACAGGTGTTTGGCTAAAAATCAATGTATGAGGGGTTGTATGTCGATCGATATTGTGTAACTTCTGGCCTCTAGAAGTTCTAGGCCTATAACAGTTTTTCTCACCTAGTATCAGCTGCGTAGCAACACCCCAACCCGTGAAGCTCAATCGGTTAACTTCTGGCTCAACCTAGAGATAATAAAAGACGTGTGAACTTATTTACTGTTCAGGCTTTAGATAACGATTCCCACAAACTGAGATCTACTTAGGCGGTTTTTACATTTACCATCTAACTATTTACATTTACAAAATGTCTACTCACAAATCATTGTAGGGTGGCCGGCCCAGTCTGTGGCCCATGGTGATGTTATGTCGTCCATCTTTGACATCGTATGATCTTCCTTCCGTCGCCAACACCAACAGCGACAAACACACAGCTGCGAACGTCTTATCACCTGTCAAGGTCGCCATCTTGGATAACACTGCGCTTATCAACGTGAACGCTGTAACTTATTCCTCTGGTTGTGAATCACTCAGTCATTTATCTTCTTGCAATGTTGGTTTTGCTAAAAGGTATTTGGGCTTTTCAGAAGTTTATCTTAACGAAGCTGCTCCTTGTGCAATAAAGATAAGTTTAAAGTGAAAATGTAAATTCGCCAAGGAAAATTCCTTGGTGGGAAAGTGTTTATATGCGCAGCACTTAACTTTTTTTCACAAGCTTATTACAAACGGTTTGCCATTATTAACGTTATTTGCCATTGAAATTCAAATTAAACTCACTAAGGAATAGAACAATGGTTCCCTCGACGTTTTCCATACCAACACATGGAAATCGATTAGCAAAAGGAGCAAAACTATTCAAAGTTCACGTCTTTAAAAAGTTCAATAGTGTGTTTAGTTGTATGTGCATAACAAAGTTAAAAGCGTCATAGCCTTAAGAAACCTTTTCATATTTTTATCTTTGGTGCCATTGTTTATATCAAATAGAAAAATCTGTTTGAATTAGTAATAATGTTTTAACTCCTCTCGCATGCTGACTTAGAAGTGCGCTCTCATTGGTTCGTTTCGCAAATCTTTTACCAGAGATGATCACTGTCTCCGTTCTTTTCTCAACGAGATCGACCTAAAATGTTGGAGGAACATTTGAGTGTAACCCTTTTTTAAGGCATTTCTTAACAGTTAACATAAATACTAAACCTATAGTTAAGCTGGTGGGAATTTCCAATATGATTATTAATCAAACTATTTTTGTGTAAAATAAAATCACGGACAAATACCGACACAGTAAATTTGTTCAAACAAACTGTCAGCTCATAACATCGTGGTTGAAACAGAGGTAGAAATAAATATGCACACGCAAATTGGCGGGAAATTCACACGTATTCCCGCGCTTTGGAACGTAACATTGTCAGAAACACTGTAACAGGGTGGATTAGCGTATACCTCGAGGGCAAATCTGTTTATGTTTATATCCCGGCAGCTGTTTAAACAGTTACGCAATGTTAACACTACCTTGCGGCTATCATATATTTTGCTGTGTTTGAATTAAAACTGAAAAAATTGTATGTATTGAATATTGATGGCCAATAAACATTTGTCACGCCTACATTTTTTCAATTTGAATGTGTCTAAAAATTACGAGAATATGAAGAATGTTAAAGAGGAAAAGTTCTTTTTATTTCTAAGCCATTGAAAATAAATTTTGCGATTAGCAATATTTCTCGTTGCAAGCTGTTAGTTTATAATCGTAGCAATTTATTTTTGTGATGAAATGTAGTTTTTAATAATGGTTCACTTATCAATGGACAATTGGCCAAACTATAATTTATTTTATTTTTTAAGTGAAACAACTATGTTATGTTCTGCCGTAGAATAATGCTATTGGGAAATTGGTGGCTCAGTCAATAGCACAACTAATGTTTTTATTTTTTTATTTTTTCGACTAATTTTATTGGAACCATGACGGGAAAGGAACGATGTCGTGAGTTCGTGTTTTGTTGTTGTGTATTACAGCGTCGTTTTACAAACTAAAAAAAAAAAACTGTATAATTAAAAGTTCAATAATATTCTTACAGATAAAATGTAAACTACCGTAGTTTGCCTGTTTACCGCTATAATTTTATTGGAAATTTTTGATTTCATACTATACTTTTAACATTTAATAAACAAAACACTTTCTCCCTTTCCTGCTGCAGCAAACCTATGTGCTCGTTAAACCTAATGTTATTTGAATAGGAAGTAAATCTGACCTGAAGAAAAACTATGGTTAAAATACAATCAGGTAAATAGATAATCACTTAGTCCGCAGGTTTGCTGCGATGGTGTATTTAATATGCAATTTGTTGAGATTGCTGAAATCGTAAATCTTTTTAACGTATTCAATCATATCTAAACTATAAGTCCAAAAATATTTTAACAGGGGACTCAAAATCTTCAGCGCAGCCACCGGCCGCCGGTATAACCATGGACTACATAGTCAATGGTATAACATAGCACTTGAATAACATAGCATTTAGCCACTACAGTCTTAATACTGAAATTCCTTAAACAGCAAGGTTGTACATAGCAAAACAATATTCAGTCAATTAACTATAGATAAGAGACTGATGCCACCAGAAAGCCTTCAGTACTAACTAAGAAAATAATATTAAGTAGCTAATTGACTTTAACAGATTTTAATCTTAGAAGTAGTAAATGTGATTTTCGAAATAGATAAGTTTGTTTTGTGATTTTATTTAGACTTGTGGAGTTTCCATATTTTCATGTTAAATATATAATAGTTATTTTTAATCTTTGTTATATTTAACTTTACAGAAATACGGATAACTTCAAAGCAAGAATCACAATAATAACAATGTAAACAAATAATACAGACAAATAAAGTAAAGTTGGATCAGAAGTCTAAGACAAATCCTGAAATGGATGTTTCCTCAATCATTTTTGGATCTGATTCATTTTACAATTCCTGCTTAACCAACATCCTAATTTGTATATTTGCTTAAGAAAATAAAATGTTAAACATTACTGTATTTGTGGTAAAATAAAATAAAACAAAGTCAAACAAACCAAAAAATATTTTAAACACTAAAGACCCTATTTAATTTATGGTTAAACCCAAATAACATATATTTGATATAAGAAAATTAGGTTTTTTGTCATTTACACAAAAACTAAAAATATACGATGTACGTGTAAATTACAAAGTTGTTTAACATTAAAAGAAACTATAAAATGACGTGCCACTTAACACGTTGCTGTTCGAAAATTTTTGAACGATGGGCATTTGCTAATTTTCAAAAATAGATTTTTTTGAATTTTTATTATAAAAAAAACCGTTACTTGTAGCATATCATAGTAAAGCTAATTTCATAACTAGTAAGAAAATTCAACCGGAGAAGGGCTAAGTGCATTGGTATAGGAAACACAGAGTATTAAAAACGTATTGATTTTTTCCAAATAAACTGCCACCATTTTCAAACGGAAAAAGATAATTCATTTATGTTTTTGCCAAAATGTTTGTCTATTAAAAACCTTTAAAATGATGTATATTATTACATTTGTTTACATTTGAAAATTACGAGATTCGAACTAGTGACACTCAGTTTTTGGCACACCCTGTATTGGAAAAAAGTTAAACATATTGTTACGTTATTCCTTGGGCCAATTTAGCCGGAAATAATCGTATTTCATCCTTGTAAAGCCGTTTTTCCGTAATCAATTTGAGACACCTTACGTGAGACACTCTGTATATATGAATTTTAACGGATGGTGTTTTTGGCCTCTATGGACCTCAAAACGAAAAAGTAAATCGGTCCCGGGTCCAGGTATTACCATGAGTACTACGGTAATAGCTTAATCCCATATGGGAAATTCGCTAAAATGATGAGAGAATGTTAATGAAAATTTTTTCTTGATGGTAGCCTATCCTGAAACTAGCTAGAAAGAGTCCTGTAGTTATAGCTCATTCATCAAATATGTTTTATTTGAATCAACATTGGCCAAAGCTGGTGGAATATATTCCATATATGGAATACATGGTGGAATAGTATGCCTATCTTTGTATCTAAAGGGCTACTGCACAGATGAAACAGTATTTTTTTTTAAATATGGTTTTATTTTATTAAAATTTGTTTGCATTTTTAAAACTAACGAGAATAGAATAGAACATATTTTAAAAATTTTCACACTTTACAATACTTGAATACTGTCTATAGATAGACCACAAGTTTACCAAAGTTTATAGGGGTGTCTAATTTATGGTATTACCAATGTAAACATCTAACATGTGATTGTCCTGAGATGCGATGTTTTGCTCGTGAAGACTCTTTCATCACTTGTTTGTATGTGAAAGGCACTTAGGGGTTGTATTTAAGACAGCCTCTAGCACCAATAGTCACCAATCCATCAGCGGTCTCCACCATGAGAACAGTGAGTACCAGCCATCAGGATTTATATTTAAAACTGTTTATTAAAAATAAATAAAATGAATAAATTGTTTCTTAAGAGTTATTACAAATATTTTAAATTAGTATTACTTAATTTTTGTAGAATCATATCGGAATCACATAAAAAAATAATTGGAGTTTAGCTTACGAATTATGGACGTGCTTTTAATTTTAATATTTCACAATTTGGATTACTCTGTAAAATATGCTTATAGTTTCTTGGTTACACACTTAAACATTTTAAATTTTTTAGTTCATCGTTAAACAACTTCTGTCTTGAAATTAAAATTCAAGGATAAATGTCTATATTAATACTTGATATGGTTGCTAAAATGCTTATTTCAATTTACAGTAGTTTGATTCGTAGATCTTTAAGATTGCTATTTTGCATTATCGTTATGCTTATCGTTTTATCGATCTAACATATAATTAAATGCCAAATATCACTCTAGGTTAAAAGATAAGCTAAATTGTTAACATTTTAATAATATTTACTTATTAAAGAAATCAAGTTAATAACCAAATCGTTTCAAAATTCGTTAAAACTACTGTATTTAAATTTATTTTTATTATTGACGTAACTTTGTATTCTGATATTGGCCTTTACTCAATTGCCCTGATAGAGTTAATTTAAACGAATTTGATTTTAGTTTTCATAGCTGCTGATAAAAGATAAGTAGGCCTAATGTTTAAATTAGTAGGATATTATAAATACGTTATTACTAAACTAATGGAAAATTAATCCATTAAGCCTCCAATGAAGTAAACAGCCACATTTTATGTAAAACATTTACTATGCTGTAGACTGTTGACTAATGGCTAATTAGATAAACATTAATTTTCTCTCACAAATATATTTAAAAATAGATTTCATAACTTTAAGGTTATATTTTACGCATTTACAGTATTGGTTATACTTATGTATATTGTTATGAACATTTCTTAATTTTATAAAGTGAGTATTTATTATTGAACTGTTTGACAAGTGTAAATATGAGATTTTTCAATACTCAAACTTACGTGTTAAATAATATAAGGTAACAGGGCAAGGCTGTGAAAAGTAGACTTTAAGAACTGCACTAGTTTTCCTCCTTTTTAATGACATCGCTGGTTACGGCCCTTGTTTTTCACAGGACATTAAACATATTGAATATACAAATGGTGGCTATTTATTTTAATTTAAAAAAATTAGGATTTAGTAAATTGTTTTACGAAAACTACTTTGTCAGGGGAGCGAGCTGGCCTAGTGGTAGAGCGCGGGACCACGGTTCCTGAGGTCCCGGGTTTAAATCCTGTCAAATCACCAATGGATTTAAATAAGTGATAATGACGCAATCCCTAGATCTAGATTGAAGTAATGTAATGCCCCCAGTACACTCTCGCCGAGGCAAGGCGAGCGTTGGCAAGTGCGAGAGTGTACTCGGTTCGCTCGTCTTCTCTCGCCTTGACTCGGGTCGCCTCGCCTCGCCTAGCCTCGTGCTCGCCGGCGCTCCATCTGTAGTCGGTTTTTTGACACGAGTCAAAGGACCCGAGACTGCACGAGTGGCGAGCGCTACTTCCACATCGAAGTTTATTCCATTTCGACTGCGAGAAAATGCGAGAGTGTACACGGTTACCTCGCATAAGCTCTCGCCCGAATTACTCGGCGAGTGCCTCGGTGAGCGTCTCGGCGAGAGTGTACTGGGGGCATAAAAAAAATACACGGCTCCTGTCCTAGGACACTAGCTAGGACAATAAACTACTTTTTCATTTTGTTTTATATTATAAGAAAAATAACACATCGACAGACAAATAACCTGAAAATCATTCGAGGCATAAATTTAAACTAAAAACATTGCGAATAATTTGAACTAAACTGCTTAGTGGGAAAGGCGTTACCGGTACTATATTTTCTATTCAGTTGAAGGTTTAGTTTTAATTAGGTAGGAATAGTGATGCCAATGTTTTATTTCATACTAGCCCCGAGTAAATATACGTAATCTATATATACGAAATTCCAGAATACGTGCCTAAAAAATGAGTAAATAAAATAAATGTTGGTTTGAAAATAATATTTTTGTTTGAAACAGTTTGTGTATTTTTCAGATCTTCATCATAGCCGCTGTTTTGGCGGCTGCCTACGCCAGGCCGCAACTATCTAGTCAATATGGTCTGCCCAGCGCCGCACCCCCAGCGTTTGCACCACCTCCTGTAGTATACGCTCCACCTCCACCACCACCCCCAGTATACGCTCCACCCCCTCCAGTGTACGCCCCACCCCCTCCAGTGTACGCCCCACCTCCACCCCCACCACCAGTGTACGCTCCCCCTCCTCCTGCGTATGCTCCACCCCCACCACCACCACCTCCACCTCCCCCACCTCCTCCTCCACCCCCACCACCCCCACCACCAGTATACGCCCCACCTCCCCCAGTATACGCCCCACCTCCCCCAGTATACGCCCCACCTCCCCCAGTATACGCCCCACCCCCACCAGTCTATGCTCCACCTCCACCACCCTACGCTCCTCCCCCACCAATCTACGCCCCTCCTCCTCCAGCATATGCTCCACCTCCCCCACCACCACCTCCACCACCACCACCACCTCCCCCACCTCCACCACCACCCCCACCACCTCCTCCACCCCCACCAAGCACCTACGGACTGCCTTCTTTCTAAATGCAATTGGTAAGTACTAAGATTTTACGTACTCTGCTATTTCATAAGGAAATGCTTATTGTCAAAAACGGAGTTAATTAAGCAATAAAGACTATTTCCATGATTAAAAAACAATCAGCTATGAGCTTTAAATACCAAGTTTAACTTGAAGTTGAACATGAATGACATTAACTTTATGACAAATAATAACTTACATTTCTAGTTAATTTATGTATTTGATTTTTACATTTACTGAAAACAAGGAATTCTAATTTCATGAATTAGTCTGCAAATCTGCATGACTACAAGGGTAGTCTTTTATTTATGAAAATAATACGATGAAACATTACTTACATACTAACTACCGTAGCCACAGGTAGTTAACCTCGCCTAAACTATGCCTCCAGCCTTTTCTGGGCCTGTTCATCATTTCGTCCTAGCCTCATTAGGGCCAAGTGTACTGTCCTTTGTTATATCACTTATATCCATATGAGCTTCAGCCTGCATGGAGGCCTACTGCCTTCTAGGTTGTTCCTCAAGTTATTATCAAAACCAATCTAGAAACCCCACACTATATATAAAACTATATATATATATATAATGCGGTCTATAAATTATGATCAATCTTTAATTGCACTAGTCTAGTACTTTTTCGTTACCGTGTATCTTAACAATGTGTTCTTTGTTGCAGAATGAAGTACTCGAGAAGATTTCCAACTTTGTAAACGCCTCGCTCTGCCCCAATGGCGTAAACTGTACTTAGTAAAATGGCATTGTTTTATTAATAAAGTGTAAGATAAATAAACAACTGTTTTGTTATTTAAGTAGCCTACGATACACAGTGACTATAACCAAACATTGTCCAGCTAGAATTAAAACTTTTTAATTTGATATAACAGCTTTTGGTTGAGCCTAAAACAGAATTTTTTATTGTTATAGCATAATTTCTAACTGTTCACTCAGTTTTGTGACTTGAATGATTCCGTTTACTAGTTCCTAAAAAGTACGCTTTGCTCAGGCAATTTACTCATCAGGGCTTACAACATTATTCTATGCCATTGTTATTTGAATTGCTTTACTACATTGATACGTTTTAACAAGAATTTTAGTTTTAAAAATGAGAAGTAAGTTACAGTAATTCAAAGGTTTCGAGGAATATTCATACCATCTTTACATTCATTATACAATTCAACAGCTTAAATGTGTATAAGTTTTTACTGAAATATTTTTCAGTTTCTTGTTTTATTTTATTTAAATACGGGCTTATAGCGTTGGATTATATATTTTACAAGACATAAAACAACATAACATAAAAAGAAAAAGAAATCCTAGGCCAGTGGGTATTATTATTGGCATAGTAACCCTGTCTTGGTAAAAATAGCTGTACCAAGCTGACTATACGTAATATAAATTGAATGTTGACAAGAACAACCGATTAAATTAAAATAAGAAAATTGTAACTTCATTTAGAATTTTTTAACACAACTAAATCAGGACGAAACAGGTTTACTATGATTGAGAATAAATAAAGGATCATAGCGAGAGGACAAGTATTCTCTTAACATACACATTTTTTCAATTTAAACATCCTGTAATTGCATAAAATCGTTATTCTATTTTGCCTAATTATTTACAAATAAGTTTACTAAATTGATAAAATATTGTAGCAATAAACTCAAAACAGGATTTTACTCAATAGCCATTAACTAATTACTTGTTACTAACTTGTAACTAATTGTCTGTTATATCTTATAAGGATGTCTCAGTGCTGGCAGTGACGTTATAGATATCTATAACAGGTGTTAGGATGTTGTGTGGAGATCATCAATAATTAATTGTTATCAGATATACATCTTCTTCTGTAATTTAGACACTATGAAAATGGGTATTGGTCACCATAGCTTGCTTGAATGGGATGAAAATGAATTTTTGTTGCCAACTAAAGAAACAAACAATTTTCTGATCAGTGATTATTTATCTAAAAGAAAAATTGTTAATTACATGTATGTATAACCTATAATGTCGGTGAGGCCTAGTACAAAAAATATTTATAGATTAATTAATTATCTTAACAGATAAGAACTTGATTTAACTTTAATAAGATTTGCTACTTGGACTTCTTCATAGCCTGAAACATAGAATCCTAACCGTTGTAGCTCAACTTATTTTGATGGAAAGTCGACATTAGACAACAATCATCGATCGATATATTGTAAAAAATTTAGTACGTAAACATTTTAGTGACAGATTTGCAGAAATAAACCAGTAAACTAAATTATGATACAAATGAACTTAAACAAAATTATAGCGTTGGCTACTAGACTTTTTCAAAATTATAAAATTCAATTTCTGACAAACAGAAAACTAACGCTAAAACTATAGCTTCACCTTACACCCACGTCTCGTTATCTTTTAGAAAGATCATGAAAATCCGTCGAGTGGTTAATTGAGAATTTGCGAATTAAAATACCTCCACGTTTTAATATTATAAGATTGAAACATATCGAAAAATATCCCCAAGTTGGCATTAAAACATGTATATACTTTTCTACCACTCTTTTAATGTTTGTATTTTGTGCGTTCCGTTTGAACCCCAGATTATTAGAGCAACGGTATTTATTACATATTTAAAACGTCTAAACGAACTAGTAAGACAATTGATTAAATGACAATTGGAGATACAAATGTAGAAAGGGTTGTTTGATAGGTCAAATTTAATTAACAACGATGGACAAGTTTTATAATGCTACATTGCATAATGTATACTGGCATTCAATAAAAAATAAAACTCTTGAGTTCTATATCATGTTTCTAAGCAGAATAAAGCACGAAGTGAATGTGTTCTGTAAGTAAAAGTGTTAAATAGTTAGTTGTTGTTGTTGTTGTTGATGTTGTTGTTGATGTTGTTGTTATGTTGCTATTGAATAGTTTTTTGTTTGGGTGCAGTACCAAGTTATATAGTGTTTAAGTTAAAATGGCTTATGAAAAATTACACACTGTAGTTTACATCACTAGGTTGTGTGTGACCGTAGGTTGCTGAACTCTTTGTCACTTTCACTGCAAGCGACCTCCACTCCGTCTTGACAGATCTAGAAATGTGATTGAATATCTATTATTAGCCGTAAACACTTGATATGATCTTACCACCAGTAGATCATGCTAAACAATATTCTTCCTGAGCTGGTACACACATTTAAATCTTTCACAATCATATTTTTGGCATGATCCCAAAATGATCCAATTGTAATATTTTTATTTTTTTGTGAGGTGAACTTTTAAGTAGATTTGAGTGAGCTTTTCTTCTTTCAAACATAGAAGGAAGTGTTCCAAGTTCAAATTCTTATGCTTGAAATACAATAACCTTCGATTTGGAGTCACTATTTCACAATTTTAAATAAATGACTATGATGAAAATTGTTATAAACAATTCTTACTTAAGTAACCGATTCAAATGTTATTGTGAAAAATCCAGTATAAATGTTAGTTGTTAGGAATGTAAGGACAAAACACCCTGACAATTTTGATCTACATATTATTTTCATTGTAAATAATCATTTTTTGGGTAAATCAACTGTTCAATTCGTTGATTTTAAAGATCATACGCATAAAATATTAGTTTCATAAGTAACGTTAGAGCTAAAGTTAACAAGAATTACCACGAGGTTACGGATAGTACTTTTTATTTGTTCGTTAAATAATCTAATGTATAACTAATATTTAATATTTCTTCACGTGTAGACGTTTAAAAACCTTTACAGTTTTTGTTTAGGTGATGCATGCCAAAAGTAAATGCTCATTTCTAAAAACGACCGGAATCATAAACTCTAGAAAATGTGATTGGGTTTTATACAGTTCTTGGCTCTCTACCAAATAAAAGTAATCGTCTTTGGTATTCCACGGCGTTCCATCTTAAAACAGTTTGATTTATTCATTGATTGCACTATCTAAATCTTTCGTTCATTTGTGCATGTCATTTATATACGCGTAAGTCAGTATTTGAATACAGACTGTCAAACCAAATGGAACTACAAAACCTTGCCCTAAATATTTTCTAGTTACGTTTTAAATTTATTTTAGGAGTTTGATAATTTTTTTAATTTAGGACATGTAGTATGTGATGTTCTATCCGCTTCACAGCGGGTAGTGTTCAATATTGCAAGGGGAAAATAACCACTTTATAGGGTTAAATGTGTAAAAAAGAATAATTCATATACCTTTTTTGATTACATGGCTTTTATAACTCCAGAGATTAAACTAATTTCAACATTATTAGACATATTGACACATTTTCTGAGCGATTTTATTTGTAAGTAAACAAGATTGTTTGGAGAAATGATAATTACTACTGTAATATATGGCTACTGGCTAGGTGAGCGAGCTGGTCTAGTCGTTTGAGCACGGGACATCGGTCCCTGAAGTCCCGGGTTCAAATCCCGCCAAATCACCATTGTATTTCATGAAAGTGATAATGCCGCAACCCTCAGAGTCAGGTCTAGCCTGAAGGGAGTTAATGAAAAAAATTAAAAATCTTTAATTATTAGCAAAAAAATGAAAGTTTTCTGGGTATTACCTATAACCATAGAAACAAAAAAATGGGTTGGAATTAGTTTCACCTCTTGTGGGTGTGGGGAGGGGGTTATTTTTCACTTTTTACAAGGGTTTACTAGATCTTGTACTTATTAAAACCTATAAAAGATCATCGATAGCTTTGGTTTCTAAGTTTTCCTTACAGTATACTCTATGATCTGTAGGATGGGTTTTGTTTGAATACAAAAACTGATGGCCCTAAAACATTGTTAACGTTTTAACTAGGTTTTATATAGAACATTTACAAAACAATATTATTAAAATATTTGCTATTAGGATTTTCATTTTTATTAGGAATCAGCCAATGGAAATTAATAAACAGCCAATATAAGATACCAATATACAATTACATTTCTGTTTTCTTAACTAGGTTATAGGTAGATGAAATAACTATTTATGAAGTAATTAGATTTTAGTAAAATTATATTACGAAAATACTCGAAAACAAAAACAGTCCTACGTTAAAAATCTCCATATATTGTTAACTTAAACTATTTCTTTCAAGGAAAATAAAAATCTTACGGTCTAGTGTACTATGCATACATGAGTCATATAATTAAAATTAAAACGTTGGATTCAAAATCAATCAAAACTAAAGAGGAAAAACTATGCTTAAATTAAGTTTTAAAATCAATATAAGGAAATTATTTTGGCAGATTAACAGCGACAAAGATGTCCTGAACGTCAATAAATTAATAACTTGGAATAATTAATCAAATTAGTTATTACTCGAGCGCTTTTTAATTTCCGTTACAACTTGATTGGATTTGAGTTATTTATTTACATCGTTAATTATTGAAATTGAGCTATCTATCACTCCAGCACGCTCCGGGAAAATCAAAGTAATATTACCTCATATTTAAACATTATCACTTTTGAAAAGATAAGCTTTATTGAAAGTTAGGGTTTTACAATTAATTGTGTAAGCCAGGTTTGATATTTAACATATATGACGAGTGTTTAGTATTCTAACTGAATTATTTTGTCATGTTTGCATACAAATTCCATAAAACAGTTTACATAAAATATAACAATGTTCTATATAATCCCAA
This sequence comes from Macrosteles quadrilineatus, assembly GCF_028750875.1. Lineage (NCBI taxonomy): Eukaryota > Metazoa > Arthropoda > Insecta > Hemiptera > Cicadellidae > Macrosteles > Macrosteles quadrilineatus. The sequence continues at coordinate 68,185,778 of NW_026542597.1, forward strand.
ATAAATAAATAAAATTAATTATTTAAATAAAATAAATTAAATAATATTCCTTATTTTATTTAAGAGAACTAACCATTGCATTTCATGCCTGTTGGTTTTCACCGTGACAGAGAAGATTTAGTTTAATTAACTTACTAGTTGATTAAGGTAACGAATTATATATAAAAAAATCAAATAAAAAAATCACCGTGGTAATTAGAGTGTAACCCATTAGAACACTTAAGTCGCATTTTTATTTCATTGTATAAAATATTCTCTTCAAAGAATTTACATCCTGCATTTCTATTTTATTCTTTTGTATTACCTATTTTGAAAACTGTTCATGAAATTATGCCACTAAGGTAAAAAGTGTGTTAACCCGATTATTAAATTTAATCCTAGTTGAACATGGTCATATTCGGCTGTTGCAAAACTTCATTAATTATTACGACAGAAAATAAGTAGGAAAGTATAATATTTTTGTACAAATTAATAAAAGTGTATTCTAAAACTGTTTCCACATCCTGTTTCGTTGGCTTATGCTCCATAAATTCTTAAAAACATTTTCAAGAAACGGAAACCACATGATCTTGTAAGGCAGGTGTCTACTTCCGGTACATCTAGACAACATCTGGTTGGTGGATTTGTAATGAGACTGGTGTGGTGAGGTCAGGAGTAAACATGATAAGTCGAAAGTATTTTCAGTTTATATTATGTGAATCTTACTTGAGCAAAGGACCATTAAACCAACATTAAGTTTAAATTATGTCAAAACAACTCTAACCAGTTGTATTTTATTTGCTTCGACTACACGAGTACGACAAGGTTTTTAACGTTAGAGGTAGTTTAAAAATATTCATACTGTACCTAAATACAATTATTGTACTTGCGTATAGTGTAATCTCATTGATATTTCCAATTCAACTGGATTTCAAACAATAACTATGAAATATTGGGCAAGTGGTTTACAAATTAATGGTACAAGTTAAGTATAACTAAAAATAGTCAAAGAAATCAATATTTATTTGAAATACTTTTGAAAATACGTGATGAGTAGTGTGAGTTAAGTAGGGTACTTGCTACAAACAAAACCAATCAAATAATGTTTATTAATTGTATTTCAAAATGTGATCGATTTGAAGTAAACATTCCAGATGGTATTCAACTAATCAGTTGATTTATATTTTTATTTTAACTGTGAGAATCATTTCGCAGAATATCTCCATGATAAAGCAGATTCGAACTACAATTTATTGAGAGAAAATGGTAAATAAAAAATGTTACGATTCAGTTAAATTATCTTAAACCGGTCTACTATAAAACAAGATTATCTCGGCTCAAAATACAGTTATAGAGGGAAATTTGTATGTTTCTAATTACAAGTAGGCCTAATCTTAAAATTAAGTTTTTAGTTTTTTTTCTGAGTTATTACCAGATAAATAGAAGTACCGTGCGTAGTGAACAAAGTTTTTGCTTTCTTGGACATGGAACTCTTTATTCCTCTAAGTGTTGTTTTTAGTATTACATAATACTATTTTAATTGTAATATATTATTAAATACTTTTTTGTGGACCTACATAAAGAGTAACCAGTAAATGGCACACTATATTAATACATGTCTCGTATTAATCATTGTCTACTTGTTTAATTATTCCAACCAAACTGAAAAGTTAAAACTTATTTATAAGTTTAATTTTTATTACTTTATACTGTTACTATGAATAATCCTGTTTTGAACACATAATCCTCAGCTAAATAACCTTAACCAAAGTAGTGCGTATCAGGGACGTAAACGAACTTTTAAATAAATAACTGCTTCAGGCAAGCTTGAAAATACAGTTACTTTAGTGTTAAAACCGAGGAGTGAAGTGGCAGCCCTGTTAACTTTGAAGAAGCCTATTTCCATCCAACTTAATTAGTCAAGCAAACCCTGAAAGCGAGAGAATGACGTAATGAGTCAAGTTACAGATAATGACGTAGTTAATGACGCAGCGAGAATGACGTCATGGTTGTCAGGCTAAACTACTTTACAAGTTATACAGTGACACTTTGCCTTTTAAGGTTGAGTTTGTTATGGATGAAGAACATTGTTAGTACAGTTAAGTAGCACTTATATAATTACCAAATGAAGAGTTATGTTAAGTAAATAATTGAAATAACTGTACTGTAAGATGACCCTGGTTCATTGACGACTTTGAAATAATGAATCTAAATCGTTGATCCATCCTTCCATTATTGATTTTGAATCCAAAAGAAATAATGAAATGTAATGATTTAAGTTATATTTACTCACCTATAGACACTGCTCAAATGTATATAATAAATATTAAGTACACGCACATTGGTAGTTTACGTAAAATGTAACAAATCGTGCAGAATATTTATGCTAAACTGTACCTAAAGCTTCATTCTCAATCTGCATACTAGCGTACGAACAGTCTTCTTCTCTACTGGAATCAGAAAAGTCAACAAAAAAGTACATGCACTCGAAGACTCGGTTAAGAAATATTACAATCATGACTCATCATCTGCCAGCAACACCACGAGTTCCCAACCATACTATATAGTATTATAACAAGCATTGTCTTCTATAGTATCCAGAATAATATAAGGGGACAATACAATATTGTCTATTTCTTTGTTGTGTGACCCAAAAGCTTTGTTGAACAATTTCGTATTCGTGCCCGTGTGTATGTGCATTAGTGTGTCTTCATGATTTCTTAACCTCAGTGACAAAGACAGCCATAGCCTAAGAATACTTAACGAATCACTTTTTACTTAAGAATGAACCTTTAGGTTCGAAACCGTTGGTCAGGCCAAAAACAGGACCACCCAACCGTTTTTCGGACAATTTTTATTTTTATAATTATGAATCAGAGGCTAAAACTTACAGAATAATATTGTCCTGTATTGTTTGCACCGGAGTAATTTTTATTCAATTTTAGAGTATATTGCTTACTCTTTAAAATTATCAAAATTTATCAAATTGGGATTCGTGAGTAATAATCTGACCTACCGTCAAGTAACAGTCCATATCAACTCAATTATCTTACCAAGTTGTCCAAGGCCAATAGCTTTTTGATAGATGCATTAATAAAATGCCTATAACTCTTTCCTGATTAAATCTACGAATCAACAGTCAAAACTGTAAATATGTTTGGACGAATCTATAGAAGTCCAGTCTGTTATATAAATGTCTATTTTTGTATTTAAAGCAGGAAGGAAAAATCTTAGTCAGTCTACCCTAATAATATTTCAAAAAATACCAGCACGTGTAATACAAATTATTTTATTTTATTTCTAGGCTTGGAAATATTTTCGGTTGACACATTTAGTACAGTTAAACGTGATTTGTAGGAAATGCTGTTTCAGTAATGGAGACGCAATGGTACCAACATGTTAAAATAACTTTCTATTTTTGAACATGGGTGCTTTATAAATCAATGTGATAAAGTTATGATGCAAACATTTTGCCATGATTTTTCATTAAATATAGTACATAAAATGCAACATAAATTTTAAAAATATCCCATCGAGGTTTTGCCTAAAAATAATTGATCCTTGGAATAGCTGTCCACAAAATTTACCGTTCTTCACTGACTTGTGTAATAGTGCAAGTAAAATACCATTATCAATAATAACTGTATACTATACCCCTACCTTGTAGCCAATTAGGTAGTATACTTTAATTTAGGATGAATCTAATTTAAGCTGGTAGTAGAAGTGAGATAAATTAAAAGACAAAGTAGGCCAAAGATGCATTTATTTTACGGATGTCAAATTTCTCAAAATACACTTTCCAAATGAAATTAAATATCCAGTTGCTACTTCCAAAAATTATACTAAATAATAAAATAGTGGAAAGATCTTACTTTAAACAGAGACACTGGTTTAATGGTCAGAACTGGCACTAGCAGATACCATGCAAACTAGATGTGGTGCAAAAAGCTACTGGACCAATCATAAGAAGGTGAACAAGAAGTGGTAGTACCAAGAAGTGGTTGATTTCTGTCTGAAAACATCACACAAACCCAATAAAAACTATTCTCTATAAATTCTAATAATTAAAAGTAGATTTAAGATCTTTACAACTTCTTGTGAAAATGTGCTTCTCCTAGAACAAAACTCAACAGGTCCGTATAAACTTTACTTGTTTTCTTTTCTTGTGAAATGCAATAAAATTGATTTGAAAACTATTCATTCCTTTTCATCTTTTTCCAAAAGTGATTTCTACAAAGCTATATACAATAAATCAGCTAAAATCTTATTACTAAACAATATTAAAACTACTTACAATTTTCTACAGCAACCACAACTTAGATGACCATATTTCCAGTGAACTTAAAACTGACAAAGTTGAACCTAGTTATCACTAACCACTACCAACCCTACAAAACTAAAACTTCTAAACTGCTGGCCACTCTTTCTTAATCTTTCTAGCCAATGATTAAATAATATTGATTTTGTTTTGTTATTTCAAATAAAAACTAACTACCATCGGTACAGAATTTCCCCTCCTTAACTTGAAATTACATAAACAAAATTATACACTCTTTCTCAAAATTAATATTTACATTTCCTTTTAAAACAACAACTCTACAAAAGAAAATAAACAAACCTTTTAAAACAAATAATAAAACTCTAACTCCGTTTGACATTTCAACTAGCGCTACCTATCAACAAATTCTACAAACACTAACTCCTAGTTCAAATAGCCTCCACACGTTTACAGCACCTTACAGAACCTTCTACTCAAAACAACAACTTCTATTTACACAATTTTTCATTTTGAACCATTTCATTTTCCTATGACAATTCAAATATTATCAATCTTATTTACAAAATTTATACCTTAAAATAAAACCTTTCTTTAAAACCCCCAATTACTTAAGCGATCTTAAACAAGCCTATTTAAATCTCTTTTGAACTCTTCACATCCGCTCACAGTTCACTGACCCCTCCCAACATCAACTCCAGACAAGACAAATAACTTTCACTTCTCCAGTTTAGTTTAGTTATGTCGTTTGCGTGTGCTGTGTTTTTCTTTAGTTTTCCCTTAATTTATTTATCCCAGTGTGTTATATTCCCTGTTTTTATGTTCCCTCGTGTGTTTCGTGTGAAGTGTTTTGTGTTCCGTGTTATTTTCCCTGTTTATAAGTGCAAAATTAATCAAAATGTTATTGTGCGTCCTTTAGTAAAAATCCCACTCATACACTACGTTCAGACTCCATTTTAGATTCATACAGATTCATACTACCTTTTGCTGCCACAAATACTCACACATTCACCAATACATACACATTTATACACTCTCTTACTAAAAACACTTTAAAACTTTGAAAAATTCTTAAGAACCTAAAACAACTCCCACAGTACTAATTTACAAAATTTCAAATTCCCTCTTAGCTTGCTAAAATCCCTTAACTAATTAATATTTCAACTAAACAAATCTAACTTCTACTTTACAGACATTTCATAAAGACCAATTTAGCTTCAGTCTTCCGTAATCTTCCATTTAATTCCATTTTTCACATTTCCTCTTCCATCAATACATTGGTTACTTTTGGTCCTCTTCACTACTTAACTCTTCTTTAAATCAATTATATGAATTTTCTTCACGTCTTCTAACTTGCTAGGATTTTGTACTAGTACTGTTGAATCACTCAGAAAATAGCGTATTACGTAAGGTCCAACGTATCTTGGTGCTAACTTCTTGCTGAATTTATTCGCTGCATTACTTAAATAATGTGTCTTGATGTATACTTCCATATTCAACTTAAATGGATGGTTTCTCCGAGGATAGCTATATCTCTCCCTTCTTTGATTTCTGGCAATGCTTCTTCTGACGTTATTTATGGCTTTCTCCAAATTTTCCCTCCTTTGATCAGGAGTTAACTTCTCCGAAATAATGTCATTAACATTCCATAAGTTTGTCAGTGCATTGTTACAAGGATGGGCAAACATTAAACCAAAAGCAGTTGATTTAGTCGAACTATTTACAGCAGTATTCAAACTTGTGGCAATCAGTCCCAGATTTGAATCCCATTTATCATGTTGATTACCATAAAAACTCCGTAAAGCATTATTAGTCTCCCTCAAATATCGTTCCGACAAATTTCCGTTTGCTCTGTACGCAGCTAACTTTCTGTGTTCCACATAGTTATTGAACATGAATTTCTTAAATTCCTTGGATGTAAAATAACTGGCATTATCAGACACAAGTATTTGGGGTACTGAGAAACTATCAAAAATTATCTTCAATTTTTCTATGATGAATTTTGTCTTGCAATCCTTCAGAGGGTACAACCATACAAAACGGGTAAATGCATCGACCACAATTAAAATGTACTGATTGAGTTTATTTGATCGGGGAAATGGTCCAGCTAGGTCAATAAACACAGTGTTTAGAGCTTGAGTTACAGGAACAGATATCAGTCGACCTTCAAACTTACGTTGTTCCGACTTAGACATCAGACAGATCTTACATTCACGGACTTTACCTTTTACGAATTCATTTAATTCAGGATGGTGAAAACTTTCATTTACTTTACTTTGAGTCCTAAAAATTCCCATATGACCACCAATTAATGAGTTGTGATAGAATGCGAATATTACACTAAACAGTTTCTTGGGCAAATGAATCTTCTTTTTAAACAATAAAACTTCATTTTTCAGGGTATAATTTTCATTATTAGTCTTATTCTTGATGCTTTCAATGATTTTCTTACACTCTTCATCGCTCTCTTGATGTACTTTAATGTCCTTAAGATCCAATGGTATTTCAGTTAACACATTACAAAAATAGACTTCATTGTTGATATTGCTTAACAGATTTGTTTCGTGAATTTCCGTCTCACTCTCTTTCTCTCCACTAAACATACGTGACAACGCATCAGCTATTATATTCTCCGAACCTTTTACATGTTCAACTGTGAATGGAAGACTAAACAACCTTTCAAACCATCTAGACAATCTTCCACGGCTTTTTCGAGATTTGAGCATGAAACTAAGACCTTGACAATCAGTAACTAATTTAAAACTTCTTACTTCCAAGAATTGATGCCATTTCTCTACACACAATATTACACTATAAGCTTCCTTTTCGTAAGTACTATAACGCATCTCAGTAGGTGTGAATTTCTTCGAATAGTAAGCAATAGGCATTAAATTCCCCTCCTCATTTCTTTGCAATAAAACACCAGCAGCTGCAAGGTCGCTTGCGTCGGTATGCAACTCGAATTCTTTAGAAAAATCGGCCATTTGTAGTATAGGCGGATTTGCTATCTTACTCTTTAAGGTTTCAAACGCATTTTGACACTCCTCATTCCACTTAAATTTTACACCTTTCTTTTTCAGCGCAAACAGAGGTAAACATATCTCAGCATACTTTGGAATATATCGAGACCAATAACCACACATTCCTATAAACTGTCGCACTTGCCTCACAGTTTTTGGAGCAGGAAATTTCATTAATGAGTTAGTTCGCTCGGGATCTATTGTGATGCTATCTTGTTTAATAATATGTCCTAAAAAACTTATTTCCTTACAAAAGAATTTGACTTTTTGTGGATTTACCGTAAGTCCGTGTTTTGCTAATCTCTTAATCACTTCTGTAACGTGCTCAATATGGTTTCTCTTATCAGGGCTATATACAACTATATCGTCACAAAAGTTAATCATATACTGAAATTTGATGTCATTAAATATTTTGTCCAAATAATGTGATAGTACGCTACTGCCTATTTTCAATCCAAATGGAATTCTCTTCATACGGAATTTACCAAAAATTGTACTAAAAGATGTTAAATCTCTGGATTCTAAAGCTATGGGACATTGTAAAAATGCTTTGTTTAAATCTATGACTGTAAAATATCTAGCTCCTTTTAGATGCTGATACATATTCTGCATATCTCCTAGCGGGTAATCTACATTGATTAACTTCTTATTGAGTTCAGAGTAGTTAATTACAAGTCTGTCATCTTGAGTCAAAAATGCAGGGGCGCTATACGGACTAGTGGAAACTTCCGCGACATCTTGTTTTATCCAGTCATCAATTATAGCTTTCATCTTCTCTACTTTGGGTGGACTTAAAAAATAAGGGCGTATACTAACAGGTTTATCATCCGTCACTTTAAGCTCAATTTCCAAATCAAGTGCTGATCCTATCTTATCCGTAAAAACAGTAGGAAAATTCTTAATTAACTTCTCAGCTTCTTCACACATTTCAACATCTCCCACTTTAATACTACTTAAGCTTAATTCACTCAGGTTTGTACTTGGAATTAACTTAATTTCATCTTCAGGTTTAAATGTAAAATAACCCATTTGTCGATCCATATTTAGGTTTAACTTGCTTGCACACATAAAAGGGTATCCTAAAATCATGTCAAAATATTTTAACTCAACCACTAAAAATGTTTGTTTCCATGTAAATGATTTTATCTTAATCAAAATTTCACATTGCTTATTTATGTTCAAAGGTTCATTGTTTGCAGCAACTATGGTTCCCTGCCAAGTATTTTCACTCATAATTAATTTATTTCCCAATAATCTGTTGTATAAATCCAAGCTTATAAAGTTTTGACTAGCTCCAGTGTCTAACAAAGCTCCCACACTTAATTTGTTTCCTAAATCCACAGAAATACAGGGTAAATGTGTTACAGTTTTAGCTTTTACTTTCTTTAATCCAGGTGAATTTATTTTATTAAAATCCTTAACAACTCTTCTCAGTTCAGACTTAAAATTGGGACTATGAGAACTATATACAGGTTTATTATTTCCGAATTCTTTCTTGCCGTCCGGAAAAACAGATTTGTAGTCTAGGCTACGTGTTTTTCCTGGCTTAACTAGTTTTTTGGATCTGGTCTGTAACAATTACGAGCAATATGACCTACTCTTTGACATTTGAAACAAACAGGCCTCTCATTGTTACGATTTGAGTAGTGACTTTTAGGTCGTTGAACTCCTGGGTTAGGTTTATCCATCCTAGGCTTATCATCAGTTGATAGATAAGGCTTGCTAACACTACTATTACTAACTGGAAAACCTTGATTTCTGAGGTAATCATTGTATGTTACATTATTTAAACTTATACAAAGATGATCTAAGTCTAAAAATGTTTCAGGGTTCTTCTCAAATATTAGTTTGTTGCGCAAATCAGGATGTATTCCATTCTTAATAAAACTAACAAGTTGACTCTCAGTTAAATCACACTTTAATACCTGGTGGTTTATTTTTATTTCATGCATATATATAGACAAAGGTTCAAGGTGTTTTTGAGGTCGAAATATTAAATCTTGTTTCAGCTTTTCCCTTAAGGTGATTGGCAAAAATGTAGTGATTATATTAGCATGCAACAAATCAATTGATTTTGATTCCCTTTTGAATTCTAATATTTTATTCACTAATGGTGCTGTAGAATAAATTGGTAGAATCTCATACAAATCTTGCTCAGATAAAGAAGTTTCATTACGGACAGTAACTAGGTTTCTCAAAAACTGCAACAATGTGTTTGTTTCTAAACCATTACACACAGGAAAATTTTTTAAATAAATTTCCAATGGGTTTGACAACTTTGTAAAAAGGCTACTAGGACTTAGGCTACTATTTACAACTGTACATGAGTTTGGTTGATTATTTATGACTTGACCCGGCACATTTTGTTGAAAACAATCCATTTCTACTTTTTGAGGTGTTGATGAAGTGAAGTTTTCAGTTGGTGGAACTACAGATTTAGACTGGTTTAATTTGTCCCCAATTATTTCCTGCTCAACTATAGAGTTATTCAGCTCCTCTTCAAAATCCCCCATCTCCTGGTCTGAGAAGGTATGCATTGTTTTAAATTGCTCAAAACTATTTAAGATTTGCTGATTTAATTTGTCTAAACTAACTTTCTTATCTGGATCCAGCTTACATTGTAATAGATTAGTAGTCCGGTTTTGTACATGCACTAGTTTAGCCTTGATTTTAGCTATTTTGAGTTTAGTCACATTTTCCCTACACTGTTCAATTAGAGAATCAATTTGTTCACACTTTTCCCCAATTATAGTTATTTCCCCAGATAAAGTGTATGAACCTTTTAAATTTGTTAAATCGGTATTCTGGTTAATACAAGATCTTAAAGTTTTTCTTAAAGAGTCTACATCACTATCACTCGTTTCTTCCCCTCTTATTCTTATCTCGTACAGAAGTTCTTCTTTGTTTAGATAATTTAAATTGTATTTTGACATGTTGAAAATTTTCAGCCTCTACTTGTTTGCTGTAATTCTCCTAACATAGGCATAATCCTCAATAATCATGTAGGCCTATGTATTTCTCACTTTTACCAGCTTCTAATTTTAAATGATTCATAAGCAGAGTGGCGCACTTGTATACCCCTACCTTGTAGCCAATTAGGTAGTATACTTTAATTTAGGATGAATCTAATTTAAGCTGGTAGTAGAAGTGAGATAAATTAAAAGACAAAGTAGGCCAAAGATGCATTTATTTTACGGATGTCAAATTTCTCAAAATACACTTTCCAAATGAAATTAAATATCCAGTTGCTACTTCCAAAAATTATACTAAATAATAAAATAGTGGAAAGATCTTACTTTAAACAGAGACACTGGTTTAATGGTCAGAACTGGCACTAGCAGATACCATGCAAACTAGATGTGGTGCAAAAAGCTACTGGACCAATCATAAGAAGGTGAACAAGAAGTGGTAGTACCAAGAAGTGGTTGATTTCTGTCTGAAAACATCACACAAACCCAATAAAAACTATTCTCTATAAATTCTAATAATTAAAAGTAGATTTAAGATCTTTACAACTTCTTGTGAAAATGTGCTTCTCCTAGAACAAAACTCAACAGGTCCGTATAAACTTTACTTGTTTTCTTTTCTTGTGAAATGCAATAAAATTGATTTGAAAACTATTCATTCCTTTTCATCTTTTTCCAAAAGTGATTTCTACAAAGCTATATACAATAAATCAGCTAAAATCTTATTACTAAACAATATTAAAACTACTTACAATTTTCTACAGCAACCACAACTTAGATGACCATATTTCCAGTGAACTTAAAACTGACAAAGTTGAACCTAGTTATCACTAACCACTACCAACCCTACAAAACTAAAACTTCTAAACTGCTGGCCACTCTTTCTTAATCTTTCTAGCCAATGATTAAATAATATTGATTTTGTTTTGTTATTTCAAATAAAAACTAACTACCATCGGTACAATACAAAGCAAATATAAAATTTTTAACTGTGTAACCACTTTATCGGAAACAAAATAGTACAAAAAAATAAATCTGACTAGGATTTCAGACAAGAAAATAGATCTTTTATCCGTGCTCTAACTTTCGTGGCAATCTGGGACGTTTCGGTAGTGCACTAATAGTTATTCAAGTTTGCAGACATGGTCATTTAATGTATAACAAAAAAAACCTCCAAAATGACATATATCTATTCCTTAAAATGCATCCATGGGAAATATTACAACTTCAATATTTCTAATGTTTACATAATCGAAAAGGTAAATAAAACAATATGCATATATTTTAATATAAACTTTATTTATTTATTAATTACTTAATTATTTACAATTAGCTTTACCTGAGCGATAAAAAAATGTACAAATCCATTAAAACGAGTGGAAATTCTTTATCGAGTCCATCGTACAACAAGATAAAATCATTTGCTCAGATCAACAATTCTATACTTTCATCCACAACATGTTTAGAATATGGCACTACATAACTTCTAGGCTAAACCATCCAACAATACTTAACTTTCCCGTTTATTAACTGTTTTTAACGTCTTTTATCAATAGTTAACACACTGACATCTTTCCACGTACAGTCACTTATCGTTTGTTTAGTTTTTGTTTAATCGGACCGATCGAAAGCATATGCATACAACTAATTGAATGTTGGAAATGTAAGCTAGATAAAACATTATATTAAATGGGATTATAAAAGAGTATAAGATTAACTACGAAAGAGTTTGCATAGATGTGCAATAACGTCTCGGGGAAAAAAGACAACCGGGTTACTGTTCAGGAGAAAAATCGGTTAAGTATGAATAATATCAGATGTGTTGTAGTTAACCACGGATACGAATAAAATTAATAAAGCTAAATAATTTTTTATGGTGTAAAATATACCAGAGGTGCTGATTAAATTGACTGAGTTTGAGTTAACTCCTTGACAACCCAAGGTTGTGTATTTTCCCCGAGATCTGTATCTAAAATCTAATCGATAGTAAGATGAAGAAGAGAAGAAATATTTAACTCGTAGTGTTTGCCTAATGAAAAATTAAACTCTAATCCTAACGAAATGTTTTACAGAACTTTGGTTTTATTCGCCCCACAAACTGTAGTATTTTTCATAAAAATGTGTAGTTGCGACAACCTTTTGACACTCCACGATGGAGTATATTCAATGAATTGACGTTCTTTGGGTTTTGAGTTCAATTGTATTCAGGAAAAAATAAAGTATGTTTAAATAATTAACTAAGAATTGAATATCTTTAAATTTAGGATTACTAAAGTTTATTTAAATGTATGCGACCACGATACTCGAGTTTTCTTCCTTAATTTACATTCACTAAAATACCCTCGTTTCGAGTGATTCTGCATGTGCCAGAATCGCAAATCAATTTTTTGGTCCCACTTTGTAACAGCGATTTTGGTTTGGTGTAATAACTTAAAAAATATTTCTACAAAATGAGAAAATGGCAAACTAGATCAGTAATGGTAATTGTATTGTTTTAGTTGTATTATGTTAACAATTCGAACAGTCTTCAGACGGGATTGAATTTTAAAATTTCAAATCGCATAATTGACTTTTGGCATTGATTTAATAACTGAAATACACATTTGGATGAAGAGCCATCAAAACACGTTCCAAACTAAATGAATCAATGTGGTGCAAATAAATTATCATGATAAATGATTTAATGTTGTACTTGCAAATTCAAAACCCGTCTTAAGAAAGTCGAACTGAGTTTTAAATATACAATGCTCGCCTAGCTAAAAGCACATAGAATAAAAATACGAAAATTGATCTTTTCTTTTTTATTTACAACACTATTTACATTGAACACGTAGCACGGAACTTTTGATAACGTTCGCTGAGGTTTGTGAAGTTGTCACTTGCTAAAATCTGCTTTCATAATCTTAGTGGATAAACTACACTCACAAAGTAACTTAAATATCACTGTGTATTAGTAATTTTCCAGGAATTTAAAAAAATTTTGGTTAGCTTAGAAAATCAATTAAACTGTTCTTGTAATTACTGTACTAAATGTCAGGGAATGGAAAATCCAAATTCGTCATATGAACGTGTATATTTTGCCCCGAAAGCAGAGTTTTAGCAAGTGACTTTCTGGGGTTATATTTGAGAAGAATCTTGACATTCACTACAATGAGACACTAGCAATATCTGTCAGGGGCTTCATACTCTGACCTTGAAAATGTATATAAGTAATTTAAAAAAATACCAAAAATGTTACATTAATTAACATTTATGTTTTCCGTTCCATAAAATAAATAATTTTAAATTCAATCGCAATAAATTCACACCATCCTTTGCAAAAGAGAACTAAGCAAATTGTGGTTGATTTAACTTTAAGGGTTTTAAATTGTATAAAGCCATTAGTATGAAGCCTAACATTACAATAAACAACCAAGTTTTTCTGTACATTTAGGCCAGTTTGGAAGCAAGATGGATTCTTAAACCGGAAAAAAGTTCTACTTAAAATATTAGTTGACCCTGCTGCATAGTGCTTAAAAATAAAATAAAAATATTTTTATGATGAAACAGCCGTTTGGTAATACTATGAAAAAGAAATTGTAGTACTTGAAGTTTTCTACTAACCAATTCATCGCACAGCCTACTAGATTATTTGGTTGTTTGAAATAATAACCTATAAAAATACTTTGTAAGTATCTTCGAATCCACTTTTAAATATATGATAGACGATGAGATAAAAATTCTCAGACTCGTAAGAAGGTTGGCTGTACAAATAACCATAGTGCTTAACCCGCTATAACCAGCAACACGTCCAGGCAAATAAGTGTATTTTATATCCAGGTACAAATACTTCTTCTTTACAGTACAATATTTATACTTGTGGCACAAAAGTCTTTAAAAACTAAAACAAATATAAATTATCGTATTTTACAAGCTGTAATCCAAACATCCTTTTAATTCGTTACTTCAGCCAAAATAGTTTTCCCATTGACTCATACTTCAAGCAAGCTACATACATAATTATTTAATAACAATTGAACAGATTTTTCTTTTTGTCAACCTTTGTACATAAAATATTATTCATTCTTTGTATCAGTATTTAAGTTGAAAAGTTACATAGAAACTGTAATATTAATATCATTCAAAAACAAAACTAAAAATATAACGTTGCACTAACAGCAGGGAATGCGTTTTGTTGGTAAAAGTTTATAAAAGTACCATCTTGTTATTGATTTCTGAATTAATGGAAGTTCACAGTTCCATTTACCTAGTGTAGAGCAAGTAATTGCTAAGGGGTGGTGACAACAATGAGTTAACCCCCCCCCATGTGTGTGCTCTATGTACAACCATGCAATAGGTTATACCACCATACCACCCACGGTGTAACTAAAATTTAGTTAGGTTGTAGGAAATAACTCGAGTCAATATCCTTGGTCAAGTATAGTTTAAACAGTTAAAGAGGCTAGCTCGTCCCGCCTGTTGACCAATCGAAGGTCTTCTCGCCGCCATCTTTGTTAAATGATGCTTTCCCTGTTTCTCTCGTTGTCTTCTGCACTGCTGTCAGCACTGCTGGCCCCACAAATCTGCATTTCGATCTCTGCTAGACGATGCTCCACCTGAAACGTGACTTACGTCAACTCTAAATCAAAATTTAGTTGGGTACTTTCAAAAAAAGGGCTCCCACTATTAATATTTGCCCTGTTAAAATGAAGGTGATGTAAATGAGGTTAGGTTAGGTTGTAGGTGTAGAAACATCATCCACAGCTTATTCTGATCAATTAAAATATAGGAGCTACTCACTAAGTTCACTACTAGGCCGACACAAAATCCATTTTCTCTCTTAGTTTTTGATACTTTGATTATCTATAAGATTTTAAAGATGCTATAGTTTACAGTGATTTGACTTTTAGTTTGGTTACTTAGCATCATAAGTGGCAAAAACCAGTAGTTGGGAATAGCATTTTGTCGGATTAGTGAAACTAAAATACGTTCATTTACATACTAAAACTGGATACAACTTTGATATAGGAATGCGATCTCTTCAACGCATCATCTTCCATAAATTCTTTAAATTCAAAACTTGCAATGTCAAATTAGTATATCAAAGATTGATTAGTTAATATAAAAAGCTATCGTCTTTTCTGTTAGGCTACATCAGATAGTTATTGACATTGAATAGGTACAGTTATTGCTATTTATTAATGCTCCATCAAAAACACTATTCGCTTTCGCTACAGCTGCCGATTATCCTGAGAGCTATGTTCCTCAGCACTCACCTCCCACTGCTGCTGACTCAGCTTCATGCTGAGGGCTGCGTTCTCCGTCTCCAGAGTCACCAGACGCTCCCTCAGCCTCTTGATCTCCGCGATGAAGGCCTCCTGTGATATCACGTCGGGACTGGGTCCTGGACAAACAGGGAGTTCTCACATCAAAGCTATTGTGAACACGAGAATACTAAATTTGATCTGCCAAAGTAATGAGTTATTGGAATTTATGGAAGATTTGTTTATCTGTGTGTTAAAATACGGTTTTTTAGAACCATTCCTCTCTGGTTGTTTTCTTTAAAATTTTACCAAATGTTGGTAATACAACAGTTTGTCTTTATACAGTTTCCATTCATAACAGCATTTTTTTTTATCAAAATTGCAGTACAAAATCTATTTGTCCACACATTCTTAAATCATATATTACTGTATCTGTTACTATATAAGTATTATTATGGGCTTTACGATGATTGAGGGTGGTTTAGTGTATTTATTGTATACATACCTCAGGGTAGTTTAGTGTACTTTAATGTATACACACCCGAAGGTGGTTTAGTGTATTTATTGTATACACACCCGAAGGTGGTTTAGTGTATTTATTGTATACACACCCGAAGGTGGTTTAGTGTATTTAATGTATACATACCTCAGGGTAGTTCAGTGTATTTAGTATATACATACCTCAGGGTGGTTTAGTCTATTCAGTGTATACATACCTGTGGGTGATTTAGTGTATACATACATACCCGAGGGTGTATTTAATGTATACATACCAGAGGGTGGTTTAGTGTATACATACCCGAGGGTGGTTTAGTGTATACATACCCGAGGGTTGTTTAGTGTATACATACCCGAGGGTTGTTTAGTGTACATACCCTAGGGTTTTTCAGTGTATACGTACCCCAGGGTTGTTTAGTGTATACATACCAGAGGGTATATTTACTGTATATATACCAGAGGGTGGATTAGTGTATTCAGTGTATACACACCCGAGGGTGGTTTAGTGTATACATACCCGAGGGTGGTTTAGTGTATACATACCCGAGGGCTGTTTAGTGTATACATACCCGAGGGTGGTTTAGTGTATACATACCCGAGGGTGGTTTAGTGTATACATACCCGAGGGCTGTTTAGTGTATACATACCCGAGGGTTGTTTAGTGTATACATACCCGAGGGTTGTTTAGTGTACATACCCTAGGGTTTTTCAGTGTATACGTACCCCAGGGTTGTTTAGTGTATACATACCAGAGGGTATATTTACTGTATATATACCAGAGGGTGGATTAGTGTATTCAGTGTATACATATCCGAGGGTGGTTTAGTGTCTATACACCCGAGGGTGGTTTAGTGTATACATACCCGATGGTGGTTTAGTGTATACATACCAGAGTGTGTATTTATTGTATACAAACCAGAGGGTGGATTAGTGTATTCAGTGTATACATACCCGAGGGTGGTTTAGTGTATGATATACATACCCGATGGTGGTTTAGTGTACGATATACATACCCGAGGGTTGTTTAGTGTATACATACCCGAGGGTGGTTTAGAGTTTACATACCCGAGGGTGGTTTAGAGTTTACATACCCGAGGGTGGTTTAGTGTTCTGGGAGAGAGGCACGTGGTGGCAGGATTGCTCTTCGGAGGTGTGTTCGCTGGACAGGATGGACAGCGGCGATGCGTTGGTGTGCTGCGATCTACTGTAGACACACAGATAATGCAGATTGTTCAGCAGAAACTAAAGTTGGCACCTTAAACCTATTTGCATTCAGTAAAAACTTACAAGTGAGAGTATTTTACCAATAGAGTTATTGATCGTAGACTTTGGAAATTACGTTCAAGAGGGTTACCTACGTCACTAGGGGTAATATCGTAATCATTTGACAAATCATCTCAACTATTATGACTTGAATGTTATTGGTTGCCAATAAAGATCAACCACATTTCTAACAAACAGTATTTAAAAATAACTTAAATAACTTAACTCTAGTAAGAGGGTCCGGCTTAAAATTTGTTGAAAGCTAAAAAATATCATTTTTACATGTTCCCCATGATTGAAATTTACTTTTATAAACATGACAAATATCTTATTCACATTTTACTTCACACTTTTTAGTATCAAACCCGTCTTTCTTACGCCATGGACAGATGCTTTAACCCTAAACCACCGACATATTCCAAACATTCAAATATTGTTTAAGATACTTACCTAGCTGTCGTGGGACTCAGCGCAGGGCTGAAGAGCGAGTTAGAGGTGTAGGCGGAGGGCGGAGGCCCAGAGGTGGCGGCCGAGAGAGGAGGTACAGGATCTAGAGGAGGCAGTGGTGACACCCACATCTCCTCCAGGGGTACTCGCCCCTTAGTCTCTACCAGGCCAGGCGTGGACTGACTCCTGCCCATGGCCGCTGGAAGACAAATCAGAAATAATAACAAATACGTGTTTAATGCGTTTTAAACGTAAGGGTAACTTGTGACATTTTAAAAATCGTAGTTTAGATTCTTGTAAAACAAGATCAAAAATAACTGTTTAAGATTATAATACATATTTGATAATGAAAAACTTATTTTTCAATCTGAATGCACTACAGAAACTAAACCCCGATTCATTTTTCCGGCCGCAGGTCCTCCGATAGTGGTAGGGGTAGGCTCGTTGTAAAGCCTCCACGATGACATCGTGGCCATAGAGCAGTGGTCACCTGAGCAGCGTTCGTTTGTTATCTAGTCGAATTGAAAAAAGTAATTATTCAGTCATTGCAGCTCAGCAGCGGAAGTTTCGTGCATTCTTTTAATTAGGGCGAGGTGGATTCCTTCGCGTAGCACAACCATGTGTTGGGTTACCAACTTTAGAACAAAAGCTTCTGCGAAAAAGATGCTGACAGGCCGTCTAAAGTCGGATCAGACACCAGACAAGTAACATTCGGTA
Organism: Macrosteles quadrilineatus; assembly: GCF_028750875.1. NCBI lineage: Eukaryota > Metazoa > Arthropoda > Insecta > Hemiptera > Cicadellidae > Macrosteles > Macrosteles quadrilineatus. The sequence goes on from NW_026542597.1 coordinate 68,204,187, forward strand.
GAGTTCGTGCTGCTATGAAACAGTCCTCGTAGGCCTGCCCGAAAACAAGCATCTGCTTTGAACATGTCTGACCGCTCGTTTACACTAATTTTGAGGTTCGAACTTAACTCTTATCCCTACAGATTAATTTGTATTAATATTGTTGATAATCCAACAGATAATTGCAACGGAACCTCTCCATGTCGACCTAATAAAACAAAATGCACGGAAATGCCGTTGAGTTGCAATTACTGAATCATTACGTTTTTTAAACGACTCAATAACAAACCCGAGTTGCTTAGGTGACCACTGGTAAATGACTTTAGATAATAACATCGTGTAGGCTTTCCAACGAGCCTACCCTTACCACTCTCATACGATCAGTCGCTGAACAGTGCGCTGCAGAAAATAGTTCGGGGTTTTTTCCGCACCCTGTACATTATTCATGGATAAACATAGTTTATTAAGGCAACTCGTATCAACAGTTGTTTAGCGTTATCTTTCACATAACTTTTAAGATGGCTCTTATTGACAAACGTGACGAGATGAAGTGTAAGGTAAGCCTAGGCCTACTTAGTTTTTATACGTTTTGATGTGAAATGTATGTGTCCATAAAGCTGCTTTTGTGTTCTTAATGTATCTGACGACTCAAAATCAGATTATCAATCGTATTTTTGAATTCGCTAAGGTAGAATTACAGTGCTAGATTTTTCACCACATGAAACTGTTGATATAGCCTATACAAAACTAGAAAGTTAAAAAAAACTGTCTAGTTTTGTATAGGATATTCAAAAATCCTATATATAAGTAATAACATTGCTTATACGCTCCCTAAGCTATTTAAGTTGTTACTTTTAGTTAACATATACGTTAACTAAAAACGTTAAATTAAGTGTTCCCCGACTAATTTTGCATTATTTTTACACCAAAACGTGATATTTCATATTTTGTGATCTTGATATTTTTGAAAGGAAATAACAAATGCTAAAAAAAGTATTCCTTAAATTGTTCATAGAATTAGCAATTTTTGAGTTATTTAATCTATATAAATTCAAACGGTCGCCATTTTGAAATTTACTATCGGACCAACTTTATTATTTTTTCCATAATAGGTCTTGTTTATGTTAACATGATTACCAAATTTCATAATCATCGAATGAAATAATTCACAGATAAAAATATGTTTGTATAAAAAACAGAATAGCGGATATGTGGATAAATATGCATTTTCAGACATACCTTTACATAAACTATTTTCTTCCTTTTAATATGAGGATTCATTTCCCAAAGTACTGAAACGTTTTTTATGGACACCCAGTATATTAAGCTTACATTTAAAAATGAACTAGGTGTTAAACCACAGAAATGGTGTGGGATTTTAATACTAACATTGTGTGGCAGAGGTTAAGTATTTATTTTTATTTTTAAGCAACTTTTGAGTCACTCAGGGGTAATTTGGAGATAATCGTCGTTTTAAAATTTAATTATTTTTATTCAATAGGTATTATTTTAAATATTTTTCATAGAAAACTCATAAATAACTGCTTTATTGACACTATCCTATCTACTTTGGTATGGATTATACCATTATAATACCTATGATTCGTTAAAAGTAGATTTAAGATGCACACATCTTGAGAAGTGTTAAAAAATGCAGTTGATATCTTTCACAAATAATTATGCTACTGTATGTTAAATTGGTTCGATATATAGTAAATTCGACATGTAATTAGGTTAGACATGTATACTAATGTGAAAACCTTTTCAAACATAAATGTTTCAACTACAGATGATATTATTTTGAATTGGTTCATAATTTTTATTCTTCCCCATAAAGTTTCTAATGTTCTATTAATACTTAAGTCACAAATAGAACAAAGCTACATAGCTTTACTGACATGAATAGTGTTCACTCTATTCGCGTCCCCTCCAAACAGAATAACTTATCGACACTACCATTAATAATTACCGAGTGGAAACCAGGTCAACCATGTTTGAATGGGCAATCAAATTCAATTGCCAAAGGGAAATTAAAACAAATTGGAACTCAGTTAAGTTCAACACCGTCCAAACCAAAACCAACATCGTTTGATGGTGCCCGTCCATGTAAACAGAGTTTGTTTGTTTATTAATAACTCACAATTGCGTTTACCTTAACTCAACCAACCTAAAACTCGTCTTTTTACTTTCTCCCCCTATACCATAGTATATGGAGAAAGTATTGTTTTCCTCAAAATCTTCGAGTTTGAGTTTTGAGTGGATATATCCGTTTTTGGTCCCCCTGGACCCAAAAAAGTGGTTTTCGAAGTGATGTCAGTGTGTCTGGATGTGTACAGAGCTAGGGACTACACCTGTGGTCCGATTTCGATGAAATTTGGTGTGTAGGTTCTAATTCATGGTATCTCCAGGTGTTTTTAAAATTTATTTTAAAATTTGATTTTTAATGTTGATTTTTCCATAAAAACCTATAAAATTAACGGACAAATCTGATTTTTTCAAAAATGGCCGGAACGATTATGATAAAAATGGAATATGTGGTATCCCTTTAAATTCTGAACAAACTGGTACGACTCCCATTTCTGTAAAAATTATGGTTCAAAAGATACTGTAAATTATGTTATTTTCCCATAAAACCCCTATAAAATACCGACAAATTGGGTTTTAGATAAAAGTCGGGTTTGATTTACCTTGGTATGTAATGGTCCTTAAAACTTTGAACGTTTTATTCATTTTATGGAAATTTTGATTTTTAATAGGAATTTTCCCATAAAACCCAATAAAATAATGGAAAATCGGATTTTCTCGAAAATGGCCAGAACTATTTTCTTAAAAATGTAGTACGTTATAGTCCTTTAAATTTTGAACAAAATGGTACAAATCCCATTTCCGTATTAATTTCCGTTTAAAAATTTAATGTAACTTATGTTATTTTCCCATTAAAAAAACCGCAAAATAACCAAAAAATCAAGTTTTTGGAGAAAAGCTGGTTTTGATCCAAATTAATATGTTATGGTCATATAATTCTAAAAAAAAAATAGTACAACACCCCATTGCTGTAACAATTACGGTTCAAAAGTTATTGCAACTTTTGTGATTTTTAACTAAAAAGTAGTGGTTTACTCTCACTGCTTACCCATGATAAAGGTTGTTGACGAGCTTATGGGAGAAACTACTTGTCAGAATACTGATACCAAATCAAATCAAATCAAAATCCTTTATTTCGTATAAAATAGACAATATTTACAAAATGTAATATATGCAATGGAAATAGGTTTTAAAATGTATAACTAAAAATTAACGAAATTAATCCCACATGGGATAACCCGTGCGTGGGAGTGAGTCGTATGATGTTTAATTAGAAAGAATTGAGAAGGTTTGATAACAAAAAACAGGTACTTCTAATAATTACTGTGCGGGCTAGACTCCAAAGCGCCAGCGGGGTCATGACATTCATACCGTTTATTTATGCCTCATTCTATAGGGTATGCCTACTGTTCAATATCCAACAAATAATAAAATATTAAGCGTGCCAAAGCCACAGATAACTAATACGTTCAAACAATTGATATGGAATACAGATTACTTGACTTTTATTGGTACACTAATTTGGATGATAACATTCAATAAAAGTGATATTCGATATTTATTATAGTTCCATATATGAAGTTGTCAATTTTATGTTCGTTCCAATAAATTCTGCAACACTTGAATATCAATCTCTTTTAGTGCAATATTCAAAACATTTTTCATTAATTGATTGTGAGTATCGACTAATTTGGAAATAATTCATACATACCAGCAATGAAAACACCTGGAACAACAATATGTATCAATTACTTTCTTGTTACACGGATTCATTAGAGATTTATTGTGTTTTTATGGGTTAATTAGTATTAAATTCTAAATAAATATTGAGAAAAATTGTTAATAAGTAGAAGCTAAACCAAAATTATAATTAGCTCGTCACATTAGGCTGCTTCATTTATGTTCTTTATATTGTTGTATTATGATTGACACAACACAAACGTCTACTTTAATGAATATTATCTGTGAAAGTGTAACTCTAATTTAAAAAGTCTTGCATTGATTTTGTAATGAAATGTTTGCCATTCTAGTAGTGTATATCTATAGTAGAAGGTTTTATCAACATACAGTTTATGCAAAACATTTTCCTCTGTCTGCCCTCTTTATCATTAATCAGCTGTTTGTATGCAAACACATGGATGTTTTGGTATTTTACCTACACTATTTTTAGCCACTAATTTGATGACGTCTCAACGGCTTTCATGCTTATCACTAAAATGTTGGTTGGTAATTGGTATATTGACAATCATACAGTAAATGTTTATGTTAGCTAGTGAAAGAAAAAAAGTTGTTCATTGTCAAATGAAGTTGGGTTAGACGTCTTCATTTTTATTTATTCATATATTTTTTGGGCCCTACATAACAAAACAAGGTAACTAAACGTATTTTATTTAAGTTTCACTACAATTTAGGCCTAACGGTAATTGATGTTTGGACGTAAAACCTGCTCTGGAGTCAAGTAAAAAAAAAGCTTATAAGGCTCAAGGATAAATTTGTAAAGCAATGGGTATATTTTTTAAATTTACTCTCCCACCCCCTCAATGAGTATTTAAGTTACATTTAAGCATGAACTCGGCTTACGAAGATGATGAAAGAGGTCAAAGTCGAGGTAGACCGAGAAGGAAATGGGAGGAAGAGATAGAGGATGCTCTGCGTGAGAGGGGCAGCTCCATTCGTGAAGCTCTACCACTCACTGCAGACAGAAAGTCATGGAGGCACCTTGTAACCTCGACACCAACCGGTAGAAGAGGACAGGATTAAGTAAGTAAGTAAGTTAAGCATGAAATGTATTTAATTCATTTTATGATTAAAGATATATACGGAGTGCAGGCTGGTCTAAGGGTAGATCACGGGGGCTCGGTCCAGGAGGTTCAGGGTTCAAATCTTGCCAAACAACAATTGATTTTAAGTAACAAAGCCTCGTCCCACTAAGCCTAGCCTGAAGTAATTTGCATTCAGTTCCGGGATAGAGACTATTTTATATTTTCTACTCTCGAAGGGAAGGGTGGCTACGGACTCCATGGCCGGAACCAAAAACTCCTCCCATGACCAACCAACAATGATCGCATACTCCAGTTGTGTACATACCTTTCTCTAAAGGCGCCCTTTTGTATTTCTCCAGTCTCTTGACCGCTATTGCCTCCAGTCTGACTCTCGCCGCTGGGTACTCCTTCAGCACGTCCCACATGTCCTTCTTGGAGAGGACGAAGAGGTCACTGTAGCCCACGGACCTCACGGACGCCGTTCTTCGGTTGCCTGGAGGATAGGGTGGGTAGTAAAACACAACAAACCCGAATTTACTGTCGATAGGTCCACGGACAATGGAGTAAAGTTTTCGTCAATTAAAATAAACTCTTAGGCAAGTACTCGTTTGTTTTTTATAGGCGCTACTGCAATTACTACCAAGGACTATTGATGAATTAATAAATTACATATATTTGTATATGATAAATTTATCTCATGCTTGACAATGACACCTTAGAGTATTGAAACCGGTCACTATTCCTACGACAAAGGGTTACATTGTTAACAAGGTATTTATTTAAACTTTATAGTATTAATTGTTAAATAATTCACAAGGCAACACCATTAAAAATAAAGGTTATCTTTTCGGCATAAACTTTTCATCTATATCCAGGATTCAGAAGTAGTATAGATAAGACTTGTTGTGTTTTTTCCTCCAAAAATCATAGTTTTCTTGCAGTTTTTACAGTTTAAAAAACAAAAAAAAATATTGATATAATCACTTAAAATCAAAACATATTTACTTAAACAAAATCGTTGCAATAAATGAATATTTATTTTGAAATATCAAAAAAGAAATACAACTAAATCGTGCTCAAGTGAAAAGTTCAATTCATCATAATCAATAGTATTTTAAAATTAATTGTTTTAAACAACAAGACTAGAAGTACATGCAAAGTTACAATTAAACACTTAACAAAGGTTTGTCATGTTTAATCCAAAAACACGATTATGAATCCCTTAATCTTGCACTTCTGGAGCTTGATTATATCTTGAGTTTTCAACTCACATTAAATTATCATCAAGCTTTGTAACTGTTTTATGATTTATGAGATCTTTTGTATAGTTTTAGGTATTTGAAGTTTTGTAATCTAAATCCTTTTTCACACAAAAAACAGGTACGATTTTTACACAGGAAATAGCTAAAGCATGGTAAATATTTATTAAAACTTAAATAAAGTTATTATATGAGTATATTTATATTAATAGTTAAGACTATTTTATTCTGTTTATATTATGTGGATAGGTAAGGTTGAGAAATCAGGAATATTTAGGAAAAGGAAAATTTAGATCGAAAACCGGCAACGGTATCCGTATACTTAAATTAAACTTTAGATAGGTTTTTAGAAAATAAGAAACTAAAATTTTAAACGTTTTAGATTTTTTAATAACTTACAAATTTATTTCATGAGGTGATTAGTTGTTAAGTAACAGTTTTTATATTTGTCTGTTAACTAAAAGTATAGTAAAGATTTTATGAAAGACAATTTAGGGTGTAAGAATGAATAATAAAAATAGAGAGAAGCAAGTAGAGAAAGAGGGCTACTTAACGATGCGTGAAATATATTGTTAAAAAGAGTTAAGAAAATGTAGAACAGAACATGCAGTGAAAAATGATAAGGACAAATAATTTTACACGTTGTATTTGTTACTGTTGTATACTTTATTCCACACCTTAAAAATTTCACAACAATTTTAAATACAAAAATAAAATCAAGGAGGAAAATATTTCCTCAAACATCATCGTTCGAATCCATTTCGTTCAAAAAACTTAGAGTATCACAAATTATTCTGTGAACTTAAAAGCAATATAAAATATTACAAGTATAAATTTGAAACATTTAACGTCGGGACTTTGATAGATATTGTAAAAGGTGAAGAAATATCACCTCCGTCAAATACAATTTTAGTACTACAATAAAGGTTAAGAAATTAAGTAATTCGAAAAGTGATAATGCCGCAACTCCTGAAGTTATGTGAAAACAATCCCGGGCTCGTGCCTAGCGTCCTAGGACAACAAACTACTATAATATTGGCAATTCCAAACTACAATCAAATTGGAAAACAGCGAATACCATGCGAGACGAAATAGATAAAGAAGTAAGAAGGAAGGGAGAATGGATGGATGGCATATTTACCCAGCTGTTTACCTGCGGTGCCCATGTTCAGGATGGAGATCTCGCCAAAGTAAGATCCTGCTTTGAGAGTGGCCAGGACAGTCCTACCGTTGTCGGCGACAACTTGTAGGCGGCCTCGGTTGACTATGTACATCTCCTTGCCCACTTCCCCTGCAGAGAACATACTCCAGAGGTCAGTCAAAGATAATTGTGAAGAAATAATGAAAACGTACAAAACTTTAAAAAAAAAACTATGTGAACACAGTAAAAACTAACAGTTTACCGCTCAACGTCAATAACTACTGCTGTCACTTTTAGAATCTATGCTCCCCTCAAGATATGAAGACTGCTGGTTTGATCAATGGCGTTAATTTTGGACCCAGACGCAATTTCCATCAATTTAGACTGAAATATGAAGTGAGACTACTTGATCCACCATTTTGTAGCTTGGTAAAAGATGAAATGTGAAGTAAATTAACTTGAAGTACCGGATCTATTAGTAGCTCCAAAGAAATTAATAAACTAATGAGTATCTGCGAATCTTTAATTGAACTGAGCACTTGGGGTCCCAGGTTATATAAAATGTCTAACAAGGGGTTAGTGATGATATTTAAATCAAAATTAAACACACATAAACTTGAAGTGGTATCTTGAATCTAGTTAGTAAGTATGTAGAGAGGAAGGCAGCAGCGTCGTCTATGGTTACGCCTATTGCGATTGCCTACCTTAATTTCTACTAATTATTGTTTTCTTAAGGAGTTATGTTTCTTGTTTATCACTATTCACTTGTATGTGAAAGTTTTATTTTGGTAATTTTCTAGCTTTGGTTGAACACTAATCATGTTATGTTTTAGGTACTGCACTTCTTCATCTGATGTCGAGATAGTTTATAGATTACGAAACGCTATGCGATAGTTGTAACTAATCGATAAGGAAAATACCCCCAATAATCCCTTGCAACGAAAGCAACAAATAATTGTTAATTAAACAACAGAACCTTTGATGTAACATCTATACATAATTTTCCTTCACATCTCTGATTCAACCTGAGGATGATCCTGGTCTTGACTCCCTTTAATCCTCCATTAAACCCCAATCAGTCATGTATATAAAATAATTGTATGAGTTTACCTTTTCTACAGATATAGTCCCCGGGAGAGAACAACACAGGCCTCAGTCTGAGGACGAGCTCACACAGGAAGCCTGCCTCGGTGTTCTGGAAGATCTCCACCCTCTTGAGAGTGTCCAGGTGAACGTTAATGGCGATTTCAGCCTTCAACTTGTCTGAAACAGGAAGAACACAGTTGTTAAAGAATGTTGTCAATGAATCATATCGTACAAATTGTTGTAGTTTTTATTTTTGTTTTGTTTTGCTTAACGTTGGTACATCATGCTTTTTGAAGAGTCCATGCAAATGAGTCCCAAGCTTTTTTTTTGGTTTCGTCATATTCGCTCCCTCTGAAAATGGCTCTCTTAAAATTTTGTTTAATGTGTGGTGCTTGTTAAAAGTTAACTCAAATTAGGTAATTTGAGTAACTAAAAATAAATACTTCTTCCACGCAAACTATAACAAAGAAAGAGGTGAATATAAGAACAATTTAAAACCTTAAAGGTTATGTCAATTGACTTTTAGGAAGGGATGAAAGAAATACTCCAAACTATACTGAGAATAACACCACAAGATTAGTAATATTAAAATAGTTCAACTGCAATTATAAGTTGATATTACCTCACAAAAAAGCTATGGTGATTGGGTTAAATTTATTTTGCCCCGTCTTGCCAAAACATTATCTACCTAGGATGAAAAAGTGTATTTCATCGCTTGGGCCTGAAATAGTATTGTCACTCCAGGTTCATTCAAGTTTATCCTTTAATATTATGTTCTTTAAACCAACCCTTTTAAACCTTCTTAATCGCAAAAACTCATCAAACGTTTGATAAGAAGCAATATTATTATTTTTATATTGGAGTTTTTGGAGATTATATTTTTCAAGTTAAGTTGAAATGGATAAACACTTTGAACACAGTAGCAATTTAACTAAGTAGGGCAGACAGAGTTTCAAGAATAAAGGAACGCTGATCTCCACTAAGTATGCAGAGTCTTCCACTTTCAGGGTTATTGGGCGTTTCAAACTAAGGCTTGCACTGAAAACAAATGTTAAAAGTTTATGTGGTCGTTGGAAAACGTTATTATTTGTCTTTAAGTATTTCGTTTTGTTAGTTTTGATTTTGCGTAAATTTTACAGTTACACAATACAAATGAATGCCCGACATAATCTTAAGTATTGTATCAAAAAATGGAAAGTGGTGAAAAGTCAAATTTACTTAATGAAACAGTTTGAAGTTCACATGTAAAATTAAAAGTACGTAAAATATAACAAAATCTATTTGGAAGAAAAAATAAAAGGTAAGTTAATTTTTAAGTATTAAAGGAAATCCTCATTGCTTATAAAATGGCTACGTATACTTCTAAATTGAATTGTCAACCTTATGTTTAGTAAGAAAACATATTATGTCTAATAAGCTATTTTAATTTTAAATAGTCAAATTGAAAATATATTTAAGACCTTATAACTAAATTTGACAAAGTAGTACGTGCTAATTTATTTGCATAAGAGCAGACCAGATCTAAAGCTGCACAGCAGATCCAGTCAAGTACAATCTATTTCTGTAATTAAAGTGGTTTAAATACCTGTAATGTTGATAATCCAAGTGGTCGTGTAACAGCACACAGTGTACAGTGTATTTCTTTGACTCTAAATCTTTGGCGTCAGTTTATTACATATCCATAGTATTACAGCATTTGTTATATATTAATTTCGTATCAGTTGGCAACAATGATTGATCACCTGGTAAACAGCTGACTGCCTTCTCCTCGTCAGAACACTTCTGTGTGAGCCACAGGTAGTCGAACCATTTGATTACTTTCACCTGAAGATGGTTCGGAACTCTTCTCATCCGCATGTAGGTCTTCACTCCATCCAGCTTGGCTGAAACAATAATAGTTTAATGTAGCCAAATTATCGAATACAATCGAATATTCGAATAACAAGTACTATCGAGTGTTTTTAAGTTGTTGGTTTTAAAACCAGTAAGTAGATCATGTGTTGAATGTTCGGCATAATCGAATGTAAAGTGATAATCAACCCTATTGAGTTGCTAACAATTGTTGACAAAACATAGAAATCGATAACAGGTGTGTTGAATAATATGCGCCATCGAATGTCAAGTGATAATCGTTTCTATTCAATATTTATTAGTTGTTGATTAAACATAGCGATCAAGGGTATATGGATTGAATAATCATTGCAACCGAACGTCCTAATAGAAAACCCATTCCTATTGAATGTTCATTATATTCAGCAAAATCAAAATACTCTGATAATTGACTGGCATCCAATCCAATATTCGTTGAAAAACATAAAAAACAAAAGTACTAGGGTTGAATAGTAATTCAAGTCTACTGCATATTGGTGTTTGAACAGAGGAATGTAGGGTTATGTACTGGTTCAAACGGGTTATAACTTATTTTGAAACCATATGCATTGTATGTATGGGTTATTAACAGTTGAATTGACCAGGACGAGTTAATGTTTAAAGTAACTTAAATCTAAATAAGTATATTTTTCTCAAAGCCAGTGCAGTAGTTGCACAACAGTATAGTGATTGAAGGTATAACACCATAAAGTCGAATGTATTTGAATTAAGGTTGCCTTTATCGAATAGATACAATAATCAAAAAGAGATCAGCCGTAATAGAATTTGGGTTGAATCTAGATGCCATGAGAATTTGGGCTAATCATATAGTCATCTTGTTGTATCGACCTTATATAGTAGAAAGCATTTTTGTATACTTCTTTATAGTTTTGGACAGTAATTCTTGTGTGATAATTATAACTAGTTTTTATAAATTTTTAAGCATTATAAAAATTATAACATAAATATAGTTACAAATTGTTAATAAGTTATAATATTGTTAGTAATTTAATAGTTCTCAAAATATTGTTAATTTATGCATGAATAATTATCTTTCCATATTCTAATGTATTGTATCTATAATGCATTGTTTAAATATTTGTTTGTCAGCGTCACGATATGCAAACAACCCAGCACCACTAATATTGGGTTTTGGTTTATGAGCAAATATTATTCATATCAATTCAGTGTATTAGGCAATTTGTTCCAGTAAAAATATTATATTGCAAATTTATCAACATAAAGTGCTTAGATATTTTTGTATGAATTCTCAATATTTTGGTTTTTCATGTAAAAGGGTAAACAAATCACATGATTAGTTTTAGATTCTTTTCAAAAGCTGTGATAATTGAATCACGTGAAAAGTAAAAACGTGAAAATATATATAAAATGAATGTATATTATAATATATTTATATTTAGTATACATATATTATTTACGTCATATTTGTTTTGAAAGAAAACTAAACTACATAATAAGAAAATATATGAGATGTTATAAAATCATTATTTCTAGTTTAAAATACTGTATTACTCGTTATTTTACCAATCATACAAAATAACTTACGTGAAACAAACTTGATATATTTTATACATTGAATTGTTCAGTATGGTATTACTGTTGTCTATAATTTAGTCGAGTTATATTAACAGAAATTAAGAATTCGTAAACAGCCCAGTTGATGTTGTATTGATTTCACGGAAGTGCTTTAGTATTCTGAGTGTTTCCCGCGTCCGACTGAAACTAGAAGCACGTAGCTTGTGTCCGTTACATCTACATCCAGAATATAATGTAGTAAACATTTGGACGAAACATTAATTTCGACATATCTCACCAAAACTAACATACAAACTATACGATTGATGATTGTGTAATGTTTTACTCCTCATAAATCCACATATATTTATCCATTTATCTTACATAGCTGGATGTGTTTCAGGTTGAAATAAATTATAGTTCTTTGACTCTTATAATTTATAATAAACTAGTAAACTGAAAATTATAAATGTGTATAGTTATTTTTTATGCTAGTCATTGTTAAACGTTACAAAAGACGGGAAATTTGTTTAAATGATAACTTTTACTTCCCAAATAAAATAAAATATTATAATTTGAATGTTACAGTTGATTGGGATGCCTTATATTCTTGTATATTGAGTAGATACATTTGCAGATATTTAAAGTAGATTTTCCATCCTTATATATAGGCCAACTAATTGTTCTTAAACGGAATGTCAAATGTGTTGTTACTGTAAGTGAAACAATTTTCAACCTTGTGGAGTAAATTGAAAGCCTAGTAAAATTCAAAGGCACACTGCATCCCATATAATTTAACTTAAGAGGGTATGTTTTATCCGTAGTAGTATAAGTAGTTTCCTGCATTTGCATACACAATGACATATTATTAAACATACGGCCTCTATATGTATAATATGTATTGTTTATACAAATTACAGACAGAATATGTTTAGGCAGTTATTAATAACGAATTCACACTATAATCACAAACGTAGTATTACAATTTTTAGACATATTATTAAGTCATGCTGTTTGATATCAATAATAACAAAACCACAAAATTTGTTACGTTTTCTAAAAGCGGTGTAATCATTTAACTAAGAAAATCACTAGAGGATATTTTTAGTTATTTTACCCGCAACCGTTTTTTAAACGAGAATTTTCAATTCAGTTCTTACAATTGAAAATGAAAAGATGCACTTTACAGTATTGTTTACTTATTTGACATATTTGTTTTGCTAATTTTTCCATACAAGTTTGAACCAATGAGGTTCGAGATTTGAGAGAAAAGAAGTAAAATTGTAATGCTTTGAATGTTTACTTATCAGCTGTTAAGGGTGTTTGGTCAAAAATTTGATGTCTTATTTTTTGTTATTGTTCAATTGTACTAAAAATTAGAGATACAAATATATAAGAAAAATTTTTTTATTTTTTATATTAAGCGAGATATGGAGCTTGAAAGTAGTAAATTTTTAAACTTTGGTACCAGTTCACAGGGAGAATGGGTAATGGGATTCTCACCAAAATTTGCATTCAGGTGTGGAAAAATAAGATAATAATCACTAGCTATTTAAAATTAAAATTTTTTTAAAAAAATTTATTTTTATTTTTTATAAATTTTTTAAAAAATTAAAGAAAAAATTTTAAAAAATTTAAAAATAGCTGTTTGTTTTTGGGAAAAATGTATCTGTATGTTGAAATAAAAAAAAAGTGATATGTTAACTCGTTTGGGCTGTGAATTCGTACCTTTGATGCCTTGCGCATTCGGAGCACTACTCGTTGAGAGTGTGTACACTAACACCGGGGCTTTAGAATACAACGATAAACGTCTTCTTTCAATGTTAAAGGATGTTAATAATTACGTGATGTTAAAGTATTCTAAAGCCCCGGTGTTAGTGTAAAAACTCTCATCGAGTAGTGCTGCGACAGCGCAAGGCATCAAAGGTACGAATTCACAGCCCAAACGAGTTAACATATCACTTTTTTTTATTTCAACATACAGATACATTTTTCCCAAAAACAAACAGCTATTTTTAAATTTTTTTAAAAAACTTTTTAAATTTTTTTAAAAAAATTTATAAAAATAAAAAATAAGATTTTTTTAAAATTTTTTAATTTTAAATAGCTAGTGATTATTATCTTATTTTTCCACACCTGAATGCAAATTTTGGTGAGAATCGCATTACCCATTCTCCCTGTGAACTGATACCAAAGTTTAAAAGTTTACTACTTTCAAGCTCCATATCTCGCTTAGTATTAAAAATAAAATTTTTTTTCTTATATATTTGTATCTCTAATTTTTAGTACAATTAAACAATAACAAAAAATCAGACACGAAAATTTGCGACCAAACACCCTTAAGCCCAATTTGATTTATTATACAATGAGTGAGTGGTTGGGACAATGAGTCGTTGTATCACAATTTAGTGGCAATGAGAGGTTATAAACAAAAACATAACTTCTATTTTAGACGTCATGAGTAGTGATTGTTAGTAAATAAAAAAAACGGTCGTAGGTAAAAGATGGGTTTTGATGAAAACTCGAAATATCTCCGCATTTTTTTTTACAATTGTGTATAATTTTAATTTAGAGATGAGTAACCAACAAACCAAGAATAATATGGTTTTCAAATCGCGTAATTATCCTTTAGGACTATCTTTACACGATCGTTCTAGCGCAAAATTATTAGGATCTATATACTAATTTGAAACTGTTTTTCTTTGTCATAGCTATTTTGAGAGAACGGCTGGTCGTAGAAACTCGGTAGGGGTGTCTAAAGAAAGGTCTTGGTCTGTAGATGAGCCATCAAAAGAGAAACGTGGTAAATTCCCTCGGGGCTCTGCCCCAGTGGCCTTTAAAGTCCCATCCCATGTTATTCTTATGGAGGAAAACGGGGTTTTTGTCACAGCTAATTTGAGAGAACGGCTGGGTGTAGAAACTTGGTAGGGGTGTCTAAAGAAAGGTATTGGTCTGTAGGTGAGCCCTCAAAAGAGAAACGAGGTAAATTTCCTTGGGGCTCTGCCCCAGAGGCCTTTAAAGTTCACTCAGCAATTGTATTTACATTATGACCATATGGATAATTTTACACTACCAGCTATTAATGAACCAGCTGTTAATATTAAAATTGTATTCAAATGTCTACTGAAACTGTCAAAATTAAATGTTTACATTATTATTTATGATTTTAAATTGATTCTCCACTGCATGGCAAGTTTTTTATAGTTTCTACAAAATGATGAATTTATGATTAGTTTTAAATGTTTTGTTCAAAAATCTATGCTTTATTGATCTTAGAAAATTTTAAATTATGAAATAAGTGTGACATATCATTTTCAAAGGAACATATTATTATTCCTTATTGGGTTATCTTATACATATTGTAAGGTTGAAATTCAAGAAAGAACACCAGAAATTCATTTATTGGTATGAAAGTTTTCGATAATCGTGTTGAAAATTGTGTCATAGATGAGTAACTTACGTTGAGGATGAGAGCTGTGTTCAAGTTTTGGAATAGACTAACTACGGAGTATGTTTCATCTATGGTTTTGGTGAAGTAGGTGAACTAATGTCAATTCAGGTATTTAAAAAAAGTGTAGGCCTACAGGGTTTTTACTTTGATGTACACATGTAGCTAGGTCGAACAATGCATCTAAACCTCACTACATACAAAACATTCGGAAACACAACAGTGTCATCACATCTCATCGCAATTGCATGATTTGTTATCAAGGCTGGACTAGGTTATGGATTTAGTTCTGCAAATGTTCAAGATTTGTGATCAAATTTCCTGCAATTATGGTTCATTCCATCCACGAAAAACATGCACAGCTTTATGTGGTCGATATGGCCAGGCAAAACTACCCCATAAGTTAATGAATTATCAAGTAAGAACAGGATGATTAAATACATGGGTCGATGTGGCAAGAGAAGGAATTAAAATTGCTTAGATCGAAGTAAGAATGTTACTGCTATCTGGAGAATCAGATATTTTTATCAAATACAAAAAAAAAAAAACTTATTTAAATGGTGATAAAATTCTGTATTTTTATGACCAAAGATGAAGATTTACTTATAAATCTGGATACAATCTGAATGATTTTTCTAAAGCAGATGGAATTAGTTGTTAGTAATAAATATTGACTCTTTCCGTAACATGATAGACTAATTATATGAACTCATTCTCCCATATTAAGCTTTTTTGAAGGCTTTGACTTAAAACAAACTCATGAACGAACAATTATAAAGACTCCTAAAAAACCTTTTGGGCAACCTAAAGCCGATAAAAAGGTAGGAAATATTGTGTTAAACGAATTCAACAATCACGTTTTTTAGGGAACACAATCGTCACACTTATTATTATGCTTATCCTCCCTTCATTTAAATAAGATTTTAATGACTTCACTCTATCTATCGCAGTTAGCTGAATTTACATAAAACCTCAAGATTAACCGTCGATTTCGACGGGGTTCCACTAGTATTTATTTAATTTAATATTCTCAAAACTTAAAACTGGTATTTACTAAAGAGTAAGCTTTTCACCATACTCTTATTGATTTATCATAATTCTGAATGTACTATTCAGGAGATTGTATGATTTAATACAATGTAAAATCAGTTTTATACACTTTATATACATTTTTATAACATACAGGATGGTATAGAATAAATGCAACCCACTCTGTTAAAGTTTCGCGTAAACATCAAACTGGCAGGATTATATTTAACGAGGCAATGTATTACAGCTGTGACGGAAACAGGCTATTTTTGCTGGTAATTTATTAACGCTCATCCTTCACATTGTCAGCTGTTTCCTGCGAACCAGCATATGCTCGATGCTGCAGCACAATTATATAAACTGCTCTTTATACGACTTGAGTATTGTTTTTAAATTTTTTTGCTTCGGTTGTTTGTTGAACATTTATGCATAATTTAACTGTGCTTTTGAGCGTGAAAAGTTAAATTCATTAGCAGTTAGAACTAATAAATTGAATACCAAAACAGCTATCTTATTTTCAAACGTCATATACAATATTCAAAAATCAATATTTTAATTAATTACCCTCCTAGTTTAACTGCAATTTATGTATCTTCCACTAATCAATCTATGTTCTTGTATTTTAAACATTATCCTGTAATTGAGGAAAATGTTAAAAAAATGTCAGATTTAGAAATTAAGACACGAATAAAAGAAAGAAAATAAACTTTGTAGACTCTTAGGCTATTCAAATATTTAACCACATGTACATTTTATGGTTCAGTATAAGGAGGATTTAACGAATACGTTAGTTTTTGTTTCAATTTACGTAATTAAGTTACATGGATGGTCATGATCTCTTTTGTAATCTTAAATACAGAGTAGTGTACGTGGACTCTTCCGAAACTTACCATCCAGTATTGCTCTTATATTATTTTTTCAACATTAGAGAGTTATTAGCAAAGGTATAATAATAATTGGATACTACTTGCAACCACAAATCAACCAAGAGATGTATCAAATATTTTGAATTGTATGATCATTTATATCAGGGCATTTTATAGTCTAATGTCTTTATGTTTGACAACATTTTAAATATATCAAATGGATACATGTGAAAAGTCTTACTCATGTATGAAATACTTGAATCATTTATTCAGGTCTATTTAGATTAGACCTATTATAAAACTTCAGGGTAGTACATACGAGGGGAGTAGGCTGATAATAGGCCTAATAACTAAAAATATATTTGGCTAAAATTGAGCGCTTTTCACTCGTAAGTTTAGTAATCAATGCCATAGAAAACAAATCTTAAAAACTGAATTTATTCACAATCTAACGTTAAAGTTCAACATAATAGTAAATATTTGAGATTTTGTTGACATACACGTACAAGATGAGATGACAGCAATGGATTTACGACGTCATAAATGACCGGAAACGCCGGAAGTGGTAAAGAAATAACGGAAGTGCTAAGTAAGAGACATCCGTCCATCGCCTTAAGGTCGTAGTCCGCATTTATAGAGGTCGTATACTTGAAACCCTACAAGGTGCCATCATCGATCTGAAAATGGTGGGCAATAACTATATTTGATGTTAAATTACAATACTCGTATACTAGGCCTAGCACGTTTTAACGACAAATGAACTTTTATACTTCAATTCTTGTTTTTGAAACTAGGAAACCTTTTTGTGTTTCCCTGTTTCCCTACGAAAGTCAAGTTACTAAATGGTTTTAATACAAGTTAAACCGATAAAAATAATTTAATGAACAGTGAAGCTGAAAATCATGTATACTTCATACTTAGGCATATAACCCCTTTTCCCTTTGTCCAAATATTCTTCCATAAACGAGTTTTTATATAGCTCAATTATTTACTCAAAGTAGTTTATAAAAGCATACAGAGGTATAGACGTATACGTACTTATACGTTTAAAGGATTAAATATTTTAAGCAATTATAAAGTTATTTCGGTTTAGTTTAATTACTTTCGATCAGCGATTTAGTGTTTTTTGTCAAACACCAAATGATTCATTGCAATTAGCTGTCAAGGGGCTATTAAAATTGGTAAGTAGAAGTAACGATGAAGAACAAAGTACAAGGAACTATATTTAGATGGTACAAGTGCATATTAACTGGTACAAAATACAGATGATTACCACATAATTGTAACAAAGAATAAATAAAAACAAACTTTTACACGCATGCGTTTTTCTCGTGGTATTATGAGCTAAAACTGGATGCAATTGTACCAACAAAACAGTTTTGCTACAGACACGACGGTATTGAAACTAGTCCATCTGTTAATTAAAGTTGGCGCGAACGCGGGAAATGAACCGGAAACACTTGGAAACCGGAAATTACTGATCACGGAGTACCAGATAATTGTAACATACCTGCAATGACCAGAAACAGTTGTTTGTCACCGGGGCTCGTGTCTGTGAGGTCATTTATAAACTTACTGTATTTGTTCTTTTTTTATATTCTATCCAGTGACTTTTTGGTCGTAATATACATTCATGCATCTAGACAGTTATTGTAATAACTATACTTTGAAAATTACCATTGCGACTGATACGAAAAGTGGAATCCTCAATTACTTGCAACTTGTGATATTTAGTTTAACAGGATGCGACAAACTAACAGGTGATTACATAAATATGATCAGCTGGAACTAGTCACAAGGATGCGAACTTGTTGGATAACCTGTCAATAGAGTGTGCTAAAGTTTAAGTTGTACAACTATATTTTTTTTGCTCCCAAGGGCGATTTGTTCCAATTGTTTCAGCAGTTGAATTTGGCATCAAACATCTATGAGCACCGAGTTGTGAGGGAATCTGAAGATGATCAAAACGTTTGCAAATAAGACAGAGTGTTGAAATCTTAACCTCGGGTACCCTTCTTCCTGTCTTAATATCCTATATTTTATCCAAGACAGCAAAGTAGTTTGTGTACTCATTTATGTGAATGTAAAATACAAGGTGAGTGTAAAATGGAGTCGATGATCAGTGTACCTTTGTTCCTGACGTAGGAAGCTGTTTCTTTAACTGGACAAATTTTTTAAAGACCAATGTTCAAAGATATCTAAAGGCTAAAATGTGTACTATAAGTTGTTCTTTTATATTGTCATGATTAATGAATACCTTTAACACGGGAAGGAACATATTTTGTAGTGCATCTAAAGTCTAAGTATATCAACTTCAGGAGTCTTATCAGTAATCTCTTACTGTAAAGTCTAGATGTAATCAGTAGTTTGGTAGAGCCGTAATGATAAGTGGCACACCAGAAATGAACACTTAGGTCGTATACTAGAGACGTGCAGTAGGACCCTAGAGGCGCAAACTACCACACAAGTCTCTGCTTCATTGGCGATAGTACCTTGGGTAACATAGTTCAGGAGAAGTAATGTAGTAGGCTAGTTGTAATCATTATTCACTGTAGGCTACATCAGGGGGTTTGTTATTTTATAGTCTCATTGTATGAATTTACTGAAGATTTGTTATATCTAAAACAAAAAAAGAGAATTATCGGATAGTAAATCTTAAATATGATTTGAGACTGAATAATTGATTTTCCTTTGGGTGTAATTGTTGGTTAAGTTGTAGCAATTTTTAAGACAGTTTTGATACGGTAACAAGAATTAATTTTTATGAAATTGTGTTTATTGACATCGCTTACGGCATCATGTGCTAATTAGTACTTTGCCAATATCTGTTTAAATTTCTCCATTCAAACAATCCTCTTATTTCTAACAATTATTTTCTATTTGGTCAATTGATAAAGCATACAGGTTTGAAATACCTTACTTACAGTTTGTTGGAGTTTACAGGAGAGTTAAAGCGTTTATTCGCTACCACCAATTGCTATTTTTTATGTAGAGTTTACGATGGATCAAAACATTAGTACCCAGATTATGAATACTTTAGGTAAATATTTTTTTTATAGTTATATTGCGTTTTAAGATATTTTAATGTTTCCAATAGAATGTGTTTTAGGGAAGATTTACTTAAATCCTTGTTTTAATAGATTATGTTAACCTTAATCTGTTGGTTGAGAAAATGATATATTTCCATAACAAAATTATATAGTTCCGTGTCTGTATGATATTAGTTAATTAGAATTACCATAGTATAATACATTGTGTTGCTTAGTCTATGATGATATGTATTATAGTATAAAATAGTATACGCAATAGAAAATGCATTATTGTGGAGAGTCGGTGTACCGACTGAGGTCGATAATTTGACGTACACAGACTAAAGACCTCTATCTGTTTGGTTAGATCTCTATTTTATAGTACCACAAATTTAAGGTACGGTTGTCCTGGGTTCTCGTCAAAGTTCCCACCTCAACAAATTATCAGTACAGTCATTGACTATATACCATAATTTATGTTATACAGTCAATGGTACAGTCCACTCCTTTACTTTACCAGGTCACCCCTTGATTTTCTGAATGCTTTCCTAGCAGAGGCCCTAGTCCTATGTGGACAACAAACTAAAAGGGGCTGCCAACCTCAAAAAAATATGTATGCGTTTGTGTGAACTAACATACA
Organism: Macrosteles quadrilineatus; assembly: GCF_028750875.1. Lineage (NCBI taxonomy): Eukaryota > Metazoa > Arthropoda > Insecta > Hemiptera > Cicadellidae > Macrosteles > Macrosteles quadrilineatus. Next base: position 68,224,916 of record NW_026542597.1, read on the forward strand.
ACACTAAATTACACACATTAAGCACTAATGGACAAACTTTTACTGATTTAAAAGTGTTTTAGTTGCAGTTAAAAAGTGTTAATCCTAGCCAAACACGCCGATAGCAACGGATTATTACGTATCGAGCCTAAACAGATGATCAGACTGTGTTATGCATTCCGAATGCGAGCTCCGGTTGGAGTCTCCAAATTACATTTCAATTGTCCAATATAAACCAGACTCTGCTTTTGGTCCTGCGGCACGGATTCTGTTCCACAAGCAAATGTATTCTAATTGCATATACCGTGTATAAACTGGGCTAAATATAATATACATTATTGTTTTATCGTTCACGGCAAGTAATTATATAGGTACAAGCAATTTAAACATCATTAACTAAGTGAGATCTATTGGAAAATGTTGGTACATATTCTATGGTAAATAATTCTTAAACCAAAATGTTGGTATGTATACTATTGAAGTTTTCACCCAATAGCTCTTTAATAGATATTACTTTTTTGTACATAAGTGGATGCTTTTTACATACAGAGTGATTCTAAATAACTGTTAAACTTTTGAAACTCTATAAGAAACTATACAACTTATTATCACAGGGGGCGAGAATCAGTTGAAAGAGAGGATTCTAAAGCTTTGTTTGACACCACTTTGGTAAACATGGTTGCAAAAATAGTCTCTACAGACATTTTTTATATTTTAACTAAATGTTAAAACAATTGCACAAACTCACGGAGTAAAAAAGTATTTATGTAAACAACTAATTTAAAATCGTAGTTAAAGTTTAAAAGTCTGCAGAGGCTAATTTTGCAACTACGCTTACCCAAATGGTGTCAAACTAAACTTTAGAATATCCTCTTTCAATTGATCGTCGCCCTAGGATGGTAGGTTGTATGGTTTTTCATTGATAGAGTTTGAAAAGTGTAACAATAATTTAGAATCGCCCCGTATTATTAAATAACGAAGTACTTACTAGCTCGTGCATTTAAATAATAATAAGTGTTTAACCGCGGCCTAACTAATTTCTATTGAATACGAAAATTCTTAATGAGGTCTTTTTCAAAATATAGCTTACCATAATCATCTTTTACTTGTAATCATATTTTAAAAACATAATAATTCAATATTTCATCAATTAATAGTGATCATTGAATTTTCACCAACAGTAGCCTACACCCTGTGGCTAAATAAACTAGTATTTGAATAACAAATGGTACCGGAGGTCCGTATACGAATGATGTACGATTCATATCCAAAAGTCAATAGCATCGTAACCAATATCTAAACTATACTCTTCTTCCCACTTTATTTATTATATTCAAAATTATAGGTAACATAAAATAAGGGTCAATTTATATTAAATGTTATGACGCAGTTCACTTTGTTATTTATATGACGCTATCCAGTTGCTGTATTTAAAACACAATTGACTTAATTAATAAAACAATTGAACAAAACGAACAGTAAACACAGAGCGATATGTTTTCAATTGATTGTGTATTTCATTCAGATTGTTTTTGGTTATTTATCAATATACTTACCAATTACCACTAAATATTATGTATTTGGATGTGACACAAATACTGCATAAACTCAATATTAATAGATAACATGAATGATATCTAGCTATGTTTACATTTGCTTTTCTAATCAACGAAATCACTCGCTTTAAATATTTATACTTGTACGTCCAGGTGAACACTTACATAATACTAACATAACTTACTATGTCGTTGTAGTGCAACAGTTACTAAAATGTTTTACTAAATTGTATAAGTATATAAAGGGTAAAAAATGCAAATAAAACTAAAATATTAGTTAAAATTAAAAGAAAATTTTAGAATCTGAAATCCAATGAGTTTCAGTTACTGTGCGAGGTTGTCATTAAAATGCAATAAATTTTAAAATAGATTTTGATTATTCCAAATATCAACATTTAAGACGGATATCTAACAATTCCTTAATTGAATGGAATTGAGAATGAGACATGAACTTTTAATTCAATTAATTTAATTTAATAGTTTAATGGGTTCATCGATGCATTCTTCAAGATTGTGAGAGAGCTATACGTAGGACGTATATATCACGCAGGATAACATGGCCTTAGGTGAATTACGGGACATATCAGGTCCCAGGGGGGGTTATGTAGGGGGGAGGGGGGTCCTAAGTGGATTGCCCCCTTCCCTACACACCTCGGTACCGTTGGGGCCACATGGAGAAATGTTTGCTTTGTGTTTCCACACTTAACTCTTACACCTTCCTCAGAATATATATATTTTAAGTTTGGACCGAACGTGTATTTTCAAATCTCAATTTTAATACTTAATATAACGTTTATTTGTACCACTCTATTGTAAGTTACTCGTTAGCTTAGTACTAATTAATCTGTTATAAATCCACTGGTCACAATTAAAGTTAAGATGATTTAAAATAGAGTTAAATTAACCTACTTAAGCTACCTAATTATTTGTATGAACATAACATATTAAGTTGACCTAATTATATTAAAGAAAGCTTAAATTCATTAATTCATTTACCAAATATTAATTAATAGGTTATTTGACATAATTGACCTTTTTAGTGCAGTTAAAGATTTTACACAATATTTTACTTTCCATTTGCAAAATAATTTTGATTTATTAAGGGGAGGAACAGTAAAAAACTATACTGTACAACTTAAGTTCGTAGCACAGTTTATATAAGTTTCTAATTTTATATAATAATTATAAATTAATTTAAATAAATTGTGAGGCCAAATTGCATCACATAAACAATAACTCAGCTTATGCACTTAAGTTTAAAAAAAATCTGAAAAACAAGTACTCTCGTTAAAAATACTCTACCTGATTGGATTTTAATTTTATTTTCATCATAAAAACTGTTACATTTAGTCCAACAGAGTACATGTTGAAGTTAACCCTTGGGGGGGAACTATTCCGTTTCAAGTGGTTTACACTAAACACCCCACGGCAACTGTTGTTTTTCGATTGCAAACATGTATTTTCTTACCGATCTGGGGTGGATTGTCAATGTTATTTCACTCATGTACACGGGCCGTGAAATTAATCAAAACATAAGCTGTAATAACAAGAGATTTCCCGGAAAAGTTTTTTGTACCGCAACGTAACCTCGGAATTGGGTTTATATTTGAGCTGTATTCATTTATAAAAAGCTATATAAAAAGTTAGAGTAGAGTTAGAGTTTGTTCGACATAAATTGAATAACAGATATAATTTCTGTATATGAATTTCTAGAGGTTTTTCTAGTTAATTGTTGGTTTTTACTTGTACAGTTCGCATGATGATAGCAACTTCGGGAGGGTAGTGAATGCCTTAATAAAATAATGTTAGAGTTGAAATGTAGAAAAAAACAGTAATTTACTCATGTTTAATAACAAATTACTCCACAACCAAGAAAAATTGTACATTTTATAAAATACATAAACATAAAAGTGGTTGATACTGAAATTACTTTAATAATCATATGGCAAATACCTAACAACTAAGTTCAATTTTAAAGTATATGCAATAGAAACATTAATTAATGAATTAGTATAGTGATCATTCTTGTTATTAGATTAAATTGTTGGGACCAACAGCAAAACGCAATATACTAATTAAACTTTAAGATTGAAACAGTTGAAACAACATTATTTTCCCAAACTACCTCAATATATTTTTCGGATCCAATTTTAAAACAAAATCATCGTGAAATAAGTTACACGAGAACTGCTTTGACGTCATGGATAATGGCGTCAAGACCAACGACGCAAACAACCCAATCAGCTCAGCGACGTGCACTGACTAGATTACATCATCATGCAGATAATGACGTCATGACTAACGACACAAACTATACAATCATCTCAGCGACGTGCACTGACTAGATTACATCATCATGCAGATAATGACGTCATGACTAACGACGCAAACAACCCAATCAGCTCAACGACGTGCACTGACTAGATTACATCATAATACAGATAATGACGTCATGACTAACGACGCAAACAACCCAATCAGCTCAGCGACGTGCACTGACTAGATTACATCATCATACAGATAATGACGTCATGACTACCGACACAAACTATACAATCATCTCAGCGACGTGCACTGACTAGATTACATCATCATGCAGATAATGACGTCATGACTAACGACACAAACTATACAATCATCTCAGCGACGTGCACTGACTAGATTACATCATCATGCAGATAATGACGTCATGACTAACGACGCAAACAACCCAATCAGCTCAGCGACGTGCACTGACTAGATTACATCATAATACAGATAATGACGTCATGACTAAGGACACAAACTATACAATCATCTCAGCGACGTGCACTGACTAGATTACATCATCATACAGATAATGACGTATTGACTAAACGACGCAAACAACCCAATCAGCTCAGCGACGTGCACTGACTAGATTACATCATCATACAGATAAGACGTCATGACTAAGGACACAAACTATACAATCATCTCAGCGACGTGCACTGACTAGATTACATCATCCTACAGATAATGACGTCAATACCAACGACGCAAACAACCCAATCAGCTCAGCGACGTGGACTGCCTAGATTACATCATCATACAGCTAGATTACATCATCATATAGATAATGACGTCATGACCAACGATACAAACTATACAATCTGCCCAGCGACGCGCACTGACTAGATTACATCATCATACAGATACTGACGTCATGACTAACGACACAAACTATACAATCATCTCAGCGACGTGCACTGACTAGATTACATCATCCTACAGATAATGGCGTCAATACCAACGACGCAAACAACCCAATCAGCTCAGCGACGTGCACTGCCTAGATTACATAATCATACAGCTAATGACGTCATGACCAACGATACAAACTATACAATCAGCCCAGCGAGGCGCACTGACTAGACTACATCATCATACAGCTAATGACGTCATGCCCAACTATACAAACTATACAATCAGCTCAGCAACTCGCACTGACTAGATTACATCATCATACAGCTAATGAGGTCATGACTAACGACACAAACTATACAATCATCTCAGCGACGTGCACTGACTAGATTACATCATCATACAGATAATGACGTCATGACTAAGGACACAACTTATACACTCATCTCAGTGACGTGCGCTGACTAGATTACATCATCATACAGATAATGACGTCATGACTAACGACACAAACTATACAATCATCTCAGCGACGTGCACTGACTAGATTACATCATCATACAGATAATGACGTCATGACTAACGACACAAACTATACAATCATCTCAGTGACGTGCACTGACTAGATTACATCATCATACAGATAATGATGTAATGACTAACGACGCAAACTATACAATCAGGCCAGCGAGGCGCACTGACTAGGTTACATCATCATACAGATAATGACGTCATGACTAACGACACAAACTATACAATCAGTATTGCACACTGACTATATTACATCATCATACAGGTAATGATGTCATGACTAACGACACAAATTATACAATCAGCCCAGCGAGGCGTACTGACTGGATTACATCATCATACAGATTATGACGTCATGACTAACAACACAAACTATACAATCAGCTCAGTGACGTGCACTGACTAGATTACATCGTCATACAGATAAAGACGTCATGACTAACGAAACAAACTGTATAACCAGAACAGTGTGTCTTTTCTTTGATTAAAAATGCAATAAATGTTATTTATATGACGCTATCCAGTTGCTGTATTTAAAACACAATTGACTTAATTAATAAAACAATTGAACAAAACGAACAGTAAACACAGAGCGATATGTTTTCAATTGATTGTGTATTTCATTCAGATTGTTTTTGGTTATCTATCAATATATTTTCAAATTATCACTAAATATTATGTATTTAGATGTGACACAAATACTGCATAAATTCAATATTAATAGATAACATGAATGATATCTAGCGAGGTTTAAATTTGCTGTTCTAATCAACAAAATCACTCGTTTTATATTTATACTCGTAAGTCCAGGTGAACCCTTACAAAATACTTACATAACATATGATGTTGTAGAAGTGCAATAGTTTTGTGTTACTAAAATGCATGAGTATGTAAAGGGTAAAGACTAGCAAATCAAACTAAAATATTAGCTGAAATAGTGTAAAATAAAAAATTGTTAGAATCTGAAATCCAATGAGTGTCAGTTACTGTGTGAGGGTGTCATTAAAATCCAATAAATTTTAGTTAATCCAATATCAAAATTTAAGACGGACATTTAACGATTGGTAAATTGAATGGAATTGAGGATGAGTCATGAATTTGTAATACATATTAGGATATTTTTGAACAACTTAAAGTTTAACAAGGCTTATATTTTAATATGTTGATCGATGCATTCTTCAAGATTGTGAGAGAGCTATACGTAGGACGTATATATCAAGCAGGATAACATGGCCTTAGGTGAATTACGGGACATATGAGGTCCCAGGGGGGGGTTATGTAGGGGGGAGGGGGGTCCTAAGTGGATTGCCCCCTTCCCTACACACCTTGGTACCGTTGGGGCCACATGGAGAAATGTTTGCTTTGTGTTTCCTCACTTAACTCTTACACCTTCCTTGGAATATATATTTTTATAAGTTTAGACCGACCGTGTATTTTAAATCTCAATTTTATTAGAACATATCGCATTTAATTGTACCACTCGATTGTAAGTTACTCGTTAACTTTGGTACTAATTAATCTGTTATAAATCCACTGGCCACAATAAAAAGTAAGACGATTTAAAATTGTGTTAATTTACCTACTTAAGTTACCTAATTTACCTTTATTAACATAATCCGTTAAACTGACCTTATTATGTCAATTGAGAAAGTTTATATTCATTAATTAATTTACCAAATATTAGATAATAGGTTATTTTACATAATTAACCTTTTTAGCGTAGTTAAAGATTTTACACATTATTTTACTTTCCATTTGCAAAATAACTTTGATTTATGAAGGGCAGGAACAATGAAAAAACTATACTGTACACATTTAATTCGCAGCACAAATTATACAAATGTCTAATTTTATATAATAATTATTAATTAATTTATATAAATTACTCTACCTGATTGGATTTTTATTTTATTTTCATTATAAAAACTGTTACATTTAGTCCAACAGAATACATGTTGAAGTTAACCCTTGGGGGGAGCGATTCCGTTTCAAGTGGTTTACACTAAACACCCTGCGGCAACTGTTGTTTTTCGATTGCAAACATGTATTTTCTTACCGATCTGGGGTGGATTGTCAATGTTATTTCACTCATGTACACGGGCTGTGAAATTAATCAAAACATAAGCTGTAATAACAAGAGATTTCCGGGTAAAGTTTTTTGTACCGCAACGTAACCTTGGAATTAGGTTTGAATTTGAGTTTTCTTCAGCTAGAGATATAAAAATTCTGGTTTGCTTGGACATTAATTTATATATGAAATTCTTGTAGTTTGTTAGTTTTTACCCCTACAGTTTGCATAGTGATCGCAACATTCGGGAGGTCATTGATTGCTTAGAATTATGTTAGAGTTGAAATAAAAAAAAATAAAAAAAACACTAATGCACTTATGTTTGATAACAAAATATACCACAACCAAGAAAAAAGTTATTTTTTTATTAAATAGGAATACATGAACATATAGATGGCGGAAACTTAAATTATCTATAATAATATTAATATGGCAAATCCTCAAAAACGGAATTGAATGTTCAAAGTATAGGCAATAGGCACATAATGAATTAGTATAGTGATTATTCTTGTTATTAGATTAAATTGTTGGGACCAACAGAAAAACGCAATATACAAATTAAACTTTAACATTGAAACAGTTGGAACAACATTATATTCCCAAGCTACCTCAATATATTTTAGGGTCCAATTTTCAAGCAAATTCGTCGTGTAATAAGTTACATTTGACGTCATGGATAATGGCGTCAAGACCCACGACGCAAACAACCCAATCAGCTCAGCGACGTGCACTGACTAGATTACATCATCATACAGATAATGACGTCATGACTAACGACACAAACGATACAATCAGCTCAGCGACGCGCACTGACTAGATTACATCATCATACAGATAATAACGTCATGACTAACGACAAAAACTGTATTGTTTGTATTACTGTATTCTGTTTAGTTTAATTCAGCTTAACAATAGTTTTATTAATACTTATGAAGTCAAACGGAGTGAAGCTCGTGGGTAACAGCATTGACAATTAGAGTTCTATTAATAGTCCAAGGTAACAGCAATATAAATAAGTATATTTTTGTCAAAGCCAGTGCAGTAGTTGCACAACAGTACAGTGATTGAAGGAATAACACCATAAAGTCGAATGTATTTGAATTAAGGTTGGCTTTATCTAATAAATACAATAATCAAAAAGAGATCAGCCGTAATAGAATTTGGGTTGAATCTAGATGCCATGAGAATTTGGGCTAACCATATAGTCATCTTATTGTATAGATCTTATATAGTAGAAAGCATTTTTGAATTATCCTTTATAGTTTTGGACAGTAATTCTTGTGTGATAATTATAACTAGTTTTTATAAATTTTTTAATAAAAATTATAACAATAATATAGTTACAAATTGTTAATAAGTTATAATATTGTTAGTAGTTTAATAGTTCTCAAAATATTGTTAATTTATGCATGAATAATTATCCCTCCATATTCGAATGTATTGTATCTATAATGCATTGTTTAAATATTTGTTTGTCAGCATCACGATATGCAAACAACCCAGCACCAATAATGTTGGGTTTTGGATTATGAGCAAATATTCAGTGTATTAAGCAATTTAACCTCAGTAAAAATATTATGTTGCAATTTGATCAATATCTGCTTAGATCAAGTAGATAAGTGCTTAGATATTTTTGTATGAAACATTCTATATATTTTGGGTTTTCGTGTAAAAGGGTAAACAAATAGCACGATTATTTTTACATCCTTTTAAAAAGCCGTGATAATTGAATCACGTGAAAAGTAAAGAGGTGGAAATAAATTTTAAATAAATACATAATATATGCATATATTATTTACGTCGTATTTGATTTCAAAGAAAACTACGTTACTTAATAGAACATATGACATTTTTTTAAATCATTATTTATATTTTATAATATACTATAATACTATTTTTATTTGACCAATCTTGAACAATAACATACGTGCAAAACATTAATATAGTTTAAACACTAACAAAATGTAGGCCTATTTATTTGTTGAATATAAATGTTATCTATATTTTAGTTTATATATTCAGAAATGAAATGACAATTCGTAAACATCCCAGTTGGTGTTGTATTGATTTCACGGAAGTGCTTTAGTATTCTGAGAGTTTCCCGCGTCCAACTGAAACTAGAGGCACGTAGGTTGTGTCCGTTACATCTACATCCAGAATATAATGTAGTAAACATTTGGACGAAACATTCATTGCAGGATATCTCACCAAAACTAACATACAAACTTTATGATTGATGATTGTTTTACTTATCATAATTCCACATACATTTATCCATTTATCTTAGATAGTTGGATGTGTTTCAGGCTGATAAATTGTAGTTCTTTTACTCTTATAATTTATAAAACTAGTTAACTGAAAATTATAAATGTTTATAGTTATTTGTATATTCATTGTTGAACGTAACAAAAGACGGAAAATGTGTTTAAATTTAATGTTCACATCCTAAATTAAATTAAATGTTATAATTGGAATTTTACAGTTGATTGAGATGACTTATATTCTTTATATTCAGTAGATATATTTGCAAATATTTAAAGTAGATTGTCCATCCTTATGTAATATTCAAGGCCAAATAATTGTTATTAAACATTATGTCGAATGTGTTGTTACTGTAAGTAAAATAATTTTCAATCTTGTGGGGTAAATGTAAAGCCTAGTCAACGTTAAAGGCACACCACATCCCATACAATTTAACATAAGGGAGTATGTTTTATCCGTAGTAGTATAAGTAGTTTCCTGCATTTGCATACATAATGACATATTATTTAACATACGGCCTTTATATGTGTAACATGTATTGATTGTACATATTACAGACAGAATTTATCCAGGCAGTTATTAATAACGAATTCAGACTATAATCACAAACGTAGTTTATAACTTTTTTTAGACATATATTTTGTTAAGTCATGCTGTTTGAGAGCAATAATAAAACCACACATTTTATTACGTTTTTTAAAAGCGGTGTAATCATTTAACTAAGAAAATCACTAAAGTATATTTTTAGTTTTTTTTAACAAGAATTTTCAATTCAGTTCTTACAATTGAAAAGATGCACTTTACAGTATTGTTTACTTTTTGACATATTTGTTTTGCTAATTTGTCCATACAAGTTTTAACCAATGAGGTTCTGGGATTGAGAGAAAAGAAGTAAAATTCCAATGCTTTGAATGTCAAATTATCAGATATTAAGGCCAATTTAATTTATTATACATTGAGTGAGTGGTTAGGACAATGAGTCGTTGCATCACATTTCAGTGGCAATGAGAAGTTATAAACTAAAACATAACCTCTATTTTAGATGTTATGAGTAGTGATTGCAAGTAAATAAAAAACGGTCATACGTAAAGTATTGTTCGCAATAATACATTATAAATCATTTTTTATTTTCCTGATATGTTGTCCTGAAAACTCTAAATATATCTCCACATTTTTTAAATATTTTTTAAAATTATAATTTAGTGATAAGTAACCAACAAACCAGGAATAATATTGTTCGCAAATCGCGTAGTTAGCATTTAAGACTAGATCTTGCGTAAACAACAATTCCTTAGTGCAAAATTATTGGGATATTTATTTAATTTAATATTCTCAAAACTTAAAACTGGTATTTACTGAATAGAAAGATTTTCACCCTACTCTTGCTGTTGATTTATCATAATTCTGAGTTTTATACACTTTAGATACGTTTAAAACATACAGGATGGTATAGAATAAATGTAACCCACTCTGTTAAAGTTTCGCGTAAACATCAAACTGGCAGGATTATATTTAACGAGGCAATGTATTACAGCTGTGACGGAAACAGGCTATTTTTGCTGGTAATTTATTAACGCTCATCCTTCACATTGTCAGCTGTTTCCTGCGAACCAGCATATGCTCAATGCTGCAGCACTATATAAACTGCTCTTTATACTTGAGTATTGGTATTGTTTTTAAATTTTTTGTATGCTTCTGTTGTTTGTTGAAAATTTGTACATGTTTTCACTGTGCTTTTGAGTGTGAAAAGTTAAATTCATTAGAAGTTAGAACTATTAAAATTCAAGATAAAACGGGTATCTTAATTTCAAACGTCATATACAATATTCATAAATCAATATTTTAATTAATTTCCCTCCTAGTTTAACTGCAATTTATGGATCTTCCACTAATCAATCTATGTTCTTGTATTTCAAACAGTATCCTGCAATTGAGGAAAACGTTAAACAAATGTCAGATTTAGAAATTAAGACACGAATAAAAGAAAGAAATTAAACTTTGTAGACACTTAGGCTATTCAAATATTTGACCACTCTTGTACATTTTATGGTTCAGTATAAGGAGGATTTAACGAATACGTCCGTTTTTGTTTCAATTTACGTAATTAAGTTACATGGATGGTCATGATCACTTTTGTAATCTTAAATACAGTGTACGTGGACTCTTCAGAAACCCACCATCCAGTATTGCTCTTATATTATTTTCTCAGCATTAGAGAGTTATTATCAAGGGTATAATAATAATTGGATACTACTTGCAACCACAAATCAACCAAGAGATGTATGAAATACTTTTGAATTGTATGATCATTAGGGCATTTTCTATTCTAATTTCTTTCTGTTTGACAACGTATTAGATATATCAGTTGGATGCATTATGAAATACTTGAATCATTTATTCAGGTCTATTTAGATTATACCTATAATAAAACTTCAGGGTAATACATACGAGGGAGTAGGCTGATAATAGGCCCACTAACTAAAATATATTTGGCTAAAATTGGGCGCTTTTCACTCGTAGGTTTAGTAATCAATGTATAGTAAACAAAAACATAAAAACTGAATTTATTCACAATCTAACGTTAAAGTTTAACATAATTGTAAATATTTGAGATTTTGTTGACATACACGTACAAGATGAGATGACAGCAATGGATTTACGACGTCACAAATGTCCGGAAACGCCGGAAGTGGTAAAGAAATAACGGAAGTGCTAAGTAAGAGACATCCGTCCATCGCCTTAAGGTCGTAGTCCGCATTTATAGGTCGTATATTTGAAACCCTTCGCCATCATCGATAAGACCATGGTGGGCAATAACTATATACGATGTTCAATTACAATACAAATAAGATAGGATACTAGGCCTACCACATTTTAACGACAAATTAACTTTTATAGTTCAATTCTTGTTTTTGAAACTCGGACAACTTGTTTGTGTTTCAACTATTTACCTAAGGAAGAAAAGTCACTAAATAGTTGGAATAAAAGTTAAACAGATAAATATAATTTAATGAGGTAAGAACTAAAGCCAAATATCCCCTTTTCACTTGCCAAAATATTAGTCCCTAAACGAATTTTATGTAGCTCGATTATCTATTGAAAATATTTTATAAAAGCATGCAGAGGTATAAACGTATACGTTTAAAGGATTAACTATTGTAAGCAATTATAAAGTTATTTCGGTTTAGTTTGATTCCTTTAGATTTGCGATTTAGTTTTTTTTGCCAAACACCAAATGATTCATTGCAATTAGCTGTCAAGGGGCTATTAGAATTGGTAAGTATAAGTAACGATGAGCAAAAAAACGTACAATGAACTATATTTAAGATAGTACAAGTGCACTGGTACAACATACAGATGATTACCAATTGTAACAAAGAATAAAGAATTAAATCGTACACACATGCGTTTATCTCGTGGTATTATGAGCTAAAACTATGGACGCAATTGTTTCAACAAAACACTTTTGCTAGAGACACGACGGTATTGAAACTAGTACATCTGTTAATTAAAGTTGGCGCGAACGCGGGAAATGAACCGGAAACACTTGGAAACCGGAAATTACTGATCACGGAGTACCAGATAATTGTAACATACCTGCAATGACCAGAAACTGTTGTATGTCACCGGGGCTCGTGTCTGTGAGGTCATTTATAAACGTACTGTATTTGTTCTTTTTTATATTCTATCTAGTGACTATTTGGTCTTGATATACATTCATACATTTAGACATTTATTGTAATAACTATACTTTGAAAATTACCATTGCGATTGATACGAAAAGTGGAATCCTCAAACACTTGCAACTTATGATATTTAGTTAACAGGATGCGACAAACTAAAATGTGATCACATAAATATGATCAGCTGGAACTAGTCTTAAGGATGTGAAATTGTTGGATAACCTGTCAATAGAGTGTGCTACAGTTTAAGTTCTACAACTATATTTATTTTGCTCCCAAGGATGACTTTTTCCAATTGTTTCAGCAGTTGAATTTGACATCAAACATATATGAGAACCGAGTTGTGAGGGAATCTGAAGATGATCAAAAAGCTTGCAAATGAGACAGAGTGTTGAAATCTTAACCTCGGGTACCCTACTTTCTGTCCTAATATCCTATCATTTATCCAAGACAGAAACGCAGTTTGAGTACTCATTTATGTGAATTAAAAACAAGGTGAGTGTAGAAAGGAGTCAATGATCAGTGTACCTTTGTTCCTGACGTAAGATCAGCTGTTTATTTTAGCTTTTAGTCACTCATTTATTACAAGACCAATGTTCAAGATATCTAAATGCTAACATTTATACTATAAGTTGTTCTTTTATATTGCCACGAAGAACCAAACCATTGGCTTTAACACGGGAAGGAACATATTTTGCAGTGTATCTAAAGTCTAAGGGTGACGAGCACCAAACAGGAGAAAGTAAAACTAATGTAGTATATAACTAAAGTAGTAGGAAAATAGTGACTTCATTTGCTACATACCTACACCCTATTCTATCAACTTCAGGAGTTCTAATCTCTAACTGTAAAGTCTAGATGTAATCAGTAGTTTGGTAGAACCGTAATGATAAGTGGCACACCAGAAATGAACACTTAGGTCGTATACTAGATACGTGCAGTAGCACCCTAGAGGCACAAACTACCTCACAAGTCACTGCTTCATTGGCCATAGTACCTTGGGTAACATACTTCAGGAGAAGTAATGTGGTAGGCTAGTTGTAATCTTTATTCACTGTAGGCTGATGGTTTCTAAATTTATAGTCTCATTGTTTGAATTCACTGGAGATTTTTTAAAATCTAAACCAGACAAAGAGAATTATCGGATGGTAAATCTTAAATATGATTTGAGACTGAATAATTAATTTTCCTTTGTATTGGTTAAGTTGTAGATTGTTTTAAGGCAGCTTTGATAAGGTAACGAGAATTATTTTTTTATTGTGTAAGTAACAAGAATTATTTTTTTTATTGTGTTTACATTTATTGACGTCACTCATATAGCATCATATCCCAAATTGTATCTTTCCAATATGTATTTAAAATTCTACAATCTAACAATTTACTAATTTCTACGAAATTATTTTGTAGTTTATCAACTGATGATGCTTACAGGTTTGAAATACCTTACTTACAGTTTGTTTACATGAGAGTGTAAGAGTTTATTGGCTACCACCAAACTTAGTAAGTAATTGCTAGTTTTTGATGTAGAGTTTAAGATCAAAACATTAATAACCAGATCATAAATATTTTGGGTAAATCGTTATGTTAAAATTTATAATGCGTTTTAAGAAATTGTCTTGTTTGCAGTAGAATGTGTTTCAGGGAATGCTAACGTTAATCTTTTGTGTCCAATACATTATACGTTTATGCCTGAACGTAATATGTGAGTACATTCGAACCATAGTACGATACGTTTCTTAGAATGTAATATTATACGTAACAGAAAATGCATTATTGTGGAGGGTCGGTGGCTCAGTTGGTAGCGTGACGTACCACCACAGACTAAGTACCTGTCTCTGTTTGGTTAGGTCTTTATTCTATAGTAACTTAAATCATTGACTATATAACCACGACCCACGACTGTTGTGGTTGTATAGTCAATGCTTAAATCCAAGGTAGAGTTGCCCTGGGTTCCCGTCAAAGTGCCCACCACAACATATCAGTACTGTCATATACCATAATTTATGTTATAGTCAATGGTACAGTCCACTCCTGTACTTTACCAGGTCACCCCTTGCTTTGCTGAATGCTTTCCACGCACAGGCCCTAGGCCTATGTGGACAAAAACAAATTAGAAGGGACTGCCAACCTATAAAAAATATGTATGCGTTTGTGTGAATTTATTTTAAAAGATGATTTTCAAAATAACATTCAACACAAAATTACACGCATTAAGCAATACATTATTTACTGCTAATGGACAAACTACTGATATAAAGGTTTTTTAGTTGTAGTTAAAAAAAGTGTTAATCCTAGCCAAACACGCTGATAGCAACGGATTATTACGTATCGAACCTAAACAGATGATCAGACTGTGTTATGCATTCCGAACACGAGCTCCGGTTGGAGTCTCCAAATTACATTTCAATTGTCCAATACAAAACAGACTCTGCTTTTGGTCCTGCGGCGCGGATTCTGTTCCACAAGCAAATGTATTCCAATTGCATATATATCGTGTACAAACTGTACCAAATTTTATATGAAATATTTAGTAGCTATAATTGCTAGACGATTAAAAGATTTTCCTAGTTACATGTTTTGAAAAATTTTGATACGTATACTATTATAGTTTTCACCCAATAGCTCTTTAATAGTTCCTACTTTTTTGTAGATAAGTGGTGCTGTGAATGCCTCTACAGACAGTTTTTTACTTTAACTAAATGTTAAAACAATTGCACAATTTAACTCACGGAGTAAAAAAGTATTTATGTAAAAACTAATTTAAATTCGTATTTAAAGTTTAAAAGTTTGTAGAGGCTAATTTTGCAACTATACTTAACCAAATGGTGTCAAACTAAACTTTAGAATGATGAATGAACTTTAGATGATAGGTTGTATAGTTATTCATTTATAGAGTTTGAAAAGTGTAACAATAATTTAGAATCACCCGTATTAATAAATAACGAAGTACTTACTAGCTCGTATCTATACGTATATTAGGCCTAATAGGCAAGCATATTTCTTTAAAACCTTTTTTCTCAGCTCGCGTGTGCATCGCAAGGAAAATCTATGAATACTGTTGAAGAGATATTTATATCTGTAGATGTGCAGAATCTCTTCATAAATTATAATAGGCTCAAAAATAAGTACAAAAATGACTTTAAAAACTTTAAAATATTAACATAGACATTATGGGTTACCATGGTGGGGACGC
This sequence comes from Macrosteles quadrilineatus, assembly GCF_028750875.1. Classification (NCBI taxonomy): domain Eukaryota; kingdom Metazoa; phylum Arthropoda; class Insecta; order Hemiptera; family Cicadellidae; genus Macrosteles; species Macrosteles quadrilineatus. Next base: position 68,241,350 of record NW_026542597.1, read on the forward strand.
AATATAAACAGAAAATCCAAACAAATGGAAGATATTCCAATGACATGTTTTATTTACAGCGTAGAGTGAAAATAGAGAAGTCTGTACATTTAATATTTTTGGTCAAGTTTTCGACTCCTGGATGACCTCTAGTTTAAATAATAATAAGTGTTTAACACAAAGTCCTATACTTTAAGACAGCTTGCATTGTTTTCACATACCTTATTATTGTTTTATAAACTTTTACATTAAGTTTTGAGCTTATGGGTAAAATACTGCAGACAGGTGCGGCTTGGGGAATTTTCATATTTTAACAATAGTCCAAGCCTATTATTTTCAACACCAATATCGACTGTTGGCAGTAGTAGACTTCCTATTCTTTAAGGGGGTCAGTTTTAGAATATAATTGTCTAGTTGAACCAATATCAGGTTATTTTGTTGTCAATCACTGGTTTCTATTGAATACGGGCATTTTTAACCAGGTCTTACTAACAAATATAGCTTATCGTAAACATATTCAAAAGTACCAATAATTATTAATGGTGATCATTGAATAATCACAAGAGTACACCCTGTGGATCAATAAACTACGTTTGATTTTAGTAACAAATGGAACAGATGGTCCGTATACAAATGATGTACGATTCAATATCCAAAATTAAATGGTATCATATACAATACATAAATTAAGGTAAAGCATTATTGTTTTGATATTTAAAACTACGAGTGTCAGTTTAGATTAAATGTTTAACGCAGTTCAATTCTTTATATATATGGCGCTATCCAGTTGCTGTATTTAAAACACAATTTACTTAATTGATAAACAATAATTGAACAAAACCAACAGACTGAGCGATATGGTTTCTATTGATTGTGTATTTAATTCAGATTGTTTGGGTTATACTGTATAACAATATATTTATCAATTACCTCTAAACATTATGTATAGGGATGTGACACAAATACTGCATAAATTCAATATTATTAGATAACATGAATGATATCTACGATTACATTTGCTGTTCTAATCAACAAAATCACTCGTTTTAATATTTGTACTTGTAAGTCTAGGTGAACACTTTCGTAATACTTACATAACTTACTATGTCACGTAGTGCAATAGTGTTGTTTTACTAAAATGTATGAGTATGTAAAGGGTAAAGACTAGCAAATCAAACTAAAATATTAGCTAAAATAGGCTAAAATAAAAAAATTGTTAGAATCTGAAATCCAATGAGTGTCAGTTACTGTGCGAGGCTGTAATTAAAATCCAATAATTTTAAAATAGAGTTTAATTATTCCAATATCAACATTTAAGACGAATATTTAACGATTGGTACATTGAAGAATGGAATTGAGGATGAGTCATGAATTTTCAATTCATATTCTGATATTTTTGATCGATTTAAAATTTAACAAGACATATATTTTAATAGGTTGATCGATCCATTCTTCAAGATTGTGAGAGAGCTATACATAGGACGTATATATCACGCAGGATAACATGGCCTTAGGTGAATTACGGGACATATCAGGTCCCAGGGGGGGTTATGTAGGGGGAGGGGGGTCCTAAGTGGATTGCCCCCTTCCCCACACACCTCGGTACCACTGGGGCCACACGGAGAAATGTTTGCTTTGTGTTTCCACACTTAACTCTTACACCTTCCTTAGAATATATATTTTTTTAAGTTTGGACCAAACGTGTATTTTCAAATCTCAATTTTAATACTTAATATCACGTTTAATTGTACCACTCGATTGTAAGATACTAGTTAACTTAACTGTAATAAATAATCTGTTATAAATTCACTGGTCACAATTAAAAGTAAGATGATTTCAAATTGTGTTATTTTAACTACTTTAGTTACCTTATTTACCTTTATTAACACTAGCTTTTAAATTGACCTAATTATGTTAAAGAAAGTTTAAATTCATTAATTCATTTACCAAAATATTAGATAATAGGTGATTTTACATAATTGACCTTTTTAGTGTATTTAAAGATTTTACATATTATTTTACCTTCCATTTACAAAATAATTTTGATTTATTAAGGGCAGGAACAATGAAAAATCTATACTGTACACATTTAGTTCGCAGCACAATTTATATAAATTTTAAATTCATTTATATAAATTGTGAGGACAAATTTCATCACATGAATGATGCAATTTGAATGAGGCGAATGAATGAATGATGTTTGAAATGAATGAGTAATTAAACCCAAGTTCTTAAGTTTTCACACATTGCACAAAGATCGGAAAAGACGAATATTCTCGTTAAAATACTCTACCTGATTGGATTTTAATTTTATTTTCATCATAAAAACTGTTAAATTTAGTCCAACAGAGTACATTTTGAAGTTAACCCTTGGGGAGAACGATTCCGTTTCAAGTGGTTTACACTAAACACCCTGCGGCAACTGTTGTTTTTCGATTGCAAACATGTATTTTCTTACCGATCTGGGGTGGATTGTCAATGTTATTTCACTCATGTACACAGGCCGTGAAATTAATCAAAACATAAGCTGTAAAAACAAGAGATTTCCCGGTAAAGTTTTTTGTACCGCAACGAAACCTTGGAATTAAGTTTGAATTTGAGCTTTCTTCAGCTTGAGATATAAAAAATTCTTGTTTGCTGAGACATTAATTTATATATGAAATTCTTGTAGTTTATTAGTTTTTACCACTACAGTTTGCATAGTAATAGCAACTTTTGGGTCACAGAATGCTTTAATAAAAAGTTTGTTGAAATGAAATAAACACTAATACCCTCATGTTTAATAACAAAATACACCTCAACCAAGAAAAATTTATTTTTTATAAAATAGGAATACATGAACATATAGATGGCGAAAACTTATATTATCTATGATAATAATATGGCAAATCCTCAAACACGGAGTTGAATGTTCAAAGTATAGGCAATAGGCACATAATGAATTAGTATAGTGATTATTCTTGTTATTAGATTAAATTGTTGAGACCAACAACAAAACACAATGTATGCTACTAATTGAACTCTAAGTTTGAAACAGTTGAAACTACATTATATTTCCAAGCTACCTCAGTATATTTTTAGGATCCAATTTTAAAACAAAATCATCGTGAAATAAGCTACACGAGAACTGCTTTGACGTCACGGATAATGGCGTCATGACCAACGACGCAAACAACCCAATCAGCTCAGCGACGCGCACTGACTAGATTACATCATCATACAGATAATGACGTCATGACTAACGAAACAAACTATACAATCAGCTCAGCGACGCACACTGACTAGATTACATCATCATACAGGTAATGACGTCAAGACTAACAACACAAACTATACAATCAGCTCAGCGACGTGGACTGACTAGATTACATCATCATACAGATAATGACGTAATGACTAACGACACAAACAATACAATCAGCCCAGCGACGTGCACTGACTATATAACATCATCATACAGATAAAGACGTCATGACTAACGACACAAACAATACAATCAGCCCAGCGACGTGCACTGGCTAGATTACATCATCATACAGATAATGACGTCATGACTAACGACACAAACTATACAATCAGACCAGCGACTCGCACTGACTAGATTACATCATCATACAGATAATGACGTCATGACCAACGTTACAAACTATACAATCTGCCCAGCGACGCACACTGACTAGATTACATCATCATACAGATAATGACGTCATGACTAACGACACAAACTATACAATCAGCTCAGCGACTCGCACTGACTAGATTACATCATCATACAGATAATAACGTCATGACTAACGACACAAACTATTAAATCAGCTCAGCGACGCGCACTGACTAGATTACATCATCATACAGATAATGACGTCATGACTAACGATACAAACATCGTCATACAGATAATGGCGTCATGACTAACTAAACAAACTGTATAACCAGAACAGTGTGTCTTTTCTTTGATTTAATATGTAATTTTTAATCTCTGATTCCATATAGTGGACTAGGACTAGATTATAAAGGAGGCTGATGACGTAATAGTGTTCAATTTTGATAACTGCTTATTTGCGTAGCGTAGCGAATTGAATAGATTATGACGTCATGCTGGGTAAACCCTCCACTCATGAATTTGGCTAAGTACGAAACTATTCAATTTTTTTAATTTAACCTACCAGAATACATTCAACAAATTAATGTAAAATCAGATACATTTGAAAGTAAATCCTCTTTGAGAAATTTTAGGAACATAATTGGGTAGTTTCTCATTCTCTTAATAGATATTTGTTTTGGTTCAACTAATATCGTTTTTCAAAATAATATTATTTGGTTTTACGAGCATACTTAATTCACATTACATTATTTTCACTTTTGTTCCATTCGTGTTAATGTGAATATAAAATACACAAACCACATAATTTTTATAAGACTAATAAATAAAATAAATAAATAAAACAACGGGATATACATGTTATGCCATTTAATCATGGTTATGATTATGCACAGTAATCTATGATGTATGTGTCCGAACTTAGAGTTTACCCCTGAATTCCATTAAAATTGCCTTTTATATTAAAGATGTAACATATTTTATGGTAGAGTTTATATACAAATGTCAAAACCTTTATAAGGAAAATATGAAAAACCGCTAGTGCACGCCATATTTTTATCCACGTTACAATATAAATACAAGTCAAGTTATGCAGTATATCTAAAAATAATGTTTAATAAAAACAATTAAAACGTCATCAAAAGTAATGGATTCTCTTAAAAATACAGTAACGATTTTGTGTCGTGAGGTGAGCGCTTCGAAAATAAAAATGAATGGAATTAATACAGAAACTCCGTGCAAGCCCAATAACTCAAATTGTAATTGGTGTCACATAAGTATCGGTTTTCGATTGATCAGAAGCGAGGAGGGCGAGGGGGGAGGGGGTGTTGAAATGATTGTGAGAGGATTTGGTTGGTAGATGGTTATTCTGAAACTTTTACCACTGTTTGCACAGTTTATATCCATTATCCACCCATGATGATGCTGATGGTGAAACTTATATACCTGATATTTATTACAAATTGTGCTTAAACGTTAGAAATTACCAAAAGTTATTTTACAAATATGATTATCTCCTGGCGAGATCAGAGCTTTTAAAAGTACACCGATAAAGGAATTTGACAATTGAAACATAAATTACGAATGTGGAATACTATTATGAGTGTGAAATGTTATGGAAGACATTTATTAACTCACTAAAACTATTTATCTAGTTACAGAGAACGTATATAATTCGTTCCTGTAGTCAAGTAGGACTAATACCTCAAAACACTATATGATAAAGCAGCATTAAATGGATAAAGTTAATAAATAAAATATTTGTATTATCACATCCTAGGGAAATATTGCTTTTTCATCAGGAAATTAGAAGAATAACCTAATAAAAACCCTAAAAGTAGAGTAAACAATTATTCAAACTGTGAGCCATCACTAGTTAATTAAAAATAATAATTAAATAAATGTAATATAATTAGTTGATAAAAAATAATAAATATGCCACCATTTTGTTTCTACAAGGGTTAGGGAGTTGACATTTTTCCAGAAAATCTTTATAACCTACTTTATAAGTTGTGTAAAGTTTTGAAAATTTCGGTCTATAAAGGACAAGAAATTTGAGCGTTTAAAATCTCTTCGTGGGGCAAACTGTATATAATTTTATGCTAACCAAAATATTTCTCTAAGGATATCTCTTTCGTTTTTGATACGAGTACAAAATAGTTAAGTTCGATTAAAAACATAATTAAACATGTGTACATATAACATTACACTGTCAGTACAAGTTTAATAAATAAACATGAACATTAGTAATTATCAAAACTGTCACTACAAATCTTTACATGATTGATCCGATTAAATAATGGTAAAAGTAATAATTATTATTGTTATTTTATATACAGTTCTGTTTATGTGCAAGTCGGCCTGACTAGTGCTGCTATCTACTGGCGCAGTTGTTAACCACGACGTTACCCTGACTAAACGCAGTACATTGATACTTGAAACCGTGTGAAACTCTGCATAATCAATAATGCTACACACAAACTGAGTGCTGCAACAGCAATCTTTTGACCAATATAATATAAAATTTACGTTATGCGAAAAGGGATAGATAATTATAATGGGGAACTTTAAAATAGAAAAGTACCAAATTAATTGTAACACAAAGATTTTAGCTATTGGTTTTCTTCTAATAAATAATTCTTTTACATATGTTTGGCTTTGAAACGTGCTAAGACGTGTTAGAAGAAACAATTTCGTGTTACAAATGTTGTATTCGAAGCAAATCAAGAATGTGGAAGAGAAGATAAGACCGTTTTCATGTTTGAGTGCTTAATTAGTGCTTAAGTACCTTATAGACTACAAAGTATGCAAATAATCTCTGATTGTGAAGGTGAAAAAGTGTATTGAAAAATATTGAAAACTACAAGGCCTTACTCGTCGAGTAAGGTGTTTGTAAAACTAAACAATGTAAAATATTTTACCGAACTAAAAATTAAAGTTTATTTAAGTTACATTAGAAGTAAATGAGTGAAATAAAACTCATGCTTTGTAATTTCAGAAATTCAGGCAAAAAGCAGACCGTTATAACTGCTAAACGTAAAAATTTGCTAGTTTGAAATCAAATGATGGAACACTACTTATGCTAAATGAAGCAGAATCATCTAGTTTCTAAAAACATGAACTAAAACTAAACAAATAACTACTAAGCTTCATGGAGTAACAGAAAAAGCAGCTACACTACAGGGTGAGATGGGTGGATTATGCAGATGTAGAAACTGTATGCAAACAGGTAAACTTATTTTACTGCGAAGATTTCTTATTTACCTAGAGTATGGTTATTTACACACTTTTATTTAATCAATCACTTATAAAATAAGTTAACTTATAACTAGATTATTAATACTCAAAGGTTTTTCTGTTTACAATGCAGTAGTGCGTTTATGTAGGTACTTGTAGTTTAAGTATTTGTAGTTTAAGTCACAACATAAATAGATTGTGTTTCACACTTTCTATTATATTTATGATTCAGTCTTTAATAAGGAGGCATTTAAAAGTATTTAGGTAATCATTTTATTGAGAATGAATACAGTTTGTGTCTTCATTTTAGTGGATGTTCTGGAATTCACAACACATTTAGAAGAACTCCTTATGGATTTGTAAGATATTCTTGATCTCTTGAACAGTCTAGAATAGCTCAATCCACAACTCAGAAAAGCACACATACTTTATAGAATCGAAAGTTATGCATTTTTACCCAGTTATCTTTATTTAAAAGTAACATTTTTCAAATGTAAACCTATTTGAGTCAGAAGCTTAATTTAAAACAAAAGTATTCATATTGAACCAAATTATTATTTTTTTTTACAAAGCTATAATTATTTACTTAAGTAAAACTAACGTGAATTTTGTATGGTTTTATAATTCATTCAATCAGTTCATCTTATAATGATAATGTAGATTATAGTGATGATGAAGATTTGCTTTACTAAAGCAGCTTTGCTTAAATTAGTCACCAGTTATGAAATTGTATTGATACTTTTTTTTAGAGTTTATAAGGTTTTTTACTATAACTTAAACAGTATAAAATCCAATTATTCATTTGTTCATGATAAAGACATCATTCAAATAAATAACTGCAAAATTGTCATATGTAATATGAAATTTATCTTCTTATTCAGTTCTTGAACAACTATTAATAAATATATGACTCTTTAAAATACTAGAAATAGTTAGTTATTATTTTTGTAATTATAAGTATATTCATTTGTTTTCAACCAAGAATGCATTATTAAGGTTTATATTTTATAATTAGACAATAATACGGTAAGCTTTACATTCATTACTTACAACAGTCATAATTGATTGATTATATTAAAATACCTCTTAGTTCGTAACACATAACATTACATAAAACATGTATATTTTTTTAACTTCTTTTAGAGCTTATTAATTACTTTTTAATATTTATCCATTATTTTAACTTTAATAGTTTTAATGTTCTCAATTTATTCTTACCAACAACGACCCAATCAGGAAAACCTACGAAGCCGGGCTAGAGGAGGTAAAGATCAAACATAGACAGTCATCGGAACACATCTAAAATTGGAAGCAGAAGAAAGTTGGGGATTGGGGAGACTGGGGAATAAAAACTACTCACTTAAGTTGGAGCCATCTGGAAAAGAAAGTTTGGTCAGATAACAAATTCGAAGGTAAACTTATCCTACTATTGTCTAAATCTAGAGGTGATCTTCGATCTGGTTGAATTGTTGAGAAAAAAGTCTATCCTCAAATGTTTTCTACTACTGTGTGACTTTGTGATGCATTTGATTACTTTTATTTTGTTAAATCTTTCTAGGTTAAGGTGTGTGGGTATAAATGGTAAGACACTATAGGAAATCTAACTTATACAACTTAAACGACGTATCATAGGTTCAAGAGTAATTTAGGCTAATTCATTACAGGGTAATGCTAAAGCACTGCTATTTTTTATTTTAGTAGGAACAAAGATAGAAGAACTTTGACTGAAGCAATTTGGTAACACCGGAATCTCTTTGTTTATTCAGAAAAGAAGGTTAAATTATTTTATGTATCGTCAAGTGATGTAAACGTGTAGTCGAACTTTTGTGGTGCCGAAGATCAGAATTTTTTTTATTTTCAAGTCCACGAAAATATCATGGGCAGTCAATCATTTAACAGTCTTGGGTGTAAAGAGTTTTCACAAAACACACACATACAATACATTTCAACGGCTACACACACGTGACGTCCTAAAAGTGTTATAATTTCCACACAAATTTTTATAATGTTTTTTTACATATGTGAGTTCCGTACGACGTGTGTCTGAGTGATAATGCAATGGTGCAATAATGCAATTTGCAATGTATTCAACTGCAATGTGTGTTTGATTAATTAAAAGTGTCTATCAATATTATACAAATTAGGTCAGACAAACATGTTTAGTGTCTGAGGTCGAAACTAGTTGCTGCATTATTACACAGATAGATTGCACAAACAAGTTATTTTGATTCCAATCCAATCCTTTCGCGCGTTTCAGTGCCATCGTTGTCATGGAAATGAAAAAATTGAAATGAAGTTAAATAGGATATGATTAGTTTTCAATCAATTAACAACAACTCATGAAATTAAAATTAAAAGGGCCTAACTATACTATTATAGCATTTAAAGTAGGTATAGCTCTTATCAATAATGGTATTTTGGAGCATCTGTTGGTTGGCATACATTAAAAATATTATTAAGGTCACTTTTTCGGTTTTACAACGAAATTAAGTAAGATTTAAGTAATTTACAATACAAACCAAAAGAGAAATACTTTTGACTTGAAGGGTTTGGACTGACTGACGTCGTTTTCGTACGTTTTGTGATAAGAGAATTTTATTGTTTCGCCATTTTAGGTTCATGAACCAACTTTCCGAGTAAACCATTTTTCAAGGTGTTACAATCTGTAAATACCATACCTGAATCCAGCCCCCAAAGCAGCTGTCAAACAAATTTTTAAAACATTCTCCTAAAAACATAGCTGTTGTCAACCAACTCTTAAACACTTTAACTTTTCGTAGAAAAATAAATATTTTGACAGAACTTTAGGGAACTGTTCTTTGGATTAAGTTATATAAACTTGGCTTAGGATAAAACACCAAACATTTTTTAAACCTTATATCGCTACTAATAAAATTCTTGATTTTAAAGATTTTTATAGTTCAATTTTTCAAGAAAGTGGGAAAACCCTTACCGAATACTTTTGAAAGAGGTTTCTCTTTTGAATAATAAAAACTAATTTACTTTTATATAAGTAGGTACAGGATCCGTGGATATGAATAAAACAGCTAAGTTAAAAAAAAGGTAGAAGACCAAACATAGTTTTAGAGGTGTTAGTCAGGGGTATTTCTCTCAAGCCTATAAATGCACTAGACTAAGACTAGCGATGGAAATTAAATTAAGAATAATCTGTAGTAAGTACTTTTCAAAGTAAATGTACAATACAATGTCCTAACGGATAAAATAAACATAGTTTGTTTATCAGTCAATATTCTTTCGTTTGACGTTGATTGCCAAAAACAATCGATTGTTCTACCAAATATTCACCGTATCTTAAAAGCCCTTCAAAAGTGAGGATGTCAAAATGTCGAAAGCTTAAAAATCACTGACAGTTTCATTGAAGTGTCGATCTTCTAGAGTGAATCGACATTTTAAAAGTTGCAGAGGTGATGAGTTCAAAAGTTTACTCACAATTAATTAGTTTGGATGTATTTATTATCTAACCACTAGAATTTACTAACCTTTACAATGGACACAATGAATACGATATAACTAACTTGTAGCTTGTAAACTTGTTAAATATAAGAAACTTAATTAAATTGTTTTATGATCATCTTATGCGTTTAAGTTTTCTATTGACCAAATATATGGCTTTAAATCTAAGTTTGTACCTATTTTACCATTAATAAAGAGAATATTACTATACTTAAATTGTCTTTAACCCCTTACACCAAATTGAATAAAATTAGTTATTGATTTAGTGGTAAAAATGTACTAACGTTTTCAAAATTAAATTACATTTTTTAAATACTTAAAATGTATTTTATTATGTTGATAAAGTTTAAAATATGTTACTATGCACTTAATAGGTACCTATTTTCAGAGAATAAGTCTTCATTAACTAAGAACAATCGAAAAAGTGTAAGTTTCTTTCAATACTTTATGTACGTATTGAAAAAAAAACCAAAATATTCCTATTGATAGATTTCCTATGAATTTACTGTTAAAGCAAATAATAACGTACTTCAAATACGAAAGCTTCAACTTTGAATTAAAAAAAGTATTTATTTGAGTCATGTATTGCAAATGCTTTATTTTAAGTGTCCTAAAGTAGTATTGTGCTTAACTGTGCATACAAAATAAAACTAACAAAGTTTTGTGAAAGAAGAACAAGTACTTTAATCTAAAATGCAATCTTTATGTGCTAAGAGTAGGTCTAACAATAGGATAACATACATGAGATGTCAAATATAAATTAATTATTTTATTAATGACCAGACAGGTTTAAAACAAAAATAAAACAACCAAATGTGTAGGAGCTAGATTAATTAGTTAATTAACTAGGTAATTGAATGGCTACAGTTTAGATACCCACTTCAACCACTGGACAGATGTTATTGTTGGCCAGATCAATCACACACCTATCATTGTAGTAATTTGAAATATTGAAACTCGAGTCAATTGTTTATGCAACCATTTGCCTATATGATTAATTAAATCTATTATTGTAAGTGAGCTATGGTCCTATGGTTTACATATTTATCAGTAATATGTTAGCAATCAATGCATGTTATTATAACATGTGCTGGGTCAGCAATAACATTATTACGTTGATCGTCAACATATGATGTACCTATGTCTGTAAATCCTTCTATTGATCAAAAACTAATGGCCAAATCAAACTGGACTTCAGGGTCTGACCTGACTTTAAAGTTTCAGCGCTTTGAAAAGTAAATAAATATGGAAACAAACAGAATGCACATTCAATGTTTACATCTGATTTTTACACATAAATTCATTCGATATTTAGCTAACTTTGTATATTTTTATTTTACCAAACAAGTTATTAAATAAGCTAATCGTCTTGAAAAATAAGTTGTTTAACTAAGATTCTATGATCGATGGGGATGTGGGAATTGTTTAACTCGCAGTTTTAAACACTTTGTTTTTTTTAGTCAGGATAAAGTTACTAATATTTTAAGCAACATTAAAACTAATCTGGACAGAAATTAAGTATTTTTAAAAAGCAACATTTTAGTTAGCGTTCAGACAACACCCCCTTGTATTGTTACTGAAGTTGTATTCAAACTGTAAATATTTAAACAGTTATCCGGGTCTGGATAAAAAAGTAACCAATGCCAACCCAGTTCCTACAATAGTGGATCTTATTGTAAAATAAGTTATATCCAATGGAACAATAGTGGACCCACTGTTCCCTGCGAATGTTTATGAGTTAGGTCGATTGTAGTGGAAAGTAAAATTAAATTAAACACTCTCAATAAACCTTTAAAACCAAAACAATACATGTGGGGTTCTGCACTAATTTTCAATTACTCAAGACATTTAGAATAAATACTAAACAAAACAGTATCATTCACAGTTATAGACTCCAGTTCAAATTGCAGTTTTAGGAAACAATATTCACCTTTGTGACCTATAAATGAAGAAGTTGAAAAATATTTTTTTACTCTTGTATTTATTTACTTAATTTGCATGATAAAAAACCAATAATAAATGCTTCCTTTAATTTTGCCACCACCCCTTAAAGTTTAATAAAGACGAAGAGTGGACGGGTTAAAAGACTAATTCATCCTTCAAAATTATCAGACTCTGTTTGGCAGGCTTGAAGTTGGAAACTAATAGTTTATAAAACTAACAACTATCTCGCTTTTAGAATATTTTTAGCCTTAAATATTAATAATCGTGTCAAGTAATTATTTTGTAATTATTTATAATAAGTCATAATTTTGGAAAAAAAGTAGAGTGGCATTTAGTACTTTTTCTAAGTGTAACCATCGATATGTAACGTAGTTAAATATCGATGAGTGTAATGTGCCTGCTTGGGGGGATTTAACCCGGGGCATTGGTAAATTTTAAATTCATCTTATTTAATTAAGCTTAACGTGAAAATTCTAATATGATTTAAGGTTTGATCCAGTTATGTGTGCATGTTAAATAAAAATATGTTCTCAAGCGGAAAATAGACATAGATAGATATTAACCAAAATAATAGTGAACTATGCCGAATATAATAGGTATCAGCAAAAATAAATAACAAAAGAACCACCTAATTATTTATTTGTGTATTGGGTCCGTCTAGGATCTCTGTGCCAGGCAAAAAGGTTCGTTCCACGTTATTTTTAACTCATTTTTAAAGTGCTCGAAACCCCCATTTCATAAAAGCGTTTGACAAATCGTAGGTGTAAAATCTGCTCATGTGTACAATAGTGAGAAACTTTTGAAAACACAACATCGTTTGCTAATCACAATCAAACTAAGCCGACCAATAAGAATTTATATTTATCCATCATTGCCCCCAGGATTGATTATTGAAAATATAAATAGGTTAATATACCTTACGTCGTCAATCCTAAAATTAGTCTATGGCGACTAGTTTCGAAACGTCAAGGTTTCATTGTCGAGCCTCTTCTCCTAAAAAATATTGGGACATCTTGTCGTCATTACACAATGGTACATTTAACATATGAACACAAACTATTTACAAAAATGAATGCGCGGCCGGCCATAAGGTATGTTAACCTATTTATATTGTCAAGAATGTATAACACAAGAGATGGCCATAGTTAAGATAATAATCTATACAATATTCAAATTTTTTTAAAACGTTAAACAAAATTGGTGAGTCAAACATCATGCCTTTGTTCATTTACTGCTACTCAAAAAGTCGAACGTTTCAAAATATTTCTGAAATGTTGACTTCTCTTTGGCGTATAAAGGAATGTTTTGTAGAGGACGGTCGTGCTGTATCGTACTGTCCAGTATCAGTTGGCAAGCCTGCCTCTATACTTGAGACAGCCACTGTTGCCAACTCTGTCATGATGATATATGTTGCACAGGGCTACCATTTTACCGTCAGAAATAATTTTGTAGCGTTAACTCTGTCTTTCTTAAGAATTTATGCGAAGATTATTCTGATTAACTATAAACGCAGAATTGGCAATTGTAATTTTTTATTCATACATTTTACCTAATAATAATTGCTGTTAAAGTTTCTAAATTTTTTTATCAATGAAAAAATAACTTAAGATATGCCTTAACGTACGAATCACAGATGCGTGTGGACGAGTTTCTCGAGTTCAGAAGAGAAACAAATTAATAACAGTATGGATCAAACTTTTGCTATAATTACTATAAGAAATACTATTTATTTACAAAATATTTTACTTTACATACCAACACAAATTTCCATATATTTTTACCGTAAGATTAATAACTCTTTTGAACAACGGTTGTGACCGTCAAATATACATTGTCGTAGAATTCAAAACGTTCCTGTAACAATAACAGTGCAACAGCTGATGTATGATTATTTACAGCCAGTGTTGCCAACTTTTATTGTGTACACCACTCGCCCGGCTTTTATGTGCTTACTGTTCTGTATTTTAATGTAAAAAAAACCTGGAATGTGGTTAAGTGAAGAAAAAAAACACTACAAGAAGTTTGGTCATAAGCAGAACTGCAAGTGATGCATTTTGAAATGTAAGTATATTAATTTTTTTTAATGAAGACTTTTTGTAACCGTCACAAAGCTTTATTTTAAACGATATCTAAACTGTTAAATAGGGCTCATATCATGTTTGCAGAATGAAACATGGATGAAACCTTAATTAAAAAAAAAACTAAATTTAAAACTAAATTTACCGGCATTGTTGCCACAAGCCACTGGATTTAAATAAAATAAATGTAATATATTGACTATCATTTGTGAATTACAATCAAATTTATGAATCCTTGTAATGATGATTTTGTACCAAACATGTTTTGTTCTTATATTGTGCATTCTCGTATTTAGCATGGCTTTTAGGTTCCGGAAATTCTTACAGGGACATTTACACTAAGTTTGAATTATGCTTAGTCAACTTGTTAATACAATTTAACTATTTGAGTAACAAATCTGTAAGAACTGTCTGCACGTTTCACTCTATTTATATTCAATGGTTAGGTACACCATACACATTCCGCCCACTACAACTATTATCACCTTAAACAACCTGTAACACTAACACACAATGCCAACATTCATTGGGTAAATATTGGGACACCTAACCACAAGTTCAGCGGTATTATCTATTTGAGAAATTTTACTTAAAAATAGTTAACAAAGTGTTTATTTTGTTCCCAAAACATATTTCCACAGTACCCTACCATGGATAAAAGATACTCCTTTAGTAGATATATCATCCTTATGGAACAGCTAAAGATTTTTGTTTTGTTAGTTCTGTACGGTGTACTGCAAGGGTCGTGTTTTGTTTACAGTTTGTTTCTGGTTATTTCAGTCACTCGAAACCTCATTTAACCAAATAATACGATTTAATAACTCGTCCCCTAGTTATATAACCAAGCGGTAAAGCACAAACGTGACATTTTTCAAGACACATTCCTTAGATATTTATCCCTACCATAACTTTTGTAAAATTATTTAATATTATTTTATATATTAAACAACTTTTGAAAAACTTTTGACAGCTAGCCTGAACATACTACTGGTCCGGATTGCACGTGGGTTGTACCGAAAGAAATGTTATCGGTCCTATATGTACAGGTTTTATTTGTATTTTGGGAATATTTATGTTAATTGAGGAGAAAATTAAGAAATGAATTTAAAATATTTAAAACCTATGCCTTATGGGTTGTTTTGTTGGAGACGAAATAACAACAAAATATAAACATAAAATCAAAACAAATGGAAGAAATTCCAATCACATGTTTTTTACAGTGTGGGTTGAAAATAGAGAAGTTTGCATAATACATACTTTTCGTCGAGTTTTTGACCACGGGACGAGCTTTAGTAATATATTATAATTATTTTATTTTATAACATCTTAATCAGGCTTTTTCGATCTACAGTAGTATATTTTCTTTATTATCATATCTTGTATTACGGTAAGGGTTTTTGTATAATACCTTAATACAAACTATTAATACAACAATACCTAAAAACTACTATTTTCATAATAAAAAGTGTATATATTTACTAAAATCTTAGAAATAATGTATTTCTACATTCAAGGTGTAGACAGTGTAGATAGTGTCTACTCCTTTAATCTATGATATTACTCATACAATATAAATTGTTAAGCGTTAAGCTTCCTGTTATGGTCAGTAGTACAACTTTCTTAACTACCAATCAATCGTGCATGTTAAAAGTTTTATTTTTGTACTAAATAAAGGAGTGGTGAGGTGGTTGAAGCTCATCACAAGTCAATGTCGTCACACTGGATTCCCACGAGTACTTAACTTTTAACTGTAAATTGGCTCAATAAAATATGACAAGCTGGAGGGATGACATCGTTAAATAAAACGCTATAGTTTTACTCTTGTTGGTAAAGAACAACGGTTCCACTTTAATGTAAAGTATATTACGATCAAAGCAATATAAAGGATATTCTATTGAAAATACTAGTGACAAATATTTAATATGACGTTTGTAGAAACACAAAAAAGGTTTTTTTTTACGTTTAAGTGTTCTGTTATTGAAAAAAATATCCATGAGAAAGAGCTTATAAAATTGATTTAATTGTAATATGTAATAAGGATCCTTGTCAGAGAGAACAGCCACAATCAGAGAGATATCTAAAAAAAAACCTCATTATTAAAAAAAAAATATTTAATCAATGATACATCACTATGGCATGTTTGTTTTCCCTTAATGGGATGCACAGTTCAATTAACTACACAAAACATCTATTCCACAACAGTTGAGTGAAATAGATTTCCAACAGCTTCAAATCACGTTCAACATCAATGAACTGTTTCTCGAGCAAATCAGAAACATGTCAATACATAGGAAGCATGTCTCAGGGTTTTGTGCTGTCAGTTTCGTCTCGATACCTTTGAACCTGTCAAGGGGAAAATATTTCATCCCAAGTATCGAACTCTCCCAGAGGTATGTCTAGTAGACTATTCCTCTGTTTGTACAACTACCTTAGGTTCAACCAGGAAAATGAGGTTCGTGATATTTAATAAGTAAAATTATTTTAGTTTATCTTACAAATGGTTACAATTTTAGTAATGGATTGCTAAATACTAAGGCATGATGATCAATTTTATTGTTGGTACGTTTAGGATATTTATAAAAATGTGTTGGATGATTGAAATTTATGCCTACTTCAAATATTACTTTTAGGGTTAAATGGCCATTAGAAAACTGTGTTTAATTTACAAAAACTACACATAGTCTATGTTCACACTTCGATGTCACTAGTTATTTGTATATTTAGTACCTAGGGCTGAAAATGAGGTTTTGCCCGCTCGAGATCAATTTTAAAGTTTGACACGAAGTCGAGAACTTAAAACGATCCTGAGCTGTAAAACCCTTTAGGCCCGTGGTACGAATGTTTTCACCACACTATACAAAATTGAGAAAATATATACAACATGCACTCTAGCATTCAACACAATTGCAACTTTAAGTTTTTGTGAGGAAATACATATTTAGAGAAATCATTAAAATAATAATAAATAGTTGCAAGGCTGCAGGGATAGTAAAACAATTTTATTGCAATGCACATGGATACAACTTATGTATTAAAATACATTAATGTTTAAAGTATATAAGCAAACAGCAGACTTTCAGACCTAGGGTCTCAAAAACCTGCTCGGTCCCCAAATGACGATGGCAGCTGTCATGGACAGCAATATGTAGCTTTCAGCCTCCAATTAACGTTTGTAAAACGGCTAAAAACATCGTAGCGTGGTGAAAATATTTTTCGTGCCAAACTGGTTAGTTTGCATGTGTTGTTAAGTGATATTAATGAAAGTTTTCTAAAACAAATCATGTATTTAGGAATAATGTGTTAGCCATACACTTCACAAACCGAATGTTCATATCTAGTATCATAGTTTACACTATCTGACGCCTCAAGGTATAAAGTCACAAAAACCTGCACTGCTTAGCGTTAATTGTACAATTTTGATAAATGAGGCCTTGGATGTCATTAAACAGGTTCATTACGTTGATGATGTAATGAGTTCATTAAGGCCAAGTAGCTTGGGTAGAAAAATGACAACAAAGAAACAAGAATAATTGGCTGTGACGTCACTGCATTGTGTGGTTCTTTACACATGCTGGGAGGATATCATGTAGGGTAAATAAAGCCACATTCTTTACTCAAGGTTACTAATTTTTATAGGTTAGAAATTGGTAAAACTAAAGACCTTGGATTATGTCAATTTGTAAAATATTTGTTGTTCAAATAGAGTAGTGGGAGTAAACTGATATGAGAAGGAATGCCAAATTACAAAGGAATAGTCTATCTAAAAAAAATAGTAATCAGTTTTTATTACTATTAGGTGGAAAAAATAGCTGGGTAAGGTCAAGGATTCTTAAAATAGGGTTTATAAAGTGTTGTTTGAAAATCTAAAACACCGAAATAAGTTTTAAATCATTCATGGTGTTTTTTTACATGGTAAATTGTGGTTTTTGAGTTCTTTACGTGAAGTTTTAAGTTTTAACTTGTTCAACAAGTAACGCGTATATAGTGACTTAACCTATCAATGTTGATTATCAAATTGTCTTGAAAATAGAAAAGAGAAGCCACCAAAATAAATTTGGGGTCAATAGAGTTGGGCCTTTATAAGTTACAATTTTTGAATTTAAATAAACTAAAAGTATATATGGTGAGAATATTTAATATTAAAAATACGTTAATCCCACTTTAATACACACAAGAACTGTTTTTTAAGAACACAGTCATTATTCTTTCGTAATTAATTGCAATATGCAAATATAAAAACGCTTTAAGATGATAAACGTGGAGAATTAAGACCTAAGATAATTGGAAGTCCTGATTGCAGAGTTTAAAGCTTTGAGCTAACTGAGCACGATAACTTGACTGATGATTTAATTTTTAACCCTTTGTCATACTTCCTTCTTACTTCTTTCCACTGAAATCATAATTGATACTGTATTCCTCTTTAATGTTTTCTGATAGCTTCTTTACACATAACTTTAGGTTTAAATTGCTGTTTCAATTGCAAAGACTATAATAATGAAATGGCGTTACCTAAATGTTATTCATACAGTCTGCTTTGAAGGGATCAAATTACAATGTATTGACTGTGTGTTTCAGTATTTATCAAAGAAATAGGGTAATTTAATGACAATAAATACCAAGGAACCATCAATGCTTATGGTTTGTTTTTTATGTAAAATTTAGAATATAACTTGCAAATTATATCGTACTTTAATACGTCTTTGTACGTGAACTTTACCTTGTATGTACGTGGTATTTTGTTATATTTGATTACTACTGGTTTAACGTTGTAATATTGTTATGTTTTATAGCTGAAGATGTGTTATGATATTGCAAAATTTTCTCTGACATTTTGAAAGTTAACGAGACAGGGCTACAGTCAAAGGAGGTTTTAACCGGTTACACATAAAAACTAAAACTAGGCATGAAAAAAGCCTTATTAGGTATAGTAACATCGACCCTTAAAATGATATAAGTTTGTTTCAAAGTTTCCAATTGTATAAGATCCGACTCATAGCTCGATATGTGGTAAAATATTCCCTAGACTGCTTTGGGAAATTGTTGAGAAAATTGTTTGAAAGTGATTTTTACAATTTTTCCATCAAATAATATAGAAACATCAGAAACTTATTTTTTTAATGCCCCCTTCATATAAAAATGTTCCCTAAATGTATATATGTTTTTGTCTTTTTTCGCACTCAACGTGCTCAAAAATATTATTTCAACATTTTGCTGTTCCAGCAATTTTCCCACGACACATTTTAAAACTATTTTTGTAAACGGTTTTTAAACGATAACAGTAAAATTAATTTCAAACTAAACGCATAAAAAATGATTACAATTAGTTCAAAATTAACAGATTCTGAAGAACAATACTGTCAAGTATCGGTTGGCAATGGCAAGCCTCTCTTAAATACTTTTTTGTCTCTAATACTTGGAGCCTTCACTGTTACCAACTGTAACTGTCATAATATTTCATCTCACTCAGTACTTTCAATCCGTCAAAAATATATCCTCTTGACAATGAATAACTTTAGTTCCCAAATTGTTATCTTTTTTAATCGCCATCTTTTCATGCATTAATCATTAAAAGTTTTAAAACTTAAAAAATTATTTTTTTTATAATGGTAACAGTAAACTTAAGTTAAATAAAAAGGAATAAAATAAACATTACCGTACCTCAAGTATTCTTTGTGGTAAACAAGTAGTTTTTGTATGTCACGACCTATTGAGTTAAGCACATTTATACTGAAATAAGGTGAACCTCCACATTGTATAACAAAGCAACCCAACAAAGATTCTGTTGTATTATTTGCTTTAAGACCAACAAAATACAAAATTCAAATCCTCCTTACGTTTCTGCGATAGCGACATTGTTATGGAAATCCCTCGGAGACGATTTGAATCTGACAGACCTTACCTTATCTGTTCCTTTAAAAAAAGAAACAACTTGTAGAAAATAAACCCAAAATAAAACCAATAGAGGTAGAGTTTACATTGTTTTCTATGTCAAGATTAAGATGTAACGTGTCATTTGCATTATTAAAAACTATTAATCTGTGACAATCAAGTTTTTATTAATAACACAAATGTACTTAATATTTGTAAATGTTAAAAATCTTTGTGATTCACACACAATATTAGGCTGTAAATTTATTTTTCGTTGCCATTATCTTATTTTATTCGGTTATTATAGCAATACAAATTACAACGTTATGAAAAAGATTCCACTGGCTTAATACGGAGTCTGAATTTTCTGTCCTTGGGGTCGGGTAAAAATCCCTCAAAACACTAAATGCGCTATAATGTTTGTGATACGTGGTTACCTGAGCTCACGTTGTTCCTCGTGCTACCACTTATCTAAATAATACTGGTTTTCATAGCACAATGCTTATGCGGCGTACTTTTAGTATTAATTTTTATTGCAGTTGACTAAGAAAACCAGATCCTACATACGTAAAAACAAAAAACTCAAAAGATCTCTCGCGTGAAAAAACATTCCCTGTACGAACATTTAGGGCTACGATTTTGCTACGATTTAAACTATCCATAATTACAACCCACAACTTTAGTTTTTCCGAAACAATAAAGATGCACATCATCGACTGTATAAAAACCTCGCAATTTAAAATACTTTATAGTTTTAGATTCCTATTATCAGTGGTGGAATTGGGCTATAAATGTGCATAGGCTTAACCTAGATAGTCTAAGTTCTTGCTGAGGTAAAATGAACCAGTCTCAAGTCCCAAGGCAACCTTATTAAAAACAGTGTTCCGCTGGGATTTAAACGCTTTAAATGCTGCCCGTTATACATGATAGCAAGATAGTCGACGAGACGGCAAACTTGGCCTTGTTTCCACTTTAAAACGGTTAGAAATAAGTTGATTTGTTATTTTTTATAATTCTAATGAGATCCGAAAGTATTAATTAATTAAATTTTAGCTGACTGTTATCTGTTATTGATAGAGTTTAGGATTTAAATTAAATTATCAAGTGAAATTTATATTTGTAAATTTTAAATGTTAAATGGAGTTTTAGAAGTGAGTTATGACTACCAGTATAATAATAATAATAGAAAATGTGAAACAAATTTGCGGTCAAAGTGAAACATACCATTTGCACTAAAAATAACATGTAGTAAAAATGTTAAAAATCGCCCTACTAATATTTTATCTACCAAGGGCTAAAGAGTAAAAAATTATATCTTTCAACTACAAATAGCTTGAATCACGTCGTTTTAATCATCGCCAAACATCTTCTTTTTGAGTTCTAAAATAATTACACTTTGAGATACCCAAAATACAAGACACAAAATACCTGTATGAACATCTGTCGATCACCCTAGATGAACCTGATCTCAACGGAATGAATAGAAACATTTCGATATGTAAGAAATAAGTCTACAAGGCTCGAAATTGACTTCGTCTCTTCACCTTTGAACCTGTCAGAGGAAATGGATTTCTTCCCAAGTATCAAAAACACTCTTGAGTTTGATAGAGTTCAAACTCAGGCAGTCTTTTAGTCATAACAAAATATTTCAGACTATTCGTAAAAAATTGATAATATCCTTGGTAGTTAATTATCCAGGTATGTTATAACATTGTAGGTATGGTGAGGTTATAATGAATCTTTGAATCTTTTAAACAACGAACCTATGTCTTAGATGGACATATTTTGGTTTTAAAAAAGAACTCTTGGGCAATGTAGTGTAGAAAACATTACTGACTCCATTCAAACAGGGAAGAAGCGAATATAAGAAGTTTTACACGTCTATCTGTAGAAAATAGTTCAACAAAATATTTTAATCAACTGCATGCTGAGCACTAGAACCAAAAAATGAGTGTTTGTTCCTTGTTAAATCATTACTTTTAAATCTTTCGTTTTAGAAGTCTACAAATGAATTTAGAATGTATTTTTGTACAGGGATTTTTGAAATTAACTTTTCGGGCAATTTTACACATAGGCAAGTAATATTTAGGTGTAGACTCAATGGATATGTAATAATATCAATTCCGATACTAGATCGTAGAGTCTAATATAACAGTTTCACAAAGTCTTGTTTATAAAGTTGTGTTTTGGCTTGTACTTGAATTTTTTAAAATCAAACAGTGACTTGAAGTACTTATATTTGTATCTCGGGAGTGTAGAGAAAGAAAACTTGTTGATATATTCAGTGAACAGCATTACTTCAAAAAGCATAACTCTGGAAGGCATTAGAAATATTTTAAGTCTTCATAAGTGCAACAAAAACTATTCCCTCGTAAGGTGGTGAAGCAGGACCATAACCTTCATAACCTTCTTCATAACCTTTCAAAAAATACCTTCAAAACAATGTCTGGATCTCCATAACACAAAATCCAGTGTCACTAATTAGTAGTTTACGCACAAATGTACAGAAAAACATTACAAAGTGTAAATCTATAACGGTAAGATTGGACAAGAAATGCTGACGTCACTGTTTATTATACATTTTGATAAACGATGTTTTAGATGTCATTAACCAGCGTTCATCAGGCTGACGATGTAATGAGTTCATTAGGCCTGGATCTTGGCGCGAAATGACAAAGACTGGAGAACAATTGGCTTTATGTTGCACCATTGTTACCGCATGTAAATATTAGTAGAACCTCGATAAGAAGAGTCGCGGGTATTAATAAGTAACCCTTGATAAAAAAATTTTTGCAATTGTAGTGTGAGGCAGACGTCTTATCGAGGTTTGCAATAACATTTGGCTAGGGGT
Source organism: Macrosteles quadrilineatus (assembly GCF_028750875.1). Classification (NCBI taxonomy): domain Eukaryota; kingdom Metazoa; phylum Arthropoda; class Insecta; order Hemiptera; family Cicadellidae; genus Macrosteles; species Macrosteles quadrilineatus. The sequence goes on from NW_026542597.1 coordinate 68,264,382, forward strand.
GGAATAATTTCAAGGGTTTTTGAAAATGGATCTTGTAATCAAAGATGACTTGTTATCAAGGTTCCACTGTATAATTTGGGATATATTACTGTATAATACTGTCCTAGAGCGGTATGTATGAGTTTTGAAAACAGCCATTTTAATTATAAATTCATACAAATATATGAAGACAACTATTGAATCATGTTTATTTGTTAAAAATGAAAGGTATACATTGTATTATTTACAATATAAAATTAATCCAGTCATATGATAAATATTAAAAATAAATGAGAAAGTTTTTGATATACAACCGCCATATTATTTAACTCAGCTATTCTTTGTTTACCAAATTAATTTTTAACTTAATTTGAATTTGAAGTTCCCTAAATATTGGTTATACTGGTTTCAATAAAATTTTAACTTTGATATTAACATGTATAACATTATGCTAATTTGAATGTGGGTTTTTTAAAGTTTGTGTTAATTTAAAGGTTCTATATATGGGCCATTCTATATTGGACATTGGCCGATATGCAAAACGACAACTCTGAATTTGCTTAATAACTTCGACTATACAGTGGATATTGACATAATACCATGAAGTATGCTTATATGTTTCAGTTGTAGCTGGTTTTAGAATTAAAAAATATGTTTAATTCAGCTACTTACAGAACGTGTTGCGGTAAAATTCTATTTGTTTTCGTATAACACTTTTTAACCATACAAAAGGGACAGTATATTGTGGACTACGGTATCTTTTATGTTAAACTCAACTCAGTATATTAATCTAAAGATCAGAGCTTAAATAACACACCTTAAGATTCATTGAACTCCCCCTCTTTTGGGGGGAAAATCAAAACCTACAAATATGAGAACTTAAACGTTTACAATGAAAAAAAAAATGACTTATATATTTTAATCCATTAATTTATTTTATTAAATAAGACGGTTAAACGTAAGTAGAGGTAGAACGTACACTACTCTGAAAAACCGGGGTTAAATAAAAAATTATGTTTTTTATTAACACTTTATTGCAAAACATTTGGGAAAAATTTCATTTAAAGAAAAAAAAATCAAAACGGTCAATACTTTTACGGTGACTTTTATAATAATTTAATTTTCGGACGTTTTTGAAGAAAATTATGCTAAGTACACTAAATTAAGTATGATATAATGAATTTATCTATTCTGTGTGAGGTGTATGAGTGAAATTTCGAGCTATTGCATACTGATACTTTTTAAGTGGTTTAAGTGGTTTAATGATTGAGATACATCTTGACCTTTTGACATAGTGTGACTTTTGACACCGAAAATAAAAAGTTTCACTTTTTAACAAACTTTCCCTCCCTTCTTACGATTCATGAGCATGAATTGTTTTCTGATTCCTCTGTCGTAGGAAAGTAAGACAACGCATAATAAAATAAAAATATATATTAATTAAATATATTGAAATTTTGAAAATGATTTCGTGGACGATATCAATATGTGTAGATGCAGTTATTGTGTTCGAGTCCGGACGATTCAACAAACTTTAAGTAGTTTCTTAAGGGGTTTGAATATTGGATTAGCTATTAACTTGATGGATAAAGAGTCAATTCAAAAGTTCGGAATGTGATAGAATCGCCTGTTAAAATACATGTAATAATTAAAAACATTTTTAATTGTGTCTTATTTGTATCAGTTAAAGTCTAGAAAATATGCTCCTTCTTTGTATCTGATGAACTAATATTTTTAGATACAGTGTATTGCCATACTTTATAATACTTAATTATGTCCATTAAAAAAAGAATAATTATAAATAAAAACTAGCTTTAGTTTAAACCCCAACTTTGTAAATACCAATTAAAAATAATGCTATGAAATTAAGAAGCAAACCCCACACAACATTTATTTATAAGATAAAAAAATATTGATACAAAACTGAACGTTATAAAACTTTAAAAAGTATACGATGATTGTCAAATCTTAATAGAAGTAAGTCTTTGACAAGTTAGTGAAATAAAGAGCCCATTAAATGTGGCAAACTAGTAGCTAAAACCTATGACAGATATTGTGAAAAGTAACTGAAGACTTGGCAATTCTTCACACTCTAAAACAAAGAACACTCGCCGCAGAGTTATATTTTTGTTTTTGTTTCTCCTGCTTTCATTTTACAGATCACATCCTTGTGTCACATTTACTAGATTTACTGTCTAATACGGTCCCATGTTGACAATAAATGTTATATGATACTACGTGCTTGAAACGAAAACAAATTGTTTTTGGAAGGGTACATATCATATTCTTATGTTATGTTAAAACATCCATTGACTTATTATTTGACGTATTTAAGCCACCTTTCCTACAGAGAGATACATTATACTTTTAGTTATATATTATATTGAAAAAAAAAAAATGCATAAGAGGGTGTTTGTAAAAGAGTAAACATATAATTTGACGTATGATATTTATTGGCAAATCTGTGTAAATCTTGTCATTTTTTAAATTATAGGCAGTGGCTATACCTTCTTAACCTGCGTTTGTTTTCTATGTACAAACATTTAAAAAGTGAGAGGGTTTAAAAGAGCACACTAATTATATAGTGTACCGGTAGTACATTTTAAACATATTTTATTGTTCAAAATGTCAGTGTTCATACAATTAAAACGTATGTCCTAGATTATAAACTGTATATATCGACAGATAGCCTAAAAACTAAAATATTTTAGCATTTAGTTGATTTATTTTTTTTATTATTACACTAGTTAACAAAAGAATTTTTTGTTTTGTTAAATAGTAAAATTTGTAGTGAAAATATTGTCTATCTCTAAAATGTATATAATGTATGTAATGTAAATAATTATTGTTTACGTTAAGCACTTTAAAAAATATAGTTTTTAGTTTTTTTTGTCGAGGAATTTGTAAGAGATGACCCAAAATACAAATCTTCTTAAGAGAATGTTCATAGCAAAGTGAGTGTGCCAAGATAACAAGAACAAATATAAGTTGTCATTAGAGTGGTATGTGGGGAGAAGGTCTGAGATGTTGCCAACATCAAGTTGTTGAAGGGTTCTCGCATTTCGTATGAGAATGAGCACATTTATATTCATTATGCTTTTCTAAATGTTTAAATAGAATGTTAAGATTATTGTTTTTGATTCTATTTCAGGAAAAATCTGTAGAAAAAAAGAAGAAAATCTAAAGACGAACAGAAAACAGTAGACAAATAGAAAACAATGTAATTTGAAGGTTGTATAAAGATACAAGGGTTTTAGTTTTCATGATTTTGTGGTTTGTAACATGTTTTGGGGATACTTAAATAGCAAAGTGTGATTTAATAGCATACTGTGTTCAAGGTATATTTAGGATCATTAATTTTAAGAGTAATCAGAACTCTTTATGGCTTATATTGAATATAATCCAATTCAATTAAAAACAATTATTGAACGAAACTGTGTCATTCTGAACGTGGTTTTCATTTAATTTTTTTAACATGATTAGTTATGTTGTCTGTTAAAACCAGAATAGGAAGCTGCCTATTTTACATTAAATCTTTTAAATGTAATGATTCAAATATTCAAAGAAATTAAAATATAAATCAAGTAAACAGGTGTATTAGTTCTAACTTTATTTTGAATACACTTTACCGTTTGAATTTTAAAAAAGTTTCAGTAAAATAAGAAATACTATTTACTGACGAATTAAAAGCACGTTAAACCTAATGTGTGGTTAAAGTAAAATACCATGAGTGTTGAGATATAAATTCTAAAAATAAGCTTGTGGAAATTGAATTTTGGTGTGTATTGAAAATATTATTCTATAATCTAGTATAAGCTAGACGAGTTTTGTTCGTTCTACTACAATAAATAGTCCATCATCTCAAAACAAAAGCCTAAATAAACAACAGTAAATGATTGAGTTAGTAATTGAATTTAGTAGAAAACCAAATTAATCATTGTTGACGAGCGGTGGCCGCAAACAGTGAATTGCAATTGGCTCAATTGTAATTGCATAACATTGCAATTAACGTGTAATTCGTTCTAGTTTATTGCGTATGCCATATATAAGCTAAATGTATTCTGTTTAGTTCAGATTATTCACAATAGTGCAATTTATATTTCAGCGCGTAATTACCCAGCTTTGCTGGTAAAGTAGTTTATCTGAAAATAATTAAAACGCCTTAACACCTCCAGCTGACCGTGCGTGAAAAATTAAATTGCAACAATACGATTGCCATTGAATTTGTTCATTTGTCCTTAAGATAAATTTTAAAATCCACGTTGATAATAAACGAGCCAGTTAATGACTGGTGTTGTATAGAGGCAGACCAAGCCTATATTGAGGCTAGGACGAGTACAACCATTCAGTCTCGCCTTTTACTGCAATGCGCCGCCCTTTTGACTTTATACACTGAAATGAAGTCTGTGTTTGGAGGCAGTAAAGATACTTGAAGTGCTAGAAATGTAAATTATCAAGTAAATTAAGTAAGTAATTATTTTTTCCTACAGCCACCCGACAAAGTTGCCTTCCTTGTACTCTTTATAGTACAGAAAGCTGCTAATTGCTGCATATTTATACTTTGCCGTACGGTTTATACTTTGCCGTACGGTTTATACTTTGCCGTACGGTTTATACTTTGCCGCACATCAGGATTCCAACGAAACAACACAAAACAGCATGGTTCTATTATGCACGTAATCCGTGTACGCTTAGAAATAGGTTAGCAACACTTAAAGATAATAATACTATGAGCAGCTGATTGACTATTATAACTACGATTTAACCTGTCATTCCGTGTTTATAGTTTCGGTATTTCTGAACTTTCTGGACATTTCTTTTAAACGTTTTTAAAACATTCCTACGATCTTAATAAACAAGAAAATACCTTTAAAGCATTTTTTTAAGGCACGGAAACCACTTCAAATTACAAAAACATACGGAACTATATTCTCAAAACGCGGAGCACATTTCTTGCCGAGGAAAAATAGCGGAGTGATACGGACCGCGGGTACTACTTTCTCTAAGGCACCATTTGTGTTGCCAGCTGAACCTAAAAACGTGTCGTATAGTGTTTGAAAGACTAATTATGTATTTATATGCTTTATAGTGACTGTAGGAAAAATATAATGTGTAACACGAGTGCAAAAGGCCTTTGCTGCACTCGAGATCATTCCGCACTCGCCTGCGGCACGTGCGTAAACATTGCTCTCGTGTGCAGCAAAGTGCCACTTTACCCACTAGTTACACAAATAACTATTTTATACATTCAGTTACGCGATTTAATAGGGATACCATTACTGCTCTATAAAATAACAAATAATAAACAATATGGAAGTCTTATTAAGTTGCGTATCCGAATGTATAAAACACTGATAACTCGGTTGTTTGTCATTCGATTTTAACAAACAAGGTCTCATTTAAGTTGGATTTACATTATCTATCTTTTTGAACTGAAGAAATATTTTCTTAATATTTTCGGTTTTCAGGAAATTTGGCATTAAAGATTTTAAATGGCCGCCATAGTAAAACACCTTGAGATATGCGAACGAAACTTCGTAACCTATTTTTACCTAATAAAATACACATTTATACAATTTTTTTTAGTTTCTATCTTTAAAAATGCCTAAGATATAAAATAATTCATAAAAATCACAAACAGACCAACAAACAGAAACCTAAGAATTTTAGACCCACATATATATATGGCATTTTATTTTTGTTGTTGTTTGTTTTGTAGCCCAAGGAACAAATAGAGAAAATATGTCCAGACAATTTGGAAACAACCTAAATAACTATCCACTATTAAAACAAGTAAATTCCATGGAGATTTTAAATGCAGCCGGATGAAATTAGCAGACACCATTAGGGCGGCATTTTCAGTAACGCTATTTGTTCTCAAGCCAATCTGTGCTTTATCGCATCTGCAGTTTATAGCTTCGTATAATTACACAACAGTCGTGGATCGTTGTCCCAGATTTAACGTTTTTGTTTGATATGTATAAATGTCTTTTATAATAAATAGTGTTAATGAGGCTTATGACAAGCTTACATTGTATTGGATTGTGTATTTATTGTGTGCATTTTGCAGGCTATACTGGTTAGATTTATTAGAATATAAAATAAACTTCAAACTATTTTCAGAAATATCCCAAATAATTTTTTTCTATACAGGTTTAGTTCTAGTGTATACCCCTAAATAGTGTACAGTAATTCCGAGTCTCAGTTGATACGTACGCGGTTTGTTAGTATGTGTAGTTTTGTTTTCGCCTTTACTTACTCTTGTAGTTCCTACAGTTTTTTAAAAATTAATATGTATTAGCTCAATGTGCAATCTTACTCCTTCAAAATGTATTTAGAATAATAATTTTAGTTATTAATTAAATTTTATATCAAATTGTATGTTGACTACTGGTGAAGCTCATTCCCCACACACAGGCTGTGCCTATGTGAGGAATAATCCATCTGTGTGTACAACCCTGTGTAACAATGTTTGTGTTTTGATGGAATAAAGTATTTTTCATTTAATTTCATTTCAATTAGAGAGCCGAACTCTGAGGAAATGTATTGATGGGTTAACAAAAGTAAGTGCTTAAAAATGTTATATTTACAAAATAAATGTATACTCTTTATATAACAAACTAAATATATATATAAATAAAAAAATAAATGTAGAGAATTTAGCTTTGAAAATTTTAAATGCTGTCATTTTACATTTGAACAAATTGATAGTTTTTGTACACTGCGAATATTGGCTGAAAACGTCAAAGAATATGAATTGATGAGTAAAAATTTGGTGTTTTTCTGGTAAACAAAGAGCTCTTAGGGAAAATGTCAAACTTGATTTTCTCTTTATTTTGGCTCATAAAACCGTTTCCCATACTTTAGCTCCTAACTGGACATCATGTATAAGTTGATTATATACTTAAAGTAATTTAATATTTGGGTTTACTTGATATTTTCGACTATTTTAAACTCTCCTTTTTGTTCGAGACTTATAAGGAACAATTAGTTGTAATTTATTTCTTAACGTTGAAACAGGAAAATGTAGCCTACAGCTTTTCGAAAATATTGTCTTAAATCAATGAAGAGAAAAAGTTAATATTCGAATGAAACTTACATACAATTTATACGCAAAAAAAGAATTGAGAAAAAGGTCGTCACTAGTCATACAAATTGAGATGGATTTGATTCCCATATATTCAAGATTGTTTACAATAAAAAATAATAATATAGTGTTATTGATTTTATAAGCGTTGCTGTAAGACAATGCAATCATTATAAAACTGCTTACACGTCAAATAACAACCTAAGGACAGCTCTTCCCAACGAAAACGACGCGTTGTTCCTAATGTTCTTCATAAACCACGAATCACCCTTTAACTCAATAAAACCGGAATTAGGCTCACGAAACAGAGTCTTAATCCAAGTTAGTGTACCCTGAAGGGTGTGTAACCATGTTTATGGACGGTAACTTGGTTAAGAGTGAAAGTAAAAGCACATTGGGGAACGGAACCTCCAAATAGGTAATTAACGTGGAATAATTAAACAATGAGAAGCCGGAGCAGTTTATCACAATCATTTGTTATTTATTACATTCTGCCTCTAACATAATTCCCTTCCTCATTATTTTAAAACAAATAAAAACCATACAATATTTGTTCAATAATGCTCTGCGTATATTAATTAAGGGTTGATTTTAATCACTCTTTTACTAAGCTTTCGTTGATTGCAACATTGATTGTTTGCTTATTTAAGGTGTTAAAGTTGTTCATGCTCTCAAAAAAATGCAATAGATTTAAAATATTGCTTGGAATTAACTATACATAACTTTTCAACTATAAATTCTCTTAAACCTAACTTCGTTGTTATCAATTACCAATTTTGTGATATGTATGAACAGTACATAATATACTCTGTTTGCTGCAACTTGACCCTCCACTTACCTAGGGACTGGCCGATGGTTTGAGACCCAAACCAGTCCCCAGTAGAAAAAGGGTAAGTGTATAGTTTATGTATATATTTGCATCACCAAGTGTTTTATAGGTTTTAAATAACATACTTACTAGGGATAAGTATGGCAAAGCACTGAATATCACACTAACTTCTAATGCTACAACATATGCTGTTACGCTGTAGAAATATTTGCTCTAGAAATGGAATTTCACATTTTAAACACCATATACCCAATTTTAATTTGTTGATTCCAAAGGTAGTTTTACAAGCAGAAAAATATATAGTTCCACTAGACAGAGCTCTGGGAGAGTTTGATACTTGGGATGAAATCCATTTCCCCTTGACAGGTTCAAAGGTGTCGAGACGAAATTGACAGTACAAAGCCCTGAGAAATTTTTCCTATGTATTGACATGTTTCTGATTTGTTCGAAAAACAGTTCATTGATGTTGAAACTGATATTGATCTATTGGAAAGATGTTTCACTAAACTTTTGTGGAATTATTGTTTGTTTAGTTTTATTGAACTGTGCTCGTTTACAGAACCTTACAATTGTATTCTATACAGCCACAGACAAGGGAATAAGTGCAGCAAAAACAGGCCCTAGTGATGTGTCATATTATCCTTATTTGTCAATTTGTCATTTAGAGGATTATGAAATCGTTTAAATGTGTTTGTTTTCAATAGATATATAATGTATAATGCTATGATAAGGTTCAAATCACTAAGATTAATTAGTTAATGATTGCTTTTCATTAATAATTTTTAAATAACACTCCTATTTTATTAGTTTATTAAACGTTTGGTCTAAAGTTTATCTGTATTAAATGACATTTTATTTTTATTATGTCACCTATAATTTGTTTGTGTTTTAAATATATTTTTCATGCTTCTTTAAACTTGCTATGCTATAAATTAAAGTTCAACCGTTCCTATTTCAAATTGAAACTGCAGCATTTCATTTAACGATGCCTCCAGTTTGTCATATATTTTATTGAACCAATTTACAGTTAAACGTTAAGTACTCAAGAGAATTCCGTGACACTGACTTGTGATGAGCCTAAGTTACCTTACCTTTTTGTCTATATAATGCTACAAATAGTCCCTAAACATGCACTATAGGTAAAACAAATCAATTACACCTTACGCTATACGGATTATTAATTTAGTGATGTAAAACTAAATAACTAAGATTTTTTATTTAGAAATTTGTAGACAAACGAGCACAGAGCAGCCGCCAAAATTATCTTGAGAATCAATCAGACGAAACCTCAATAAGAAGTTCTTATCTTACCTTAGTAAAGAATGATTTTTGGAACATCAAGGAACATACTATGAGAAAATAAGCTCAATCACTAAAACTCACAACTGAATATTAACAATTAGTAACATGCATGCAGTTACATTCACTATGTTTGCGTAATTAACTACAATATGCAAATACCATACAAAAACGCTTTAAGAATATAAACGATTATAAATTAATCCGTTTAAGTACCAAAACGCATAATTTGCAGTTCTATTTTATATCGAACTTGTATTTTAGTATTGTTTCTACTTAACCAAACTCTAGGGTATTAACTATCAAAATACAAATATTTAGCACGGTCAACCATTCGGGTAGTGTACGCAATAAAAGTTGACAACACTGGCTGTAAATACTCATTTATCAGCTGTTACTCTGTTATCGTTACAATGATGTTTTAAATTAATTCTTCGACAAGGTATGATATTTGCCGGTTGTCATAAACGTTAGAGAATACTTTATGGGAACAATTTTGTAAATACTTTTCTACTTATTACCATTATTGTGAAATCATTACCCAAACACCAAAAAGATATAATATTTATTCACATATGTTTTCAGAAATAAGAAGTGGGATAAACTATTATTTAAATAGGTAAGATAAAGGTCAGAGTTTGTACGGAAGAATCTATGTACCGTTATTGTTAATATTTTATTTCTGACAGCTAAATGGTAGCCCTGGGCAACATATATCATCATGACAGTTGGCAACAGTGGCTGTCTCAAGTATAGAGACAGGCTTGCCAACTGATACTGGACGATACGATACACGACTGTCCTTTACAAAACCTTTCTTTGTACGTTAAAGAGAAGTTAAAATTTCAGACATTTTTTTAAACGGTGTACTTGTTCAGTAGCAGTAAACAAACAAAGAATGTTTAAAGAAGAAATAATCTGTCTTATCATTTTCAGAGATTTCCTTGCAGTTGAGTAATGTATAGATTTCATCAATATAAATTATCAATGATAACTCTCTTGTATTATGTACTGTATTTAAATTAATTAATCCATTGAAAATATGATGTTTGTAGGTTTAAATGTTATAAATATCTACAAATCTAGTTAATAATAAACGTATTTAAGGTTAAGTTAGGAGAGGTTAGGTTGGATTCGAAACTTTACTTAACATTTCAATTTTGTTTTGTTACACAAAATTATATCATTGTGAATAAAAGGGGAAATTCCTTGAGGATTTTAGCTTAAAACGAATAGCTACAAATTTTATTAGTTGGGATCTTTTTGTATATGTCTAATAACAAGTAAACACATTCCGAATTCGGGCTGTAGCTCAGCGTCTTCAATGAAGGAAAGAAAAAACTCTTGAGTCAACTAAACAAAATCTAATAGATATTGTATGTATTTAAGTTATTAAAAGGATCAACCTTTAACGTTTTATGGATAATAAATATGGTTTTTAAGTGGTTTAGTTCGCAATAATTGTATAAAATAATAATCAAATAAAGAATTTAAAGTATAATAGGTCCATGGTAAAATTAATTTAATAATTTTCTTTCTTAGTTTTTTGTGTAAGTCACGTGCTAACGCGTATAAAGAAGCTGAACCGGTTTGTTGAATGATTGAGAGGAATCTTCCTGCTTCCGTCTTTTGACATATTGTGACTTTTGACACCTACTGTAAAGTTATTCTTAGTAACAAACTCTTTCGTTCGCTATGAATACTTTTTTAATTCATCTGTCGTATTAGGGCAAGACAATAACTAAATCATCACTATTGGTGGTAAAACAACTGGACGATTCCTTATCGAAGCATTAAAATTGTTTTTATAAACGAGTTTTATAATTCTACGTAGTTTGATTGAGAGCACTGCTGATTCTATGCATTAATTTTAGGTAGGTTTAACACTTTTGTGTTAATTGCTAAAGGGACGAAAATTCTGTAAATCCTAAAATTATTTTAAAATACAACACAAGTAAAGATATTTATATATGTACAATATTTTTAGCTTTTTGAATCGAATTGAAGGTGGAGGTTTAAATTCAGTGACAGCGCTAACCTTAAAAACAATCAATGAATTCAAAAAAGCTGTGGTTTATAATCTAATTTTTTAAAGTGTTGATGCTGAATGGAGATATTATAAATTTAAGTAGATTAGATTAGATTTAGGTTTTATTTTTGTTTAAAGACGAAGGTTAGTGCTTAATTAGAGAACAGCGAGTGTTCAGTATATTAGATGACAACTTTGTTACTGACCAAGATCAGATGGTTCTTTGTCAGGACCAATAAATTTTATGTAAAGTCCAATGATAAAGGATATTTGGGTCTAGTTTCGAACCATCTGAAGGATTTAGTCTTTTCTCAGGATCGAACTGCCAGTCTTCTGATTAGTCATAATATACACGCACTGTAACTACTCAGTTACCCAGCTTTGTATATAGTAGGCTATAATCAACACATACAAAACAGATCCAATGTGAAACTCATTTTTTTACAAAAAATTATAAAAAACGTACAGTGTTGGTGGACAATATATATTTGAGTTAAATGAGTTTTTGACAATTTAATAAAAGAAAAGTTCCATTAAATGTTGCAAACTAGTCACTACATTCTATGACAGACATTATGAAAAGTAATCAAAACGACTTGGCAATTCTTCACACTCTAAAACAAAGAACACTCGCCGCAGAGTTCTATTTTTGTTTTTGTTTCTTCTGCTTTCATTTTCCAGATCACATCCTTGTGTCACATTTACTAGATTTACTGTCTAATACGGTCCCTCTTGATAATATATAATACACAATACTTCGTTCTTGAAACGAAAGGTGCTGTTATTTGGAGTGGAGATGTGACACTCTTACGTTTTGTTAAATGTATTTAAGCACAGATAATATAACCCCTAGTAGGGGTTATATTATCTGTGATTTAAGGCACTGTTAATTTTAGTACACTACTACTATTAATCTTGGTGAGACATATTTTCTTGTTGACATGCTTATTGTTTTGAAGGAGGAATATCAGAGGGGTAAACACTTTGCGTAGGTTTATATCATACAAACCTACTCTTCCCTAAATCTATTATTTTTTTAATAATCATAGAAAATAGGCTATCTTCTGTTTCTAGGGAGGGTTTTTGTCCAGTCATCCAGGAATCCAAGTCCTGATACTTAAGCACATTTATATGAATAACGACATTTTTGGTTGAAGGTTGGAAGAGGAGAAAATGCATAGCATTAATAATAATACAATATAGTAATATAAGGTAAGAATTAGTAATAAGAAATAATAATAGTAAAAAATCTGGTATATGATTCTGTTTTAATTGTTATCAGACATAGCTTATGATCGTTTCCCAATAAATAATTCCATGGTGAATCTTATTTCTCTATATATTCTTAGTGAAAGTGGTTAATAATAACGTATTTTCATAAATGCGCGTGATTTAAATAAAAGCGTTCATAATTTATTTTGGTTAACGATTCCTACTTTATACTTTGTTGGCCTAAATGTCTAAGGCTTAAGGCCAACCTGCTTCCGAAAAATCCTAAATATTAAAGCCGATGTTTTTTTATATATATTAAATATTTGTTTAAAATACTAGATCTATTATAATCAGTCAGGTAAAATAAAAAAAAGCTCATAAATATGTTTTGGAACTGAAAAACGATTTGTATAACGGCCTTTTACTTATAAACCCCAAGAAAGGAACAAGAAATTCTATTTTTGTGCGAGAGAAATTCTGTAGGAGATCAACCAAAATACAAATCTTCTTAAGGGAATGTTTGGAGTAAAGTGACTGTGCCAAGATAACAAGAACAAATATAAGTTGTCGTTAGAGTGGTATGTGGGGAGAAGGTCTGAGATGTTGCCAACATCAGGTTGTTGAAGGGTTCTCGCATTTCGTATGAGAATGATCACATTTGGATTCATTATGCTTCTCTAAATATTCAAATAAAATGTTAAGATTATTGTTTTGGATTCCTTTTCAGGGAAAATCTGTAAGCAAAAAAAAGAAGAAAATCTAAAGAGAAATAGAAAACAATGTAATTTAAAGGTTGTCTAAAAATACAAGGGTTTTAGTTTTCATTATTTTGTGGTTTGTAACATGTTTTGGGATACTTAAATAGACAAGTGTGATATAATAGCGTACTGTGCTCAAGGTATATTTAGGATCATTTTCAAAGTAATCAGTACGCTTTGTGTCATATTGAATATAATTATACACTATAATAAAAAAAAAAAAATATTGAAGAAAACTGTGACATTCCGAATGTGGTTTTTATTTATTTTTGTTTGCATGAATATGTCTGTTACCTGCTAAAACCAGAAAAGGAAGCTGCCAATTTTACTTTAAATCCTTTAAATTTAATGATTAAAATATCCAAACAAGTTAAAATATCAGGCAAGTAAAGAGGTTTATTATTTCAAATTTTATTTTGAAACCGCCTTATGGTATGAAGTTAAAAAACATGTTTTTTTTTATAATAAATACTATATACTGAATTAAAAGCACGTTAAACCTAATGTGTAGTTAAAGTGAAATACCACGAGTGTTGAGATATAAATTGTAAAAATAAGCTGATGGAAATTTAATTTTCGTGTGTATTGAAATTATTATTGTTCGAGTTTTGTTCAATCTAGTACAATAAAATGTCCATCATCTCAAAACAAAAGCCTAAATAAACAACAGTAAATGATTGAATATTGAATTTAGTAGTAAACCAAATTAACCATTGTTAACGAGCGTTAGCCGCAAATAGTGAATTGCAATTGGCTCAATTGTAATTGCCAACATTGCAATTAACGTGTGATTTGTTCTAGTTTATTGCATATGCCATATATAAGCTAAATGTATTCTGTTTAGTTCATATTATTCACAAGAGTGCAATTTATATTTCAGCGCGTAATTACCCAGCTTTGCTGGTAAAGTAGTTTATCTGAAAATAATTAACACCTTAACAACTCCAGCTGACTGTGGCTCAATTGTAATTGCTAACATTGCAATTAACGTGTAATTCGTTCTAGTTTATTGCGTATGCCATATATAAGCTAAATGTATTCTGTTTAGTTCAGGTTATTCTCAAGAGTGTAATTTATATTTCAGCGCGTAGTTACCCAGCTTTGCTGGTAAAGTAGTTTATCTGAAAATAATTAACACCTTAACAACTCCAGCTGACTGTGATTACACCAAATTAAAATTACTGTAAACTAAATTACAACAATACGATTGCCATTGAATTAGTTTATTTGTCCTTAAGATAAATTTTAAAATCCTTACACGTTGAAAATAAACGAGCCAGTTAATGACTGGTGTTGTATAGAGGCAGCCCAAGCCTATATTGAGGCTAGGCCGAGTACAGCTATTCAGGCTCGCCTTTTACTGCAATGCGCCGCCCTTTTGACTTTATACACTGAAATGAAGTCTGTGTTTGGAGGCAGTAAAGACACTTGACGTGCTAGAAATGTAAACTATTAAGTAAATTAAGTAAGTTATTATTTTTTTATACATTAAGTTACGCAATTTAATAGGGATACCATTACTGCTCTGTAAAATAACAAATAATAAACAATATGGAAGTCCTATTAAGTTGCGTATCCGGATGTATAAAACACTGATAATTCGGTTGTTTGTCATTAAATTTTAACAAACAAGGTCTCATTCAAGTATGGATTTAAATTATCTATCTTTTTGAACTGAAGAAATATTTTCTTAATATTTACGGTTTTCATTAAATTTGGCATTAAAGATTTTAAATGGCCGGCATATTGAAACAACTTGAGATATGCAAACGAAACTTGGTAAGCTATTTTTACATGATAAAATACACATTTATAAAAGTTTTTCAATTTCTATCTTGAAAAATGCCCAAGATATAAAATAATTTATACAACAACAAATATAACACACAGGAACAGGTGGACTTCTAGGCACTTAAGACCTATAATACTCATAAGGTGTTTTATGTTTGTCTTAGCCCAGGAAACAAGTCCACAAAATATGTCCAGACAATTCGGAAACACCCTGTATTTATACATACTAGGGGTCGTTCAGTGGTCGAAAACTCGACCAAAAATATGTAGCGTACACGCATTGACTATTGGATATTGAAGTAGACATCCCATCTCTATGGACCAGCTGTTGCTATTTTTTAATTAAAAAACATGTAGTTGTGTGAGCCAGTCACAGAATGTGTGTCTAAAATTATATTTTCTACCTAATTTTTTGTTGTTGACAAAGTTGATGGGTCATAACAGTTGCTTTGATAATAGCTTATAATAAGTCATTCCATAAGTTTGACTTAGTATAAAACATCGTGTATTCACAGAAATCAGTGCAATCTATTGGTGGCTCACATCAACTACGACAAATTTAGTTAAAACTGGCAACAGCTTTAACGTTGGGATGGAATGTCTAGTTGTAATTCAAAGGTACAGGCTTCTCTATATTTTCACCCCTCGCTGTAAATAAAACATGTGATTCTAATTTCTTCAATTTGTTTTGATTTTCTGTTTATATTTCGTTGTTATTTCGTCACCAGCATGGCAACCCATTAAGTAGATGTTAATTTTTAACAATTTCAAATCCATTTTTGTGCTAATTTTTTAAGGGATTCTGCACATCTACAGGAAAATATCTTTCTAACAGTATGCGTAGATTTTCCCAGCGATGCACACGAGCTGAGAAAAGAGGTTTTAAAGAAACACGCTTGCCTATTAATATATAGATAGATAGATAGCCTAAATAACTATCCACTATTAAAACAAGTAAATTCCATTGGGATTTTAAATGCAGCCGGGCGAAATTAGCAGACACTAAGGTCGGCATTTCCAGTAACGCTTTTTGTTTTCAAGCCAATCTGTGCTTTATCGCATCTGCAGTTTATAGCTTCGTATAATTACACAACAGTCGTGGATTGTTGTCCCAGATTTAACGTTTTTGTTTTATATGTATAAATGCCTTTTATAATAAAGAATGTTAATGAGGCTTATGACAAGATTATATTGTATTGGATTGTGTATTTATTGTGGTCATTTGCAGGCTAAACTGGTTAGATTTATTAGAATATAAAATAAACTTAAAACTATATTGCCAAATATCCCAACTTATATTTTTCTATTCAGGTTTAGTTCTAGTGTGCCCTAAATGGTGTACAGTTATTAGAGAGCCAAACACTGATGAAATGATTGATGGGTTAATAAAAACCGCTTTAAATGTTATATTTGGAAAATAAATGTAGAGTCACCTTTTTAGAATTCAACTTAGAAAAATTTTAAATGCTGCCACTTTACATTTGACCAAGTTGATAGTTTTTTGTACCTTGACCTACATGATAATATTCATAAATATTGGATGAAAAGTATATTTAAGTGCTATTGAGGAAAATGTCAAACACTTGATTTTCAACTTATGTTGGCTCATAAAACCGTGTCCCGTACTTTGGCTCTGTATTAACTGGACACTATGTATTAGCTGATTATATACTTACGGTAATCTAATATTTGGATTGACTTAATTTTTTCAATTTAATGGTACCAATTTACTATTTTAAACTCTACTTTTTGTTCTAGACTTATAAAGAACAAATAATTGGAATTTCTTCGTAATGTTGGATCAAGAAAATGTAGTCTAATGTTTTTCCAAAATATTGACTAAAATCAATGAAGAGACAAAATGTATATTCATATGAAAGCACTTAAACTTACACATTATTAGTATACTGTATACGTAAACCTAAAAAGAATTGAGAAAAAAGTGGTCATTAGCAGTACACATTGAGATGGACTTGATTCCCATATTAACTAATTTACAATTCCAAAAAAATATTTTAGCACTATTTAATAACTATAAAACACTATAAGTGTTGCCTCAAATTACAATAGTTATAAAACTGCTTACACGTAAATAAAAACCTAAAGGCAGCTCTTCAC
Organism: Macrosteles quadrilineatus; assembly: GCF_028750875.1. Lineage (NCBI taxonomy): Eukaryota > Metazoa > Arthropoda > Insecta > Hemiptera > Cicadellidae > Macrosteles > Macrosteles quadrilineatus. The sequence continues at coordinate 68,281,484 of NW_026542597.1, forward strand.
AACGAAACTCATAACGACGCATTCTTCCTTATGTTCCTCATAAACCACGAATCACCCTTTAACTCAATAAAACCGGAATTAGGCTCACGAAAACAGAGTCTTAATCCAAGTTAGTGTACCCTGAAGGGTGTGTAACCATGTTTATGGACGGTAACTTGGTTAAGAGTGAAAGTAAAAGCACATTGGGGAACGGAACCTCCAAATATGTAATTAACGTGGAATAATTAAACAATGAGAAGCCGGAGCAGTTTATCACAATCATCTGTTATTTATTAAATTCTGCCTCTTACATAATCCCCTTCCTCATTATTGTTAAACAAATAAAAAAACTACACTCTATTCAATAATGCTCTGCGGTTATTAATTAAGGGTTGATTTTAATCACTCTTTTACTTAGCTTTTGTTGATTGCAATATTGATTGTTTGCTTATTCAGTGTGTTAGAGTTGTTCATGTTCTAAAAAAAATTCTATAGATTCTAACGAGCGTCTTCTATATAGATAGTTCTATATAGATTCTTTTATATTACTTGGAATTAAATATAAATACCTTTTCAAATATAAATAATCTAAAACTAAACTTCGTTGTAATCAATTATCAATCGTGTACTAGTGAACAGTACCAAATATACTCCGTGTGCTGCAACCTGACCTTTCACTTACCTGGGTACTGGCCGATGGTTTGAGACCCAAACCAGTCCCCATGTATATATATGCATCGCAAAGTGTTTTATAGGGATCATGAATACTAGGGACAAGTATTGCAAAGCACTGAATATCACACTAATTTCTAATGCTAAAACATATTTTGTTACCCTGTAGAAATATTTTCTCTAGAAATAGAATTTCACATTTTAAATACCATGAACCTCATTTTCCTTGTTGATTCCCAAGGTTTCAACAAACAGAACAAACAGAAAAGTATATAGTTCCACTAGACAGAGCTCTGGGAGAGTTCGATACTTGGGATGAAATCCATTTCCCCTTGACAGGTTCAAAGGTGTCGAGACGAAAATGACAGCACAAACCTGAGATGTGTTTCCCATGTCTTGACATGCTTCTGATTTGTTCGAAAAACTGTTCATTGATGTTGAAACTGATATTGATCTTTTGAAAAACATGTTTCACTAAACTTTTGTGGAATTATTGTTTGTGTAGTTTTATTGAACTGTGCTCGTTTACAGAACTTTGCAATTGTATTCTATACAACCACAGAAAAAGGAATAAGCGCAGCAAAAACAGGATATAGTGATGTGTCATATTATACTTATTCGTCAATTTGTCAACTAGAGTATTATGAAATCGTTTAAATGTGTTTATTTTCAACACATTTATGAGGTATAATGCTAAGACAAGGTTCAAATCACTAAGATTAATTAATGAGTGCTTTTTATTAATATTTTGTTTAACAACACTCCAATTTTATAAGTTTATTAAACGTTTGACATGAAGTTTATGTGTATCAAATGACATGTTATTTTTATTACGTTACCAATAATTTGTTTGTGTTATAAATTTATTTTTTATGCTTCTTTAAACGTGCTATGCTATGAATAAAAGTTCAACCGTTCCGAAATTTGCCGGTTGTGAGAAACGTTAGAGGATACTTAATGGGAATAATTTTGTAAATACTTTTCTACTTATTACCATTATTTTGAAATCATTACCTAAACACCAAAAATATGTAATATTTAGTCACAAATGTTTTCAGAAATAAGAAGTAGGATAAATACTATTATTTAAAAAGGTAAGATAAAGTAAGGTCACAGTTTGTACGGAAGAATCTATGTACCGTTATTGTTAATATTTTATTTCTGACAGTAAAATGGTAGCCCTGGGCAACATATATCATCATGACAGTTGGCAACAGTGGCTGTCTCAAGTATAGAGACAGGCTTGCCAACTGATACTGGACGATACGATACACGACTGTCCTTTACAAAACATTTCTTTGTACGTTAAAGAGAAGTTAACATTTCAGAACTTTTTTAAAACTGTGTACTTGTTCAGTAGCAGTAAATAAACAAAGAATGTTTGAAGAAGAAATAATTATTCTCATCATTTTCAGAGATTTCCTTGAAGTTGAATAATGTATAGATTTTATCAATATCAGTTATCAATGATAACTCTCTCGTATATGAAGTATGAATATGATGTATTTCAATTAATTAATCCATTGAAAATATGATGTTTGTAGGTTTAAATGTTATAAATATCTACAAATCTAGTTTATAATAAACGTATTTTAGGTTAAGTTGGGTGAGGTTAGGTTGGATTCAAAACTTAACTTAACATTTCAATTTTGTATTGTTACACAGAATTATATCGTAGTGAATCAAAGAGGAAATTCCTTGAGGATTTTAGCTTAAAACGAATAGCTACAAATTTTATTAGTTGGGATCTTTTTGTATATGTGTAATAACAAGTAAACACATTCCAAATTCGGGCTGTAGCTCAGCGTCTTCAATGAAGGAAAGAAAAAACTCTTGAGTCAACTAAACAAAATCTAATCGATATTTTATGTATTTAAGTTATTAAAAGGATCAACATTTGACGTTTTATGGATAATAAAGAATGAAATAAAGAGTCCATTAAATGTGGCAAACTAGTAGCTAAAACCTATGACAGATATTGTGAAAAGTAACTGAAGACTTGGCAATTCTTCACACTCTAAAACAAAGAACACTCGCCGCAGAGTTATATTTTTGTTTTTGTTTCTTCTGCTTTCATTTTCCAGATCACATCCTTGTGTCACATTTACTAGATTTACTGTCTAATACGTTCCCATGTTGACCATAAATGTTATATGATACTACGTTCTTGAAACGAAAACAAATTGTTTTTGGAAGAGAACATATCATATTCTTATAATATGTTAAAACATCCAATGACTTTTTAACTGACGTATTTAAGCCAACTTCCCTAGAGATACATTATTTTTTTAATTATATATTATATTGAACAAAAATGCATAAGAGGGTGTTTGTAAAAGTGTTAAAACTTCTACATATAATTTTACTAATGACATTTATTGGCTAATCTGTGTAAGAGTCTTATCATTTTTTATTTTTTAGGCAGCGGAGATTCAATCAGGCCTCTAGGACTGAGGTCCTTTTGTTTATGTTTATATTCTTTAGTAACTTGTGGATTTTAAAATTATCTCTTTCTCAATAACATTATCAAACCTACAAGTATGCTCAGTGCTTAAAAATGTGAGCATAGAATACACATTCAGTACAATGGTTAGTGAAACAAGAAGATTGCTGGTCATTTGTTTAGTGAACAAACATCCTAGTTTATGACATTTATGAAATAATATTATATTCATGCTTCGACACTCTGTTCTTATTTATTGTGTAAGCCTACTGAAAAACCTATGTACAAATATTTAAAAATGTAGAGGGTTTAAATGAACACACTAATGATATTATGTACTGGTACTACAATTTAAAAATATTTTATTGTTCAAAATGTCAGTGTTCATACAATTAAAACGTAGTATGTTCTAGTTTATAAACTGTATAAATCGTCGTCATAACAATTAAAATATTTTAGCATTTAGTTGATTTATTTTTTTATTATTACACTAGTTAACAAAAGAAATGTTTCTTTTGTTAAATAGTAAAATGTGTAGTGAAAATATAGTCTATCTCTAAAATGAATATAATGTATGATATGTGAATAATGATTGTTTACATTGAGCCCCTTGAAAAAAATTATAAAGTTTTTAGTTTTGTTGTTGAGGAATCTGTAAGAGATGAGCCAAAATAAAAATCTTCTTAGGAGAATGTTCGTAGCAAAGTGAGTGTGCCAAGATAACAAGAACAAATATAAGTTGTCGTTAGAGTGGTATGTGGAGAAGGTCTGAGATGTTGCCAACATCAAGTTGTTGAAGGGTTCTATCATTTCGTATGAGAATGAGCACATTTGGATTCATTATGCTTCTCTAAATGTTTAAATAAAATGTTAAGATTATTGTTTTTGATTCTTTTTCAGGAAAAATCTGTAGAAAAAAGAAGAAAATCTAAAGACAAATAGAAAACAATGTAATTTGAAGGTTGTATAAAGATACAAGGGTTTTAGTTTTCATTATTTTGTGGTTTGTAACATGTTTTAGGATACTTAAATAGACAAGTGTGATATAATAGCGTACTGTGCTCAAGGTATATTTAGGATAATTTTAAGAGTAATCAGAACGCTTTGGGTCATATTGAATATATATTACACACATATATATATACACTATAATAAAAAAAAAGAATATTGAAGAAAACTGTGACATTCCGAATGGGGTTTTAATTTATTTTTGTTTGCATGAATATGTCTGTTACCTGCTAAAACCAGAAAAGGAAGCTGCCTATTTTACTTTAAATCCTTTAAATGTAATTTTTTTACATAGTTTTATTTACAATCTGTTTTGTATTAAACAATATGTAAATATGATGGCATTTTTAACAATAAAATAAAAATTGGAATGCATGAATGATTAAAATATCCAAAGAAATTAAAATATCCGGCAAGTAAAGAGGTTTATTAGTTCGAATTTTATTTTGAAACCGCCTTATGGTATGAAGTTAAAAAACTAGTTTTTTAAATAATAAATACTATTTACTGACGAACTAAAAGCACGTTAAACCTAATGTGTAGTTAAAGTGAAATACCATGAGTGTTGAGATATAAATTCTAAAAATAAGCTTGTGGAAATTGAATTTTGGTGTGTATTGAAAATATTAATCTATAATCTAGTATAAGCTAGACGAATTTTTTTCGTTCTACAACAATAAATAGTCCATCATCTCAAAACAAAAGCCTAAATAAACAACAGTAAATGATTGAGTTAGTAATTGAATTTAGTAGTAAACCAAATTAACCATTGTTAACGAGCGGTGACCGCAAACAGTGAATTGCAATTGGCTCAATTGTAATTGCTAACATTGCAATTAAAGTGTAATTCGTTCTAGTTTATTGCGTATGCCATATATAAGCTAAATGTATTCTGTTTCTGACTATCCACAAGAGTGCAATTTATATTTCAGCGCGTAGTTACCCAGCTTTGCTGGTAAAGTAGTTTATCTGAAAATAATTAACGCCTTAACACCTCCAGCTGACTGTGATTAGGCCTACATCAGTTTAAATTGGAAACTAAATTACAACAATACGATTGCCGTTGTATTTGTTTATTTCTCCTGAAGATAAATTTTAAAATCCACGTTGAAAATAAACGAGCCAGTTAATGACTGGTGTTGTATAGAGGCAGACCAAGCCTATATTGAGGCTAGGCCGAGTACAACCATTCAGGGTCGCCTTTTACTGCAATGCGCCGCTATTTTATACACTGAAATGAAGTCTGTCAGTAAAGATACTTGAAATTCTAGAAATATAACACAACAAAATTAAATGTTTTAATTGCTTATATTCAATTCAGTTTATAGTCTGGTATAATTTTACAGTTTGTATTGAAGCCTATAATGTTTAGGTTTAATTATTTAATATCTTATTGTGAGTTTTTAGCTGTTATATTCAGTAGTACGGTACTTGAATTTTTATCGAACAAAAACATCAAGTCTTTATTCATCAAAGAAATTTAGTTACAATACTGTTTTAAAATTGATTCAAGTCGGCACTTGAACTAAACAAAAATTCTTAACACTACAAAACCATGAATTAATTACAAACTCTTTAGGTGAGATTCACATTTTTGGTATGACAGTGCATTTAGTGTGCAAGGAAGTGCATTGTACTGAGCCGGGCCAAAGTAAGAATACCCCATTCCACCCGCATCAAGAACAACTTCTGGTATGTCACTATATAATTTAATTTTAACTTTTAATTTAACTAACACGATACAATTTTAAGAAACGCTTTTTTTAATTAAGTGATTCCTGACAAAAGATCAGTAGGTAGGCTAAAACATAGGCATATATATATTATGTGAATATATATATATATATATTATTATGCATATATATATTATGTGAAGTTAGGCTTGCTTAAAGAAAGATATTTTTACAAATTAAAAGGTCCAATGAAATTTTGTTTTTGAAATCAAAGGTGTAACTATTTTATACAACAGATTTAAACATCAATATTTTCTCCTCAGTGTCCTCTCCGTTGAAAAGCACGGGTACAGAAGCTAGTAATATATATATACATGTAACCTAAATAGCTATTCACTATTAAAACAAGTAATTTCCATGGAAATTTTAAATGCAGCCGGGTGGAAATTAGCAGACACAAGGGCGGAATTTCCAGTAACGCTATTTGTTCTGAAGCCAATCTGTGCTTTATCGCATCTGCAGTTTATAGCTTCGTATAATTACACAACAGTCGTGGATCGTTGTCCCAGATTTAACGTTTGTTGTTTTATATGTATAAAAGTCTTTTATAGTGAATAGAGGTGACTGAGGTGATAGTGAATGAGGCTTATGACAAGCTTACATTGTATTGGATTGTGTAGGCCTATTTATTGTGTTCATTTGTAGGCTATACTGGTTAGATTAATTAGAATATAAAATAAACTTCGAACTATATTCACAAGTATCCCAACTTATATTTCTCTATGCAGGTTTAGTGCTGGTGTATAGCCCTAAATGGTGTACAGTAATTAGAGAGCCTAACTCCTGGAAAATGTATTGATGGTTAAAAAAAACCCGCTTTAAATGTTTTCAATTCCACTTAGAAAAAATAAAATGCTGCCATTTTACGTTTGACCAAGTTGATAGTTTTTTTGTACCTTGACCTACATGATAATATTCATAAATATGGGATGAAAAGTATATTTCAGCGCTCTTGGGAAAATGTCAAAATGATTTTCTCCTTATGTTGGCTCATAAAACCATTTCCCATACTTTGGCTCTGTACTAACTGGACACCATGTATAAGGTGATTATATACTTACGGTAATCTAATATTTGGATTGACTAAATTTTTTCACTTTAATGGTGCCAATTTACTATTTTAAACTCTACTTTTTGTTATAGACTTATAAAGGACTGATTGGAATTTTTTCGTAACGTTGAATCAAGAAAATTTAACCTAAAGTTTTTCCAAAATATTGTCTAAAATCAATGAAGAGACAAAATTAATATTCGTATAAAAGCACTTAAACTTACACGCAATTTATATATACGTAGGCCATAAACCTAAAAAGAATTGAGAAAACATTCGTCAATAGTCATACACATTGAGATGGACTTGATTCCCATATATTAACTTATTTACAATTCCAAAAAAATATTATAGTGCTATTGATTTTATAATCGATGGTGTAAGAAAATACAATCATTATAAAACTGCTTGCACTTCAAATAACAACCTACAGCTCTTTCCAACGAAAACGACGCGTTGTTCCTAATGTTCTTCATAAACCACGAATCACCCTTTAACTCAATAAAAACAGAATTAGGCTCACGAAAACAGAGTCTTAATCCAAGTTAGTGTACCCTGAAGGGTGTGTAACCATGTTTATGGACGGTAACTTGGTTAAGAGTGAAAGTAAAAGCACATTGGGGAACGGAACCTCCAAATAGGTAATTAACGTGGAATAATTAAACAATGAGAAGCCGGAGCAGTTTATCACAATCATCTGTTATTTATAACATTCTGCCTGTTACAACATCCCCTTCCTCATTATTGTAAACCAAATAAAAACCATACACTATTTTTTAGATAATGCTCTGCGTTTATTAATTTAAGGTTGATTGTAATCACTCTTTTACTAAGCTTTCGTTGATTGCAACATTGATTGTTTGCTTATTTAAGGCGTTAAAGTTGTTCATGCTCTCAAACAAAATGCAATATAATAAAATTGCTTTGAATTAATATATACATAACTTTTCAACTATAAATAATCTAAAACCTAACTTCGTTGTTATCAATTATCAATCGTGTACTATGTGTGAACAGTACAAAATATACTCTGTATGCTGCAACCTGACCCTCCACTTACCTGGGGACTGGCCGATGGTTTGAGGCCCGGACCAATCTCCAGTAGACAAAGTGTAAGTGTATAGTTTGTGTATGTATTTGCATCGCAAAGTTTTTTATAGGTTATATATAACATAAATACTAGGTACAAGTATGGCAAAGCACTGAATATCACACTAACTTCTAATGCTACAGCATATTCTGTTACTCTGTAGAAATATTTGCTCTAGAAATAGAGTTTCACATTTGAAATACCACAAACCGAATTTTCATTTGTTGATTTCCAAGGAAGTTGTACAAACAGAGAAATATATAGTTCCACTAGACAGAGCTCTGGGAGAGTTTGATACTTGGGATGAAATCCATTTCCCCTTGACAGGTTCAAAGGTAAGAGACGCAACTGACAGCACAAAACCCTGACATATATTTCCCATGTCTTGACATGCTTTTGATTTGTTCGAATAACAGTTCATTGATTTTGAAATGTATATGGATCTTTTTAAAACATGCTTTACTCAACTTTTTTTGATAATTGTTTGAGTAGTATTGAACTGTGCATGCAATTCGTGCACTAAACTTTGCTATTTTATTCTATACAATCACAGAAAAAGGAATAAGCGCAACAAAAACAGGCCATAGTGATGTGTAATATTTATACTTATTCGTCAATTTGTCAACTAGAGGATTATGAGATAGTAAAAAGGTTTTTATTTCCAATAGATATGGGATGTATCTATCTGAACCTAAGACAAGGTTCAAATCACTAAGATTAATTAGTTAATGAGTGCTTTTCATTAATATTTCTTTAAACAACACACTCCAATTTTATTAGTTTATTAAACGTTTGACATGAAGTTTATGTGTATCAAATGACATGTTATTTTTATTACGTTACCAATAATTTGATTGTGTTTTAAATATATTTTTTTATGCTTCTTTAAACGTGCTATGCTATAAATTAAAGCTCAACCGTTCCCATTTCAAATTGAAACTGCAGCATTTCATTTAACGATGCCTCCAGTTCGTCATATATTTTATTGAACCAATTTACAGTTAAACGTTAAGTACTCAAGAGAATCCAATGACATTGACTTGTGATGAGCAAAAGTTAACTTACAGTTTGTTTATATAATGCTACAAATAGTATCTAAACATTAACTATAGTTAAAACAAATAAATGAAACCTAACACCATACGGATTATTGTTTCGGTGATGTAAAACTAAAAAAACTAAAATATTTTTTGTATTTAGAAACTTGTAAACAAACGAGCACAGAGCAGTCACCGAAATTATCTTGAGAATCAATTAGACGACACCTCAAAGTTCTTTTTAAGCATAATTTTAGGAACATTAAAGAACATACTATGATTTTATTTACAACAAGCATAATCACTGAAACTCAAAACTAAATATTTAAAATTGGTTACATGCATGCAGTTCCTCAAACATACTACAGTATCATTATTTTGCGTAATTAACTACAATTTGCAAATACCATACAAAACGCTTTAAGAATATAAACGTGTATAAATTAATCCGTTTACGTACCAAAACGCATCATTTGCAGTTCCATTTTATATCCTACTTGTATATTAGAATTGTTTCCACTTAACCAAACTCTAGGGTTTTAACCTCCAAAATAAAAATGAGTTAGCACGTAACAGCCAGGCGAGTGGTGTACGCAATAAAAGTTTGCAACACTAGCTGTAAATACTCGATTATCAGCTGTTTCTCTGTTATCGTTACAATGATGTTTTAAATTCTACGACAAGGTATGATAGCCTATTTGCCGGTTGTCAGAAACGTTAGAGAATACTTAATGGGAATGATTTTGTAAATACTTGGATACTAATTACCATTATTGTGAAATCATTACCTAAACACCAAAAAGATGTAATATTTAGTCACAAATGTTTTCAGATATAAGAAGTAGGATAAACTATTATTTAAATAGGTAAGATAAAGGTCAGAGTTTGTACGGAAGAATCTATGTACCGTTATTGTTAATATTTTATTTCTGACAGTAAAATGGTAGCCCTGGGCAACATATATCATCATGACAGTTGGCAACAGTGGCTGTCTCGAGTATAGAGACGGGCTTGCCAACTGATGCTGGACGATACGATACACGACTGTCCTTTACAAAACATTTCTTCATTGTACGTTAAACGCTAAAGAGAAGTTAACATTTCAGAAATGTTTTAAAACGATGTACTAGTTCAGTAGCTAAGTAAACAAAAAATGTTTGAAGAAGTAAGAATTTTTCTAAAAATTTCCAGAGATTTCCTTGAAGTTCAATAATGTATAGATTTTATCAAAATCATAAATTAAGAGATTTATCAATGATAAATCTCTTGTATGATGTATTTCAATAAATTAATCCATTGCAAATATGATGTTTTTTAGGTTTAAATGTTATAAATATCTACAAATCTACTTTATAATTAACGTATTTTAGGTTAAGTTGTGTGAGGTAAGGTTGGATTCAAAACTTAATGTAACATTTCAATTTCATACTGTTACACAAAATTATATCATAGTGAATCAAAGGGGAAATTCCTTGAGGATTTTAGTTTAAAACGAATAGCTACAAATTTTATTAGTTGTAACTTTTTGTTTTACGTAAACACATTCCAAATTCGGACCGGAGCTTAGCGTCTTGAATGAAGGAAAGAAAAAAAATCTTGAGTCAACTAAACAAAATCTAATCGATATTTTATGTATTTAAATTATTTAAAGGATCGGCCTTTAAACGTTTTATGGATAATATATATGGTTTTTAAGAGGTTTGGCTAGTAATAATTTATTAACATAACAGCCAAATAAGACAGTTAAAGTATAATAGGTCCACGGTAAAATGAATTTACTAATTTCTTAGTTTTTTGTGTAAGTAACGTGCTAATGCGTATAAAGAAGATGAACCGGTTTGTTGAATGATTGAGATGAATCTTCCTGCTTCCGTCTTTTGACATATTGTGACTTTTGACACGTAAAGTTTTTCTTAGTAACAAACTCTCTCGTTCACTATGAATAAATTTTTAATTCATCTGTTGTATTAAGGCAAGACAATAACTTATTGAAGCATTAAAATAGTTTTATAAACGAGTTTTATAATTCTACGTAGTTTGATTGAGAGCACTGCTGATTCTATACATTAATTTTAGGTAGGTTTAACACATTTGTGTGGTTTGCTAAAGGGACAACAACAAAACGCTGTATATTCTAAAATTATTTAAAAATACAAAACAAGTAAAAATATTTATATATGTACGATATACTTCGCTTATTGAATCGAATTGAAGGTAGAGGTTTAAATTCAGTGACAGCGCTAACCTTAAAAACAATCAATGAATTCAAAAAAGCTGTGGTTTATAATCTAATTTTTAAAGTTTTGATGCTGAATGGAAATATTATAAATTTAAGTAGATTAGATTATATTTAGGTTTTATTTTTATTTGAAGACGAAGGTTAGTGCTTATTTAGAGAACGGTGAGTGTAGAGTGCATGAGAAAACAACTTGTTACTGACCAAGATAAGATGGTTCTTTGTCAGGACCAATAAATGTTATGTAAAGTCCAATTATCAAGGATATCTGGGTCCAGTTTCGAACCATCTGAAGGATTTAGACTTTTCTCAGGATCGAACTGCCAGTCTTCTGATTAGTCATAATATACACGCACTGTAACCACTATTAGTTACCCAGCTTTGTATATAGTAGGTTATAATGAACACATACAAAACAGCTCCATTGTGAAAAAATTTTAAAAAAACGTACAGTGTTGGTGGACAATATATATTTGAGTTAAATGAGTTTTTGACAAGTTTTGGTGAAAGAAAAGTTACATTAAATTTTGCAAACTAGTCGCTACATTCTATGACAGACATTGTGAAAAGTAACTGAAGACTTGGCAATTCTTCACACTAAAACAAAGAACACTCGCCGCAGAGTTATATTTTTGTTTTTGTTTCTCCTGCTTTCATTTTCTAGATCACATCCTTGTGTCACATTTACTAGATTTACTATCTAATACGGTCCCTCTGAATAATATATAATACACAATACTTCGTCCTTGAAACGAAAGGTGCTGTTATTTGGAGTGGAGATGTGACACTCTTACGTTTTGTTAACATGTATTTAAGGCACACCATTAATTTAAGTACTCATCATCTGTTAATCTCGGGGAGACATATTTTCTTGTTGTCATGCTTATTGTTTATATAGTATTAAGTTAGGTAGTATAAGTTTTTATAGTTTAAACCTACTCTTACCTAAATCTATTATTTTTTAAAGAATCCTAGTAAAAAGGCTATCTTTTGTTTCTAGAGAGGATTTGTGTCCAGGAATCCAAGTCTTGATACTTAAGCACATTTATATGAATAACGACATTTCTGGTTGATGGTTGGAAGAGGAGAAAAAGTAAATCATTAATAATGATATAAGATGGTAATATAAGGTAAGCATTAATAATAATAAATAATAATAGTAAAATATCTGGTATAGTTTTGACAATAAGACATAGCTTATGATAGTTTCCCAATAAATAATTCAATGGTAAATCTTATTTCGCTATTACTTTTTAGTGCCAGTGGTTAAAAATAAATGCATGTAATTAAAATAAAGGCGTTCATAATCTATTTTGGTTAACGATTCCTACTTTATACTTTCTTGGTCTAAATGTCTAAGGCCTAAGCCTAATTTGCTTCCTAAAAATCCTAAATCTAAAATAAATTAAAACTGTTGTTTATTTATATATTTTAACTATTTCTTTTTAAATACTAGATCTATTATAATCAGTTAGGTAAAATAAACAAGGCTCATTAATGTGTTTTGGAACTGAAAAACTATTTGTATAACGGTCTTTTACTTATAAACCCCAAAAAAGGAATAAGAAATTTTATTTTTGTGCGAGAGAAATTCTGTAAGAGATCAACCAAAATACAAATCTTCTTAAGAGAATGTTTGTAGCAAAGTGAGTGTGCCAAGATAACAAGAACAAATAAGTTGTCGTTAGAGTGGTATGTGGGGAGAAGGTCTGAGATGTTGCCAACATCAAGTTGTTGAAGGGTTCTATCATTTCACATAAGAATTAGTACATGTGAAATCATTATGCGTGTACAAAAACAACTTTAAAAATACATTAGTCTAAATATTAATAAAAAAAGAATCAAAAAATAAAGTTAAATAGAAACGAAACTAAAAACTAATAATAGACATTTCTATGAAAACCTTCATTTAATGGTTCTTAAAAGAATTAAAAATATTGAAGTTACTACGGGATGTTTCTTAAACTCTACAATAATGAAAAATAGAATAGTTAACTCATAAAATGAACACATTAACACAATTGAAATCTATTAAATTTATTATAAATGTAGTAAGCTTATCAATTATTTATAGAGCATTTTTTTACGGAAAATTACAATTACAGCCTCATGTTTCATTATTCATACATGTATACATTAATGACTAATCAGTTAATAAGCAATAAGCAATTTATACTTATATTCCAACCCCGTACGAAGGACGGGTACTCTGCTAGTTGTTATATATTTTTGTTAGTTGAATTATGACTAAATAGAAAATAAAATGCAGCTCTTCTTTCTTTGACAGTAAAACATACAGAAGCGGTGCACTATTTAGTGGTATTTCAACTTGCATTCAAAGTTCAAAGCAGCCATAAGGGCTGATTATGAACAATCCTGTTTTCAACCAAGTCAAAAAGGTTGCACGCAGTTAGGCCACTCGACTTTGCGTTTGCAGTAAGAATTTTTTACCCCGCATTATCATATATACTCTTATGTTATTAACTAATTATTAAAATGAATTAAAATATGAAAATATTTAAAATATGGTTATATTTTGAGTTTGGTTTAGATTTTGATATCTAGAATATAAAATACGGTGCTTCAGAATAAGTAGTTGTTAACGAATGAAATCCACCAAAGTTAAGACCGTATGATTATTAATCAAACCGTTAAAACTATTGAAATAAATATCAAAATGTCCTTTGTCAAATGTAAATTTTAGTTTGGTATAATGTTGTAAAAAGTGTGATTTATGTTCTATGCACTCCCTAGCAAACCGAAGGCCTAAATAAACAAACGAGAACGTTCGAGTTAATAAAATTAATTTAGTACCAACCAAACTTAATCACTCTTAACGAGCGGTGGCTGCAAACAGTAAATTGTAATTGGCTAAATTGTAATTGCTAACATTGCAATTAACGTTTTGGTATGTTCCAGTTTATTGTGAATATCATATTCATTTAAGCTTAGATTTATTCGGTTTGATTCAGATTATTCACGTTAGTGCAAATTACCTTTTATTCAACACGTGGTGGCCAAGCTTCGATTTTTGTTCAATACTTTTCTCTACTCATTGATCATGATGATTTATGGAGTTTTGTAATATTGTGATTCGGAAAATATTTTTCAAAGAAAAATTCTGCAACATGACCTTTTATAATGATTGTGAGTCGTAGTTTAATCAAGGTTCCCAGTTATCATTCTTTTTACTGATAGGCTTTAGTAAACCTGAAATATCAAAATGTCTTTAAAGAAGATTCTTATTTCCTTGACAACAAGTTGATATTATGATAAACATTTGACGCTTACTGCGTGATATAATATCGATACGATAGAATGGTTTTAAATGAACTATCAACTTACTTATCTTAACATGTTAGGAAATTGTGTTGATTAACAGTTCATTAAAATTTTTTCTCGTGTAAGAAAAATCTTGATACTTCCCTTAATTAGGCTATTGTTCATAACGTACTGGTATTTTTTAGTTAGGGCGGATTAAGTATTAATGTAGACTATAGTTTATTTTCCTACTAGATTGGATTGCTGTATGCCAGCTGATAAAATAGTTATAAAAAATGCAAGTATCTTGTGCGAAATACCAAAAAATGAAATTTCAACTTATTAAGCTATTAACCTCTCCAACTGTCCTTGATTCTGTTTGAATATTTAAAATATTCCATCAAAAAGTGTATTGCCATTTGCTCGTTCTTGAGAGGTTTTTTAAAATCCTTTCACGTTGAAAATAAACGAGCCAGTTAATAACTGGTGTTGTATAGAGGCAGACCAAGCCTATATTGAGGCTAGGCAGAGTACAACCATTCAGTCTCGCCTTTTACTGCAATGCGCCGCTCTTTTGATTTTATACACTGAAATGAAGTATGTATTTTAGAGGCAGTAAAGACAACTTTATGAATATAAATAATGCAATAAAATTCAATGTTTACATTTATTACTTTTGGTCTACCGAAGAAAAAAATCACGATTGGTGTTGCTAGGAAAAATAGGCCCACAATTTCACTAAACCTAACCGCGTGTTAATTTAAACCCCTAAAACTTGAATTGACACACTTGAATCACTTGTTACAAAAAATGTAAACTCTGGATCAAATGTATAATAATGGTCAATGAATAGAAAAAAATGTGGCCAGTGTAACAAAGAAATACAGAATAGAATAAAAAACTGAAATATAAATATAATAACATATGTTAGACCTATTACAAATATTTACATTTTATTCCACACCTTTTTGGCTTAAAGTTTTTCTTATCATTGTTAAAAAAATTATAATTGTTGAAAAGTCAAATCTAAATAAAATAAAAATTGCCTCATCAATTTAAAAAGCCTTGTAGTTTACAACTGCTACCATGATTATTATAATTGAACCATGAGTTGGGCTAAACATAAATAAAACATAAACATAAATTTGATCTTAAAAACTAATCCAATAATATATCAGAAATTATTAGGGACACAAACGTCACTTTCGAATAAATACATAACGTTAATACATTTCAAGCTAATTTGGGGAACCATCCATTAAATTAAGAAAATAATATGGACCTTTCCGTTAATTTAATACCACTAATTAGTATATTGGGTTAGGTTAGGACTATGTTTCCGTTAACATGGCTCTAACCTAAACTAATCTAATAGGTGGTAGTGAATTAACGGAATAGGTTAAAATAATTTTAATGTTACTTTTTAGCTCAGCCGGATGAAAATGAGCAGACACCATTAGGTCGGCATTTCCAGTAACGCTATTTGTTTTCAAGCCAATCTGTGCTTTATCGCATCTGCAGTTTATAGCTTCGTATAATTACACAACAGTCGTGGATCGTTGTCCCAGATTTAACGTTTGTTGTTTGATATATCCAAATACATATCTTATACTGGACAGCGAAGAGGGATAGCGAAGTTTTTGACAAGTTACATTACATTGCGTACTGTTATGTATTTTTATTGGTTTCTTGTTTTGTACGAAGATTTTGTGTAATTTAGTTTATTTTTGTTGATATTCACCATTTTTACACGTTTTATGGGAACCATTCAAACCTTGAAATTTTATTTCTCTTAAACAATAATTATAAAAATATTTACAAATGAACCGATCTTTTCCTATAATTTTCAATCCAAGCTTAGTCTTTGTAGATAGAAATAGATTTTATACTTAATCCAATCTTTTAATTTTGTATTCACACATTTAGTATCCACACTAGTTATTGAAATTAACTTATTAAGATTTAAAACAATCGGATTTAATTTGTTAATAAAAAAACTGGATAATATACAACTCATCAAATTGTGTAGTTATGACGAAGATGCACAGTAAATATGCCCATAAAAATCTCTGAAATGTATGTACGTAGTACAATGTTACTTATGCCTACGAAAATTTAAAATATAAGCGGTTTCATATAGAGTTAAACCTATTCAAAAGTACTGTATGTATAGTAATTGAAAAATATATTTGGTATTGATAGTTAGCGGTATTTTACAAACTATAACAGTTAAACACTGTTTATATGTCAAACCAAAAGTCATTTGATTTCACTTCGAAACTCTAAACGAAGCGATATTCCTCATTTAATTCGAAAAGCGCCAAACTACTCCTTAACTCAATAAAACCGGAATTAGGCTCACGAAAACAGAGTCTTAATCCAAGTTAGTGTACCCTGAAGGGTGTGTAACCATGTTTATGGACGGTAACTTGGTTAAGAGTGAAAGTAAAAGCACATCAGGGAACGGAACCTCCAAATAGGTAATTAACGTGGAATAATTAAACAATGAGAAGCCGGAGCAGTTTATCACAATCATCTGTTATTTATTACATTCTGCCTCTCACAACACCCCCTTCCTCATTATCTTAAAAACATAAACTTTTTCTTCAACAGTTCCTTGAGAAAAAAGCCTTCTTTATAAATTAAACATTATAAATAAAACCCCATCTTTATTAATACAACAAAAGGATTGATTTTTGGACGTTATATTTTTCTAGGAATTTTTATTATTTGAAGATTGTTTGTTTCACAACGTATTGAATGCAAACTTAACATTTATTTTTGAACTAATAATTTAAAAAAAAACCTTCCGGGGGATTGAAAACAATATATTGGCCTAGCTTTAAGTGATCTAACTACAAAGAAATTTTTTTTGCTATTACTATTCGAGTCATAGTTCATTTTATAATCTGTTCAGACTTCAAGTTTTACATGTTTCATTGAGCAAACGTAAAAACAAAAAAGCTTAAAACTAACCAGCTGAACACTATCAAACACGATATTATTGTGCCATGACAGATATATGTAGATGAGGAAAAAATATTGCAACAATTCCGTTTATAATTTGATAAACGGAATTGTTGATTTAGACCTATGCAGACTTCTCAAACTATATTAAGTTCAGTATATTATTGGTTTTATTTATTCATATTTATAAGTAGGCACGGCATCCCTAAATAAATCTTTACAATATAATATTACTAATGACTTCTCAATTATTAATAGACCAACAATCAAAACTAAAATTAAGATTACGAGAAAACTTAAAAAAAAAAAATATGAACAATCGTTAGTTTATAATGCCAGATAAGCGTTTTAATTCTCCACAAGTTTTATTAAAGTTGGTAAATTACAACCCTATTTAACGCAACAAAATGCTAATAAAACATAATTAAGAAGTGTTGGAAGCGTATTCTGTTGGCGGCTTTTGTAATTAGAGCTCTGCAATTTACCCTCTCCGCTGCCTGGTGATTTGTGGCGTAGTTTTAGTATCCTGTTTCGTTAACGTTAGCGGCGATTTAAATACCTCTTACGACATTTAAAATTTACAACACTGTCTTATGTCCTTTATTTTAATTACACTATCTCAAACATGGGTATTAGTATTTAATTGTCAAATAATATTTTCTCCCTAATAAATATTTGTTCCAATAACTATTTTTATTCAAACGATTAACAGTATGTCAGTTTTAGCTGGATCCATGATTATAAATATGCCATTTATCATATTATGGTCGCTATTACGGAAATTTGTTAAAAATGATTGTCTCATTCACTAGTTTGTCAGGTCAGGTTACATTGGACGGTATCCTATTGACTACTAACGAATATGAATGTATCATTGATTTTAGGTAATTTTAATGTTTCAGATTGATGTTCAACTCCTTTTAATTATATTAAATTATCAAATTTGGAACATGAAATGTAAGAAATGCGATTAAATATATTGTACTGCAAAAATAGGTTAATATTATCGTGCTATTTGAGAAATTATTTGACAATTCTCATTACTGTACTCTGGGTTTTCTTTGAATACATTTATGAAAAGAAAATGACGGTTTGTGAAATATGTTTTACTATATACATTCTACAAAATCTTACCTTGAAACTCCTTCCTCGCCGCACTGACACTAGTGACAATGTTCGCCACGTGACCCAGGACCGTCGCGAACAGCAGGAGTCCGAAGAGCAGTTGGAGGATGACGAACAGGTACTCTCCCTTGCTGCGAGGCCGCGGCAGGTCCCCGATGGTGGTCAAGGCGAGAGTACACCAATAGTAGCTCTGGAGGTACTGTTTCACAACATCAGCACTCTCACTGTCCATAAACACCCAGTTCTTGCTGCCGAACCCATTGTTCTTGCAGACGATGTGGAACAGACATCCGTTCCAGTGGAAGATCACGAGGAGGTAGTGGATCAAGCTGGTCGATCTGAAGAGGTTAGGGTAGTTCGTGTGTCTCTCGGTCCTATCCATGAAGGCCCAGAACCTGTAGATCTTGACGAGCCGGAAGGAGCGGAGGATGCTGTTGAAGCCTATGGAGAGATAGAGGAAGTCCAACGGAAGCAGACAGAGACAGTCGATGTAGAAGGTGGTGGAGTTCATGTAGTGATGTCTCAGCTTAGTCGAGTCTGTTTGTAGCACTCCGTCCTCTAGGTAACCCGTGCGGAAGTGGAACATGATGTCGACGAGGTAGAGGAGGTCTGCGAGGTAGTCGAGGCAGAACCAGACGAGAATCGAGTCTCCTGTAAGGCAAAAGAGTTTGTTTAGTGGTAGTGAAATACTCATATATGTAAAATTTTGGAATGTAAATTTCAAATTTAATACTTTCGGCTATTAAAACTGATGTAGTTTGCTCTTTTACATATATTTTGATCAAATTTGAATTTTCTTTTCATTCTATACTATAAGCTATTGACATTATACTAAAACAACTTTTTTTATCCTCTCTGTAGCAGAAAAACTAATTACTAAACACACCTAGTTCCAGTTAAAAACAAGGAATAGATCTGACATTTTAAGGTTGAGGTTTTTAAGGTCTGACATTACTTTAGTTCAAATCCAAACTGGCTAATGGAAAGTCGCCTAGTATGCAAGTTTGCTTCGGCGGGGATAATTTTTCTTGCTGTCTAAGCGAATTTTATTCCTCGTATAAGAGTCCTACGCTATTAATCTCATTTATAAATAAAAAACTGCGGATTCAACTTGAAAATCCGTGGTTAACAAATATGCCCTTAAAACCTCTGATGATTTAAATTCCAAACAGTAACACAAAATATAAAAGAAAATTGAAAAAAACTTAAACGTGAGCCTGATGAAAAATAAAATTTGTATTAACCAGGTCTAAAGAATTGCGACATAAACGTCGGCTAAAAAGCTATAAAGCTCAGATTGGCCTAGCAACAATCAGTGCTACCCTAATTTTGCTGTCCTAATGACTTTTATGTGTGTCTGACCTTTGACGGTTTCTATTAGTTCTAAATAATTTAATTTGAGTCTAAAAGCACAAGCCACGAAAGTTATAGAACCAATTTGCCTATAAATGTTCATAGAATGTATAAGAAATACTTATTTGTTACAAATTTCAACGTTTAAATTCCAATTACTGTTATTCTTTTAATCACATATTTCTCTGTATGACTCCATGTGATACTAATTAAATGTTTACTTTCTGTGAACATGTATTGCTGTTCCGTCAAAAGGGAAAGGTTTGCATAAAATATTATCAACGTTTGCAATCGGATAACTTTGAGTTAGGTGGCAGCCACAATTTTTTATGTACAAGAGTGAGTAGTTGTAGAGCGCTGGGCTTTAGTCCTTGAAGTCCCGAGTTCATATACTACCAATGGGTTCTATGAAATAATGCCGTAACTCTCTGACGTAGCCTGAAGTAAATTGTGAAACTGTTCCATGGTAGCAATTCTTAGAATGTGAAGTTGGCACATAAACATTGTTTTTCACATCTGATATTGGTGTTTACACTAGCTTACTACATAAAAATATCAACAATTTTCCATTGCTGATTTGGTTGGCTTTAAAGCGTAATGCAGAGTATGATCATCAAAGGACCGTGATCATTTATAATGACGTCATCAAGCTGTGATGGTTTGTGCATCATGATAATAATACCATCCTCAACAGATAACGTTCTATTTATGTTCTCTCATATTATCCGATCGTTTATTCATCAATCTGTACCACCCCAATGGGCTGTGAGGGAGTTATTAGTATTTTGTATTAATACCTCATTCCAAAACTAGATATCTCTGACTACAACTGTTAAATTTAAATTAATTATCAGAAATTAGAATATTTGTACACTCATCTGTTAACCCTAAGTAAGTAGGGATGGATTAGAACTTTAAGGCATGTTTTATAATCCATCCCTACTTAATTATGGTTATTTACACAGGGGTATAGTGCATTTTAGTTTCTGAGCTTTCATTTAGGG
The DNA here is from genome assembly GCF_028750875.1 of Macrosteles quadrilineatus. Taxonomy (NCBI): domain Eukaryota; kingdom Metazoa; phylum Arthropoda; class Insecta; order Hemiptera; family Cicadellidae; genus Macrosteles; species Macrosteles quadrilineatus. Next base: position 68,302,443 of record NW_026542597.1, read on the forward strand.
CTATATATTTTAATTTGGTTTATTTATATATTGTTTCGGAGTAAAGTAAATGAAAAATTTCAATACAATGTATTCTATTTTTGTTTTCTTTTTGCTAAACAGTTCGTGGTTAAGAATAAATATTAAATATGATTACTACAATTTTATAAATATAATTTACTAAATTACCTGGTTTGTAAATGATAATTTAAGATAATAGACAGCAGAACAAATTTACGAATATATTTTTGTAAGCTAAAAATAGCAAGACTCCCCACTGTTCATACTAAAGGAAAACTGAGAAAAGAATAGTATACAGTCCAAATGGGGGAGTACAAGGATTCAATTGTTCAAACCAGGGAAATATTTAAATTATTTTGACATATCCATTCAAGGATGATTAATAAGATTAACATTTTTTAATGAAGTATGATTTTCATTGTGAGCTTTAATACTATGATTAGGTTTGTAGCTGTGATCGTATTTTGTCACTGTATAGTAGGCCTAAGCTTTCCATAGTAAAATCCCAGAAAAAGTCATGAGTCGCAATTATTTAGTTATTTATACAATCAAAAACTAAAATGCTGGGGAAAAAATAGCATTGATTTTAAACACTTCTCGTATTTATTGGACATTTCGGGTTTTCGAGGAAATCAGTTATAAAATGAAAGGCCACTCTTTTATATAGAGGTTGTCGACGATGTGTTAGAGTTTATAATAGGCCTACGTTTTCCTGTCGCAGAAAGCTCTTTCATTAAAGTCATCAGATAGGTCGACCAACCAGCAAATCATTCTGGCCACATGAGCTTCATCAGACTAATGTTTGTACCTGATCAAAGTAATTTGACCATGCGTGCTAGTCACATTATCTCATTCCAACATAAACTAGACACTGATTTGGAAAACATACTATTTGTAGAGCTATTACATGCTGTAATTAAGTAATATGTTATTTTTCTTGGTCTACGGGTTCGTTTAAAATGCGAATCTAGCATGTGACAATGAACTATTTAAGACAATCATTACTGATCGCCTGAAATATCAATTTCTTTAACTTGTACATTCCTTAGTTAGAAGTTAAAGGATGGTTAAAACGATTCTATAATTAATTTATTAAAAATACGTTAAATTAAGGTAGGAGAAGTGCCAAGCCTGGGATGACAACATGTCAAAGAGTTGCACAAGTTTTATCGAGCTATTTTAACGTGGAAGAAAATATTAATACTGTTTAGTATTCTTTAGAAGTTTTGTTGCTTTATATAGGTTTCTGTAAAGACTCATATAATCTTAATCGCGAGTCATATTTGGAAAATAAGACTCAATAAAAAATGTTTATGTTTTAGCCCTACCATTACGTTTAGAGCACTTTTACTATTTTAGTATAAATCCATGTTCCTACATAATTAAGTTAAATGGTAGCAAAACAAATTAAACTATAATGATTGATAAAAGTTCCCCTGCCAAAATTATTAATTTAAAAAGTTTTTTTTTTAACAAATATTGCATTTCCTATTATTTTAATGCTCTGATAAAATAATGTTTTAAATCTACCCAATGTAAATTAAATATATTACTACTGTTATCCATAAATAAACCAACCACTGTTTTGTTTTACCTAGTGAAACCTAATTAACACTTATTAATTGTTATTTATCGGTTAATTAAAATTTTACCTTGTTTTAGTCAAACCTAGTGTGGTATTTATCTGTAGAAACAGGGTTGTGCGTATGGTTTGCGGTTAACCAAAGTGGCACGATCAAACTTGCATTAGGGTTGAAATGAATACCACATTTCAAAGTAATTAGTTGATTGTTGAATTGTAATGTTATTGAAACAATTCTACTGCTTACCATTGTAAATTTTCAATTCCGGTAACTATTTACATAATCTATAAACCCTAACAATGTTTATACAGAAATATTTTTAAAATGTTTGTGTTTATTTCACAAAATAAACTAAAGCAGATTCAATGAAAATTATTCAAATTTATTCATCACAAACATTAGCAGGATATTGGGTGAAGCTCGACATTGTATCATTATGGACTCATTAAATGCAAATACCGTTCATAAAGAATAAATAGATAGCAAAATGTAAATTTAAAAGGTCAGCCTACACATGCCAACGCAATTCACATTGACTACAATGATCCTACCAAAATCTGTTTAATTATATTCGATATGATTTTTTAATAAAACCAGTTAAGATTAAAGAGGGGTCTTTTCGTTATTAAATCTACCATAAAAAAATTCTTAAAATTGACTTAAATTTGCAAATAATTTCTTTGACAAATATCATACCGTGCATTAGGCTGAATCAAGGTATTTTGTTTAACCCTGGCACACAGTAGTAAGTACCCTACAATTTCTGGACGGAGTAGGGGTCATACACCAACCACGATGACGGCAACGCTCTGTGACAATTTAAGCGTTTGATGACTTCTGGCCACCCTCATTTTCAAGAGAACCTATTTATGGACATTTATATTCATCTCTATAGCTCGTTTGGTTATGAAATACATAATTACAAATTTATTTATATGCATGTGGTTGCCTCATTTTGTTGTAATGGACTACCCTAAGATAATGCGAATTCTAATCACACCTTTGGATAGTTAACCTGATCCGTTTCAAACCATTTAGATAATTAAAAAAATTATATGAGATCAGTAACAATTGATTCCAAAATATGTCCACGAGTTTGGTCAACCATTGTATTATTTTTAAATTGTTCTGCAACCCATTGTGTTTACAACTAAATTCAGCCTACAGGTTATAGCTCATCGCACGAAGCTTAAAAAAATTATACATTATTTTTTTCTAAAACTAAACTTAAAATGTGAAAAATATTTCAAGAAATAAAAAGTAAAGAAATCTGTTACATTTTGTATAAACATTTACTTGTCGTTATAGGATTCAATCACTATCATTTATTTAATCCTGACAATTGTTGTATAATAATATTTATGTAATATTTTTACCAACTTTAAATATTGAAATTGATTTTATATATGAACATAGCCTTTTTTCAAGCTGAAAATGTAGGAGGCTGAAAAAGAGTCAGCAAAGAACTTAAGTAAAAAACAATACTGTTCCCTGTTAACATTTTCACCAAATATGAGTCATGACCCATCATATTTAGAATACTTTTAGGTTTCATAACATTTCCCATTATTTTGTTATAATGATATAAAATCAAATAAACCTGATGGTAAAGAGCAAGTTATCCAAGGGAGAAAACCGTGTCGACCCAATTGACATGGAAAATTCCAATCGCAATTTTAACACCATCAAAACGTAAAAGCAGAAATACTGCAAAGCTCTTTTAGTTTTCATATACTTTCTCCCCTCTTTCGCTCATCAAAGTTCATAACTTCATTAGTGCTCACAAAGCCCGGCCTCTACAGCTGTGGATAGAGTGGAGACTCCGAGAGATGTAAGTGGGAGGTTTCAGAGGCTCATCACCTAGTGACGTCATCAGCCTTTGATAATCCTGCTAATCTCCGCGCGCCTTTAGTACTTTTCACCAAAGCTTCTGACATCATAGTTGATATAAATAGATTTACTTTCAATGGCCTTTTTTCACACAGCATAGCCAAATATTAAGTCACCTTTAGTACTTTTTATAACACCTTCCTGATACTATAATTACTATAATTAGTAAAAAAGCGTAAACTTATGGATAGATAAGTAAACTTTGAGTATCCTTAATAAGTGTTCACACATATTCTACTTTTAAAAAATGTCTTGATATATTTGTTGTCGATGCTTTTATTAGATTACTATAATTTCCTCTAAGATATTTTGAATTGTTTATAGGCATATTGTAGAAAAGAATACATATACTTATATTCCCAAATATTTTTCAACTGCTCATCTCAAATCAAGCCAAAATCATTTAATTTTACTAAGATGAAACATTATTTTCTTACACTATTAAAAGAAATTTAAAAACCAAATTTGTTTTTGGGTAGAATAGATATTACTCATAGTATTTGTAGTCAAAATTGTGAAATAAATGGAGATATAGTTGCATTAATGGTGGATAATATTTCGTATTGTATGATTAGTATTCTATTTAATACTAAATGTGTTTATTAATTATATATATAATTCCAATATTGTTTTATACCTGTAAGAATATACTACTATAATTTAAAAACTACGCCCAGTTTGAATAGTTATAAGATATAAAGATTTTTCGAAAATAAACTACAATACATCGTTTAAATTAAACGAGCTGCAAAGTTTATTATAAAAAGATCTTGTAATAGAAAATAAATATCTAAACAATTGTAATTATTATATGGGAACAATTACCTAGCAGTTTCAAACTGTGGCTGATGTACTTGACAATCCGAGGTTGGCATGATATTGGGAAACCACAACTACAATCTCACAAACATATATCGAATCGTATTCCGGAATAGTATTATCGGGAAATCTGTTTGTTTTGACTTTCATTGTTCTATTACACTTGATTATTTGTCAATGGTTTACATTTGAAAATAAAATTACTTTAGTATGTACTTTATATCGGTAGGAACATTAAAGCAATAACAAAGTAATATTTAATATTACTTTGTTATTGCTTTAATGTTCCTACCGATATATTTTAATTAAGAAGCAACATTTTTATGTCAGGGGCTTTATTATCAACCTAGAAGCCATACATTTTTCCTGCTTCAGATTAAAATAATATATATATATATATGTTTTTTTTACTTAGAAGAGAAAAGTAAGTTAATATTTTATTCGTTACAAAAAAAAACTAAACGTGCATCTTTTACAGGAAATAAATATGAACTTCTGCTGAGTCTCGATAAATCATAAAAAAATACTACAGTTTGCATTTTTCGAAAGTATGCAGTTATTTTTTCCTTTGATTAATTTCTTAATTGCCACATACACAAAACGGAAGAACAGTACACAAAGTATGTCTCAGGCTTAATGAAGAATGTTTATCGCAATAAGAAGTTCTATTTTAATACCGATAGCCAACACGGTATGCGTTGAAGTGAAGTAATATCAAGGCTGGTCATATCACTTTAATCATGCCACAAACATCAATCCGACGAGTCTGATCACCAGCGGTTCAGTGGTTGGCCCGACTATTGAATGGGACACTCAGCAACCAATCACTTTGAATCTGACAGTGGTTAGGTGGATACTGTATAGAAGATAAAAATCTTAAAAATACAAAGCAGAGTAAAAATATTTGCACATCAACGCGCGCCTGGAAGCTGACTATAATCTATACAAATTATTTTAATTTGTTTATTTAATTTTTTTTTAACTGTTTTTACTTATCTACTGCTACATAACTAGACTTGGCTTTACTATTTGGCTATGCTGTGTGAAGAAAATGCCATTGAAAGTAAATCTATTTACATCAACTATGATGTCATAAGCTTTGGTGAAAAGTACTAAAGGCGCGCGGAGATTAGCAGGATTATCAAAGGCTGATGACGTCACTAGGTGATGAGCCTCTGAAACCTCCCACTTACATCTCTTGGAGTCTCCACTCTCCCCGCAGCTGTAGAGGCCGGGCTTTGTGAGCACTAATGAAGTTATGAACTTTGATGAGCGAAAGAGTGGAGAAAGCACGAAAATACTTTGCGGGATTTCTGTTTTCACGTTAGTGTTAAAATTGCGATTTGAATTTTCCACCTCGATATGTCCAACACCTTTTTCACACTTGGATAATTTTCTCTGAAAGCAATATTTTATGTTCTTTTAGATGAACATGGAATTGCACTACACATATCTCGTGTAATTAAAATTAAGCTGGAGTCTATAGTTCATGTGTTTATGAGATATATTTTCTTTCAAAATACTTTCACCGTGATTAACTTCTTTTGGTTTGGAAAACATTTATTCAAAAACATATAATGGATCATACATACAGTAAAGTAACGACTTTAATCTTTATAATTATAACTTTTGCATGATTATGACATAACTACTGATAAAACCCTTAAATGTCAACGATTCACAACATATTGATCTCATGTACTGTGGAACTAAATGCGATTATTTATCCCTTTTAACAATACACATAATGATCAAACAAAGGACAGCATGCCAATCATTTGCAAATTTCTATGTTAAAATTTGTCGTGTTTGTAGGATAGGCCTATCTGGGTATTTTCCTGTGCTTAGCCCTGAGACAAGTGTAGATCAAATACAGTACGGTCCACGAGAGGAGCCTATTTACCACGTGACTTCGAAGGAGCCAATGAGGACCGCGCAGTGTTGCCAAATCTAATAGTAGCTGGTTTAAAAACATTGTTTAGTATATGTATTTTAATTAGTGTCAAAAATTAGTGAACGGGCGATGTTGCGACGTCGAGCTAGTCCAGTCTTGTTATTGGCTGCCGCCAACTGCAGACTCTCGTGGCCCCTAGTTTTCATCATGTTTTCATGGCTACCCCCATTGAATAAGTTATGGAACTTAACTATTAATATCAAACTAATAAATACAATCTATATCTATATAATCTTTGATTCACTCCATCCCTTAAAACAACATAAAACAACTTACTGTTAATTTCCTGGAAGGCGAACCTGTAGATGATGACCCAGAAGTTGTAGAGGAAGGCGAGAGACACGACCATAGACCAGTAGTAGCAGAGACGACCAGCGGGGTCGAACACGAAAGACCACTTGTGATTGGTCCGTACCCTGGGTGGGCGCCGGGTGTTGTAACGGGTCTCGGTGGACGTCACCGTGCCGTTGATGTTCCCGGAGGAGTTCCTGGGGCCGCCAGTCCACCGGGAGGTCTCGGTCTGTGCCACGGAGGCAGGGAGTTTGAGGCGACCTCGGAGGTCGCGCCGGCGAACCTTGCGACTGAGGTCGAGCTCTGAGGCCGACGAGACTGCTGCTCGGTTGATGTATGCGGCGGACAAGGAGTCTCGCGAGGAGGAAAAGTATCTCTGAAACATAGTTAGGTGGTAGAAGAAAAGAATGTTTTTAAAATTAAATTCCATCAAAGAAATATATCTTGGGAGGGATGTATGCCTGAACAATATTCAGTATTAGGTGGTTTATGGAACATAAAGTAATTGGAGAAGTATCTTGGTAACAGATACATTTTAAGAATGGTTTACTGAATATTTCCTAGTTTTGGATGAGAACCGTCAAAAATATATCACATAAGGTGAGGCGAGAAGTATTTATCCAAATTGGGTGTTAGATGAGAATCATCCCAGGAAATAGTATGCACTAAAAAGTGTATTCGGGTCTTAATGTGTGTTCGATGAAAGATATTTCTACAACATTTTTATTAAGTGTTAGAGGAGAATTACCATTGTCAACACCGCTGCCCCCCATGAGGACTTTTATTGAGTTTTTCCTCAGCCAGGGACACACTTACCGGCGAAACCGCCGGACGCCGGATCCGCCGGCACTTCCATCCCGGAGGAGCACGTTATAGTTAAATATAATTTTGGCAGAACGCAGGTTGTTGGTAAATGGAATAGTAAAAAGTGTATTTTAAAAAGAAAGATAATAGTGGTCTAGTTTTGTTGAACAACAGAATGTAGTTGAAATGTGTTTACAAAATATAAATTAACCAAAAACAGCTGAACATATATTATATAAACAGCAAGAAAGAGAAATTAATATTTTGATAGTCAAATGTAAATTAAGTGATAGTATAATGAGTGGTTACATTTTCCATCTCAAAGAACTATGTATAACAGTTTACAACTGTGTATTGTTTCTTGTTTTATTATTCCGCAACCAGACTTCATGATATCCGTTTCAAAAAAGTAATTTCACTGTAATCAGGACATTGTAGGACTGTTTATTACGAGGATAATATGAACGGCATATGCACATGAATTATGGGTCTGTATAATTAGTAGGACATAGGCCACTGGGTTAATTAATGCAGTAAGAGGTCAGTTATGCCCATAGGATTATGACTGTTTGACCCATAATAACCTCCCTAATGTGCGTTCTCTAGTTGTACAAAATTTACTAAAACTTAATTGGTACAAGGTAAACCCCTATGACATATTTTTTCTATGCCCTGTTTATTAATATTTTTGAGAAATACAGTAGCAGGAATATAAAGTTTATACTAACAAACTAGTCTAAAAAACAAACAATCCGAAGTTGACGTTCTAGCTATGGGAATCTAGCATGTCAATATAAAAACAAACAACACAATTCACTTAATTACTTCATAATTTACTAAATATTGCATTGTCAAACAGTCATCTTAACAAAAAATGTTATGTATTATATCTGTTAGTTTTGAATTCTACATTTAGTATTTTTCCTTCGAATATTTACTTCCATCCAACACCTTGACCTTTGATAAGTCACCCTAGAGACAAATATATAATGTTTACAATACAAGATTAGATTATCAGCAAATAAGAGCATCTGGTCATCAAAAAAACGATTACTGTCCGTAAACACTTTTAAGCTAAAGGGATTTGCTTTCTTATGTCTGGCTGGTAGGCTTTTCATCACTAGCAGCTGCTTGTCGGAACTTATGTCTCTTAAAAATGTCTGTTATGGCACTAGAATTGTTTCTGAAACTGGCCATAGTGTTTTGTCACATATCTGTTCCTTTTTTCACAGTCTACACTAGTAGAATTTTATATGAAATAAACCAAAAATTATGTTCATAGCTGTTAAATCTTCTGTTATGTCGGGGATAAATGCCACCCCTCTCCTAGACATAGTAGACATTGAATTGCTTGCTACATGATATGTTGCTGTTTTATCAATGGGAATTCTCAAAGCTGATAATTTAATTGGTTGCTCCTTTAAGAGTCCTTGGGACCTAGACGTTCTAGCTCATAACCCAATTAAAAAAAAAACTACAAAGACAATTTATAATCCCAAAGTGTCCTAGATAATTAAATTATCATCACTTTGGCGTTTGAAAAAATATTTTTGGATTGTAAATAACTCTTCGGCAGTGGTTTAAAATGATCCAATATGATATGACCAATATGGCGCTATCCTTCAAGGAATCATAAGCAGGTAATTTCATAAGTCCTTGAAAAAACGTCCATGAACCTGCTACCGATTGCTGTATTGCAGGTCTAGTTGGCCGTCTGGACCTGACCCTTACATTCTTGGTGGAACTGGCACTTTTACTCAGTGAACCTGGGTATTTGTTTGGTGTATCACCTGGTCCAGACGATGCTTGTAGTACAGCTTGCAATAATTCTGATTGCTTACCTGGACCTTGTTCTGTTACTGCATTGTGCTGGTCTTATAGTTGGTCATCTAGACCTGATCCTGCTTGCTTGGTAGAGCTTGTAATTGTTTTGATTGCTCTCCTGGACTTGACTTTGATTGACAAGCACAACTTGTAATAATTGTAATTGCTTACCTGGACCTGGTGCTGTTTGCTCCTGCCGACGCCGAGCCTGGAGCTGACTATGTCCAGCAGGCTTTGTCGAGACACGGACTTGAGCGCCCTGCTGGGCTTGAGCGACTCGTTGCTGCTACGGTTGCCTCCGGACACGTAGGCCACTGGGCTGCCGGTGTCAAGTCTTGTACCGGATGCGCTCAGACGCTCCCCGATCATACGCCCGGTAGACGTAATAATACCTGCAACGACAAAACAATAAGTATAACAACAATTACATATTGTACAAGTATTGGTGGGTTGATTGAATCTAAAACTGAACATAGCAGTCAAAATAGATTCAACGCTGTTCCCATGAGAAATTTGCGTCACCAATTATTAAGCCTCCCCACGACGCGTGGTAGGAGTTACCACGGATGTCCTTGATTAGTGAACGGGTCGATGAATATGCGAGCCTTTGTGGACACTGTTCTCACTACGCATGTTGGTTTGTAAATTTCAAGATCCACTGATGGCTAGAAGAAAGAGAACATTTTAGAGTGCACCCCCCCCCCCCCCCTCCAAAACGCAAGCCACTGCCCTTTGCCCTTTGATGTTTCGTGAGTTTAACGACTTGGATAAACCGGAACGATCCGGAAATAAATAAACCACCGCTACATGGGCCACGGACGTGATGTTCCCACGATGCGTATTCATACGAGCCCTTGTGATCAAGGACATCTATGGTATCGCCCTGCCACGCGTCATGGGAACGGGGCTTAACAAAAATTCACAATGAGACTTGCTTTGCTTTATAATAATTCTTTATTAATATTTGGATAAAAACACGCCCCAAGGTATAAAATAATACTAATGAACCGAACGGTATTAAATAATACCGTACTATTATACCGATAATGCTAGGAGTATTTACTTTTAAAAACATACTTCACCGAAAACTTATTTTTCTTCATAAAACCAGAGCCCAATGAATTGTTTTTTTAACAGTTAAAATGGGTGAAAATATTCACCCATAAAAAATATTCAATTTAAGGGGAATATCCATGACAGTAAGCCCACGCACGTTTGACATCATTATACTCAGTCGTCAATATATAATTAAATACGTGAATGTTTTTTTTGTACCTTAATGAAAATAACCCTTCACTACAACCACTGAAAATAAAACAATATTCAATGCTACAACACATATGATATACTTTTTTCAAGTCTAAGATCACCCCCTCTTTTAAATGTTCTTTACATTCTAATTGGTTTCTCGACGTTCTGTAGGTAGTACTGTATAGAGAGGTATAAAAGGGTATAAACACAGCCACCTCTAATACTCGAGAAGGCTATGATATAAGGCTAGATTCAGTACACTTGTTCTTGTTACAGAATGCTATATGCGAGAGGCTAAAGGCCAGTTACCTCGCGTCCGTGTCTATGTCTGTTGTCATGGCAACCATGACGTCACCTGTTGAGCCGTGGGACTTTGTCAGCCTCCTATCGATTCACTTCCGGGACCACTTCCGGTATTTGAGTGATCCGCTATTACCAGCTTGTTACATGGCCTTTTCATTACACCTCTCCTGTTGCCATGTGATCCCTTTAACGTCCAATTCCCAAACAATTCCAGTGGTGTTAAGGACTTGTTCACATCGATTGCTCTTGTGCTGTTTACATTGCATTTGGTTTATGTTTGAGGGGATTGTTTCGTACTACCTACAGTATTGCAATCTAGGACAGTTAAATACTTGGCTATTATTATAAGCTATGTCTGGGCCGATGAAGACTTGAACTGTTGGTGTTCAAAAGGGGAATATGATGTAAAGTAGTACATAAATAAATTCTCAATTATGATTAAACCTTTTTGCATATATCTTTTGAACGAAACTACTCTTTCAAAGGGGAGTCAACGTATTTAGGCACATGATTCTATAAATGTGGGATTTTAGGGAAGATTTTTATAATAAACTATTATTTTATGAAATTTATGTACGAATAACGATTATTATGTCGTTTATTTTTATATAGGTAGATAAAAACCACAGATCTTAAAATTCTTCAAAAACGGCTAAAAACTAATATTGTTACGCTTAATGTTTTACTCTTACAACAGAAAAGTTATGTATTATAGAATTGTAGCTAGACACAAAGCAAGAGCCAAATAAAGCTGAAGCATTAAATCCGATATGATCTAGATCAAACAGATTTTTAGATTTGTTATCATAGTTAACGAATTTTTTTTGTCATATGTTACATGAACATGTATGTATGAATATAGACGAAACAGTACGTAAGGAAAACTTGTTTTTGAAGTATTTTTAAAGCTGTAAGCACGAATACATAATTTTAGGGACGCCTACAAGTCTTACACCAAGTCTTAAGGTCTTAAAAAGTAACATACACTTTGCAATACAAATGAAAACCCCTTTTGCCTCCCTAACAATCTTGTTCTAAGATGTTTTTGTAAATTTCTTTCGCATTTTATATTAGATGGTCACGGAGAAGGTATGTGTGTTGAGTGACATTCGGAACACCAACATTCGTAAAATGTTGATTTATAGACTATCCACAAAACAATAAACACAAAGGGATCTCCTCTGGGTGTAATTCGAGGAGGACTGTAATATTTACGCTTCCTCCACCAAGAGGGGTGAAATATGGGTTTACAGAACAGCTACTGCTGTCGCCGCCGCGCGCGCCTGCAAATGGGTCAGCTGGGAGGGAAATCAATACCAACCTTCCCGCAAGAAATACTTCTTGAGCAACAGGTTGCCGGCATAACCTTATACGTATGATTGTGTAGTTATGAAGCTGCCTATTTTCATTGTTGATGTTAAAGTAATTTAGTTTTAAATAATTTGTAGTTGATAATTTATGGTTGAAATGAGTTTTAGTTAGAGTTAGAGATGAAAATTAGTTAAGTAGTGAAAGCACTCACCTACTACTGTAATAAGAATGTAGCCTTTTTGATTCCGAAAAAATCTGTATCTTTTTTTAACAGGACTGTACTAAACTTGGCCCAATGTTCTAGACCATTGGGCCAAGACAGCCTAAATCAGAAAAAAATGTTGCATTTGTAAAATTATCAAAACGACACAAATTGATGACTTGTTAAGTTCTTGTGGTGTAATATACATAGTAAAATTGAATGGAAAGTTTATCTATGAGGTAGTAATAAAATCATCTTGGTTAAAGTAACCACCTGATCTTGGAAGCAGAACTATCATGTAACTCACTAAGCAATAATCGTTCAGAAATGTTTGCCTTCAAATACTCCTTCTTGTTTGTCAATGTTTTAATTTAATCTAATTTATAGTTATTTCGACTGCTCTGAACAAAATCTGTTTTGTCCTGTAAATATGAAAACAATTTAATTTAGTGTCAAAAAATAAATGTTGAATTTGATCATTATTTTTATGGAGATTTTTAATGAATTTAAATGTCATTAGAACAATTAGGTTGACATTTGATTGTAACAACTCAGAATCTACATAATTTCATAAATATAGTACACAACGTGTCTATAAATTTGAACAAAGGCACCATTATTTCATTAATATTTTCCAATATTAATATTTAAGAAAAAGTATTGAGTCTAGTTACAATGGTTATATTACATTGATATTGCAGCACGTACAAGTTGCGTTGAATATGAGTTAGAATAACATTGACTATTCATTGTTTGAAATTCATTGTTGGTGGTGGTGAGTTAATGTTGTTCAAAAGTTTATTGGGGACATTTTCCATCACGATGGTAAAAAACGATACACGATTTTTCGGGATCTGGAATCTGGTTCCAGATTCTGGTTTTTTTTTCGTTATCAGGTGAAAAAAGTTAAAAGAAGGCCCAGGTTTTTTCACCATCGTGATGGAAAATGTCCCCAATAAACTTTTGAACAACATTGACTAGATTCCGTGAGGGTACGAAAGTAATGTAACCCATACGTTTTAGTAATGTAACACCAAACAGCATATTCAACACAGAATTCATGCAAAAAAATTGTTCCTGAAACAAAAATGAAGTGACACATCACCTGTGGAGGAGTTTTTTTTTTAATTAGCCAAACACATTTAGAATGGTTGAATGGAGATATGTTTTATATTCACAAACTAATAGTAAAAAATATTTTTCAACTGAATAATTTTAGTATTTGTTTTTGAGAAAGGGGTTTTATAACCATTGAGCTTATAATTAAAACACTGTTTCCATTTCGTTTCAAAATCAGTAAACAAAACTTAGGTACATGTTATGGTCATTAATAAATCGAAATCTATTACCACTACAACTGTTTTGTACTGTAAAGTTTACGTCTAATTATATGTTTTAATGTTTATTATACGTCTTATTATTCACACACCATAAATATTGATGTGTCACATAGAGTAGCAATATTTTATTTAAGTAAGTATGTATGGTGTTATTATTGTAATTTCATATGGTATGATTATTTTAAAACTTAGTATAATGTAGGCCTATCTTTCAAACCATACATAAATGTTACGAAATTTATAAAATAATTAATTTGAATAATTAAGGTTTTAATTTTACTTTCCCGCCCAAAATGCCCGTTAAGAGTAGAACATGTAAATTAAACCTCAAAGGAGTTGCAACCGTCGTTTTCCTGGTCTTTGTAAATTGAAATCTGAGTAATTTTATCGAGTTGTAAACGTGAACGCTCAAAACTTTACAAATTCGTTTAACGAAAATGTGTTTACCTTTATAAATTTTCTTGGATAGTAGCCTAAGACAAAGAAATGATGGTATTCTTGTATACAAATCAAAACTGATATATTTTTTACTGTAAAATAAATTAAATTCAACTGGAGTATCTAGGTTAAATGTAAGTTTTGTTTGGGGCACTTCAATCACCATTTGACCTTAGAGGATAGGAGTGTAAAAACGCCATAAACGAAGGAAACAAGGTCTCTGAAAGAGATTGGCTCTTGACGCTCAGACCTGTGAACGAGGTTAGTTCTTTTAAGCTTTTATAAAGAAATTATATTTTTAGGTTTTTTTAATAACTTAGGTACGTCATCTGTTTAAGAAACGATTAGCGTTGTCTTGTAAAACCTTCAAGTAAAATAACTGACTTATGATTTATTTTAGAAACTGTAGTAAAATAAATCTTAAAAATTAATAATAAAATATAACAAATAATATTATAAATAATAGTAATGCATAGTAAAATATAAAATAAATTATAAAATTCTCATTTGATGTATAAGAATTTTAGAAATTTTTTGACACAAGATTCCTCAAATTACGACTCCCAATTACAATATAGAAGTTGACTGAAATCTAGTTGCATAAACCTTTGGTAGTGGTGGAAAAATTTGAAATATATGTAACCCTAGTAGCCATTTAAGTGCGTTACACATCTTAAAAGCCATTCTGTGTCAGTACTGTTATGAATGTTATTAAAACACTTAAGTCAACGATTATATCAAATTAACATTAAAAATTACAATTACATTGTTCAAGAAACAAATTCTCTACCGCAAATAAATTTGATAGTTGGTCCATGAGGTATATTATTTACTTTATCGCATTCACAAGGCCTACCTTATGGTGACTGAAAACCTCTCAACTCAGTTGATTGGAATATTTTACTTGCGGGTAATGCTAATGTTATTTTTAGTAATTTTTAAGAACATTTATTTTGCTCTTTCAAGAATCTTATCCTAAAAAAGTGTCTAGACCTAAGAATACAAAGCATCCACTGGCTCCAGAGTGGAAATCAGAGACTATTGTAATATTGAGAAGATGGTTGCTTCTTTCTTACGATATTTATAGACAAGAAAAAACGCTTGAAGCCAAGAGGAGGTATCAAGCGATAAAGAAAGATTACCAGGTGAGTTTAGTACGGTCAAAACAAGAACACAATGCTAATTTCATTGAGTCCTCTCAAAATTCTTGTGCTGCCGCTTGGTCTGTCATCAAAAAAGAGGGGGCCCCTGCAAAAGCAAAACCAACTACTAGACTTTCTGCTGAGGAGCTGAATGATTTCTTCATTAATTCTGTCCAACAGACTCGGGATGCAATTGGTACTCCACCAACCCCCGCTGTAAACCTCCTAGCCCAGCATCCTAGACCAACATGTTCTTTTAACATTGAACCTGTCTCTTGTGATAAAGTGCTATCTGTTGTACATAAGATGAATAGCTCTAAAAGTAAGGATGTTTTTGATCTCTCTGCAATCTTAATTAAGAATGTGATTTATCATATTTTAGTTCCACTCACCTATTGTATCAATGTTTGTATCAAGGAGGGCGTTTTTCCAGATGTCCTAAAAACAGCCAGAGTAGTCCCTGTCCATAAAAAGGGGAACCATAATGTGCCTGAAAATTTTAGACCTGTATCTATTCTCCCTGTGTTTGGTAAGATTTTTGAAGGTATAATTAAGGATCAAATGTTACCTTATTTTGAAAGTAATGGACTGCTTGTGTCAGCCCAGTATGGTTTCAGATCAGGCCGTTCCACAATCGATGCAGTTGAAGTTCTGACTGGGGTTGTTTTAAAATCATTTGAGAGGGGAGGCTTTGCTGGGGCCACAATGTGTGACCTCAGCAAGGCTTTTGACACCGTGGACCACAAAATTTTGCTTGACAAACTCCATTTTTATGGAGTTAGGGGTAAGGGTTTGGACTTACTGGGATCATACTTGGGCGGGCGCAGACAGTTTGTCTCTGTAAATGGTCAGTCCTCTGTTGTCAAATCTTTAACTCATGGCGTCCCACAGGGGTCTGTCCTTGGGCCCTTGCTTTTCAACATAATGATAAATGACCTTTCTTTGCATTTGGGAGAGGGGGTTGTTTGCTATGCTGATGACACTACTCTAATTGGGGTAAATGATAACTTAAATGTCCTGCAGGGCACTATGTCTCAGACTCTCCAAATGGCCTCGGCGTGGTTCCGAGCTAACTTTCTCTTCCTGAATGAGAGTAAGACTCAGTCCATAATATTTAGTCTTAGACAGCTTAAGCAAGATGTCACAAGCGTTAAACTACTTGGATTAATGTTGGATCCTAAGCTGGATTGGAATAGTCACATATCTTTTGTATGTAGTAGACTTTCCAGGGTGATTCACTTGCTCAGGAACTTGAAGAACTCTGTACCCACTGAATGGCTAAGAACTGCCTACCTTGCCTTTTTTCAGAGCATAATTCTTTATGGTTTAAGACTTTGGGGTGGCACTCCGGGAGTCGAGAGGGGTTTGACGCTCCAAAAGGCGGCAGTCAGAATCTTGGCAGGTGCTGATTTTCTAGACCACTGCAAACCTATCTTTATTTCTGAATCCGTTATGACAGTGTACAGCTTATATATTTACCAATCTCTTCTGTGTACTAAGCAGAAGTCAGGCTCTCTCGAACTCCGAAGTGATATCCACCCTCACAATACTAGGAGGAAGGACGACTTGAATGTACCCTATGTTAGATTAAGAAAGGTCCAATCTAGCTATTGTATACAGAGATATAAGTTTTTTTAACAAACTCCCTTGTACAGCTCGGAACCTGCCGGAAGCAAAATTCAAAATGGGGATTGAATCTCTTCTGTTGGCAAATCCGATTTACTCATTCAAAGAGTATTTAGAAATTTCACCTGGCCAAGTAAGTAAGTTTTTTTAGCCAATGAGTGCCAATGTGTGATGATAAATAAGTTTTGTTTTTGTTTTTCAATTCTCTGCATGGTGTTTTGCAGGCTTAGGCTAAGATTTTGATGTATTGACGTTTCCTTGTACATATTATGCTTTCAGGAAATAAATCATTCTCATTCTCTCATTATTCTCTCTCATTCTCATTCTCAACCTTCGAACCATATATTCGTAAACACAAATGATTTGAGTCGATGAGTTCTTGTGGTATAACGAACTCATTGTTGAACTTGCACACACGTACCATATTTCAAATCTCACTATCTGTATTGGTTATTATAATAAATAAATAAATAAATATTATATAGTTTAAAACTAAATAATATTATATAGCTTATTGATGTTGGTACTACTATTGTTATTGTTCACTTTTTGTACAACTTTTACTATTTTGTTTCCTGTAATTTCAAGTTGTGAATGTTTTTCATTGTAAAGTGGCTATGCCATTGGGAAATAAAATAAAATCAAATAAATAAATAAAATAAAACCAGATTGAGGGGTAGCAATTTAAATTCACTTCACTCAACATTTAAAAATTGCCCGTACATTATACCGGTAACTTGAATAATTTATATGGATATGGCAATTCCAGATGCCATTGGGCAAAGTCTCTTTTTTGTACTATCTTGCTGATTATTTATGAACTTTTCATACTTAATTGAGTAAATTAATTGTTCTTGCTAGTATTTGTTGAGATGCATTCCTAAAAGTTAATATTGTAATTTTTAAAATTAACTCTTTAAAATATTTTTTTTTTAATTTCATAATTGTGTATGTTTAATAAAGCGTGATTAACAAAGCATGAACTACATCGGAATCGGCTAGTCTGGATAAATGAGACGTAAAGATGTATTTTACTGACGTAAAAATGGCAAGGCATTAAGATAATTAAACAAACTGAAGAATAAATTACTTTTAACAATTAATACAAATTTCTGAGAGGTCCCATTAGACAAAAAATTAAGCAAAGTACCATATATTTAATTATCACCGAAACTAAAATAACTGTTTCACCTAGCCACACAGGTGTGAACAGTTGGTATCAATATCAAATAAATAAGTTTTAGAGTTCCAGTGCGTTCGATTTGGTTTCAAAAGAAAGTAATTAAATCCTATTCCCGTGGTGACAAATTTAGCGTTTCGCATGACGATAAAAAACTGGAATTCTTGACACGTTTTGAACGTAACGCCAACGCCACATAAATGGTAAAATTAACTGTCATTGCGTGAGTTGTATTTTACATAATCCTCTTAATGGTTTTTTTTATATATTTTTCTTAATTTTTTTACTAAATTATTAATTCTAAAACCTTTATTTTGAGAACACCAGGACCTGTTCTAAGAAAAATATAATTTTATATAGTATTTTTTAAATATAATATAACATGTATAGTAAATAAATTTACAGTGTATTAATATTAAACGTATTGAAAATTGTTTTAAGTGTAATAAGATGACCGACCATTGACCATGTACGAATGATTTACCTCAATTTTCACAAAAATACTATTTTCTAACAGAAAACACTATTAAATTATATTTTAAATCATGAACTGTGTGATTATTTGCGTTTGATAACTAAAAATGATAAATTATTCCTTCGTGAATTTAGCGTTCTAATCAAAACAGTAGTGCACTTATATTAATATTACAGTATTTTTTGACGCCAAATTAAAGTTTTCAGTAAACTACGATACCTTTCGAACTGACACCCTGACAACTTTCTCGCGTGACGATCAAATTCCAGTTGAGCTTTACTAATTATGATGTACTATGTCTGCAATAATCCCCAAAGCACCGTAAACCCATCATCAAGAAAAATTAGCAATGATTGAAAACACCTCCAACCGCAGAGCCCCAACAAACATGATATGTCAAAGTATTAAAGGATTCTGTAAGAAATCCTACTTAGTAGTACTAAGTAGTATTTTGTTACGGGTTTACTGAACTCACTGCTCGTATTAGCATACCAAATAATATAAAATTTTATTCCTTGCCCAATTTCCTTGCACTACTGGTGTAAGGTGTATAGTGCTTTCAAATTCGGTTCTATTCGGGGACCTTATTTTTAACTTACAAAACCGCAAAGTTAAAGACAATGTCTAAAAAAAATAGCAGCCTTGTAATATTCCCTTTTTGTGTGTTTTTGTTTACATTATCTTAACTGGAAATGTTATCTCGTATCTCCAGAAATGTTTTCCTTAACAAGTTAATGTTTGTTTGAAGTCAACAATACTTGCTCTTAACGCATCGCTGCACTACAAAGGTCTTCAATTTCTTTTGCAATCTTCAACAAGGGAAATCAGAGTTGGAAAGTAGAGCTGGAATTGAAAATAATAAATATTGTGAAAAATGTTCCTTAATATTTATATTGTAAATACAAATACATAATTGTAAATTTATTTTTCTCTGCCTTGAATGGCTTGCAGCATGTAGTTTTTTTTTCATTTTTAGTATGCATGCATTGGTTTTTATGTTTTGTATTTAGTGAGATCCTGCATGTGTTCATTTCAGCTTTTAATCTTGTTAGTCAAGAGTGCAAGAAGAAGTTTGGCATGTTTATTTATTATTTATTGTTATTGTTTGACGTCGCCTATTGTTTGTATGTAACTGAATGGCCAATAAAATCATTTGATTCATTTGATCGAAAATTTAGCAGTAATATAAAGCTACGTGTGTAGTGAAATAAACACATTTTAACACCTTGTTTAACTAATTTCGTTCATAATATATTTGTGCTAGGCAATCTATTCTTCAAGCTAGGCTAGTTAAGTACATGAAATCTATATACTAACTAGGCAAGCATGTTTCTTAAAAACCTTTTTTCCTCATCTCATATGCATCGTAGGAAAATATACACATGCTGTTAGAAAGATAATTTCCTGTAGGTGTGCAAAATCTCTTTATAAATTAAAAGAAGCTCATAAATAAGCACAAACAAATGAATTTAAAATTTAAAAATAACATTTACCTAATGGGTTGCCATGTTGGTTACAAAACATAAACAGAAAATCAAAACAAATGGAAGAAGTTCCGATCACATGTTTTATTTACAGCGTATAGGGTGAATATAAAAGTTTGCACAATACATATTTTTGGTCGGGTTCTCGACCAGGGACGACTTGTATATTTAAAACGGTAGATAAATATTTTCAGCGTTGACCTCTTCAGTAAGACTAACAGAGAATAGAAATCGATAGATTTTTTTACAGGATTTGTGGAAACAAAAACTTAACCAATACTCAAATCCATAATCCATTATCTATAATCAACCAATATCTCAATCCGTTTGAAGAATACAACGCTTCAACAATAACATTGGATTTGGCTGTGTGGTGAAGTGGTTACAGTGCACGCCTCAAAGCTGACGGTAATTGGTTATAACCTGTAAAAGGAACGTTGATAAACTTAGTGTAGGACAGGGATATTGGCTATAAATACTTTTTTTTTCAATTCAGTACGTATGCCAACCATATAGAATGGATTTAAAATCATAATATCCATTGTCATGGGCCAATGTTGTTAAACCTTGTTGTATCTACATACAAGAGGTTAAATGCATGTTGTATACTTATAATATAAGCCATTTTTTCATTCGATACTCTAATAATTCTCAGAGTTAAAAGATACATGACGTCACATTTAATACGCTTGCTAGGATTTTAGTGTAGCCTACAAACTCAGAGATTAGGGCCATACCTCACGGAAAAGTTAAATTTTACCACTGGTGTAGAGAGGCGGTAAATAATATTACTATTTGTCAGATTTTCAATGATAATAAATAAAGTAGATGTTTGTAAGGTTGTTACACTGCATGGCTTGTCGGCATTATAACTGTATAAAACGAAATTCTTAAACATTGAATTATTTATTAATGTCAGTTTCTGTAGAGGTAGGCTTTAAAAATTTAAAAATAACATTTCACATCCTTGTTCTTTATTTTATGATAAAGCGTTCTCACTGCAAAGTATACTAATTGTTTAAGAGTGTTGTTTAACCTAATGCAAATGTCTCTAATGTGTTAAGGATGATGTATGAATAATTGGTACTTCAGTATTAAACGGAGGCCACATTTTGTCAGCGCGCTGCGGCGGTTATGTTAGGTTGGGTTATCGTAAATATTATGTGTGTAGGACTTTCCTCGCTTCGTTATGAATCGAACGATACTTTCTATTATGATAACCCAACCTAACATAACCGCCGCAGCGCGCTGACAAAATGTGGCCTCCGTTTAATACTGAAGTACCGAATAATTTTTCGTTGTAATCGAATTGATATTTAAAAAAACACTAGAGAACCCGTGCGGCTCAATGAGCCACATAGTATGAAACATAACGCCAAGGAAAACTTCATGCTTAAATTCGAGTAATTGTAGCTACAGAGTTGTTTAAACACTTGTTAGAAACTAATTTTAAATATCTCTGTTTGCGTCGTCAAGGTTCACCTACATTATTTCTGCTCTCAGTTTTAATTGATAACTTATAATGAATGCTAAACGATCTGCTTCAATTCGAGTTAACATGTTGCAACAAAGTTTTCCAGCATTAAGAATTGAAGAAAACTGTTGCCTTTAGCTATATACTACTCAATGGGATTATTATATCCATCTGGAGAGAGTAGTAGTTTTAATCGGTGTTGTTTGCAAATACGAACACATAATCAATCAAATCTAGTACCATACAATTAAAGAAAAAATGTTATATTAGTTTTGAATAAGAAAAAATACATCTTCACTAGTTTTTATGGTATCTGTCTCTCAATATATTTATGGCCGCCATAAGGGATAAGTATAATATGAAATATTCTTTTGGAATTTTAATATCAAAAACATTGAACGTTATTCACCATAAGAAATATCCTTGACAGGCTTTGGATTTTTAAACTATAAAATAGTGAATTAAAGTCGAGTCAATCAGAAATAAAAATAATATACTAAATATGTCTTAATTGTTTTAATATTGTTGAATCTGCATAGCGCACTAAATATTTTTCAAATTATCTATAATAAATTTACCTTTTTCATACACTACGAGTAGGCCTACTAACACATAAGGAATTCCTGATTTCAAATCCGTATTTTAATGTTTTTTGTGCAAGAATATCATGGAGGTTCTGGTATTTCTTTATTAGGGCCGAATTTGCAGGTAATAATCGAAAAATATGATATAGTTGATGATTAATAATGAACGTGGCTTTGCATTAGCTCTACGGTTGTTTTCGTGAAGTGCGTCTTAATATCAGAAGGTATTGACTAGAGCTTGGAAGCATCAGTCTAAAGGAAACTGCAGGTTGATTAACATGACAGGAAACCCAATGGAAACGGATATTGCTACGTCTGTAGAGTAGCCATTAGGGTCTGTGCTGCTAAAGCTATAAGACACTAAGATTACTTTAAGAAACTAGTCCATAAATATGACTAAGGACTAGCTAAACGTTGTTAATGCTTAACACATCATATCTATTCTATAATAATGTCTTGTCCCCTGAAAAATTGTATTCAAGATTCAAGATTTAATGAGCCGTTCAGTATTATTTACAATAGGCCACGTCACTAATACCTACCAGTAAAAAAAAGAGTTGTCATTCCTCTAGACTCACAAGCTTAAGTTCAGAAAGCACGCCAGAAAGTCTAAAGCACACCATGCAAAATAAATAGATAAATAAAACTGTAAAACATGCGGAGGAAAAAATGGAAAAATTTACAAATTTACAATTGACTAAACAGGGGAAAACACTAAACTCAAAAACCACACTCATACCTGCAGGCAGGGTTAAATTTAATTATTAATCTCTTCTCAAATTCGTTTACTTCATTGAGTTACGATAAAGTAAAAAGAGAAATAAAAGGAGAATAGATTATTGGAAAATATCGGACAGCTTATGTATAAGTTGTAATA
Organism: Macrosteles quadrilineatus; assembly: GCF_028750875.1. Taxonomy (NCBI): domain Eukaryota; kingdom Metazoa; phylum Arthropoda; class Insecta; order Hemiptera; family Cicadellidae; genus Macrosteles; species Macrosteles quadrilineatus. The sequence continues at coordinate 68,325,295 of NW_026542597.1, forward strand.
TTGTAACTGCTATTTTCCTAGTAGCCCTAAACAGAGAATCTTTACTCCATTAAATTATGTAATTGAACACCAATAGAAAAAAAATCTGAAAGTAATCTACTTTAGTAATATTTCTTCGTTTATTTGATCGTAGATTATTTATTATATAGCTGTAAAAAATTCTACGTGAATACAAAATCTGTTTATATGACATGTTTGAAGATTGTAAACAATTTAAATTAGGCCGTCGTCTTAAAAGCTGAAGAAAGTTTGGGGAAATTTATAAATATTCTATATTAATTTATTTTGAGCTGCCTCTGATAAACGTAAACGATTTTTTTCATTAAGGTAAGGTTCATTGTATTGTACTCTTAATTACTCTAGGAGCGCCCTTGTCTGTTGATTACTTACAGAACTTGAGAGAAATATTGTCTACAGTCTCCTTCTTGTCTCTAACATCGACTTACTCAAGAACGAGTAAAAGCTCCCAGGTTAATCAGGTCGATACTAAAGTACTATAGACCACGTCATTTAATTCAGAGAAATATAATTTATATTTAAAAGTGTAATTTAGGTTTTTGGGATCTAAAAACTCCCGTTCTAAGAGTATTTGTACAATATTGCTAACATAGAAGTAAGTTTCTTGAAATTAAATGCGAGAGGAACAGATTCAATTCCTTACATATCCAAAAGTATTTAATAGAAAAATTGTCTTCAAAGCATTTGAAATTTACTAATTTAAAAATTCCTTGGGTGTAAACACAAAATAGTTTATACATATTTTCATGGCTGGAAGTAAAAAAATCATACGTACATTCTTGGCTATCAATACAACTAGACCATCGATCGCCATGCAAAAAGTCGGTGCCAGTTTTTTTTTTCATCAAAATAGCCGTAGTTAAAATTACTGATTTCTGTCGAATATGCCAAACTCTTATCCAATTAAAACGGAATAGAACGATTTGTTGTAAGTTATAGCAGCTATTATATAACTTATGAACTATCTCAACATAAAAAAAACATTATTTTTTTTTATAATATAATTTATTTGATTACTTCCTTATAAGTTAAGTATTTTTGATTTTTACAAACCCACCTGATACTAAAGTGTTAAATACATTTCTTTTTGCTGTTATTGTTCCTGAAGAAGGCTTACACTGAAATATAGATTTCTTTGTTAAAAAAAAGTTTGATAATAGTTTATTTACATTTTATACTAAAAAATAGGGTAGATATTAGAATTTCTTGACACATGGGCATTCTGTGACTGGCTCACTCGACTATATTCTTTTTTTAAACAAATTTCCGACAGCTGGCCCTTATATAGATGGAATGTCTATTTCAGTGTCCACAAGTCAGTGGTACGTTCTCGTAAGTTATAACCAACGTAATTTAAATAATTTCCGTGCTGAAGTATAAGGATCCAATAACTCTCGTGGCAATTTGTGAACTGTCAAACTACCCTAAGATGTTTACTCACCCTTGGTGTTTATAGTGGGCCCTAAACACATCGTAGCTGTGTCATGGGTCACTTTCATGAAGTCGTTGCACATATTTTATTGGAGGCTGTTTTCATACAAGTGTTAATTTCTGATAAAATCATCTTATACATTTTCAGAGATTTAAAAAAAAATTGTACACATTTTTAGGAGGAGCAGTTAAATGTCGCTAGTATAAGCTGAACTCAGTTTATGTATAGCTTAAATTAAATAGATTTTAGGTAACGGTAGCTATTACAGCATACAGAATGCACAGCATATCCGCTGAATAAGAAGATTTTCAGTTTATTTATTATATTTATTTTCGTACAGTTTAGTGATATGAAGATGTTTCAATAATTAACGTCTAATTAAAATACCCTCTCCACAGTAAACCTGTATACGAAGCAAATAACAAATCTTTTCTATCTGAATTTTGATTGAAATATGTCTTTAAACATGTCAGGTAAATTTGAGAAGAAATAGGTTAACGAGTACTTACATATCCAACCACAGAGAAGGGAAAACGTTTTTGTTTTGTTAAGTTTTGATAGTAGTTATAGTATGAAAAAATATGCCAAATCTGATCACAATCATTAAAGAAGCTGAAATACAACAGTATACATTTTTTCCATAAGAACTATTAGGAATTTTAAGTGTATAGTTATTTTTTTATTCACTTCGTAACCTCTAGTTGTGGAACGATATACAAAACAGTTTTTTAGATTTACATGCTGCTTGTGATAAACTTTGGCAATTCCATGTTTAATGGGCAGCAAACGATCATGCCAAATGTCATCAAAATTGGATCAGAATAAAACGAGTAATCGTGTTCATGGAAAAACTCTCATATAAATATAAATATATCCTTGGCACTTTTAATGTATCAATTGTCACTACACAATATAAACCCAAATTGTAACTAGTAAATTAACAACAACAACGACAAGTTAAATTGTTAAGTAAATAAATTGTAAGTTGTTGTTGTTGTTGTAACTTGTTGTAATTTTTGTTGTTATTGTTGTTGTTGTTGTGCTGTGTTGTAAATTGTAACTAGTAAGTTACAATTTTAGAGTACAATGTATGAAAGATATGCGATACCACTATAATCCCATTATTGACAAGATCGTTTGATCACTAATGCTAATTAGTAACAGGATTACTCATCACTTGTGATAATTATAATTACTAATTAGTTAACATAACTAATAATGACTGCTCACCAATATTGCAACATATACAAAAGCTATCCAATCCATGTTTTAAGGGATAAGAAATTATTATAGAATAATATGATGTTTAAAACATAAACGAGATTTAGTTACTCCTTAGTCTTTTATATGGACTAGTTTCTTTAGGTTGTCTTGCAATTGATCTTAGCCTTAGCACAGACCCTAATGGCTACTCTACAGACGTAGCAATATCCGTTTCCATTGGGTTTCCTGAAATGTTAATCAACCTACAATTTCCTTTAGACTGATGATTCCAGTCTATAGTGAATTGCTTCTGGTAGTAAGAAAGACGCTCTTCATGAAAGCAACCGTGGACCTAATTCAAAGCTACGCAAGTAATTTTCATTTATTTAATAATATTTTATATTTTTACATGCAAATGTAATTAATCCAGTTGTTATCATGTCTGCTTGAATTGTTTGTGTAAGCTTGGACTTTCTGTATATTGTATTAGTATTTTACAAATAATTTAAACACCAAATTTTGATATTAAAAAATACCAACGTTTGAACGATAAACTTCACACTTATAAAATCATTACCAATAAGAGGTACAAAAATAAGCATACACAGCCTGCAATAGGTACTTAAAAAAGTTTAAAATTCTCATTTATAAAAGTGAAAGCAGGCACTAGAGTCTAAGAGCACCTCTGAGCGAGATTTTGGGCCTAGCTGGTGTTGCAAACCTTCCTGTGCATCCTTTTAATCTAAATGGTTCCTTTTATATACATTAATTAGTTTGAGACCGAACATAGATATTTTACTTCTGAGCTAAGAGAAATGTTATGACTGTTTAAATTATATTTCCATAACCTAGTCAAGTATCTGAGTACTTTATGAGTATACTTTGCTGAAGAACGAGTAAAAATATTTCGACTTTATTTAATTTGATTTACTTTACTATACGCTGAACTATCATTTATATATTAAAACGTGACAGGGTTTTTATTTCACGATTCTGAATCAACCACCTAACGGATTTTGATGATTTTTGTGTTGAAAGAAGGATAATTTTGAGAACTAGGGAATGTCGTAGCCATAATTTTAGTTTAGGGTTTCAGTTTTTTAGAAATTAAATTTTAAATTTTTAAAAGTCTAGCAGCCGTCGCTAACATTCTACTTTTGCTATTGGTTATAATACCATTTGCTTAACGTAACAGCTGTAAACATTCAGCGTTTTCGACACAAATTCAGCATTTGGATGAAAATGAAATGACATACGTAGAATAGACTAATTTATACTTTATTACTTTATTTATATGTAATGTAATGCTATAATCATTGATACATTCATTTATTTGGTAAGAGGATGACAGATTATTTAAATATACATTAGTAAAATATTAGATGTTCTAATTTATTTTTTGTGCAGTCTTTAAAATATTTAGTTTGTTTTAGTGAAATATAATTTGTTATAACTAACAGCTGGATAAATAAAAAATATTCTATAGAACTATGAGGTTAGTTTATTTACTCAGTGGTTTTGTCATTAATTATAGGAAATAAGTAAATAGCTATTGCTGTATCCGAATCGAAGCTCACGAATCTTCAAAAGAAAGCTTATGAAAATTATTTTACTACTCGACTTTTTGAGGAAAGGTTGGGAAAATAACAATGATCACATGTTTTAATTCATCTTGGAAGCTATTTCTTTACTATAAATTTTGAACTGAATAAATTTCAACTAGCTATAATTTTATTATACAATCTATGTATTTGTAGCATTATCATGCTCTAATCATCTAAAAATGTTATTGTAAACAGTTACTGTAGTTGGGTATACACACTTAAATCAAAACCTTCATTAAATACATTAAATTAGAATTTATAAAAGTAGATTTAATATTCGAAAGTAAATTGTTTTATTAGTTGACTGTTTTATTAGAATTGGTCCCTAGTTGCTTAATGCTCTCAAGAATACAAATTATATTCTAATCCCACAAAAAGTATTGCATTATGGATTGAAAATGAGTATAAGAGTTAGGGATAATTTGTGTAATAAAAAAATATATTACACTGTTATATATTTAACTGTGTAATATACTTAATAATACAAAAAGCCCAAATACTTGTAAATACTTGTAATACTTAAATACACATTTTTAGTGAAATTAACTCAGTATTAAGAATACGGAGTTAAATCTTAGAAGATTTATACTTTAGAATCCTGTTTATTCTAAATGGTTTTGCAGAAAGTTCACATAGGTAATCCCAGTTCAGCGTGTAAAAGGTTTCGTTCTGGTGTTAACGACCAGTAGGTTGAACAATTCAACAAATGGGTTCTTTTGTAGCAATCCTTGTGGAACTAGGGACCATTAGCTTTCTTTATTTTCAACGAACCAATTCGTCAATCATAAATCGGTAAACATTACTCTGGATGTACTAGGTTTTTATAAGAGAATTTTTGTTTAGAAGACTTATGTATTGAATGTTTTTGTTAAGTAATGAGCGAGAACCGAAATTGTTGCTATTTAACGTCAACTTCTATTCAGAAATTATATAAATATCTCAATGAAGATTAACTGATACATACTGTACCAAACTCTTAGGCTGATTGGTATCATTTCTAGTTTACAAACATGCATTAAACTTTTGGGTGTTTGAGATTGGCCTTGATCAGTTTGAACAACTTATCAGTTCATTGTGCAATAATTGAACAACGCAATTTTCTATGAATTTTGCAAACAGACTGACTCTACGGAAATTACTTAACTAGGCCCTATACCTCTCCAACTTTTTGACTCCATTATTACTTACTTACTTTCCGTGTCCGGAAAGTAAGTATCCTTTTTGTTCATTATTGATTAGCCTTAACCCCTTCATTAGCTGTCATTTAACCAAATCATTAACCGTAATTAATTAGAATTATGTATTATTTACCAATAATTTTATTGTTTTTTTAATAATAGTACTCCCGAACACAGTTTTCGCATGGCCTACGAGGGGCTATTTTTTACATTCCAAACATAGTATGAAAACTTATAAAAATCTGATTTCATAAAGTTGAGTTCAATTTTATTTAGTCTTGAACTACTATCCTTAAAGACTAAAACCAACTGTCCTCTTGCAGACAACTAAATAATCAAGTAATCTAATAACAGTATATTATACATTTCGTGTTGTACTAGTTTAATTAAATAAGCTAATTTAAGTAATAGGCAACGATGTTTTTGAACTAAGTAAATTTAAACCAATAGTAACAGTAAAGTTGAATACAATATAGATTGTAGATTGGGGAGAGCGAGCTATAGTCTAGTAGTAGACTGCGGGGTTTTGGTGCCCGAGGTCACGGGTTCGAATCTTACCAATCTCAAATTGTTTTTCATATAAGTCATAATGCCACAACCCTCTAGGCCTTGCCTGAAGTATGTGTAAAACAGTCCCGGGTAAGAACAAGCGTCCTAGGATGTTAAGGTGGGTCAAACAATTAATAAAAAATACAATACAGGGTGATTTGTACTCAGTGTGACAAAAATTTTTTGATGTAAGTACAAAGTAAATGAAGTTTGATGATGCATATCAAATGTTCCAAGTCTCAAAATTAGCGTCCCAAAAAATTATTTTATGTTTTTCAAAAATAACCATGCTTTTAAACTTAATACAGCGATTTCTCAATTACCTGTATATGGATTTGAGTAGATAATGTAATTTTCGTGTTCTACATTAAATTTTGAACAAGAATAATGGAAAATGACAGAGGATCAGTTGTAAAAACTCCATTGTAAATAGATTTAAAGTTAAAAATTAAGATATTTTAATAAAAATTTTAAAAACAATGGTCTATTGCATTTTTCACACCCTGTATACAAGAAAGTGTCGGAATATGTTAAAAACTGCGCCATTTTATAAGCTTTCCAACCATATGCTACACTATTGAGGTTTAGATATTTTTTTGTTTGTTTTAGTGGTTTGAATACCAGAAAACAGGGAACTTTTTTACCGTTTTTACTGTTCAAGCTGAAACAAAAATACAACTTTTGCTTAATACATGCCGACTTTCTGTGTTTTAAATGTTAAATACACCATGCTTTGTAGTCTTCAAACCATTAAAGCGTACATAAGCAGACATAAACCTCAATAGTGTAGCATATCGTTTGAAAGCTTATAAAATGGCGCAGTTTTTAACATATTCCGACACTTTCTTGTATACAGGGTGTGAAAAATGCAATAGACAATTGTTTTTAGATTTTTTATCAAACATCTTAATTTTTATCTTTGAATCTATTTACAATGGAGTTTTTACAACTGATACTCCGTCATTTTCTATTATTCTTGTTCAAAATTTAATGTAGAACACGAAAATTACATTATCTACTCAAATCCATATACACAGGTAATTGAGAAATCACTGTATTAAGTTTAAAAACATAGTTATTTTTTAAAAACATAAAATAATTTTTTGGGAAGCTAATTTTTCGACTTGGAACATTTGATATGCATCTTCACAATTAATTTACTTTGTACTTACACCAAAAAAAATTTTCACACTGAGTACAAATCACCCTGTATACATTTATACTAAAATATATTTTGTAGCCATTTTTTTACTTACCTTTCTCTCTGACATTAATATTATGAAATCAGTGAAACTAATCAAATTTATTTACTTCACTGAACCATTCCACTCCAAACTCACTTGGAGCTTGCCACATTAGAAAAGCATTAGTAATTTCACGGATGCCTGGGTTGTCAGCTGTTTCTCGTGATTCTAAGTGACAGGCGTAAATTGTATTTTACATTGAATTGTAAAAATGATCACATTTCTCAATCATTTTGTTAACATTTTAAAAGTAAGTCTATTCAACCCAAGGAGGATAATTAAGCTGACGCTGTTAGAAACCCTTCTATTAGGTTGGTATTAAGTGGTAGATAATTTACAATTCCTTAAATAATCCCACCACACAAAATAGTCCAAAAGTGTTTTAGTGAAGAGCTTTCATATTTGTATGTTCAAGAACCACTGCACTTGGTGAACTTTTAAATACACGAGACTGCCTGATGAAAGACGTGCAATTAAACAAGTACATAAAGCTGAAATTTCAATTTTAGGGATTTATAAACATGTTTTTTAACAAATAAAATATGTTGAGGGATCATCTTTAAATTATTCTCTTGAGTAGTGTATACGAAATATATACAATAATGATACATATTTACCATTCCGTTTATACTTTGATAGGATTAAATATCTTAAAAAAATGTCTACCAATAATGCTACTAATGTATATTACTAATTTATATGCTATTACCATTTAAATATTTATATAATTAATCTGTATCACATTTCTTGATTTTGAAATGAATAATTAACTTATAGTTACTGTATTCAGATTCGCTTTCTAATGTGAACTTAGATACTCACTTTTAGAATATTATAAAGGCTTCCTTTTATTACTCTTTGATAAATACTTATTAAAATTAAACAAAAAAATATACAATACACGTGGAAAACTGACTAAACTAAAAATGAATCTAGTTTATGACAGAATTATTAGCTGTATGTTATCGGATCAGACGTTCGTTCCGCCACGTTGAACCAGATTCCCGTTAGATCCGAAATATTATATCTGTTATGTTCCTGGGAATTTATGTCACTCATTTTTTTTTTATTGATAGACATAGCAGTTAATATTTCTAAAACTTCTATTAGCAATTTATGTATTGTAATATCTCTTAAATTTGTGTAGGCTGTATGAAAAAGGTTAAAAATATTCTAAACATGACATATTACAAAAGTACCATATTAGGGTTCGCGGCGAATGGGCAGAAACCACCCCTAGAATGGTTTATGGGTAGTAGACACAGTGTAGGTGTAGTAAATACATATATATTTGGTTGTTAGGGGTAGTTTTCGTAATTATATGTAGGTATTTAACATAACCAATAATAATTATTATTGGTTTTAAGCCAGAAAAGGATTGAAATTAAGTTTTTTTTACTGTCTAGTAAATCATCTATGTATAGACTTGTCCAAAGTTTTAGGGGACCGTGTCTGTCGAAAAAAACGTATACGTACAATACTTAGGCTATTGAGCTTTTGAAAATACCATTGTAATAACACTAAACATTATAGTATAGCAACAATGCATATCAGCTGATCGACAACTAAGTAATGAAAACAGGGATACCAACATGTACACTTGTTCTGTCGTAAAACGGTGTCTCACAGCACTTTTAATATGGGTTGGGTTAAAAACACCCTGTAGTTTGAAAGAGATATCCATTCGTGTTAGCACCGATTTAGTTAAGTTGAACCCAGCAATGGTAACATCTTGTGGCAACTTTTATTTGTCAGGGTGGAACAAAACCCATCGCAAACGGCCAGACTTAGTTGATTCGTTCCTGAAAGTCCAAAGCTTTTTAATGGTTTGAAAATGGGCCCAGCTATCCTTGATGGTTTTTGATAAATATTTCTGGCTGAATCAGCTGATCTTTGTAAGAAACAATTCTGTTATCTCGTTTACTCGTCTTAAAATACGCGCACGGCGTGACGACACAAATCTTATCTTACCTGATTCAGATTTATTTTCAAACCATTATTTCCATTATTCAAATTATCTATATATCTAATTCTGTAAGCCCAAAATTTTACAATGAAATTGTGAGCGATCGGGAGGCCGTAGAAAGCTGGGAGAGGTCTCATTTTAAAGGTCTGGACATGAAGTTTTGGGGAAAATTATTCATTTTTCTTAATTATGCACCAAAAGGTTGTTACGTAATAAAATAATTTACATTTAAATAACATGGGAGTCCAGGTCATGTCTGCTTTGTTTACTTAAAAACATGTGGTTTAACTTTATTTAAAGCATATGGTAATATGTACTGTAATATGTATACTATTATAAAGCTGAAATATAGACTTTTTCCCAAGTTTAAGGGTCTGGATTAGTTAATGGAATAAGATTGGTTGTGATAGGCATGTCTGAAAAAAGTGTAAAGGTAGAAGTAATTACTGGAGTAGGCAAAGGGAACATATTTTTCATGCCAAAAATAAAACTAACATCTAAAGATCCTAATATGCCGTTTAAGTTTAGGGATTCAATTCTTATTGGGATTAGCTTTCGATATTACTATAAATAAAGCGCAAGGCCAAACCTTCAATAAGTTTGCATTTATTTGAAAAAAAACCTGTGTTTACCCATGGTCAACTTTATGTTTCTTTTAGCCGGTTAAAGTGGCCAGATGATGTTAAAATAGTATTAGAACAAAATAAAGACCAAGGATTCGATTAAAATGGATACTAAACTCTGTTGTTTTCAGAGAGATTTTGTTATGATTAGCATTATACAATTTGGAGGATGACATTATATCTATGTGTTTTATTTAAATGAATAAAACACCTATATTCTTATATTCAAAGGAATTGATAAATATTTATTTAATAGTGATGAAGATTGTTATTGAAAATGTTCTTTAGTTGTATATTATGATTAGAAAGTTTGTATTATAAACACACTGCATGAACAGTTTGGACTCTATATTTTAAACAGAACAGACATCAAAAAATTGCATTATGCAGATATGTGATAACTTTTATACTTATTATAATATACAAAAATGTTAAACGATAATTCAAGGTAGGGTAACCCATGAGACTAATAATTTGTACAAAATAATTACTAGAATTTTTATATAGGGGCTATTGCCCCTACAAGCCACTAGTTATTTAAAATTATCCAAACCATTATTTAGAGACCTATCATTCAGAAACCCTCTGGCATTACAATGATTATACATTTAGGTTGACTACTTGCATTTTTTGTACGTACAAATATATTGGTGCAAAAAATAGAGCTAACACAAATCCAATCGTACGTACATCATTCCACGCAATTTCTCTAGATTCTCCTTTGATCCGCTCGCTGCGTGATATTTTACCAGGTTAAAGGCTCGTTTAAGACCTTCGAACCATTAACTATTATTTACTACTTGCCAAACGATCTTCTCGCTATCAAAAATATATAATTTTACCCATCACTCATGCATTGATGATGAATTTCCAATACATATTAAACTGACTTAAAAATGCAAGGTAAACATGGCAATTCTTCGGTTTGAGTATTCATAAAATCGCAATCTCAATGCATATTAGATTATCTTATAAACCTTGTCGAGTTTACGTATGTTGTATGTTTTTGTGGCATTAATTTACTCCGGCACATCAACATGAAACATATGGAAAGCAAATGAGAGAGTATAACATAGTTGACTTTTCAAACATACAAATTACAATTAAATTAATTATTGAGCCAAGTAATTACTGATTAACTATCCAAGCTTTTCTATATCCAACTTATAGCACAGAAAACATATACTATAGTAGTATGTTTTCTGTGCTTATAGGGAATTAGAAATCTTGTATAATAAAGAAAATTAAAGTCGCAACAATTGTCATTACAAAGTATGTTTTTTAGTATATCTAAAGTCAAGAAAAATAGAAATAGTATTGTCCGTCTTAATCCTAATCCTAGTTGACGATTTATAATCCTTTATCACCACAAACCCTCTTTAAAATGCAACAAATTCATCCTTTACTAACACTATGAACCTGGCTTAGCTTTCATTGCTAAGTTTGAATAGGATTGCACGGTCTTGTAGGGACATTACATCTAACTGGGTATAATATGATAATACTATTATCATATTAAACCCAGTTAGATGTAATTATAAATATATAATATGTAGATATGAAATATTAAATATGATCATTATTGCATATATTGTGAGCTACCACATTATATTTCCCAAAAGCTATTGGATTTTAACTTGGCATATAAGCATTTATTATTGGTTTAGTTTACCTAAACCTTTTCAAAAGAAAAAGTGTTAATTTATTTCTATCTGAAAGTTTGCAATTTTAATACCATACAAAATAACTGCTATTTATACACCATGATATACTTCGTATCCAATGATTTTTCCCATTGTTAATATTATAACTCTATGACACTAATTAATTGTCTTTACTGTGTTGTGCTAGATATTCTTTTGCACAATAGTGGTGAAACTATTAAAAAAGAGTTTTCATTTGCTATTACCAAAATGTTAGCTATTCTAATACCATGCGTAAACGATCAATGATATTATTTACTCCTAATATTTACTCCCATATAGATTTAAAACTTCCTTTTTGTTACGCCGTTTCTCTGTTTCGATCTTGTATACACAAACACTAAATTATTCTTAAACCCTTGTGAGATGCAACGGTGGTGGCAACTAGTCCCCAGAAACCTCACAAATTTCCCATGGAAGATGTAAAGAATCTCAAAGTTATCTTCTTCTTGGATCAACGATGTTTACTTTTAAATAACACAAACTCACTAAATCCCCGTTTCCGTTATTAAGGTTACTTATAGTATTTTTAATATTGTATTTCAATAACGGGCAATGACAATAGTTAATAAAATTATAGTAATTGATTTGGTGATTCGAATATCGCTTGATCGATTAGTAATAACAATGACTATATGCATAACTAATGTATCCTAACGCAATACAAACAATTATCATATAGATGATTGCACCCTAGGGCTGCATATAGTATGGTAATCACCCTAATCGTTATCATTAGCCAAGTCATTAGTAGTATTTTCTTATCAAACACATGATTAGTGATTATTCCACAATCATAGGTATGGAAGTTAGGGCGATATCATGTTCGGCAAATAATTTACGAATGTTACTTCCTTTTGACACTTATATTTCCTCCCTTGAATTGATCGTAGCCAAGAAGCGGTGTTACGCATTCTAAAATTTAGGTTTTTTTCATAACTTCTTTATCGATCTGATTGCTAGATTGTTTTCGAATTATAAATTTAATCTTAGACGGCCTTCAGCTCCTTATTCCATTATTTTTTCTTTTTTAGTTGAAGTTGTTTTTATGCATTACTTACACATATTACTCTGACAGATCCTTTGAGGGTCTTGAAGATTTTGAAATTCACTGTAATTTAGATACCTGACTTAAGATTTGGATATCTTAGTACATTGTGAAAAATTTAAATCTACATGCCAATGGTGTTTACTTTTTCTCTGTATTCTACTTTTTGCCAAACAAGAAACAACAGCGCATGTAACTGAAGAAAATTAAATTGAAAGACTGATTGGTTTGGACTTAATTTTTGAAAGAGAGATTATTTTACATTTAATCAGTAAAGTATTTAACCTGCATGATTTAGATTCAACTTAATTTACTATAATATACAAAAAAATACATAATCTGGAATATACCTTTAGGAAATTTTGTTTTCATCGTCAAATTCCCAACCATTCAAGCATTTGGCAAAACTGTAAAAATTTTGGAGAATTAATCACTACGATTTAGGAGGATTTTACAAGTATCCGTTTCTGAATTTAGGTACCAGCAACTTGGAACTTAAAACTAAACAATAACAAATAAACTTAAATAATATACATAATAGAACATGTTGAACTCAAACAAACAACAGGCCGCCGTTCGTCTTTTGTATTTTAAAACAACAAATGTTAAACACATCTTCCTAAAATTAATTTGTTTGCTATGCAGGGATAAGAAACTATTAGTAGAGCGTGCGTCAGCAAAGATTAGCTTAGGGAGTTGCTTAACAAAAGTTTTCTTGGACAAAGATCAAGTTTTAAACTTGAACTAAAGGATAAAAAGACCTTCTCTGCAGTGATCTTATTAATATTTGTTTTGTTTTTCAACATTGAACTTTCTTTGTGAATTGTTATGACAATCATTTTAATTACTTTTTAAAGGTGGGAAATACGATTGAGTTGAAAGTAAGATATGATTTATTTTCATTAAAATATAAATGACAACCAGATTGGCACTGCAGTTTAAATTTAATAACAATACTGATTTTGATGGTTTTGATGGAATAGTTGCCACCTACATTGCATCTCACAATGGTTTAAGAATAATTTAGTGTTATTATTTTGTGTATACAACTGGTAATTTTTGTTATACTATATAGGATGAACTAGTTGATTAAATATTTGATAAAAACAAAATATTTTTTTACATAGCTTACATTAACGTAATGAGGATTTTTAAAATTTTTATAAAGCATAAAATGCTTAATTGCTTTTAATTTATCATCGTTGTTAATTTTAAATTGAAAATGGTAATCCAAAGCAATAAAAGTCCATCTTTTAACCCCACTAGTCAGATCTTTACAGAAATATATTGCTGGATTCGGGAACAAACTTTAGGCAATTAAATACACTCTTAGACTGATCTTCTGGGATAGACTTCTTGATTGTTTTCTCTTAAATTCAGAAAGGAAAGATTTTGCGGAAAATCCAGTAACTATACAGTCTCTGAGGATTCATGGTGAATTGTAATTCACATAACAAGTATTAGAAGTTCCTATTTACAATGTTTATGTGAAATTTCAGGAATAAAGTGTCTCTAACATAGTTTTACTATTACTTAATATATTATTACCATTCATTTTTAGGTTCAAACAATATACTTACTAATATTCATAAAATATTTTTATTTCGTTCAACAATCCATAGTTTTTGATATCTAAATGCTCAATAGTGTTTCACTGCAGAAAAGATTCTTTTGAATACGAATTAATATCTAAATTTACAATTAGTAAATAAATTATGGCATTTAACCTTTAATTAAAAAAACATCTGAAAATAAACAAATGTATAATACTGTTTTAAGATTCATTATCATGTAATAAAACCCATACAAAACACACGTAATCGTGTATGAGAGATATTTTGTTATTTATTGAATGAAATAATATTCGAGAAGACAAAGTTTTATTGTGGTGGGTGTTGTCACTTATCAGAGAATAACGAGGGAAGACATTCTTCTATGTCCCAGTTTAATTAACTCTATTGTTTTCTGCGTGAAAGAGTTAGATATTGTGATCAAACGCTTGCTGGTTAAGGGCTACAAAATGAGTTTAACTATTCCGAAACGTAAAAATATAATACTGTATTAGAATGCATTTTATAACCTAATAATTCCAGACCATGTTATCCTCGATTCATGATATATTTAAGTATTTTAGTGAATTTTTCATATGAGCTATTACCGTAGGTCTCATGGTAATACCTGGACACGGGATCGGTTTCCTTTTTCGTTTTGATGTTCCCAGAGGCCAAAAACATCATTCGTTTAGGTTCATATAAAAATGCCTTTTTTAGATGTAGTACTTCATTCCCTTCTTTACTTTACTGATCTAAGAGTGTGCTGGATTGGACTGAGCATTTCTAGTTTAACCTTTACTACTCTTTAACAAGTCCATTCAGTTTGTAATGATTTTTGTATTTTTAAGTGTTTGGATTTCGAAAAAAAGTATAAGCTTGATATTTATTTATTTAATTTTTTTTACAAGAATGTGTATATAAATATTTCTACACAAACATTTTTTATTGCCAGATTATTTTCATGAAGTTTATTGATTAATAAATCGACATAGAAATAACTTAATTTATTAATGTGTTTATTTAAAGTTTTCCTAAAATGTTATTTTATTATTTATTCTTTGTTATTATGTCATTGGTTCAACATTGAATTTAAATTAAACAAAATAAAAAAATCTTTATCTTACCAGAAAAAGTTTGGGCCAAATGGCCCTTCCTTGTACGTAAGCTGAATATTATTCCCGTATTACATTTTTAAGTTACATTCTTTACTAGAAAGAATTAAGAAAAATACAAATTTACGTAAATATTTCAAACTTTGACTTTTTTAAGATTTGTATGGTTTTTGTATAGTTTTCGTATGATTTTTATTTATTTCACTAAAGGGAAATCTCAACATGTAAAGAACAGCTCTGTGGCCTTTCCCTCATCAAAGGGTTGTTATTAATGGATTACAAGGGATAGCGATGAAAGGTGTTGAGGGTGTGGCCAAATCGATGCAGTCCATTGTCCTGTCTCTGATTACTCTTGCCCATACATCAGGTGGTGAGTTTTAGTATTATAGTATATATAGTATGTGCTGATTAGTATGATTCTCCGAAGACTACAATTTCATTTTAAAAACGTGTACATTTAAAGATTAAAGTCTTTGTAATTTAATGTCAAGTAAATTTTTTTGTACTGATAAATTACACGTATTATTCATAAATTCATTGACTCCTGATTTTTCTTAGCTTACAATATTTTCCATTAAATGTACGATTATTTTTTTAAGTAGGTCTACATCCCTATAAATCTTTTCCATTAATGTTAAACAGTATGTATAGATAAAAATCACCTAGGGATTAAATCAATTGGGGCGTGCAACATAAACTTCTTACGTTAAGTAAAGAGGGTCCTGTCTACATTTACTAACACTAATTACTCTGTTGTGGATATATTTAGGCGAATCATTGAAACCTTCGAAAAATATTACATGGAAAATCATGTGACCTACTATAATACTCCTTAAGTGGATTAGAATTCTTGAACTAATGGTGATGTTATAAACGTGCTGCTGTGGGAATGGTCAGTTGATATATTTCATAATTTTTCACAAACATCGAACATCCGAAATCAATCATACATAAATAATTACATAAATTGACTCTGTTGTATCATATCGGATGTTTCAGAAATTGGCATGATCTCCTGATTTCGATAGTAAATCAACAAACAAAAACTTAATTTAGCCATCAATGAAGTTGGATCAGTACGAAAGTAAGGAAAACGTATCATGTTTGGTTTAGTTTTTGAAGCTTGTCTTACAATTGCACACAGCCTTAGCACAGACCCTAATGGCTACTCTACAGACGTAGCAATATCCGTTTCTATTGGGTTTCCTGTCATGTTAATCAACCTGCAATTTCCTTAGCCTGGCCCTTCTGGTCTCTATGAAATAGCTTAAGACTTTTTTCTTGAACAATAGTTCTTTAATAATACTATAGAACTAATATTTCCATAGTACGGTGATAATATTTCAACCGTAATATTTCTACCAATATTAAGGTGGCATTTATTACTCTCTGCTTTAGGTTATTTTGTTAGGTTTTGCAATTTAAACCTTGGTAAGTCATATAAAGATATACTTAGTATTTTATGTGTAAGTCCAAGATTCAACGAACCCCTACACTTTGACAACCTATACATTTTACTACAGCACCATTCAGGTCTTAACCAAAGCATTAATTTTAACGTGCATGTAGTAACTAATAATTTTACACAGTTTTTGTCTATGCGTAGTAATTAGAAACTAAAAATATTTTTAACATTATCAGATATAAAAAGAAGAAGATACATTTATAGACGTATACATGCTTTATTCGTTATATTTTATTGTAGGTTAACTAGCTTAGACAAAAATAAACATATTTGTGAAACTTCTAAGTTTTACTTAACAATTTGTACTATAAATAGTAATAAACCTTCTCTATTAGCCCATTCATTTATTAGAACAACATATCTTAATCAAACTAGTATCGCCAAGTCAACTCAGATACTAGTAAGGTAGTCGGCCCCGGCCACACGAGGCGAATTTAAGCCGCGCGACACGACGAATGCGGTAAAGTACTTATTTCGGAACATTTCACCAAATCTTTACTTTACCTTGCTATTCAACGACGTGTAGTCTGTATACGTCATGGTCTACTGTATAAGTGAAGGCGAAAGGTGGAGGACAGGATTAACTACTAAAATCCTGTCCTCCACCTTTCGCCTTTTAAACAAACGTGGTAGCGTTGAAGGGAAGGGAGAGTAAGTTTAGTTTTAGAAAGCAACAACAACAAAAACGGGAGGTTTATGCTTGTCTCATGTTCAGTTATCTTAGAAATTGACTCGTGAAATGGCTCATTGTGAAGATTTGTCCCTATCTTTAGCTCAATATAGTTGTGCATAGCTATTTAGAGAGCTGTTATGCAGATTATCGAGTGAATATAAAAATCGTACTCTAGTCTGTATTATGATTTGTTTCTTGAAATAGCTCAATACAATGCAGTGACTTGATCTGTTTTCATATAATTAATTCATTACCCAATTTTTATTATTTTATTAACGTAAGCATGACCCATATTGCACGCTTAATCTATTACTGTTCATGTTCAGACCCATTTTTGTTTCTTCACAGTATCCAAATAGCCCAAGATCTTGAGTAAAATTATAAGATTTATTTTTAAGTATATGTAAACTAACGTAGATTGCTCCAGAGAGCTGTTTATTAATAAACAAGTAAGATTGCATGCAAGCCAGGAATGAAAACCATTCAATATAGATACCAAATTTAAGTCTATTAAGTTGGAAAGCTTAAAATAGTTAACATTTGTAATTCACCAGCTTTTTAACTAAGTACAAGAGAGAGTAACTAATGCTGGGTCTAAAAGCATCGCAGCGCGAAATATTGAGGCTAGCAGGTGTTACAAGTAAACATTCCAACGCATCCGCTTAAGCTAAATAGTCCCCTTTTTATGTTACAAACTGATTAGTTTGAAACAATAAATATACAGTATTTATTTACTTATAGGTGTAGAAGACATCTTTCTCTGTTAGACAGTCTAATTGAATCCTATTGGATTTTAAAAGGGAAACAAATGATTGAAAAAGATTTCGAGACTTGTTTAATTTATTTTATTCCTCCTTCTAAATTGCTTCAAATACACTTTTCTAATTTTACTATGACAACTTGCATACTCTTGTGATCTTTAGAGCACCAAAGCTCTACGGTTATCAAGCTACATTTTTTTTGTTCCAAAAATAAAACTTACTTTATTATAGATTTACTATAGATTTTTTTTTTTAGTTAAGCAAGCAATTTAATCTAAGCCAAACGCTTTTTATAGACTCTCTCATTATTATTGTTGATATTCATCACTCAATTTTAAACCAGTTAGAATTCTGTTTCTCATCATTGATTTACAGAAGACACGTCTAGGCCACCTTCAGTTAAGCGAATAAAAGATTTCGTTCTGGTGTTAACGATAAGTAGGTTGAACAATTCTACAAATTGTTTCCTTTGTAGTGATCCTTGTGAGAATAGGGACCATTAGGTTTCTTATCTTGTACGAACGAAACCTTAAGATATTATATTGGCAAGTGTTTCTGAAACTACCTAGAAATGTTTTGGGGACAATGGTGCATAATCAAACAATTGATATTTTACTCCAATTCAAATAAATTTATTTTCAGTTAATAAATTGATTTGAATGGATTTGAATTTTAATTTTGATTGCATACCATTGTCCCAAAGATTGCTAGGTACAAAACATTCACCAATTTTTTTTGTTTTGTTCGTAGAAGATAAGAAAGCTATTGTGTTGTAGTAAAACTGATATTTTACTAATTTGCAAATAACTATAGTTACATGAGGAAAACGGGTAAATGTGATTTTATGAATCCATCATATAAAAAAAATAATGTTTTATGTATTGGACCTATAAACTGCATTAAATCAATATTTTGTTGTATAATATAAAAATAATATGTTTTTATAAGTAGTTTATCTGAAGCGAATTGTTTGATTCTATGACCAAGAAATTATTTTATGGCATTTATGTAAATAGGCACCTGGACAGTTGCGATCTAGCAATGACCTTTTGTTAGAAACTATGGTAAATATTCAGACGAATGACAAAATGTTAACTTGGCCAAAACTTTCCTTAATGTTTAACTGACAATCTTTGGACTTTAATTTAATTTTTTTTTTTATTAACAGACACATTTACTTAATGAATTCCTAAATATTTATTTTATCACACTACATTCAATTAAATCATTACAAGAATAGGACAATATAAAAAATTTTTACATAAGATCAGGGCAAACCGTTGTATGGCTATTTTAGACCTAAAAATACCTTTCAGCTGGATAGCGTGACAATCATTTTTCGTTTTCGACTCGCTTTTTTAGAACACTACGTATAGATTAACAAAAATGGGTAATCATTAAATATATCATTTAGCAAAAACAGCAGTATCTTAAGTTGGGCTTATCTTAGAAGGTAGAGCTTATTTCCGTCTATTCAGCACACACTCCAAACAAAGATATCCATTTGCTAAAGTGTTAGAGCCAATTCCAGAAGTTGAAACCAGTAATGATACCCTCTTGGGACAACTTGTATCTGTGAGTGTAGGAACAAACCCATCAGCCTTGAGACCAATCTAAGCCAAGCTATAGACTCTGAGGTATTACTTTAATCACATACAATAGACCATTAATTTCAATCAATATCTAGAAGGCCTACATTCAGAAACCCTTAAATTTTTGAACAGCTGTTTAATCAGATGGAAATATGGACCTCTTGTAATAGTGTGACAACTTGGTTTGGTCTATGAACTTTGTGGTACAAATACATCTTACAAACTGACTAGGATATCCATGTGATTTCTCTTAATTCTTTTTTTAATACTTTCACAGAATATTATGTTTTATCTATTTTACCAGACTAAAAGCTTGATTAAGATAAACTTTTGATACATTTATTGAGATTTACGACCTCCAAAAGGTTCTGCTATCCACCAACAAAATTCATTTCTTAAATACACTAATTCATAGTATAAATATAAATTGTAATGTTAAAATACCGTATCTAAAAAAATCATAAAATGTTCTTTATTTTCTGTACATATATATTTTAAAATATAAATAAAAAGTATTTGAAGCTGATAAACATTGTTATGAAACGTTATATTTAATATCTTATTTATTTTTATCGCCGAAATACCTTGATACTATTCTACAGCGTTATCTTTATTACACTATAAGCCTAGCTTAGGTTTTATGGCTGAGTTTGAATTGGATCGCTGAGTCTTTTAGGGACACACTTCCAGTAAAAATGATCATTACACACTAGTAGCATATACTTCAATTTATAAACGTGCTACGATCAGAAACTATACTTAAATAGTAGGATAATTTCTTAGTTTTATGCCCAGTCAGTAATTTTTGTTTGATCCTCAAAAAAGATATTTTGTTTTATCTCTATTTCTTAAGAGTAAACACTCTTAATACAAAGCTAACCGAACAAATGGAGGTCTTTTCAGCCTCTTGTCTCAAATGTCCAACCCCTGATTTTTATTAATAGAGATAAAATTATAATATTCAGGGAATTTTATATGATTAAAAAAGAAAGTTTTTGGTGTAAGTAAATTTTCCCTCACTCTCCCATAAAAGGGGTAATTTTTGGGTAAGTGGAGATAGTCAAATGTAAACCCCTATCAAAGTATACATTGCAATTGAAAAGTACATAAAAGCGAAAAATAAAATAAAATAATGGCATAACTAGAGGTCTCTACGTCAATCCTATCAAAAGTTATTTCAGATTCAAGGCAGTTCAAGATTTTAATTTGCTTTTGAAAAAATTACCCATTTTTCCTAAAATATTTATCAACCCACAAACTTCCCTTAGAGATTAGTGGCACTTTTGAAACAAACTGTATAACATATCCTCTATAAACCTCTAAAAATTTTAAATTGTTTAGTCTTGTTAAAACTTAAGAATGTACAACATTTTTCTTAATGTTTTCTGAGATTCAATAACAGAAGTCGAATTTGTGCTCTGGAAACCTATAGAATTTCCCATGAAACTTTTAAAGAATCTCAGAGATAATTTTTTGTATTGTCAACTTATTTTATTTTCTATTTGAACCTGTCTTACACTAGCTAAGAACTAGTTCAAATCGGTTATATATATGGGGAGCTATAGCATTATTACAACCCCTAACAAAATATTATTAATGGAGATGCCTCAATAAATTTATTACAGTACAAACAATATCAACAATCATAAAGGTATATGCATATAAAGAATTAAATCAGAATTCCTTTTTGACAATTAGTTCAGGCCTGTTCATTAAATCCATTTTTATTATAAGGTAACTGCTGATGTTAAGAAAACATTATGCATTCAAAAACCATATAGGAAATACAACAAAATTCAAGCAAATAATATTAATAAGTTGCACATAAATAATAATAACTTAAGTAAGAATTTTAAGGTTTATCGTCACTTATACATATGCTTGTCGTGTTGTAGGGTATGTAACTGTGAGGGAGGTTGCCTAAGAGCTTGTACATGAAAATATCTATCTTGATATTTATATAAGACATTTAAAATTCGGTATATGACGATATATATAATTTTTCGTGCATAACCAATAATTTTTATTAAAAGTTACGTTTGTTACTGTGCTTTTCCCAATAAAATTTGTTTGATTACACATTACCTTAAAAATCTGGTCCCATCGTAAAATAAAAATCATAGAATTATCATAATTCAAATTTGTTTCATATATTGCCAATAAAGGACAAAAGATAAGGTGTTAATTACATAGGAGAATTCTCACACAACAAATAGGTGAACACAATTTTTTTAATTGAAAAAGTCATTATTTCCTGGTTTGCAAAAGAAACCCAATTTATTCACTTCAAATTAAGTGTGAACTTCAATCTAATCCGTATTAGGGTTTCTAATCCGCTAATAAGTAATTTATATGGTGATGTGGATGGCACTTGATTGATTAGTAATAACAGTGACTATATACATAATTAATGCATCCTAACGCAATACAAACTATTGCCATACGGCTGTTTGCGCCCTAGGGCTGCAAATAGCATGGTAATCACCCTAATCTGTATCATTAGCCAGCCATTAGTAAGGTAGTATTTTTTCAAATTCAGGATAATCGATTTTATACGAATTTAATAAATTATAATTACCAATATACAGGGTAAATGAAAGTCTGGAGACATCCTATTAACCTTTTAAATGGATTACATCAGAAAACCCAATCTCAACAAACATCTATATAGCATAAAATTGCACTTTTCTGTTGGCGTCCCAATTTCGTCCGAACATCAAAAATGGGTTATTTGGGGGGCAGCTAAAGATTTTAAATGTAAAGCCCTATCAAGTGACACCTCATTTTAAAGGTCATTAGTTTAAAATAATATCAGTGAAAACCAGTAGTCCCTACCTCAACCCATGATGTGTCACTGGATAGGGGTTTAACTTTTAAAAGTTTTGAGGTACCTCCTAAATAACCCATTTTCGGTTATCGGACGAAATTTTGATACCAACAAAAAAGTGCAGTTTTATGCAGTGAGGTGTGCAGTTTGGCTTTCCTAAGGGGACCCATTAAAAAGTTAATATGGGGTCTCCGGACTTTTTATTAAATCCTGTATAATTTTATACAGAGTACGAGATAGTTTTGTGGATGTATTCCTAATCATTTAATATAAGATTAAAGACATGGTTGAGTAAATATTTATTCTCTGCAGTCGACAATTAATTATATCATATTTGTGTAATAGATAACTGTTATTTGTCTTATATAATATTAACCTTTTTTCAAAGTTTATTTATAAGTAACAGTGTATATGCTCATGTATTCATTTCCTGTCTAAAGTAAGCTTAACATCAGTCTAAGAAACTTAATCGATTTTCTCCATATTAAAATTACGCTTGTTTATATACCATTCTTGAACTATTAAAATCTCTTGATAACGTGGATTAAAAGTCTTTGCTATTTCTTTTGCTGATTGAGATTGTATGAAAGAAGATGAACCTTAGCTGTATTATTTTTATTCATAATTTTGTCTTAGGTAAAAGATATTCTGTTAAATGTAAATTAATAAAATAAATGTTTAATAGCTAAAGGAATAGGATTTATTATTTTAACACATATTATTCTGGTTTAATTCTTCAACATTGTTAAATTTTCGTCTATGAAATGTAAAAAGGTGATATTGTAAAACCTGATTAGATAAAAGCTGTACAGACAAATAAGTTGTTTTTTCGTAAGTTTTTTTTTTTAATTTTTGCTTGAACAGAATAAGTGCAGACGTAGCTGTGTTACGATAGATTTCTTCTCAGATCTTAATTAAGTATTACCCAGTAAATGTGTTTATTAGTACAATTACTTTCAACGCGAAAAAATACGGAATTGGCTTCCGTTGAGTTCTACGTTCCCACGTCACATTATTGTGTTAAAAAATGTTCCAAAACGCTTTTCCAAAAATTTAAAAGATTACTACCACTAAATTTTCACATTTTTCTGTCAAAACCCCGTTATCCTTAATCAAAGTCTTGATACCAGTCTAAGAAAAGTACGAGTTATGTAGCAAATAAAGCCTTTTGGGTTTGTACTGTTTTTAGCGGGGAAATCTCAAAAGGACATCTCTATGACCTTCCCTCATCAAAGGGTTATTATATTAATGATTCTGATAGCCCCTGGACTACGAATAATGACTTTAATAGGCTTACCGGAGGTCAGTAGTCCAAAATTGTAGTCCAATTTTGGACTACTGACGGAGGTAAGCCTATAAAGTCAAAGGGTTATTATTAATGGATTACAAGGGATAGCGATGAAAGGTGTTGAGGGTGTGGCCAAATCGATGCTGTCCATTGTCCTGTCTCTGGTTATACTGGCCCATGCATCTGTGGGAGGACACAGGATTTGAGTGTTCAGAGTGTTAAAATACGTCGATAATGATGATTCTTTAAAATTTGGTAAAAATGAACTAGTTCAGGGGTTTTTTGTGTTGTGGTTTATTTCACTAATTAAATGTATTCAATGATAAGTATTTTTATATTGTTACTAAATGCATTATCACATTTTGTATTTAAACTGACCAAATTAAGCATTCTATCACTTTAGAAGGTTTGATCCCTTCCCCTGTTAAATATGACTTTTACTCAAAACTATATATACAAAAATTAGTATTACTTACGGTGTACAATCAAATTTGGTAATATCTGCAATCATTTATGCAAATTTCCGGTCTCGTTTGTAAATAAAGAGCTGTATACACTGTATATTTACAATCCTTAGAAGAATTACTCACGTTGAGCTACTAAAATACGAACTAAAAAAAGATACTAAGGCTTGGTGACTACAAAGTGTAGAGTAAAAAACCCGGTCTTAAATAATGATGAGCAAAACTAAGTTAAGGTAATTTTTCTATATTTTTATGTTATTTCTAAAACGAACCAAATAAAAAACAAAAAAAACATAAACATTATACGGAATGTATTTTTATTGGTATACGTTATGTTCCTGTATTTATAAACTTGTATTTGTGAAAACAAATTTTGGCTTTGCTATATTTATTTTAGATAATTTTTATATACGCATTTGTATTACCATATATTTAACTGAGTACGAGAGAGAGTAACTAATGCTGGGTCTAAAAGCATCTCTGGACGAGATATTGAGGCTAGCAGGTGGTCCAAGCAAACCTTCCACTGCATCCGCTTAAGCTAAATAGCCCCCCTTTTAATTTTACATATTCATTAGTTTGTAGAGACGAATGTATTTATTTACTTGTAGTCTTAAAAAATAATAAGCTATTGGAAATATATGTGCATGTCAATGAGATAAATAAAAAGACAGTCGGTATCTTTTTTTTATGAAAACCCCAAAACCTGTTAACTTTATTTGTCTCGCAGTTGTTTTGGAAAAAACCCAGTATAAAATTTTGAAGCCACGCTTTTTTAATCCGAGCAAAACATTTAAAATTATTATAGATTAGAAAGTATATTCAGTATACATGTTTTGATTATATTTTACAGTGTAGCTAATGGATAAGCCGTTTGATAAAAACTCATATATTATTGTTGATATTCATAAAGTATTTTAAAATGCAGTTGAAATATTATTTTGTCCTGATTACTTTAAAATAAAACACTTTAAGGTTGCGTACAGTTCTGCAGATAAAAGGTTTCGTTCTGGTGTTAACGACGAGTGGTTTGAACAATTTAACAAATGGTCTCCTTTGTAGTGATCCTTGTGGGACCAGGGACCGTTAGCCTTCTTATCTTTTACTAAAGAAATCTAAAATAGTTTAACGTTTTTAAAATACCCAGCTTTTTTTAGTTAATATTGCAAGGAGAAATTATTAGAAATCTTGATGTTTGTGTTTTAATATTGCTGTAAAAAGAGTAGCTAAATTTTATGTATGTATAATAGGGGACCCAGCTTTTACAAAGCTTCATAGAAAAGAGCCTAAAAGATTACTCGTATTCATAAAATGAACTATAGTAAAGTTGGTTGTGTCAATGGGTTTTGCTAAACCAAAACAATACCATAATATTTAGCTTATTAATTATAACCTAAGTAAAGGTTGTAGACTGTATATATTTGAGTGTTAATAGGTGAAATGAGGAGACAAAAAGGTTGTGAGTAACCTAGATTATAGTTAATTCTAGTTGACCCATTGAACACTTCAATTTCAAACCATTGAAATGAAATGATACTGTACTAACTTTGAACTTTTTAAATATACTATTTTAAGATTAGGTATAAAGTACAACTCAAACTCTACGAGGACCTTCAATAAAATAACACTATTATGTACTGTGTTTAAGCTTAAAAATATACCTTATTTCCGCTTATTTCAGCACGCTAAAACCAGTAATAGTTGCCTCCTAAGACATCTTACAACTGTAATTGTAAAACTTAACCTATTAGCTTAGAAAAATAAGTTTTGGCTTTCATTGGTTCAAAGGTACGTCAAATCATTCAAGACTTCACGAAACCATTATTTAGAAAGCAATCGCTTGAAAACACTTACAGCTATAAAACGGTTGAAATGTTTAGCCCAATCAGTTTTAAAATGTGGTAAAAAAAAGTATAAAGTGTAATTGAAACTACTTGGTTTTGTCAATGAATATAGCGGTTCAAATAAACTCAACAAACTTTCTATCAAAATAAAACATTCCACACGATTTATCTTGATTCCCATTGATTTCTTACGAAGTGTGATATTTCACCGGTTTAAAACCTCATTAAAGACAGCCTTACGAACCATTTATTGCGATTTACGACTTTCAAAAAGATCCTCACTACCAAAAAGATATATTATGTTTTCTTTATTGATGGTATACCTGTAAATAGTGCCATGTTTATACATTTCAAATCTTTTCCCTACTACTGAGGACCAAAAAGTCATTTTAAAGGTAACGAAACCCTAATAGGCCTAAAAGAGTCTTTAAGAATCAAATTTGCCACTAAAAGCAAATTAGTGACATCTATAAATTGTTACATTCCTTACCTATTATTTATCTTTTCATTACAATACCTTAATGCTATCCTAGATCGTTATCCATATGGCTTAGTTTGAATTGGTTCAAATTGTCGTTTATAAAATCGACTAGGTAAGTTTGATCATAATTACATGTTAGTGTTGCTGCTCAAACGCTAAAACTTGATTGGTTCCTTTCCAGTATATATACCAAAATAACTAGTACTATAGTCGTCACCTTTTATTCATATTCAGTATTTTTTTTCTTTTTGTCATAATAATTATTTGTTGGAACTACAAAAAAATACTTATATAGGTAGAATATGTTTGGTTTTCGATCTAGAATGAACTTTTGGCAAATGTAAATTATATTTTTAAATTAAGAAACAATGAATTTATTTCAATCAAACTTCTAGTGCTAAATAGGTATTACTCTTTATTTAATACTACCAACAGAACTGATGGGTTTTTAGATAATAACTGTAATAAATTGGAAACATGAATTTATAATACACCATATCACACTTTGTATTTTCTTAGATTTACAAATGTTAGTCTTGTTTACACTAAAGAATCAACTAAATTATTCTTAAAGCTTTCTGAGATGCAACGAGTGTCGAAACTGTTCCCTAGAAACCTAACGAATTTCCCATGGAACTACTAAAGAATGTCGGAGATATATTCTATGATCAAATCTGTTAATTTTCAATTGTTCAATAGTTTCAAAACATTACTTACTAGCTAAATATTTAACTCAAAATGGTTAAGCTAAAATACAGACATAGAAGTATTTTATAGTGTTGTTGTACCACCTTTATACATATATTCTGTTGTATATATATACTATTTACCAGAAATCTTTCAAAAAACCTATTGTTATGAAATGTATTGGAAAGTTAATCGTACAGTAAATTTTTATAGTTTTTATACTCTACTCATTTTTAAAATAGGTTTTGTATGTAAGAATTAACTGCAATCTTTAAAATCCTCTAAAACATTATTCATCCAAGAATGAATAATATTTGGAAAACCGGTGAACTCCACATCAATATTTAAATTAGCTATTAATATACTAAACATACTAAACGTAAAAATTAAATTAAAATCCATATGAAGTAGTCTAAGTTTAAATATTCAGTGTGCCTACTATGTATCCTGTTGGGTTTCGGAGTATATCGGGAAATTGTGAGGGAGATGGCCTAAAACGTTTGTACATAAAAATATTTATCATGGTTATATTATTAACACATTTGGAATCCTGGATTGTGAACATTGTTAAGACTTATCCAACAGTTTATCTAATTATTGATTCCCAATTAAAAGTTTAGTTTAATACCATTCCATAACTATTCAAACGCATTTAAAAACTACCTTAAATATGATACCAACTCAAATAACCTAACCCTCCTCCCAACTCAGCCACTAATAAACCGAAAACAAAAAAAAATATTCTTCATCCACTTTTGTTACATACATTATCATGAAAAGACTTAAAAGTAAATAGGTAAACATCATTTAACGTTTACGAAAAGAACATAATTTTACTATTTTCAAAAAGTGCGATTTTTAAATATCATTTCTCATACTATAATTAGTCATTTATATGACTATTTGAATCCCACTTGATAGATTAGTAATAACAGTGACTATATACATAACTAATGTATCCAAACGCAATACAAACTATTATCATACGGATGATTGCACCCTAGGGCTGCATATAGCATGGTAATCACCCTAATCTGTACCAAGTCATTAGTAGTATTTTTTCTAACACGGGATAGTAATTTTGTATCCTAATGTCATCAGTGGGAATTAGCATTATATTAAGTATTACAGAGGTGGTATTGTATTTAAACTATATATTTTAAAAATGTATAAACTTCACTGAAGGTGATGGAACAATGATAGACTATTAATTTGCCCATTTGTATAGCAATATCTTTAATTATTTTTGTTTATATATCAGTAAGTTAATAAACTGTTATTATAAGTTAAATCATCAATAACAGTTTTGGCTGCTTTAAACTGAGTTTTTCGTACTAAAAAGCTAACATAAGTAACAGAGGAAAAACCAGATATTTTTTACTTTTATTCAATTAAATGGCGTTTGTTATACACGATTCTTAAACAATAACAATGAAACTATTTTTAAATCAGAGATAAGGGTGTTTGTTATTACTTTTGGAAAGAAAACCAATTACGACCAGAAGAGAAACTTTGTTGTATTATTTTCACTTATCAGTTGGTTGCAGGAGTCCTTCTTTGAGGTCTAAGTTTAATTAATGTTCCATTGTAGACTATTTCTGTGGGGAAGGCTTATACATTTCGATCATATCTAAAACTTAATTTTCAAACTACTAGTTTGAATATACAAACTAAATCACACTCTCAACAACATACCTGGATACAACGTTCTGGATTTTTTTATTTACCAGTAACGATATAACAAATTTATATTTTAAAACTGTTTAAATTTGTGCTATTTAACAAATGACTTTCGAATTCAGAATCGGTAGTTACTTTCTTACTTGTTGTTGCCTACAAGACATATTCCTTTTTAAAGGACCACACAGTTGTCTTTTTAAGGACAGTGATTTTTCAACGGTTTTGCTAAAATGACTTCTGTTTGTTTCCTCATATCGTAGTCATTAAAAAAGTTTCAGCTTTTTACAACTTTATTCTTAACTTATTTAACATAGCGAAAATACTAAATCCCATTTTTTTGCCAAAGAATCTCACCATAGACTAACCAACTCAAGGTAGTATGTTTTATCTATGATCTCACGAAAAAGGCAACTATATGGTGTTTTCCCTCATCAAAGGGTTGTTATTAATGGATTACAAGGGATAGCAATGAAAGGTGTTGAGGGTGTGGCCAAATCGATGCAGTCCATTGTCCTGTCTCTGATTACACTGGCCCATGCATCTGGTGGTGAGTTAGTATAAAGATGGTAATATAATCTAAAAATATCAAATATCGATATACTTAAATTAAGAACCATGGGTTTTGTGGATTACCTTTATTTTATTTACGCCTATTGTAAAGTTCATGAAAATTGAATTACTTCATAGAAACCATTATTCTGCATTACTACATGTGCAAAAAAAAATTGGAAGTGTTGCATATATAAAATTTTAAATTGTGTTTTTAATAGACATTAACCACATTTAGGGTATTCATGTTAAAACATGATGATAAGTTAACAAAGATTTATTTTTTTACCGAGTAAAAGTCACCCGGTACATTGGACTGTCCTTCTATTCAAATCGATTATACATTTTCATCATTTAAATAGTTTTACCGTTTTCAAGTAAATACGGTGTAAAATAAACAAATTAATCATTCAAATTATCCACATCATTATTATTTAGGATCCGAGGAGAAATACTACTAAGTAGGCTAAATATTAAACTACTGTAAGACGAATGTTTTGCTTTGACAAAATGCTAAGTGTTCAAATAAGGATTTAAATAGTTATGATATGAGTTAAAATAGTGTTTCAACAAGTAAAAATTTAATATCCACGCAAATGTAGTTAAGAATGCAACAGTCATCAATTACACAGGGTAAAAGACAAACAAAACAGCAAAAAGTAAATAAAGTATTTTGGGCATTAGTCCATGGTCACTTGACTGGCCAATGCTTTGTTGTATTTGCTTTGTTGTAGTAAACATATCATTTACCTGAATATATTTTTTTTACGAAAACCCATTACCTTACCACTCCCAAAGGAAACTGTCAACAATTTGATTCTTAGATGAAGAAGCACAGCCGTAAAAGCAATTAAAGTTATAATGATGTGTTAAGTTTCTAGGTGTATTTAAACCAAACATTTAACTTATAAGCTACTAATGAGTTTCCCAGTGTTGACTATGCGTCATATCTTGTATCACATGACGAAACTTTGGCAATGTTTAGTAAACCCTGCAGATACACCTTTTATGCTTTCGCTGAAAACTGCGTCAAAGTTCATTCTGTATTCTTCCCCCGCGCACGAGACATTTTATGATTTAAGCCCCAATACACGTTCATACCACCCTGTATACCTTTTACATCCCTTGGGTATAAAACACTTCATGGCTCATAATATGTTATTGCTTTTTTAGATTTCAAAGGTGAATCTGCTTTAGAGGGTAGTAATAATTCACGTCGGGGTTTACAGCAGATGAAAATATTCTTTGATTATTCTAAATGTTATATGATCTGTAAACAAGATTGTATTTTCTTTATATTCTTATTCCATTTGTTCTTTTTAAGAGTATTGCAGCATATAAATATAGAAAGCTAGATTATAAATATTATTGGTG
Source organism: Macrosteles quadrilineatus (assembly GCF_028750875.1). Classification (NCBI taxonomy): domain Eukaryota; kingdom Metazoa; phylum Arthropoda; class Insecta; order Hemiptera; family Cicadellidae; genus Macrosteles; species Macrosteles quadrilineatus. The sequence goes on from NW_026542597.1 coordinate 68,356,213, forward strand.
TGATAATGTTTTTTTTTTTTTTTACTTCATGGTAAAATCTGTATTTGGACACCCATAGATTTAACGTCAACGAAAGATGATGATAGTATTTTTTTAGCATACCAGTGAACCTATGAGCCTTTACCATTAATGCCTCTACAAATAGAACCAACATAAATAAGCATATGATAACCCTAAGTTGTACTAATGTAACACCTTTTAGTTTCACAAAGTGGTAGTTTTCATGGAAAATGTTGTAGTAAAATGTTCTAGATATTTATAAAAAAAAACTATAATTTAGTCTTCATTTATACTTTTAAAATCATTTTTAATTTTCTTTTAACTGTCGCTTAGCATCTTTGCTTTTGAAATGGAGCAATGATACACAAAAACAATGTCTGATTAGATATTTCAGCTGTTAATGAATACAATAATCCAAAACATAATGAAATGCTCCAAGTTTTCATTTAAAATGCGTAATCTTGTTAATTTTACGAACGTGAAAATTTGAAAAGCATTCAACGAAGAAAGATAACGCGAGCATAACATTAGGGTTAATGAAATGCCTTATCATGGGCGTGGTCATTTTATCTCACAACTACTTTATCATCTCTAGCTTAAGAAACTGCAAAAGAACGAGACCTTCATTTTTAGGTTTAAGTAGTTACAATCTCAAACAAATAATGAGGTTTACAAACATATATGCTATCTTCATTAAACATTCGTATAGAGCATTTACTAGGAACATTGACTTGGTGTTGCGGTATACTTTTCTTTCTAGTGTAAAATATGATGAAACTATAACAAAAATCTTAAACGTACATCTAAAATATAACATTTTGTTACGGTTTAGTACGCTGATGTTGACTAGATGTTTCTGTCTTTTAGGAGAAATGTTTAGTTTGCACGTTGGTTAAAATTTCAATACTAAGAACTTATATACAGGGTGTACATAACAGAAAGTCACAAACTTCAGGGGCTGATAGTACTAACCCATTCAAACAAAAAAGTTCATACAAACATAGGTCGACAAAAAATATTTAAGTGGAACCGCCGTCTTATATTTTTTACAAAACAATTTATTTTAAAATACTTATTTAGGAAGATAATAAAAAAAACTATTAATGAATATTTTCAATTCTTTTAAACTTAATTGACAGTTATTATTCTTTACCCATTTATACTTAAAATTTATGTTCATTTATTTTAAGTTATTATTCACCTTTTCTTTTGAATTGAAACCCATGTAAGCCAGCAAAAAATATATTTCCAAACCTTCATAGATACCATTTCTAGTTAAAATATAATTTTTTAATATGTATTCCAAAATAGTGGTAGAGTGGCGTTTGTTTGTATATTTATATATATGACTTATACTAAACTTACCTAATGATTACATAGAAACACCTTACCTGAAAAAGAAACAATGATTAGATAATTATTTATGAAATTACTTTCTTATTAAAATGTCATTCAATAAAAACATAATAGGGCCTAATGCAAATATACCGTGAAAGTAAAGGGAAGGTTATTATGACATGATTTTGTAAAGTTCTTGATAGAGTTGAACTATGTGTTTGTAAAACCTACCACTGAGTCAACAACCCATAAATAGAAGACAGTTTTCTAAAAAGGAATTTTCTTTGGTAATATTTTCTAACAAATTGCTTTGTTACAATTCACTTATTAATTTATTTCAATGATTTTGTTATTTTTGTGAAATACACACACTTGTGGCTAGAGGGAGTTAAAAACTACTCAAGCATATAATTTCCTTGTGCTATGAGTCAAGTAGTTCCGGAGTTAGCTTTGTGTTAATTACACTTAAAGTTACAGATGTAAGCTAGAATGGCCCTCGTTGTATCCGTTAAACATCTCTCAGGCATAATGTTTTCCCTTGTATTCTCGCGAATTGCGTTTAACAAATTTATGATACTGCACATTTGTTTAATTAATTCCTTGTGTTAAATTAAAACATTAAATATACGAAAATATTCTGAACTAATGTAGTTTTATTTACTAAACTGTATTTGAGATCAAATTTATCCCTGAAACAAGTCGTGTTTAAAGTTTTGTATAATTTACTGTTTTTGCGCCTCAAGTATCTAAAAAATTCAGAGTGAAAGTTTTGGACATTTTCCTGTTGAGTTTGATGTAAGGTAATGGGGTGTTATTTATAATTTATTTCTCAACACGTTTGGAGCTGAATTAAAATAATGTAAACTTGATTCGCTTAATCATTCGTACTCCCAAGACTAAGACTACAGAAAGTATTTATCTTGCATTTATCTCCTTTTGATTGCAAATTCCCACCAATATTTGCCAGAGTATATAGCAATTAACTAAGTAAAACTTATAAATCACAACTCAGGTGAAAGAAAGAGTCACAACACAAGGTTCTTGATATTTTGGAACGCAATTAATTATAAAATCGCCTTATCAATAATTTGAAATACAGGGTGGCTGAAAAATAACTTACACCCTCCCTTAATTTTACAACAATTTGAGATATTTGAAATCTGTTTGCAGCAAACTTTTTAAATATGAGAGGCTACAATAATTGTGGTCAATTTTGAAAATTTTGTCCTTATAACCACCTTTAAGGTTATTAACAAACCTTAAATACACTATAATGCCCAACCCCCAATTTGTAATGAGGTATTAGCTCGTTGAATGTTATGTGAAATATATTGGTAGTATGTTTTAATTGGTGATTCAATGGTTGTTTAAGGGTTGTGGTCAACGTTTTTGTTCGTTGTTGATAGTGGGGGTAGGGGTAGCTCAAAATCTTTAAAGACAAGTATAGTCGAGTTTGGTATCATTTTACAGGTCTTGGCAAAACATAACAATTGACGTAAAGGAAACCCAAAATCGGCCTACTTATAACAAAATGGCGCCCTAAAACGTTTCAAATACAAATAACCACGAGGATGGCAGAAAATTAACTTGCACCCCCTTTAGCTTTTTAAATATTTGAGATATTTGAAATTGGTTTGCGGCAAATTGGTTGTATATGAAAGGCTACAATAATTATGGTCAATTTGAAAAAAATCGTCCTTATGGGTAGCGGGGGTAGGGGGTAGCCCAAAATTTTCCAATAGCAAGTATAGTCGACTTTGGTATCATTTCACAGGTCTTTAAGAAAAATTACAATTAACATAAAGAAAATATCGTTCATCTGAACGATTAAAAAGAAAATGACAGACAATGGTTATTAAAAGTAATTTTGAGCCACCATTTTGTTATTCATTGTCCGATTTATTTTTTCTTTATGATAATTGTTTTTTTTTTCGCCAAGACCTGTTAAATGATACCAAACTCAACTATACTTGATATTTGAAAATTTTGAGCTACCCCCTACCCCCACTATAAGGGCAAATTGTTCAAAACTGACCATAATTATTGTAGCCTTTCATATACGATCAATTTTATATTAAAACACATATTGCAATATCTTTTGCTGAATTAGTTATAACTATTGAACTGTATACAGTAATTAAATATATCTGTTTTTTAGAGGTTTCACAATATATTATCGATCCGCCAAGTTCAGTGAAGCAGTCACTTACTTCTAACTACTGACAACTTAGGTAAGGCAGGGGATTCATCTCAATGAAGATGGTCCTTTGGGCCTAGATCGATCACGGGTCGTTAAACCCTTCTCAGGCTTACAATTCCAATCAACTAAGTTTTTTACTCTCAGCTCAATAGTCTGACGCATTGTATATACATTCACGACTCATTTTTATACAACATTGTAAAACTTTAATTTTAAAATTTATTTAGATGTTGAAAACCACTCTTAAGTTTCACAAGTACAGTCGTCGCGATATATCTGGAGCTTTGGCCTACGTCATTAGTAGGAGGAGTCTGCTTGCCCGCTCATCGAATGGTAGGCGCGCGACGTTGTACTAGCCGTACGATAAACATAGCCACACTCACACTGACACCACACCTTCCCCCCCGCACCATTCTTCAGGGGTTGTTTGCACATCACGGCGCTGGGCAGACACACCCACCTCAATAGACGCCACTATGTCTGGGTGCTGCGACTGACGAATGTGGTGTGGCGATCACAGAAATTTTATTAAATTTAAACATATTTTAATACAAAATATTGTAAGTGAAATAATACACCGTTTTGAATTAAAAAGTGACACACTAGTCCTTTCTATATATTTTAAATGTAAACAATTACAAATAAAATGCCAACATTACTGGGGAAAAATACATTACATAGGCTATATATTATAAGTATAATGATTAGATAACAAATAAAATAAAAACTTACATTCAACTTCAATCAGAGTCACATTCCATGCCTTCGATTCCTGAGAGATCAGAGTCAGGTTCAGGTTCGTCAGGGTTGTCACTGTTGGATGCATCCTCGTCGTCGTCACTATCAGGTCCACCCAATTCAATAATTATTGGGTCAATGCGTTCATCCATAATGTGATCGGATTCCCAGTAATCGGCCTCAGTTTTTAATACATGACGACAAAGTGGCAACCAGTCATTTTCCGTCATGGAACCAAATTTGTCTTCACACAACTTTTTTACGTCGGCGATTTTGTAAGTTGTGTTTCGACTGGCAACCCAACCCTTCACTATTGCCCAAATGTTCTCAATCGGGTTGAGGTCTGGGTGGTAGGGTGGTAGTCTCAAACAGGTATGATTATGCTTAGACAATATTTCGTCGATTTCATACCTTTTATAAACCGGTTTGTTTCGACATATCAGTGCGTAAAGTGTTGGTTTCAACATGTCATTGGTATAAGCAATGTTCATTTTGTCCAGCCAATTTCTCATCTCCTGCTTGGTAGATCCACTATTAGGGACTTTTTCAATAACAGTGTTATGGTAGGGGGCGTTGTCAACAACTACCACGCTGTTCGCAGGTAGATTAGGGATTAACAGCTCTTCTAACCATTTTTTATAATTCCCCTTATTCATATTGTGATGATAATCACCAGTAGTTTTAGATGATTTCCACATCAACAATGCATTTGGTATGAATCCCATTTCCCCTCCCGCATGAATGATTATTAGTCTTTCTCCTTTAGATATTTGTTTCACATATCCTTGGCTGGAATTGTCGCTCCATGATTTATTTTGGACGTGTGACGAAAGAATGTAAGTTTCGTCTAAATATACTATAGGTCTTTTTTCTTCCCTGTACTTTTTAATTTTTTGTAAATAGTCAATTCTTTTTTGGACTATATCAGGTTTCTCAATTAAGATTTTTCTATTACTTTTAGTTTTTTGCCACTTAAATCCCAATTTCTTGATTATCTGCCTTACACTAGTGTTTTTGCCTTGGAAATTTATACTTTCTACCAATTTCAAACGAATTCCATCTACAGTTGGACATCTTTTCTCGTCGATGTAGAAATTGTGTATGATTCTTCTCACTAGTGCTTGGTCAAAATCGTCTAAATCAGTAATATAGCATTTTTTATTTCTTTTCTTATCAGGTGTCTCAAACGATGTACTCGCACCAGAATCGACTACAGCTTTTTCCCGTTTAATCCGTTTCACTGTACTTATTGATGTGCCCGTAGCCCTGGCCGTTCTCTCCTGACACTTTTGAAGGGGAATGGTTACTGACCCGTTTTCCGCTTCAGATGACATGAAATTTAAAACATTGGCAATAACCTCTTTGGTCTGACTATGCATTTTTTTGTTCTTGACTTTAGACACAATGGGAGGCATTATTTGTTACTTTCAGCACTCACAACACTGACATAAACTATAACACAACAAAGTACGACACTGAAAACTATGAACAACGGTAAGCATATGTTAAAACAGCAATGATTCGTTTAACCAAAGGAGTGGATAGGCATACAGCAGCAGGCGGCTGACAACAATTGAGCGTTGAGCGGATGTTTTCAAGTCTGTGTAGTACAAGGTAGCGCATGCGCTGAACAACCTCCCCACCACGAGTCATCGGCTGCTGTTCAAATTACAACCGTCGTCACAGCTCAAGATATACCGCGACGACTGTAATTGAATGGTAGCTATGTGCTGTGTGTTTTTTAAATGTGTTTTTTTATTCTTGTAATTTAGTTGGTTGCATAAATTGTTTCCTGTTTTGGTGTTTTTCGTGCTTAGTAACAATTTAGTTCGTTAATATCATTTACTAAACCCTCTTAATTTTAGACTAAATGTTAGTGTATGTTAAGCTAACTGGTCATACTTACATTACAGAGTGTAAGAGGTTGTTTGCAGACGATAATTTGTCTTGCTGTTGAAATAATTTCAAATCAGGGAAAAAGAAATAACCCCCTGAAGTATTACCGGACAAGAAATATTGCTAAGTTGTCTGTACTAATTTGGATGATAAATCTAGTTTATTGTAGCACAATCTAAAGAGAATGCTCTATCAAATTCATAGGTTTGTATTTTAATATGCATTAAATTTACATGATAATATAATTTCCATTCTAGCGAAGATCATGTTGAATACGCAAAGAAAAAATGTCATTATTTTTAAAGTAAGTTAGTCAGTTTATACGAAACGAACTTAAAACATACAAAATGAAGAAGGCATGTAACAATAAAAACTAACTGTTTGTATCATGTTTTGCAGTGGAACATGTTGTTTCGTTGTTAATTTGGAGGTGAAGTCGTGAAATGACTGTAGTAACATTGTTAAAGTTATCTCTTCTGGTTTTAGTTTAGGTATAATAAACTTTAGTTGGTATTTAGTTTTATAGAATAGTGTTCCGGTAGTGTATTTTAAGGTTAAAGCAAAATAAAAGTCATTCCTGGGTTAACTCGCACGGTCTGTATTAGATTTTTGATGAAATTAAGCACTTAACTTAAAATGTAAAATATTTCATCAGTATAAGCTATAAGTCACAAAATTTATTAGTAAAAAATTATAAAAATGATGAACTCCTTTACCAGAAATTTATCCTATCATTTATTAATGGACCACGGGATTTCAAACCTAAAAGATTATTTTTAAATAAAATACCAATTTAAGTATTCAAAAATACTCTTTACCCCTTGTGTGAAGACACCGGTTACACTAGAAGAATTGTTATTTGAATGATAATTTTAATAATAAGAACGTTATTTGACCCAAGTACTAACAAGGATTTATTTTTTCTTTATGATAATAGTTTTGTTTCGCCAAGACCTGTAAAATGATACCAAACTCGACTATACTTGATATTTCAAAATTTTGAGCAACCCCCTACCCCCGCTACCCATAAGGGTAAATTTTTCAAAACTGACCATAATTATTGTAGCCTTTCATATACGATCAATTTGTATATTAAAACACATATTGCAATATCTTTTGCTGAATTAGTGTGAACTGTATACAGTAATTAAATATTTCTGTAATCCTTCAGAGGTTTCACAATATATTATCGATCCGCCAAGTTCAGTGAAGCAGTCACTTACTTCTAACTACTGACTCGACTTAGGTTAGGCAGGGGATTCATCTCAATGAAGATGGTCCTTTGGGCCTAGATCGATCACGGGTCGTTAAACCCTTCCCAGGCTTACAATTCCAATCAACTAAGTTTTTTACCCTCAGCTCAATAGTCTGGCGCATTGTGTTCAAATGTACATTCACGACTCATTTTTATACAAAAATATAAAACTTAAAATTTTAAAATTTATTTAGATGTTGAAAACCACTCTTAAGTTTCACAAGTAATTGAATGGTAGCTATGTGCTGTGTGTTTTCTAATTTTTTTTATTCCTCAAAAACCGTTTCATTCTTGTAATTAACTAGTTGGTTCCATGAATTGTTTCTTGTTTTGCTATGTGTTTCATGCTTAGTAACGATTTAGATTGTTAATGTCACTTATTAAACCCTCTACATCCAACTGAATGTTAGTGTATGGCTAACTAATCATATTAACATTACAGAGTGTAAGAGGCTGTTTGCTGACGATAATTTGTCTTGCTGTTGAAATAATTCCAAATAAAGGAAAATGAAATAATCACCTGAGGACATGAAAGATTGATAAGTTATCTGTACCATAGACAAAAATAATTTTCCGAACTAATGTGGATGATTAATCTATTTTACTGAAGCACACTAATTTATGTTCTATCAAATTAAAAATAGTTTGTATTTTACTATGAATAAAATTTACATGATAATATATATTTCATCTAGCAAAAATCATATTGAATACGTACAGAAAAAATGTCATTATTTTTAAAGTAAGTTAGTCAGTTTATAAGAAAAGTACTTAAAACATGCCAAATGAAGAAGGCATGTAACAATAAAAACTAACTGTTTGTATCATGTTTGCAGTGGAACATGTTGTTTCGTTGTTAATTTGGAGGTGAAGTCGTGAAATGACTGTAGTAACATGGTTAAAGTTATCTCTTCTGGTTTTAGGTTAGGTATAATAAACTTTTGTTGGTATTTAGTTTTATAGACTATTGTACCGGGAGTGTATTTTAAGGTTAAAACAAAATAAAAAACATTCCTGGGTTAATTCGCACGGCCTGTAAGCGATCATAGATTAAATTAAACGCTTAGCTTAAAATGTAAAATATTTCATCACTATAAGCTTTAAGTTACCAAATGTATTTGTAAACAAGTTATAAAATTTATAAACTCCTTTACCAAAAAATTATCCTATCATTCATTAAGGAACCACGGGATTTTAAACCTAAAGGATTATTTTCAAATAAAATTCCGATTTAAGTATTACAAAATATTCTTCACTTCTTGTGTGAAGACACCGGTAACACTAGATGAATTGTTATTTGAATTTTCATTTTAATAATAAGAACGTTATTTGAAACCAATTTGTTTCATCGTATCAGTGTATACGTGAGTGTACATGGTTATGCCGACTTCAAAATCTTTACGAATGATTCGCAAACTTTCATTAGAAAGGTTTACGTCATGATGTGAACCAATTATTATGAATTTTCAACAAGAGAATTACGTAAAATGTAAATCTTAACGTAGTATCAGTTGGTTTGAAAGCAATTTAAAAATTTTGAACTGCTTGTTGTTAGTTCTTTCCGGTTATTTTCTAACCATCAGAATATTTACTGTTTCAGTTCATAGATTTCTACGATTACACATAAGTGCGTACCTTAGAGCAAGCGATCGATAAGTTTTGACCAAATGGGATGACGACTTTGCTTCTAAGATCTGCTGATCCCCCCCCCACCTAGAATAATTTATTAAAAGCACAATGATCCAAGACAGGTAGGTTCAGTTTCAAGATCTTCTGAAAGGTAGTTGAGCACTATCCACACATCAATCCAGCTATGTTGTGATGTGTTTAAACAAATTTTAAATATTAAAAGAAACTATTTTACCAGCCATATTATGTTTATGGTTACCTGGAGTTATTTAAACTTGATTCATATTTTGATTAGATACAAGTACACTGAATATGGCTGGAAGTGGAGGCGAGAGCTTGAGCTTCAGATCGATCTTCAAGTGCTCTTAGGGCGACCCATCTGAGCCCCATCTTTGGAAATCTTCCCAGCCACATTGTTGTGAAACACTTTGGTAAAGAATGCATAAGTGTGGGTGATTATAGGTTACTTGGTATGCGTGTTCGTAAAATTTGGATTTTATAAGTGATGTATCCGACAATATATGTTTATGTTACAGATTATACGTATTTACAACACACAAAACAGATGGTAAGTGGTATTTAAAATAAATGTAAAGAATATATTCATCTTACAGATTTTGAACTTTATTGTTGTCACAAACAATGTTTATACTTAATTAGGATAAACTTTTTATAGTATTGGTAACTATGCAACAGGGCCTTCCATAGATGGGATACGGATGAATTAAACTCGTAAAAAAATTGTTGGGTGGTTATTGCGCTTACCTAGCTGTCAGAAAGTCACAGCTACTGAGGTTAAATCTGTAACTGGTAATACACTAGATGATTCAAAACTACTTGAACCAGCTGACGTTTATATACTCATTGTTTTATAAATGACTCTGGCTGAAAAGCAGCTTAGCAACAGCTATAAATATTGATCACACATTTTATTTACACTCGCTCAGAATTAGCTTAAAATACGGAAAAAATCTTCGTCTAAGTTAAGTGTTTGAGTAATAGCCAATGTACCAATGATTTGCCAGAACCATTTGTTTCATTAGTAGCGTCAAGTGCATATAACAGGGATCCTCTTAGTAACACAATCTAATAAAAACTCTTTTGAAGGGCAAACTCTTAGAGACTTGTATTGCAGTAACCTGCAAACCAAAGGGTTTTTAAAATTTGCATTTGCAGTAGATCATGAGTTAATAATAAGTTAATCATTTATAACTTCAGTCACTAGTATTAAAGTTTTAAGACGTTTTATATTCGATGTTGCTAACTTATATAGATCTAGGATGCTTTCGAAGATCAAAATTATTTTTTGTATGAAAATAGGTAAAAACTGCTTTTATTTAGTTTATTACTAGCGAAACAAATTTTGGTTCCTATAGACTTTGACATCAGTGCAATAACAAAAGCTACCTACTGTTACCAACTTAACAGCTTATAAACTAAAAACACATTTTGAGAAAATTACAAATCTAAAGTATTTCTTCAAAAATTAATTGAACTTCATTTTAGTGATAGCGAGAGGCTTATGATGCGGAACAGGATGTTCTGTAAACTTCAGAGCCAAGTTAGGCAGTTGGATAAAACTTAGTGACAGATTTCATACACTGCCACTCTGTTAAACTTGTAGGATAAAGTTATGCTTTTAACTAAAAGATTCTTCGTATACTAAGTTACTGAACTTCCATGAGCCAAACTGTTCAGTCACTCATACATCAGTGATAGGATCAAAGATTCTTAAAATTATCTCAATACTATTTAGTATGTACAGTTAATTTAGCTAATTGACTGGTAAATGACATGTCAAATTCAATTTTAACCCCATCAGACATATAGATATTTGAGCGTCTATTATTGAAAACAGTGAATAAACGAGAAAGTTCAATTCGATAGCTTTACAAATAATTAAGTACAAAGATCTAAATATACGCCTTAAATAATCATAATTTAAAGTAATCATAACTGAAACTTAAATTAAAAAATAATAACACAAAATACACAAAACAAAACACATAACAAATACACAAAATACACAAACACAATAAAATAGTCAACCACTGTATTATTTCTTAGAATTTTTTACAATACCGCCAGATTTAGACTAATAAAAAATATATATCCACATGTTAAAACCCTTAGTAAAAACGGTTGCTATAATTAAGTGTGTTTTCAGCTTAGTAGTCAGCATTTTGTCCTTTGATGGCAGGTGATGCGGTTCCGATATCCTGTATATCCTTAAATATTAAGAGGTTTGGACAATTTGTTTCATTTTTTCTTAAAAAAAAGACAAAGACGCTTTAAGAATCGAAATTGTCCTTGTTACACGGTGAAACTTTTGACAAGCCATCAACCTGGTAGTGATTAGCATTGACTATATTCCATAGTCGATGTCATAAGTATTAAGTAATAAGTGATACATACTGGTTAGGTGGTTAAGAAAAAAATATAATGAATTTTAAAAAGTAGGAATTTTGTACTTTAACAAGGTCCGTAAAGGATGTAGCGTATAAGCCAAACGCAAACATTTTTGTTAGGGTACTTGAACATGAAGGCTTACATCAATCAAGAGCCTCTTGAGGTCTCCATTATGAAACAATTGTTTAAGTATCAGCTTAGCCTTCGTCTGGTCAATACTGGAGCAGGCTTCCCTTGCAATAAGTAATTGTTTTTTGTAGAAAAATGCTATAAGATTACTGTTTCATAAATGTTTTCCATTACACTTTAAAAACGGAAAGTAAATAAAAGAAACGTCTTATAACACTTAAAACATATATTTACGCTTATACTGTTACTCACAAGACGGTAAATATACAAAAAAAGATGGTAAGAGGTGATCGATTTCGATTGGACACTCCAATCATCATCAGACCCAATAGACGAATGACAAGAATCTTAATCGCGTCCCTACTTATACTCTATTGGCTACCGGTAGCACCGGCCAGTACATTTTTATAAGTACAACTGGAATCGAAATGTATTTGTTCAATCAACTTATTTCTATTTTTAAATTTTTCCTTATAAATATACCATTCTTCCCAAGCATTAATTACATATCCTTTCTTACAATTATTTAAAACTAGCTGTTACCCACGGGCTCCACCCCGTTTTACCACATAAGTATTAATAAAACTATTGATTCGTTAAGTTAAGCTGTAATAAACAAAACAGAATACAGTAATGGTAATGCAAACAAATAATAACAGCTGAGGTACTTTTACATTAGGTAAATGGAAAATTCCCTTTGGAAAGCAATTACGACCTTATAGGGCAATTTATGAAATAATGGATAATTTTGCGCAAGGTTTCTCGTCATGACGAACCTTTTAAGTATATGGTTTATGGTGGTGCGACTTGTAGTTTTCTCAAAAGTTCATGGGCCAAAAGTGGCTTTATATATAGATATCTAGACTATCCTCCATTTTTCCTATTGAGTGGCCATTTTGTAACAGGTGTTGTGCAACATTTGATCTTTCCGGTGTGTTGTTCCTCCACGCAGATATGTGGTTTTTGAAGAGGTTTTTGTGAATTCACACTTTAAAAATATAAGTATACTAGTTTATTATTATTATACAATTTTTTTAGAATTTTCTGTTCCTATTTAAATTTATCAAACTATTAAATAAAAGTAAAACACGAACTAACTTTCAAATTGACAAAAATATCTGTAGTTTAACATTTTAAGCAATAGCAGCTTTGGCACTAAATCAAAATCAAGACCATGATTCCAGAATTCTTATTATATTGGAGTTTGTTAAAGTAATTCATCCAATGAAATATGAGTACTATTTTGATTACCCTGTTCTTGAATGGTAAAAATAGATACCCTTAATATCTTCAATAGGTATTATTACGACTAATACAGATATTATTACACCATACGATTTGATGAGAAGAAAAAATAAATTTATTTTTCTAGATTAGCCGGTTTCCCCAATCATGAAATCTATTTATTGACTATATAGGTAAAATTTATAATGGAACGTTTAAACGATACCTTTACATTTATTTCAGCTCCTACTTCCAAAATAATGATATTTAATATTTTAGTCTTACATTACTAATTTTCGTACAAAATACTTAGTTTCAAAAGGATTACAATTATTTCAAAATCCTGTATAAAAATACTGCCTGTTTGGAATGTAAAACAAAAAAATACAACATTCTTAATTGCTTTGAGGAGTAGTTTAAATCAAAGACAGCCTATGAACATCAAGCTTGAAATATGAATATTGGGTTTTAATCTCTAGTTTAATTAATTTTTATATTCCTAGATATAAAGTAATATACATATTCAAGAAAATGCATATTTTTTATCTTTCTTTCGTCAAACGCTGTCCTGGAGAAAATATTCAGGCACAACAAATGAAAAAAATGTTAAAAATAGTTTGTAGATGTTCGATTATCACTTTTCACACATTGAAAGTAGAATGTATGATTGATATCGATACAGGTTATTATGTGAGAAAGATAACTCTAAAATAGTTCTGATTATTAACTCTTTCCTACATTTAGACAGCAACATTAGAGTTGTAAATTAGAGTTGAGAGTTGAAAGTTGTAGTAGAGTTTGGGACGCCATCAGCAGAGTGCCGTGTCAGCGACAGACGAGTTGTTGATAGTTCGCACTGATGATTTGTGAAACCACCTCCTACCTACTGTAATTAACATTAACATTACTATTGTAAGAATATATTACTTACGTCAATCAGCTCATTACATTAGGTAGGAGGTTAGGTTAGATACCAATACCGACTTCATTTATTTGTATAACCAATTACTTGATTTGGTAACCAAATTTTACTGGTGTAACCCTTTGAAAATTTAGGAGGATACTTTTGTCATACTTTTCTCTTACTTTTGCAAAAAACTGTATAATTAAAATAGCATAATGATGCAGTTATATTTTAACTAATAAGAATTACTGAATACATGTTTTACTTTTATTTAATAGTTTGATCAATTTAAATACAAACTGAAAATACTAAAAAAATCTTATAAGAAACTAGTATACTTATGTTTTTAAAGTGTAATGAAAAACATTTATGAAACAGTTATTATATAGTATTTTTCTACAAAAACAATTACTTATTACAAGCAAAGCCTGCTCCAGTATTGACCAGACGAAGGCTAAGCTGATACTTAAACAATTGTTTCTCAATGGAGACCTCAAGAGGCTCTTGATTGATGTAAGCCTTCATGTTCAAGTACCCTAACAAAAATGTTTGCGTTTGGCTTATACGCTACATCCTTCACGAACCTTGTTGAAGTACAAAATTCCTACTTTTTAAAATTTATTAAATTTTTTTGATCACCTAACCCGTATGTATTACTTATTACTTATGACATCGACTGCGTGGAATATAATCAATCCTAATGACTACCGGGTTGATTTCTTGTCTAAAGTTTTACCGTGTAACAAGGACATTTTTTTCTGAAAGTGTCTACGTCATTGGCTTTTTTTTACAAAAAGTGAAAGAATTGGCCAAACCATTAAAGGACATACAGGATATCGAAACCGCAGCACCTGCCATCAAAGGACAAAATGCTGACTACTAAGCTGAAAAAACACTTAATTATCGTATTTTCGTTTAGTAACCGTATTTAATTAGGGGTTTTAACATGTGGATATATATATTTTTTATTAGTCTAAAGCTGGTGGTATTTTTAAAATTCTAAGTAATAATGCATTTATATATGTTTCTTTTACAGTTTCAGTTCTAGTACCATTAGACGTGAGATTATAAAACGGTTTTAGGGTTCAAAGATAACTATTTTGATTATTTATGGCGTATAGTTAGAATTTTGTACTTAACTATTTGTAAAGCTATCTTATTTCACTTTCTCATTTATTCACTGTCAATAATAGACGCTCAAATATATACATGTCTGATAGATTTAGAATTGAATTTGATCCGTTATTTACCAGTCAGTTAGCTAAATTAACTGTACAAGCTAAATAGTATTGTGATAATGTTATGTCCAATATGGCAGATCCAAGATGGCAGCTAAAAACGTAATCCCTATCAAAATGAAGTACTAACGACCCAATAAATATTGGTGGTGGTCCCAAGTCAATTTCTAAAAAAAAGTTTATACAAAATGCATGTGGTATCTTTTTCCAAAAATTTTCAAATGTTGGGAAAAGTCACCATTTTAAATTGGGATTTTAGTGTTTTTCTCGTGCACCGATTTTTGGCAACTTTTAGTATGTCATTCTGCAAACCCAATACTACAAAATAAAACTATAAAACGTTTTTTTGCAATTTTGTTAAGGTCATATCGTATACTTCTCTGACTACGTTTAACTACAACACAACTAAATATTGTAAAAGGGGACATAAGGGTTCATTAAAATTATGTGAATTGAGAGTGTGTAAGAGTTAATGTCTATTCGAACCAGTCCAACATGTCCTTATGTCCAAGAAATCCAGGTTCAAATCTTGTCAAATACTAATTGAAGATATTCATGAGCCTTTAATAGGTGGATTGCTCCCCTTATCTGTGGTATAGTATTCAGTAAATTAATAGGCTTATAATCATTAATCATAATAAAATCCAGGTGAACTATTTTTATGTATCCTCCCACGTAAAACCATATAATTTAATTACTAAAACCATATTGTTTTACTAAAACAATGGAACATGTCAATGACTTATCAAATAATGCTTGGGGTAAAACTAATTAAACTTGTAATCAGTGTTAACAAAACAAGTTAAATACTAGAATTTTGATTAAAAGCTTTAGTTTAATTCCCCTTTAACATGTTGCTATTACACAATCAATAGTTTTACTGCATAGTATCATTGACTATATAATACACTACGTATTAGGAAATACAAATCTGTAATTTACAGGCACTGCCCGAAATCATGGAACTAAACCACTGTGTTCAGCATGTTGGGAGTTTGATGATTTATGATATTCCCACATTCAGGAAGGAAGTCAAAATGGCGTCACTTTCTCAGCCAAAGGTTTCTACGTCGATGGTAAACAATTTTGTTGTTTTTCCTTTTTCAGTAATAAACAAATTACCCTAAAACATTTCGCAATATCCCGATCAAGAATTGTTTTATGCCATTGTTTAATTCGTTAAAATCTACATCGTTATAATTTTTGCAATTTTGAAAAAAAAATTGTAGGATGTAATTAGAATGCATTTTGAAATGAACACCATGTTTAAACAGTTGAGATAAAAACTTTCGTGTTTTCTGATATTCTTCTTTTGTAAATCCTTTGATTAGCTGTCGTACGGTAGGGCTTTGCATTAAAAATCTCTAAGCTGTCACCAAAATAACCCATAACTTTGGTTCTGGACCCAATTTCCATACTGGCCAAAAAGTGAATTTATGTGCTGTGTATAGCTGTGCAAAATTAAATTTTACTGGTGTAACCCTTTGAAAATTTAGGAGGATACTTTTGTCATACTTTTCTCTTACTTTTGCAAAAAACTGTATAATTAAAATAGCATAATGATGCAGTTATATTTTAACTAATAAGAATTATTAAGCAATTAAACAATAGAAGTTAAAAATAACAAGGATTATAGTATTCAAGCACGTTAAAACCATCTACAGTACCTAACGGAAGCGTACTTACTTTGTATATGTTATATGAATATAAAATAAATGTCTAGAGAATTTGTTTCACAAATAAAAGCCATCGTCTAAAATTGAAATCTTATCCTCACTAGGATTATACGATACAATTTGGTTACCAAATCAAGTAATTGGTTATACAAATAAATGAAGTCGGTATTGGTATCTAACCTAACTGCTGCAGCTAAAAGCTGAGTAGTAATGTGTTTTAATACCGTACAGTATATAGATTAATGAGAATTCATTAGTTTTGATTCAAAGTATATTATTTAATTCAGATACAGTTATAAAGCAAGAACCTTCAAAATATTTACAATTCAAAGTCAATAAACCAACAGATGTTAATTATAACATCTGCTTAATATTACAACATCTCTCCTTTTTAGTTGCCCTCGTATCTTTTCACAGGTTTCACGATTCTTCCAAACCTTGTTCTAACTTCTTCATTAGATTGGAGACTTGGTTGTGAATAAGAAGGATTGTTATTGTTTACAAACAGCCTTGTATTGAAAGTTGGTGTACTGGTATTTCTAGAGACTTGTCTTGGTGCTTTCTGATTACTCTGATTAGTGTTGTTGGTTTGAGAGGTAGGGGTTTTGAGTAAGCTCCGTTCATTGTTTAAGTCTATAGGAGTTTTCGGAGACTGATCGTTATTTTTAGAGAAAGGAAGTGGAGTAATACTTGCTGATTGTTCAGGACTGGTTTGGCTTTTGTACGGAATCAAGTGGTATCTGTTTCGGCGTACTGTGTTTCTTTCAGTATTTACCCAATAAGATCTTGGCTCATTGGCTAGGTTTGTTATTGTACCCTGACGTTTTAGATCTTTGATCCACACTTTTTGTCCTCGTTGCAACTGGGGTAAATCCCTGGTACCGTGATGCTTATCATATTGATTTTTGTAGGATTCTCTGTATTTTTCCTCCCTCTCCTTGAAACTGGATAAGTCAGGTCTTTCAGAAAGCTTCTGTGGCAATACAGGTAAATTATCTCGTAACCTCCTGTTGAACAAAAGTTGTGCTGGGCTAAGCCCGTTGGCTGTAAGGGGTGTGTTCCTGTAGGATAGGAGTGCAAGGTAAGGGTCTTCTTTGTTCTTTCGTAAGACACTTTTAGCTATTTTTACAGCAGCTTCTGCAGAGCCGTTACTTTGATGATGTCCGGGACTGCTTGTTGTTAGTTTGAAGTTGTACTTTTGTGCAAAAACTTTAAACTCAGAATTTTCTAAGCATGTCCGCTGGGAAGCAAACTGAGTTCCACAGTCTGATCTAAGTTCGACAGGTATTCCGTGGCGACAAAAAATTGATTTGCATTTCTCTATTATCTCACTTGTAGTTAATGTTTTTAATGTTGCTATTTCAAAGTATCGACTGTAACAGTCTGTCATTACTAGAAACCAAGTCCCATTAATTTTGAATAAATCGATGCATGCTTTCTCCCATGGACGAGAAGGAATTTCAGATGTCATTAGTGGTTCATGATGCTGGGATCTAAATTCTGTGCATTTAGGACACTCATTAACCGTTTGTTCTATGTCCGAAGATATACCTGGCCACCACATGCTGTGACTTGCTCTAAGTCGGCATTTACTGATTCCAAAATGTCCGGAATGAATTCTATTTAGCATATCAAGTCTTAGGTCACTAGGAATAATGAGTCTATCTCCTTTCAGCAAAACACCTTCACAGAAGGAAATTTCGTGGCGGACTGGGAAGTAAGGTTTTAATGCATTAGGCAATTTGGATTTGTCCGGCCATTCAGAGGAGCAAAACTGCTGAATTCTTCGGAGAATCGGGCATGATTTTTGTGCATCACATATTTTCTGGATTATAGCATCGGTTGTACCCAAATTTGTAATTACTGAACTAACAGCAAATTCAACTTCTTTTTCTAAGTCGTATGATTCTTTAGAAGGCAGAGGGCTTCTTGAAAGACAGTCGGCTGTCGCAAGATGTTTTCCTGGAGTGTATGTAACTCTATAGGAGTATCTCATAAGTCTTAGACGTAGTCTCTGAATACGGGGTGTTAGGTCATTCAAATCTTTGTTTGTTAGAATACTAACGAGAGGTTTGTGGTCTGTTTCAATGATTATGTCTTTGCCAATTATGTATTGTTTTAGTTTATCACAGCTCCAGGTTACAGCAAGGGCTTCTCTTTCTATATTGGAGTAGTTTTTTTCGCTCTCAGTAAGTGTTCTTGAGATGTATGAAATAGGTTTCCATTTGTTGTCTACTTGTTGCTGAAAGAGTACTCCACCAAGACCTGTTTGAGATGAGTCAGCAGACACCATGGTAGGGCGGCTAGAATCATAGAACGCCAGTTGGGGAGCGGAAGCAAGAAGTGACTTTATCTCTTCAAAGGCTATATTTTGTGTTTTGCCCCAAACAAATTCATTTCTTGTACTTAAAAGGTCTGTAATTGGTTTAAGTATTTGGCTTTTATTTGGAATATATTTTCCTACAAAATTTACCATTCCAATAAATCTTTGCACACCTGCTATGTTAGTAGGAGGAGGCAATTTTGTTATGGCTTCCACCTTTGATTCATCAATTTTGATACCATCCCTTGATAATTGGTGGCCTAAAAATGTGAGAGACTTTTGTGAAAACTGGCACTTGCCTTTATTTAGAGTAAAGCCTGCATTTTGAAGCTTTCCAAGTACTTCTTCAAGAGCATGATCGTGTTCTTCTTTGGTTTTTCCCCAAACAATGATATCATCCATATGAGCGACTGCATTCTTTTGTCCATTGAGGGTCTTGTTCACTAACTGTTGGAAAATCTCTGGTGCTGAACTTATACCAAAGGGCAATTTTAAAAACTTGAAACGACCGAATGGCGTTAAGAAAGTGGTCAAATCTTGTGATGTCTCATCTAAACTTGGTGGCTGTGGCAATGGCGGATGGTTTGTTTGAACAGTGAACTGGCTCCGTGCAAAAAGTGCTTTTTAAGGTTTCTAAATGAGTTTTTATTCTGAGGTGCCATCAAACCAGGGTGTGAACTTTCTGTTTATGTAACATAGTATTTGTTTTCGTTTTTTCTGTCGTAACAAAAGTATTTTCAAGAGGCTGACTCAGGCATCTCGAGCCTGTGGGATTTTTTTCCCGTTTTTGACAACCCCTACCGGGATTTTTCTGTTTGACTGTCCCTACACAGGGATTTTCTTTTTTGTGATTATTTAGGAGTCATATTTTAAACTCAAAACGTTTTTAACTTTCGCATAAAAAATGGGTAGACAAAAGGGCAAGAAGAAAGACGAAAGTAATGAGAGGTGTGGAGTTTGTGATGAGTCATGCGAGAGAGAAAATGATCGAGCTATTTGGTGTGATGGATACTGTAAACTGTGGTATCACATAGAATGTGTAAATATTGAGGAATCAGATTTCGTCTCTATAAACTCACTGGGCAACAAAATCAAGTGGCTGTGTGAGGCTTGTGTAAAACGTTTTGATGCAGTGACAAAAAGTCAGAGTGATCTCTCCGGCATGGATACTGGTAGTATGCTGCAAGTTATCCTGGCTGAAATTGAAAATATCAGTAAAGCGAGTCTAGATATGTCTCACTGTGTGAAGATACTGAGTGAAAATCAGGATAGATTTAGTGAAAAAATAGTGAAGCTAGATTGTAGAATTGCTGAAGTTGAGAAAAATACGGGGAAACATGCACCGGTGGCTGGTAATAGTAAGCCTGAAAAGAGGTTAAAGTCGGGGAAAGACAGGGATTTCCCTTTACCTGCATGGGGATCAAGAAAGCAAGAAACGAACAAGAAGGCCGTGGAGAATTCTGTGACGTCACTTGCTGTTGCTACGAAAAGTGTAGAAACAGAAAGTAGTTCCGTTGGAAACCTACTAGAAAATGACGAAACCAGTGATGGTAGAATAAAAAATGCTGATGAGAAACTGAATGACAGTTTTAATGACGATGATTCCACATTTACCATGGTGGAAAGGAAAAGTAGACGTTCCTCAAGAAGCAGCATGGCTGGAAAGCAAACGCGGAGGAATTTTGTGATTGGCTCCAAGGACATGAATGAAAACAACGAACTTGTTGGCAAAAGGCGTGCTTGGCTTTTCTTAGGTCGTATTCGTAAACATACCTCAGTGGATAAAATCAAAGAGTTTCTGTCTACCAGTTTTCCTGACATTGATTTTGAAGTGGAAAATCTCAACTCAAAGGGACATTGTGAAAGTTTCAAGCTTGGGACCGACTTTGAAAATCTCGACAAGTTGATGGACAGTGAGTGTTGGCCTAGGGATGTGATTGTGAGGCGTTTTTTCTTTTCACGGGGAAAAAAGCCACTGGGATAACATCCAGGAATCCAGAGACGAGGAAGAGGTTAGTGGAGAGGAAGCAGACTTTTAATTTCATACACCTGAATATACAAAGCATCCGTAATAAGGTTAGTATGCTGGAGGTTATCTTAACCCAAAAAAGTGCCAAAGCATTGTGTGTTAATGAACATTGGTTGACTCATGATGAGGCTGAAGTACTTTATATCCCTAACTTTACGCTTGCTGCTACTTTCTGTAGGGATAGGGCTTATGGAGGTGTTTGTATTTTTTTACAGAAGGACATAATTTTTGTTGAAATTGATTTAAAGAAGTTTTGCATAGAACAGCACTGTGAAGTTGCTGCTGTCAGGTTGATAAATGAAGGTATCATCTTAGTATCAGCTTACAGAACACCTAGTGGTAACCTAGAATTATTCTCTGCTAATATGAGTGAGATTTTAAACATGCTTTCTACCTACAAGTTAAGGATAGTTATAGCCTCAGATCTGAACCTAGACATTAGAGTACCTTCTAATAATGTGCGAGATTTTATTAATATGCTAAGGTCACACAACGTCTTTTGTATGAATTCCGAACCCACTAGAGGTGAGAACTGTATAGATAATATTATTACAAATTTTTTCCCAGATCAACTAGAACTGAATGTTTTTGAAACACATTTATCCGACCACAGTGGTATATTGGTAGAAATTAAAAATATGAGCTCTGACTTTACAGCCCCCCCACCTGCCACAAACAAGGTATTTAGACCAATTTCTAGAAAAGGAATGGAGGACTTTAGGGCTCGGCTCCGTGAAACATCGTGGGACGCCGTAGTCAACGTTTCAGGTAATATAGACGTTGTTTTTGCCAATTTTCTGAACTTTCTGGTGTGTACCTTTGAGTGCTGTTTTCCTACTAGAGTTTTCAGGCCCAAACCGATGAAGAGGATTCCATGGTTTACCCCAGCTTTGGCTCAGGTGAGGGAGCGTGTGGTAATGTTACATGGTATTTACAAAACGACAAATAGGGATGCTGACAAGGCACGCTATGTGGAGGAGAAGAGGAGGTACCGACTGGAATGCTCGGCAACTAAGAAGGCAATTTGTGCCTCAAGGATCCTGGAGGCCCCAAATCAGATCAAGGCAGCGTGGGAAATCATTCGGATTGAGAGTGGCAAAGAGGGAACCAACCTGGCTTGTAAAATTGATCCTGACATCTTAAATAGTTATTTTATAGACTCAGTGAAGGAGATTAGCGAGCACTGCTCGGCATCTATGGATCAGGCCATGATCTTAGCAGCCAATAAAAGTAACAGGGGAATGGTTTTTTTCGAGTGGAGCATGGTCAGTAATGAGTTAGTTGAAAAATTAGTGATGAATTTTAAGGCCTCACCTAGCAAAGATTTTTACGGTTTCTCAAATAGATTGATTCGTGAAATACTTCCCGATATAATCTCACCGCTAACTCGCCTTATCAACAGATGTCTGGCAGAGGGGATTTTTCCTGATGTCTTGAAGTTTGCCAGGGTGGTCCCTGTGTACAAGAAGGGTCCCCGAGATTCCCCCTCCAGTTATAGGCCAATATCTCTGGTGCCTATACTTTCCAAGGTACTCGAGGCAGTGATGGTACATCAGCTGACTGGTTTTCTTGAATCAGGGGGGTTACTAAGTAGCCAACAGTTTGCTTACAGAAGTGGAAGATCAACCGTGGATGCAGTATGCCAGTTCTGTACCTTTGTAATGGACGCAATGGACAATAATGAGGTTGTAGAAGCGGTTTTTTGTGACCTGTCGAAAGCATATGACTGTGTCAGCCATCAACTTGTGTTGAGGAAGATGGAAAGTCTGGGGGTTTCTCATCAGGCTAATAGGTTGGTGGAAAGTTTCCTTAAGAATAGAAGGCAACTGGTAGTGGCGGATGGCAGAGAGTCTGGTTTAGAGAGGGTAAATATAGGCGTCCCCCAGGGGTCTATGCTGGGACCGTTGCTGTTTTTGGTCATGATAAATGACCTTGATTGCTGCATCCCGGGCAGAACCATTATCTATGCTGATGACACGACCATCATGTCCAAGGGAGCGGATTTTGGCTCTGCGAGGGAACAGACTGAGCTGTCATACAATGAAGCCAAGATCTGGTTTCAGGCCAACGGGTTAGCTCTTAACGAGGCGAAGACTCAACGTGTGTTTTTCTCTTTAAAGAAAAATGAAGACCAAGATGTGGCCAAATTATTGGGTTTCCACTTGGGCCCTAAGTTAGATTGGAAGGACCATGTTGAAGTAATTTTGAAGAGACTCAACAGAGTAATTTTTTTGTTAAGGCGACTGCAAGACAGCGTAACTCCTGACTGTGTGATGTATGCATATTTTGCCTTTTTCCACAGCATAATTGCTTATGGGATCCTCCTATGGGGACATGCAGCCAGAAGGGATGAAGTTTTCGCTAGGCAAAAAGAGGCTATAAGAACAATCTCAGGAGTGTGGAGTCAGCAGGAACACTGTAGGCCACTGTTTATACGGTTAGGAGTGATGACTGTTCCCTGTCTTTATATGTCAGCTTGCCTGTTGTGGTGCAAAGAGAGTGAACATGAGCTTGAGGTAAGGAGTGATGTACATGAGCACAACACAAGGATAAAAGACTGCCTAAACCCCCCTAGATTTAGGCTGGCAAAGAATGTTAAGTCCTTCAGGTACAGCTCCTTTAAGATGTTCAATAGTCTGCCAGAAGACCTCAAGAACTGCAGTCTCTCAATCTTCAAAAACAGGATTAAGAAACTTTTTATAGAACAGGCATTTTACTCTGTGGAGGAATTTTTCGAATTCATGGAAAGTAAGAAACAAAACCAGCCACTTCGCCAAGCCAAGTAAAAGTTTTTATTTTTTTTGCATGTGAGTGCGTTTTTTGAGTTTTTTTAACGACAAGGCCCATTCCAGTCTACTGGTCAACGGCTGCTTTCTTCAAGGTATCAAGGTATCAAGGTAAACTGACTTGCCAGAATCCGTGGTTGGCGTCTAATTTTGAATATAGCGTTGCTCCAGAGATTTGAGCTAGAGTTACATCAACTGGTTGGATAGGATAGTATCTTCGCTTTACACTCCGGTTTAATTTTGATAGGTCTACACAAATGCGAACTGTATTGGAATCTTTCTTGGGAACAACAACCATTGGAGCACACCAATCTGTTGCATGGTGGACTTCAGCTATGACTCCCATGGAGATCATGTTTTTCAATTCTTCTTTTGTAGCCTGCCACAGAGGCAAGGGGATCCGGCGAGGGGCATTGATAGCATAAGGAACGACATTATCTTTTAGTTCGACTTTATACTTTTCAGTAACATTCCCTAAGCCATTGAAAAGTTTTGGGTAATTAGCGAACCACGAGTTAGAACTTATTTCATTTATTCTAGATACAAGCTGGAGCTTTTCAATTGCTGGTTTTCCTAAAAGAGGAACAGAAGTCCCTTTAGAAACATATATTGTTTCATAGCATGTTGTATTCTTGTATGACATTTTGACAGTAGCCATCCCTAAAATTGACAGATCTTGCCCATTAGCCCCTTTAAACTGTTTAAGGGTAGGCGACAATCTAATTCTTCTGTTTAATTTAATGTCTGATGGCACGACTGTTACATCTGCTCCTGTATCTATTTTGAATGCAACACTGTCACTGTCATTGATATTTAATAATACTGTCCATGGATCAGTAGGCCTAGATGAATAAATTTGGCTTGGAGTTACCGAACCAATAAAGTCTTGTGATTCAGGGTTTAGATTATCAATTGATTTAAAATCGTCAGTTTCAACATGGTTTACGTTTTTTGATCGACAAACTTTAGAGAAATGTCCAACTTTACCACAGAGTTTACATGTGTGGTTTCTAGCAGGGCACAAATACTTTTGGTGAGATGGAGTCAAACCACACCAAAAACAAGATTTGATATTTTTATGAATGGCTTTAGCATTATTGGGTTTGTTAGGAAAAGTATCATTTTGTGAACTAAATTGATTAGTACTTTGGTTTGCATGGGAATGGTTGGAAAAGTTAGGATTCATTTTAGTGATTGTGTCTACTTCAGAGTGTGATAGTTCATGCTTTTGCTTCTTTAGTTCCTCAGACTTCCGAATAGTGTTTACAGCAAAGTCAAGTTTTAGGTCATTTTCTAACTGAAGACGATCGCTAAGGGGTTCGTCATGCATACCAACTATCAAGACCATTAAAATCATTTCCTCTTCAATCTGTCCCCATTCACAACTTTTTGCTAGAGAATGAAGAGCAGTTACAAAGTCTTCTATAGACTCTGTTGATCCTTGTTTACGCTTTAAAAATTTAGCTCTTTCAAAAATTATATTCTTTTTTGGAATGAAATACTGTTCAAACCTATTCAAAACAACATTGTAATTGTTGATATCTGATTCATTTAGTTTAAATGAATCGAGTATTTGTTCTCCCTTTTCTCCCATGCAGTAAATAAGCATATCTACCTGTGTTATGCCGCTGGCTTCTTTAAGGCCGCTCAATGAATGGTATCTTCCAAAACGTTTTCTCCATCTTGGCCATTCACTGGGTTTGAATGTAAAAGGTTCTGGTGGTTTCACATTTAGGGAAATTGCAGCTTCATGAGGCACATTAAGGGAAACATTAGGTTCATTCGACGACTGCGCCATGTTTTAATACCGTACAGTATATAGATTAATGAGAATTCATTAGTTTTGATTCAAAGTATATTATTTAATTCAGATACAGTTATAAAGCAAGAACCTTCAAAATATTTACAATTCAAAGTCAATAAACCAACAGATGTTAATTATAACATCTGCTTAATATTACAACATAATGTTATTTAAATTCATTGTTAAGCCCCTGAGCTGTGGATATTATTGTAAGAATAGAATAGGATCTTTGGATCCATACGATGAAGAACATTGAGTAAGAATAGGATATTTTATTAATGATGTTGGTTTTCAATACATTAATAAACAACTGAAGTCATAGCTCCTAAACATGTCCACATAATAGGGACAAAACAGCAAAATAAATATTTTAAAAACCTCGTAGATTCATTAGGTGAACAAAATTAATTGTAAAAAAAATATTAAATATTTTCATTTGATTCGCTATTTTCATTTCATCTTGCACGGCATCACACCAAAGTGGGAATATCTAAACATGTTTGGATTGGCTTAGCAAGCACAAACATATCGTCGATGGATACTGAAGATGATTGAATGACAGAGATTTGAGGAGACTGATCGATCAGAAGGACCTCTTGGCATCCTTTTAGCAGGATCCTCGCGATGTCACCAGTAATGGAAAATGTCACAAGATACTTCTACAAATATCTGGTATCTCCCACACTGCACATTGATACATTTTCAGATATTTTGTACAAGTCAGTGATTCTTTCGAACGATTCATAACACCTCTTAAATAAAATTCTTCATTTTATTCGTAAGGTATTTCGTTTCTAAAAATTATTTTTTGCAGCTAGCTATGGACAGAGCGTTTACTTGTAGTTGTACAGTATCTTTTGTAGTCCATGGTTAAATTTACCTCGCTACTCCAATAAGGTCTGTTTGAATTATATATTTTTTAAATCGAAATAACATAGCGTACATTCAAGTATTTATTCCCAAACATATTTTTGAGATTCCTGATAATATTTACCAGTGTTTATCACATAGGTTCAGTAATGCTGTTCAATATGTACAGCATGTAAAACAACCGTTTTTGAGTATGCAGTAAAATTATTTTTTATCCCCCACTCCACACTGACTAATATTTTCATGATCATTTAGCTATTCTCACGATTTTACATGTGTTTGTAGCTTTTTTTACATACAAATACAGACATGCCTCTCGTATGCAAAACCACATTGGGCTGTTTGATTATTCATTGCATGCTTCGTTTTTCCACTGCTATCAGTAGCTTTTCCCAAAATCAAAAATGTTAAATTTATTTGTAACAACTTCTATACTTAATTAAAGAGTCATAAGACATTTTTAATTTTAAACATACGTTGCTTTGAAATCACAGACATCTTGTCTTATTTAGGCTTTTAACTATTTAAACCCCAATTCTGTTAGGTCTATTTAAACAAAATTAAATCACTAGGGCTCAAAGTTACACTTTTCAATACGAACTCTAAGGTGTTTATTAGGGAAATACGTGAAAGGTGATGGGGTATTCGGTTCGGCCTGTGTGATGAACTATATTTTTCGTTTTACCACACGATTCTTTGAGCCAAATACTTCATAAAACAAACTTGATCAGTTTTAGAACGTCGCTTTCAAGCTGGTATCAAGCTGGTACGTTGGTTTCAAGCTGGCATATTTTTATGCTATTATATACAAACAGGTATTGCCAGTGTAAGATAAAAATTTATATATCCGCCAGCAAAATAAGCATTTTAAATTCAAATTACCCATAAAGTTTCAAGTATGGATTGTCTAATTGTCGACTTTGTAATGAAATACACAATTTCATGATGAACTCAAAACAAGATTGAACATGTAAAAAAAAAACTTGATCAGCTAAAGACCTCTACTTGGGCTGATTGTTTTCACCCTACAGAGAAAAAAGCTCGGTCGGCCCCCGCATCGCACCTATTTTGAAAACAGCCTTTTTCATACAATAGCACGAAGAAAAATCCTTGACATCCATAGCTAGGGCAACTTAAAACCACGCAGAAGTATTTGTATGCAATAAATTCAAGAGGAAATGTTACGGCATTTTACTGTGGTAAAAGTAAATACGATTTTCTGTTTTTCCCGTTATGGTTTTATACAATAAAGGTTTTAAAACAACCAATCACTTCATCCTAACGACAACATTAGATTATCTTTTTTGTTTGAATTATGTTATTGAGTATGATTTAATTCCATAAACATATGTTATGTTACAGAACAATGTGTCAAATTTGCAATGAGAAATACACGTGGACAAGGATTAGCAATGTTTTGTTACATGGTCCCAGATTATCTGAGCTTAAAATGTATACTAAATTGTTTGTGCCGTTATTTTAAACATTGATTGATCACTGTTTAAATAAAGTACAATATAAATCCTGTACTATGCTTGTAATAGTACAAAATCAAAATCTTAGTAACATGTTTCTTTATTTTTGGCTTAGATCGAGGATAATAAGTGTATTTTTTGCTTATAACTGTGTAATTACATTGAAAGAGGAAAGAAGTTAACAGTTTTTAGCTTAACGTATAAATATAAATAAGTTATTGCTTGGGCTTAACAATAGAATTTTATCTGATAAAGGAGTATCTTATTTACAAAAATATATATATATATAAGTAGATCCATACTATAAAGATTGATTTATCTACCTCAATCAAGTTATGATCACAAAAGTAGACCATTCAAAAATCCATTTTCATCAACTGTTTAGCCTCTTGTTTGCTATCTGACTGTGAGCTCAAATCATTCTAATCTAGGATAACTGATACAACTCTAAGTATACAACTTAGAGCAGAACAGGAATGTTAACATATTTACACAGTTATAAAGTACAATAAGAAATTAATTTTCTATTATTTCTCCTTGAACAATGCAACAAGAACTATCGTGTGTATCTGAAATAACTTTACTTATTATAAATCGTTAAAGATGTATTTTTGAACATAAAAATACATTTAATACATTGAAATCATAAAAAAGCTACAAACTATTGGGAGTTGTTTAAATTGAACGTAACGGCAATTTTATACAGGTATTTTACGGCAGAACGGATAAACTTGACCACGACCGCCATAAATCCAGTTTTGATAACCGCCATAAATAATACGATTTATCACAGAAACTAGTTTATAAATAAATCTTCTGTTTTAGGTAAATAGGTCAATATAAACAGAAAATTAACAATAATAATCGAATATTTGCAACCAATTGAATCGTTTGTATCCTACGCTCTACTAAGACTAGGAAAGGGGTTCTACTTTAAATTTCTTCCCTACATTAACGATTGCACTACGAAAAAATTGAAGAAAGTATGGACCAAAATAAAGCTCTAATCATACATTTGAGTAGATGATTTTTTAAGTTTTAGTTTATTATGAGTTCACTTTTAAGATTTGTTGTACAAGCTAACATTAAAATTTTCATGGATTAAATATTTATAATCATTTCGCATAACTTATTGAGGCCAAAGATACTAAACTTAATTTAAATTTATTTTTCTTTTACGTGCCTTTGTAAGGGAACGGTAAAAATCCAGGACATGATCTAACCTCATATTAATTTTATAGAATCGTTAATTAATACGAAAAATATTTGGTAAGATTCAAAAGCTTTTAAAAATGTTGTAATGCAATATTTTTGACCTTGCTTTGAGTTCTAGTTTACTTGAATGACTATTTTACATTTACTACTATGTTTGTTAACATTAAATGTAACATCCATATTGGGTCTTAAATAGTGCGAATGTTAATAGATGGTTTTTCAAAAGAAAGAAGTGACTTTATAATAAAGTTACTATAACAGTTTGGGTGTTGCGGCGTATATTATGAAGAGTAGTCGACCGCCCTCACTCCGTCTAAAGTAAACATTCTGGTAATACAAACAGCCTCCCTCCATGCAGGCTGAAACAATCTTTCTAAATATCGCTTTCTGTTTTAAAAGCTGCCAATTTTCACTTGGGGTCGTCTTCTACCAAATTCCTGCTGAAACAATCTGTAAGCAGGAATTTTCAAGTTTACTCAAAACCCATAGAATATGACGTAATAATTAGTTATTCATAATAGGCTTTGATATGTATGGCTTTGGGAGCTTGGGAATAAAACTGTTCAGAATGAAGTTGTAACTGTTGTAAAACACACATGTGACCATATTACACTAATTGTAATCTTCTGAAAAGGAAAACTCAATAACCTATTTGAAACACTGTAGTGAGAAATATAGAAACAAATTTGGTTTGGCTTAGCAAGGTTTGTGTAAATTTATTTTAGTTTTAATACAAACTTGTTTTGTTCTACAAATGTAAATGTTAAATTAAAATTCAGTGTATTTATTGTAAAAAAAACTCCCCTACTTTTCTGTAATTGTTAAAAGTTACAAATAAATAAAGTGGCACTACAGTGTGTTTCCAGTGACGTTTAATTAAATATTACTCTTGGGCCAAGTTAGTTTAAAGACACTGTTCTTCTGCAGTGGGGAGGTTATATGAAGCTTTAGGTTGAAATATGCCTATAACATTAACATGTTTTGTTATTGAAGTACATCCATATTTTTTCTAATATGAATAAAACATTACTCTTAATCAATCGTATTGATTGATCGTAATTAACTATTTGATTATTCGTATTAGTTGCTTGGGTAAATCAGTTGTCAAAGGTGATGTAATTGATCGTAAGTTTAATTAATTTAACGAATTTACTTTAAGAATTAACAAACCATCATTTTACGATGGTCAATTTGTCGATAGAATAGTTCATACAAATACTTGTAGGTATGACTTTGTAGGTCATGTCTTGTAAAATTTAGAACATGAGAATCTAAATTTAAGTTTGTCAGTTCCTTCTTTAAAACTTAAATCCTATCCAGGGATGATTTTTTATTTACTGCTCCATAATAAACACTAGGCCACATACAAACTAAAAATAACTATTACAATTGCAAATGTTAACAAACCAAAACCTTTGTCTGAGAATAATTAGGATTTCATTTGACATAAAGACACACTTTAAGCCACTTACAAACTTACCTTAAAACTTTTCAACTTTTGAGAAGTTATTTAGCTTTTGGCAAAGGCGTAATTTAGACTTAGACGGCTGTACTTCAACCTAATTGACTTTCTTTCCCTTCTTTTGGGAAATTCTTGGTTGACGAACACGAGTAACTTGTTGTTGATATTAGATTAGGTTTTTACGTCACTCACACATACAAATGTGTGGTTTAAGGTGTGGATTTATACACAGACATTATTACGGTGAGGATAGCGTAACTAACTGTAAAATAGCTAATAAGTATTTCTATGGGCCAATCTCCCAACCTTGAATGATAAGAGTAAACATGATTTTAATGCCAGATATTCCATATAAAATGTTTTCCTTGTATTGAAATACTACAAATCTTTAGGCATTCTTTAATTATGCTTGGTATACCATACATTAGTATCGTGTACCACTTTTTGGTATGGCTATCACCACACCGGATTCTATGAAGGATATTTTACAGAAAAATGATTATTGTTTACATATTTCCTTTGAGATAAATACAACCTCAATCATTCCCTCAGTCCTTCCCATCTCATTGTAAAGCATTCCACTCACAAATTGTTCATTAGTTTTGTGAGTGAATCCTAAAGATTCTTACTTCAAATAAGGAAACAATGTGTTCGTTTCTATTATTGTATTCCTTTGTATTATTCTTCGGAGGTGAACAAATTACTAATGTTTAATTGTTCTTACACCTCATAAATATGTATAAAATATCTAATGTCTGGGGAAACATTATCATGTCTTATATATTAAAACCATTAATTGGTAATACGATAAAATTCTTTATGACAAGAAAAATTCTATGCTGTATAAAGTAATAATTGATATGTAAATGAATGTATGATTTTGTAAATTGCGTGTACGAATATTGACGGAATAGTTTTCTGTCATTTACGACACCCACACCCACGCGTGGTTCAACCACCAACATGTGGTTGTAGCCTCAGTTATGACCACACGCGTGTGGTTCAACCCTCAAGTTTAACCTCAAAACTCGGTATTGTAGGCTGACAATGGTCTTATCTGTGTTTACATTTACAAATCTGCAAATTTCATTGTGTAGTTGGTGGAAATATTTGTGTACGTATAGATCAATGGGAAGGGTCAGACTTTGTTCTCAGGGATCAGCTGGTTCTTTACCAAGATCATTTGGTTAAAGATAATCAAGACAGCTTGGCACGTGTTAAAACTGTTAAATTGATTTTATTTTTTTTACTACCGAGCCGGCTAACCCAGTGATCTGCCATTTTGCCAAATAAGTTAACTGTTTCCTTTAGTAAAATTAACTATGTTGTGTTCACAAGATTTTGGCGGTTTCAAGGGAAGTTCTCCCACCACTTGTTTACTTAATTTATGTTACTTAATTAGGCTGTTGAGCTGGTATTTTAAAGGTAAGGGTAAAGTGGTTAGGTTAGATTTCTTCCCATAAAACTACCTAAATTTTGTGAACGGAATATGGCTGATTTCTACCAAACATAATTTTTAAATATATTTCAATTACTCTCTTGATTTAATACAAGGGAAATGTTAGATTGTAAAGCTTGCATAAACAACTAACTTCTATAATTCACGTTCACCTTTGGGCAAAGTAATATCTGGTATGCGTAATACATCGACGTGCAGAATAAATTTGTCTTCTACTAAATTCGAAGTTGCTGAATATATAATGTTGGAGAAAAACAAAAATATACATCAGTATTATTTAAAGCAACAGAGAGCCCTTCGGATGAAAACGTGACGCCATTTTGACTTCCTTCCTGTGTGTAGGCATATCATTAATCACACGGTCCCCAACACACTACACTGGTCCTGGGATCATGTTGGAAGTTTTTTTTTTTATTTTTATTTTTTTCTATAATCTCTTCCGACGAACGTCTCAATTTTCCCTTGTAACAGAACAATGACAAAAAAACCATAGGATCACTAAATAATATACAAAATATAGAAGGAGAAGTAAAAGATATGCTACGTAACATGAAGGATTTTTTTTCTTATTGGGGATAACTACATACGTTACAAGGCAAAAAGACGAATCAAATTACATATGGAAGTATAATAAAGGTCTGTTTGACTAAGTGGAGCAGTAACACAAGGATTGTGGAGCTGGTTTTTTCATATGATTTAGTTATAATGACGTGTATTCACTTATACAATTAAAAAGTACAACTTAGAAAACCGTAACTTGTCTTTAATCATGTAAAAGCTAACTGACAACAAAAAGTAAACAATCTTGATATTTGTAATATATGGTAATAAATGTTGTGAATTTGATACAGAACAAAAGCACGAACACTTCACCTTACATAAGCCTAAAAGATGTAATAGCTATAAGGGTTTTAAAAAACCTGCTTCTTAAAATTTAAATTTTGTTACCTATTAAGGATACTGTCAATTGATTTTAACCATTTTATCAATTTCTATGCATTATTTAACGCGTTAGAGTATCTTCATTAATACAATCCTTACTTTTAATCACTAAGTTTATCTACTTCATAAAAATACTTATCAAGACGTTGAGCCAGTCTGATTTTTGTTAGTTTGATACATAATAATATTAACTGATTTAATGATAATGTGTCATTCATTTTGTTAAAACACTTTTCCGATTATCAAAATTAGTTAACAAATAAAAAGTTTGGCAAATTTAAACGTCAAAAGGCTTCCTGGAACCCATTACAAAAATATGCGTCACTTTATCCTTCCACAAAACTTGAGTTTTTCTCTAACTCATTTTTGTAACAAATTAGCCATCATTAAAAAGTATGATTTTTATTTGAATTAAAATGACTTTAAAGGTTTTTTTTAAATGATCGCCTTGTAAAGAAAATGCTGTTTACAGTTACAAATTTTATAATTTTTACGTTGTTACGCCGTTTAAAACTTTTATAGCTATTTCTAATTTTTGTAAGCTTCTTTTGGGTGTGTTTTTTTTAGTTTGTAATTTAATTTTTTTAAAGTAATTTTCATAAAACCTCAAATAACTCAAAAGATTTTTTTTTTACTTAGACCACTTAGCGTTTCACAAGTCCAGTTAATAGTTTATAATGTATTTCGTTCGCATATTATGTATATACATTTAATTGTAAATGCAATTTCGTTCTTAAAGTAAAATGTTAGGAAGGCAAAACATTCTTAAAGCTATTTTTTCCAGAATGGGTATATTTTGATTATTCAATAAAAATCATGTAATAATCCTTGCGAATGTATCATGTGTACGTTTACATCAAATATTGTTATTTGTGTAACAAGTGCGTGAAATGGCACTTTGCGCTCGCAATGCGCATTATTTTTCCTACAGTTACTATTAAGTATATAAATAATTAGTATTTCAAACACTAAACAACACCTTTTAGGTAAGGTTAAATCCAAGCTTTGAACGAACATAGAATGTTAACACGAAACAACAGGTTAAGTCGCAGAATCACTGGCTGTGAAACGCTGCACCAGCTGATCGTAGCCGTAGTATCTTTGTGTTGCCAACTTTTTTTCAAGCGTACACGTATTACGTGACTTATAAAAGCACGCTGTTTCGTGTTGTTTTGTTGGAGTTCGGTGAAGTAAAATGAGTGCGGCAAAGTAAGTAAATGCAGCAATTAGCTACTTTGCGTGCTATGTTCATTGCAAGGTAGCCATGTCAGATGTAAAAAAATGTTGTATATGTCAAATTAGATGAACATTTAAAAGGAAACATGAGAATGTTTATTTTACAAAATAAAATCAACACCAAGGAGCACACCAAAGTGAAAAACATCTAAACATGTTTGGATTGGCTTAGCAAGCACAAACATATCGTTGATGGATACTGAAGATGATTGAATGACAGAGATTTGAGGAGAGAGATCGATCAGAAGGACCTCTTGGCATCCTTTTAGCAGGATCCTTACATTCTTCACACAAATAGAATGTGCGAAGCAATACTGCTAATATTTGCTGCTTCTTGCTCCTCACTTTAGTTTAATATTTTATTTTATTTTAATTTAGATTGATCAAATGCATATAATATAATTTAAGTTAGGTAAAATATTATAGTTACAGAATTAAAAAAACGCTTTAAGGTAGAGAAGTGTACAAAGGCAAGTCCAGATTGCATTAAGAACAACTAAGTATTTTGGAGTATTTGTAGTAGACAAAGGTTTCAACAAAAAGGTTGAGAAACTTTTTTTTTATTTCAATGGTCAAATTGTGTTTGGAATAAAATAAAATTTCCATTAATGTTTGGTGAAAATAATTAGGGTTATACAGTGTATTATACCAATAGTGTTTTTGATAAGTTGATAAAATAAAGTTTTGTTGAAAGTAATAGGTCTACTTGTAAAATAACTTAAACATTCACTCACTTCATTAAGTTCTTTATTTACATTATAATGCCTGTACCGTTGTTTAGATTTTTTATAACGTATGTTTCTATTTCTTCTTTTTACAGTATAATATGAAAGTGCATTAGTGTTGATTAAATATATGGATTTGGCCTTAACAAATAGAATTAATACTGGCTTATACAAAGTGCAATATGCAACCCATAAATTGATTACAGTCTCAAATTCACATTTTGAAACATAACATATCTCTGTAGTACAAAAGGATTAGTTACACTATAAAGTTAACGATTTCTAATATGTCACTGTAGGCTACTAGGCTACAAGTTTGTAATGGTGGTAATGACACTATTTGGATCAAATTTGCTTGAAATTTAAATAAACTCATGCTTACTGTTAATCCGGAGGCTTGCATTCACCATGAACATAACTTATTTAAGATACTCGTATCATAAACACATCTCAACTATCTTTCTGTAGTCAAATTATAAGTGAAATACTATTTCTTAGGATACATGATTTGCACCGCAAAATTAATTTTACATGTTGGTTGCAGCGTATAATTTAACGATAGACTAAGCTTTTAAAGATCTAGTAGTGCTGAGCAAAGGTTTCAAATGTAAATTCCAATTCAAGAGCTGAACCTTTAATAGGTTTTCTAATCATAGACAGATTGTAAATAATAGGCAAAAAGATTATGTCAATGAATTTTAAATGGGTTATTTTGATTGATAGTGATAACCTGATTGAGGTTGGAAAATCCGTAACTATGGTATGTATTATGGTATGTATAATATTATTAATCGACATAGTTCAAATGTCAGTTTTAAAAATAAGTAGTTTTTACATCTGAAAGCTGTCATATAGAAATATATTACTTTCATGATAACGTTTTTCTAAATGTTAAAATTGTTTGCTACGAAGTAATCATGGGGAAATTGCATTGTTTGTTACTCATTGGGGACAATTTATTATTAAAATGAGAAATTTACTCATAAATCCAATATTATTTTTTGCTTTTGGATTTGAATATTTTAAAACTGTCCATATTAGTGTCAATAAACAGTGTGCTAGAATTGATTTTGCAATAAAAGTTCAAACATTTAGTTTAAAGTAAACACGTAGCTATGGCTTAGTCATGTTGTAGAATTCGACCCAGATTATTCAAGCTCAAATACAGATACAAATGAAGGCCATGTCATTGCTATTTAACAGTAAAATACTACTAGGATTACTGGTTTAATTAAATTCTAATCCTGACATAAGCCTCGTAATACGCTTAATTAGCAGAAATTAAACTCGTAACTAACTATTTACGAGATTTCCTCTCCCCCTTAATGGCGTGGAGCTTAATCAATAATTGAGTGTTTGCAAAACAAAAACTATGTCGTCTAAAACTTGTTATACAAATAAAACACGTATAATCCCATACTTTAGCTCTAAATTACTAACAGACCGAAGAGTTATCAAGAAATAATTTTAAATTAATTATTCACTTTTACTCAATCCCAAGCCTATAAAACTGTATGATATAGAACATACTAATTTTATTCATTAAATTACTACTTTGGGAACCACAGGAATGACTTGAACATTGAAAAACATTGAAGTGATAAAAGTTTGGGTGTTGCGGCGTATAACATGAAGAGTATTCGACCGCCCTCGCTTCTTCTAAAGTAAACATTCTGGTAATACAAACAGCCTCCCTCCATGCAGGATGAAACAATTTTTTTAAATATCCTTTTCTGTTTTGAAACTTTTAATTTTCACTTAGGTCATTTCCCAGCATGGGAAAAAAGCCAGCTTTACAAAAATCTTTGTTTTAGATTTTGAAGTTTGAAAAATATTCATAGAATTGTTGAAACTGATAGCGTGTAAACAATATTCAAAGTTAATGTAAAGACATTTTATTTTGGCTAAGTATTGGTATTATGCGAGTTAGATCAAATATAACTCCAAATTAACAGTGGTGTTAGCCTATTGTAATATTAGTGTAAGGTTAGAAAACTATTAATCTCAATTGGACGTTTTGCAGTCCAGCTTTTTAATTTAAATTACAAAAAGTATTTGAGCTGAATGCAACTCGTTACATCTATATTCATACTCTTTCAAACTGTGCTTAGCTAGGTCAATCTCAGGCCAATCATATTCATATATTCATTCATTCATTCATTCATCAATATGGGTACTATCACAGTGTTAATGTGCAACTTAAGTTTTCTCTAGATAATGCTTTTCGTAAAATAAAAATTGCATTCAGCAATCAAGTGCCACCTTATAACTGAGGGTTTAACTTTTCCTCTTATGACTTGTAGGCTACTTTCTAATAAACCCATACTAGCCTATATGTTCAGAAAAATTAATTTCAGTTTAATTGCTGCTAATTTCAAAGCAATTTACATTGCATGGGATACTTTTTAATTAAAATAAGATAAAATAAATAAAAGTTATACACAACCAAACCTATTCTTTGCCAATTTCTCAACATTTATCAATCCACAAGCTTTAGATCTCTTTGAGTTAAAGTTGGGAACAAATACTTCACGCCTGTCACAAACTTACCTTAAAACTCTTCAACTTTTGAGAAGTTATTTAGCTTTTAGCGCTGACATAGTTTTGTTAGAAAACTGTTTGGTTCTTTAATGGTTTGCCTCATTTAGGTTGGTTTTAAGAAACACATTTGTTGCACAAGTATTCAATAACATTATTAGTTCCTTGTATAGAAACTAAATTTTACGTTTGAGCAATTCTTTTCGTTCACTGACTCTCCAGAGGAAATGATCTGGCCAAAACAACAATGTCAGTTTGTGACATACAATGATGAACATGAACACTGAATTGACTGACGGGATAATAGCACTGAAACCAGGGTTTACGAATGCTTTATGTATGTAACATTGACGGGTTTATATGCGTATACTCACAAAGTCAATGGTAATATGATACTTGTTTCAGCACGTGTAGCATACTACACTTCCTTTTATTGCCAAAACTAACGTGAAGTTTGTTGAACTATAACTACTCCATTGCAAGTATTATCCTTTATCATGATTAAATTTATCATTAATTATGTTACCTTTTAAAAATGGTAAAAGCCATAAGATAAAAAAATCATGTAGATAAAATTACTATTCTTTTGTTTATAGCAATGGTAATACAAAAATGCAAAAACGCACTATTTGAGAGTTCTTTAAGTATTGCTAAATTTAGTAGCACTAATACAATATTTTGACTTTGATGCAAGTACCTCATTATAGGATTATTTTAGCCCAATATAAAACAGATCAGATTTGATTAAACACTAGGCGTGTATCAATATTAATGTTTTAGTCTTAACCATTCGACGCCCAATTCTCGCGTGTGGTTTAACCACAAACATGTGGTTATAGCCTCAGTTATAACCACACGCAGGTGGTTGAGGCCTTATGTGTAACCACTAAACCCAG
The DNA here is from genome assembly GCF_028750875.1 of Macrosteles quadrilineatus. Classification (NCBI taxonomy): domain Eukaryota; kingdom Metazoa; phylum Arthropoda; class Insecta; order Hemiptera; family Cicadellidae; genus Macrosteles; species Macrosteles quadrilineatus. The sequence goes on from NW_026542597.1 coordinate 68,394,609, forward strand.
TATTGTCACTGTCAAGTCTCTTTTGTGATGGCATTTACAGATGAGCTACCCAATACCATATTGTGTGTGGCATTACAGCATTAAATCTGGCAATGAAAATGGTAAGTCGAGCTTAAAATACTTAATCAACCACATTCTTGTGTAACTAACGCATGGTGTAATATAACAATTAACCATAGTAAAATAAATACTCAAACGTTAGAGTCGTAGCAGTAAACTATTGCATATTATGGGGAAGGGCTAAGTGCATTGCTATTAAAAACATAATGATTAAATATAAAATAAAAAATAAAACAACTGCCGCCATTTTCAAACGGAAAAAGATAACTGATTTCTTTTTTCGGCAAAGGTTTTTGTCTAAAAAATTCCTTTAAAATGATGTATAACATGACATATATTTACATTTACAAATTCCAAGGCTCTGTTATTGGCACACTCTGTATTGGAAAAAAGTTAAAAATATTTTCACGTTATTCCTTGGGGTTGACTTAGCGGGATTAGTTTTATTTCATCCTTGCACGTTAAGCCGTTTTCCCGTAATCAATTTGAGGCACCTTACTTGGGACTTATAGTACATCGATGGGTACAACCTGTATATGCTATGATCCATCTATTTTTTTAAATAGGCCTACAGTATATTATGTGCGAATATTAAGTTCAAATTATTTGCAAATTCAAAACAACAGATGAGCATAAACCATAAAAAATGCATAATCATATTATTTGACAACATATGATTGATATGAGGATCATACGGAAAATGCTGAGGGCCAATGACGATTCTTTCTGAATCGTTATTTACGTATGATTCAATCAAAACGATACATTGTCCTTTTGGAATATATAATGAGTGTCAAATATGGAAATATCGTAAGGTTGATATAATGTATGATTTATTGTGACAGAGCTGAGCTACATGACATGGATAATCTTTGAATACTGACGTGTAGATCATATTGAATTTGAAAACAAACTTTAAATCTTATCCTTCACTATGTATTATTTTATTAATGAAAAGATTGTAACATACAAAATTCAGAAGCGTGATGAAGTTCACTGACGTAGCAAATGACACCTGCCGTTTCAAAATATGAAACCTACCATTGAATAATTATGTATTTTACATGAACATTTCACATTTACATTTTACGGAAAGTTCCAATAATTGTTAATTGCTCTTCTTTTTAAAAGATTGTTTCGCGTTACTGTCCCAGTATGTCAGTGTACTGTAATATCATTGTGATATTTTTTGAAACTTAAATATTAATAAGTCATAATATTCGTTGCCTTGTAAAATTTTGTAGGCCTACTGTTATAGCATTTAAGAAATTAAAATTATTAATTTATTCATATTAATAACATTGAAGGAGGAAAAAAATTAAATAGATTGAAAATTATTATACTCTGTTGCAAATAGGGGAGGTTTCGCATTTAATCGAACGAATACGTTTTAATTTATTCTTCTTTAGTTAAAGTTTAAGGACCGGCAAATGTTTTTACAATGATACGTCATTCATTTGTATTAGTTTTTTTTATAAGATAAAGTGGCATAGTATGTCTGTTTATGGGGTTTATGGGGTCCTCATTTTCATGGAATTTATATTTTTAGTTCAAAGATAGATGGTGTAAAACTATCTAAAAACAAATCAGAACAGTATGTTTTCTTTATAATGACGTAACAATGGTCGAATGAAATGGGTAAAATCAAATGGTTTAATATACTAAAAGGTACAGTCTAATAATGCAATCAATTTATGATATTGCAAAATTCTATGAAATATCTAAAGCCTTAAACAGGGTTTTTTGGTAAGGCTGTGAAAATGAAAATAATAAATATCAAGTTAATACAAATTAAACATACCTATCTTAGTAATTTAAAAGAGAAAAGTGCGAACAAGACTTCGAAAATATTTTTCAATTTGTGATTTGTATTTATGAATTTAATATAATATAAAAGATTATTACTGTTTACTTAAGATGTATGATACTTTTAACGAATGGTGAATAAAAATAGTCTAATCAGTTACACTATAAAAATATAGACAATCCTGATTTTCAAATAAATATCGTAAAAAATATTTCCTCGAGCTTTAGAAGACTTACACGCTTTAAATCACCGTTAGGTATAAATCATTTAAACAAAGTGCCATCTAGAGGCTGTTATACCATACAAAGGTACACAATGGAGAATCTTCTTTGTGTGAGATAAAGGGGCATTTACATATATATAGCCTCACTAGGAAGTAGACCCTGGTACCATTGGGCCTTGACGGTATGTAAATCTATTCTCTTCCATACAATTTGTAAACTTTTTTTGTTGTTGGCAATAATTGACTGGCATCTTTGTGAAAACACCTAGTTGTACTATATAAATTTTTTTTAAATAAATATATTGGTTTTAAAAGATGTATCAGCATGGTTATTATTTAGCAACAGTGTAGGTAGCCAAGTAGGTAACCAAGTAACCACTTGGCTACCAATATATAACCATATATTGCTAGCCTTCAAATCCTAAGATTGTTCGTTCGGTCCCAGACAAGGTTGATTCTCGATTCCGAAGCTATTTTTGATTTCCCCATGAATTATAAATTCTATCTGACAAAACCCCTTCGATTAAAGTAGTCATTCTATTTCCACTTTGATATTGTACACAGCATTTTAATATAATTAGATCTTTATAATTAGTTAATTAATCATTGACTTTTTACTGTATAATCAATTAGACATCCTATTTATATGGGTCATTGTATTTGTAGCCATTTTGGAGTTCAAATTGCTGAATCTCCATCCTTGAGCCGCTCATGGACTGTGCCGCATTGGAAAATAGATTTTTCTTATATTTACCTGATAAATCGGGCTTTCTTGTACTGATTATAGCACGGAAAGTAGCTAATTGTTGCATTTACTTACTTTTGCCGCACTTATTTTACTTTTGTCGCACTCATTTTTTTCCGCTCTCCAGTATTCCAACCTAACAACACAAAACAGTGTGCTTTTACTTTGTACGTAATACTTGTACGTTTGAAAATAAGTTGGCAACACTAAAAGATACTACGATCAGCTGGTGCAGCGTTTCCCCCATTTCGTTCAATGTTTTGTTCAATTCGACACTTATACTTTCGACACAGTATACTTTCCGATACTGTGATAATTTATTTTACCTTAAGCTTTCCTTTAGCGTACTCTTGGTTAAATAGTCACAGTATACGACATAAATCAGACATTATCTTCTACACACTATATCAGTGGTTCAATTGATCTAGAATCATTTTATTTATGAAAGAAACTAGTAAAAATGTAAATTTAATGGGATATCAAATTTCCTCTGTATCCTAAGTTTCAATTTAGCCATTGAAAGTGTTCTGATGTAAAATTACGTTCCCAACTAGTTCTGCATGTATAAGTCTACCCATTACCTACCCGTTAATGTAAAGGTTTCAATGACCATTGTTGCCTCATCTAGCATCAATATGGAAATGGCCGTGGCTCAAACCTTATACTAAAAAAAGTGTTTATTAAAAAATGGTTTTTATTTAACAGCGTTACTCAAACAGCTTTACTCTTTCCAAGTAAATGTTAACATAAATAAATTGAAAACGAGAAGAAAGGTAGCAATGAATTTCTGTTAACATAGCAGTTTTTTTACATTTGAAGCATCTTCTTTAAAAGCAACGTCTGGCTTAGCGAACCCTTTGTGAAAAATAGTCAGCGTTTTTCTGTGTGTTTACAATTCGTATTTCATTTGCATTACTTAGCAGCTTCAAAGAAAAAAACATAATTTACAAAATAAAGTGCTTAATCTTAGAAACCTTACATTTATTCCTTTGAATAAAAAACACTAAACACCCCCTTTATACCTACTTAGTTTCAAAAGCGAAATAATCAAATTTGAAAGCAACGTTTTTATCAGAAAACTAGACAAGGAATATTAGAGAAAACCTCTGCTGAGAAAAAATTTAATAGGACAAATTAAATGGATCAAGACAGTTTTAGAATATCCAAACATATTTCTCTATGAGTATGGGCATATTATAGACCGAAAATTGTTTCTCTATGCAATGTTTATGTAATGAAACCCGGAATGGGCCAAGTTTGTCTTCCGGATGTATGTAAATTGAGTTATGTATTGTATATCTCGGACTGGCTTAGAACATTGTTCCTCAGACTCATACATTACACACAAACAATCTAAACTGGACTCAACTTCTATTACACATTTTGGAGGGGTTAGAATACGTATAAACATAAAATTTTATTTTATAAAGTAATTAGTTTGATTTTTTGTGTGTTTATTGTAAAACTAAACCGCAAAAACATTCTATACCAGCTAAAAATACTATTTCTAAGTGATCCATTGGAAAAATAGCTATGTTATTATTTACAGGTAGATTGATTAAAATAGTTCGTATTTTGAACTATTTTTTCAAAATCCTAGTTATTTTATAAATGAAATAAAGGACCAAGAATTGATCATATTTATTACCCTTTAATATGTACAATCCATTAATATATAAGTATATATATATATATACTTATATAATATATATAAGTATAAGCAGCGCAGCAGGAGCATATCAAAGTACTAGCAAAATATTAATAACCAAGTCATGTGAAATGCTACATACAACAAACATAATTATACATCGTATGCCACTACAGCCGTGTTTTTATATTTCATCGAGGGGGCAAATATGATTTAACATTGCTTGGAGTAAAAGGTGTATATTCCCATTAGTTAGAAGCTCGTATACATCAAATTACTGTTCTAAGACTATGTTCTGTTCTAAGATGTACTAAATCCGTCCATCCTTGTCTGTTATATTTTTTTTCTATGGCGTGATTGTGCTAAAATGTTCAAACGGTTTGTCATGACTAACTTTATAAAGAATAAACTTGGAAATATCTCAGAGGCAGAAGTAAGAATACACCATATACTATCATACTTGCGTACCATATTTGTGGCGTGATGGAGTCACTTTAACAAAACATAAAATAGATCTTGTAGGCAACAAATGGACGAACTTTTTTAACTTTGTATTGAAAGGTTTTTGGCACATTTTAATTTACCCAAGGACGAGGTAATATAACAAGTAGTGTGTGCGTGGGAAAAAGGTTATCAAGGCTAAATAAAAATTTATGTTAAATTATAACTCTCTCTTATTAAAAGAAAACTCTTGAGGGCTGTTTGCACAACAATCTAAGTTGAGCTATCCAGTTAAATGAATTGTCAATATAGTCAAAAGTTTGTTAATTAAATTGATTGTCCAATTCACTAATATTAACAAAGTCCTGTAAAGTAGAGTTAGCAACTAATTAAGTATACCACAATTTATAATTTTTATTAGTAACGTTTAAGGATTTCCACAACAAACATGAAAATCCTTTTTTTGTGACTCCAAACCTATAGTGTAAATTGTGTAAAAATGGGCATATGATTTCACATATAACATTTCCATACATTATGAAAAATATATTTTCCTTTCTAATTTTCTTACTGATCTTCTCTTTAATCAACATACAATTCAAGTGTTTGATTGAAAACACAGAATGTACCATTATCTAATTGAATTACAAGCAGAAAAAGTTAAACTTATTCCATTACGAACAATAAAGCAGGATTATCTACACAAATTTATTGTAATGCAAGAGAATTCTTGGAATAGCCAACAGAGAGTACATTTCCCGGGAGAACTTGTAATTTAAAGTATAGTCTCACCTTTGTTAATATATATACTCAAAGCACCTTTGTAAGGGATCTGCACTCGACTTGTTTGCTTTGCATCATGAGCTCATGTGATGAAACTCGCTATTTTAGAAAGCCTAAGCAAAACGCGTGTATTGTATTTCATTCAAAGCTCAAACCATAACTTTTCGTTGTTTGTAAATGTGATTTGTTTATATTAGACTGCATCAAAAGTGGAGTATATCAGCTAAAACCTAAAACTACTAGCTTACAAAATGGCATTAAATCAAATTAGCAATATAAAAATACATAAATTTCGTGAACATATCAACGTATTATATTATACACCGTGTCATAATAAATATTGTTTAACACTTGTTTAGAAAAATGCTATACAACACTGAAGTACTTTATTTCTATTTTGAGTTGTTTGCAGTTCGTGATAAGATAAATATCAGCATATAGCGAAGCTTAATTTGAGTATTTATTTCTCTTTAACAACCGCGCAGTGATATTTTACCGCGCAAACCTTATTTGTATTAGCCGAGAAATCAAAATATGATTAAAAAACCAACATCACATTTTCTGCCACCAACATTTTCTACTATAGACTTTTCTCAACTACTAAATATTGCTATTTAGCTACCTTCAAAATATTTATAATTTTTTAATGCTGGTAATATTTCACAAATACCTTTAAAACACCGTTTTATTTGTATGTGCATTTTATTAAATTATATATTAAGTGTAATTTTATACATTAATCTGTAAAAACATCATGTGCATCCTAAACTTTTAACAAAATTACACCAAATTTAAATTTTGAAGGAACGATGTATGAAAACACCTAATGTCATATTTACTAATATACAGAATTAATATGCAAATATATATCAACTATTCGTCGTTATGTTAAGTCTGTTTTTGCAGGAATAGAACGAAGCAGTAAATACAAAATGTAAACTCGGTTATTTCTTGGAAGGCGCTTGAACTAACGTAAAATATAACAGAAGATTGCTCTGTCAGCGACTCGACCATAGCTACTAAACTAACGTCCTTCCTGGCGACCAGCCCTGTGGTCATTCTACTTACATAACTTATAAGCTTAGCTAAAAACAAACCTATTTAGAATTTTGAATCAGGAGAAAGGAATACATAGGAAAAGAAACTTTACGAGAATATTCGATACCAAAAATTGTGTTTAATAAATTACAATTAACTATTTCAACTGCATGAGGAAAACTTAAATTGAGAAGTGCATCTCTCATTTCCATGGATTGATGTTGGATTCATGTTCACTAAATGATCTGTGTAAGTCTTATGACGAATTTCTAGGTTCTTTACTTCTAAGAGTTTTAGTAATATTTATTTTTATTTGATAAATTCTTATGGAATATATTATTCAACTCGTTTACTAAATGTTATGGCCATCTAACTAAGAAAACCTTTGAAATATCCATACATTAACGAAAAAGACGTATGATTTTCAACATAATAACAGATGATGAGCTTGAACATGTTATTTAATATGGTTATCGAGAATATCCATGAACTGTACATTGTTTGGTAGTATGTTCAACTAAAATACTTGAATTTATCATTTCGCATTAAAATCATCAATGTGACATTGTTCAATTAATAAGAAAGGTTTATTGAATGTGTTCAGTATGACGACGGAAGACGATATATTTAAAAAAGTGTAATGAAGATAACTTCGTAATTAAGTAATTAAGTTATTTTACCCAACCTGAATTACAAATACTGGGGTTTTACTTCATGGCCGTTGTCGTTAAAGGTGTCCTAAGGTACTTTGTATTTCGGTTGCGTTAAAAAAAAAAACACCCTGAACTAAGCTCTAAAACATAGCGCTAATATTTATTGATTCATTATGCTGCTAAGTAAAGCTGTGTTAAGTTGCCTGTTACAACTATTACAGAAATTGAAATAAAATATTGGAAGTGCTTTCACGTATAGTTCTCTTTTTATTAAAACTCTATTTAGTAACTAACACAAATGTATCGAAAAATACTTTTTTATCACAAAATATGTTTGCTATGGAGGATAATTTCGCATGAATTGGATTTATATCTCTCAGTGTTATTATGCTGCCCATGTTGCCCATCATCAGGCTAAATCCCTGTCAAGTCAGGTGATATATGCCCCGTAGCCTGTGACAGCTTATATACTCAATATGTTATGTTTAAGCTACGTAGATTACTATAATTAGGTCTCTGAACTTCATATGCTGTAAAATACATATATATTGCAAAACTTAATATGTTTTTGAATGTAGTAAATTGTAATTTGTAAGCATCATTTATGTTATTCGTACGGATACAGCCTGTTAGGTTAACATTCATGATTTATGTTTTAGTTTATAAACACGTATTACTGAAATCATACAAATAATTTACATAATCATTCTCTAAGTCTTTCTGCTGATAAAATACAGCAAGTTGCGTCTTCTTTTCCCACACTTCGTCACAGGGCTGGTAGTTTTAAACGAATTTCATCGGTTGACAGCTTGTGCAAATCTTTTAGGAAATCTCTGACGATGAAACAACATATTTTCTAACTTAGCTAGGACTATAGTTTCTCTAATTTACTTAAATCAATGCAGAAATGTAAAGTCTAACATTTCCCGACGGTATGGATTTAAAAGGCAAAAAATCAAAAACAAAAATATTATTAAATAATAAATATACAGGGTGACAAAAAAGTCTGGAAACGGCTTGATATCTTTTTAACTAAATTCGTTATAAAATTCAAACTTTTCTCATCAACTTATATGTATGAAAACTACTTTTTGCAAGCATTACCATTTTTTGACCTTCACCAGGGGACGGCCCATGAGGAGTAGGTACCTAATCTAAAATGTAAGCATAGGTTTATATGCACATCATTTGAAAGGTCTGGTCAAGTGGAGCTCATTGCCGGAAACCGCGTCAAAAAAGGTTCATCCGTTACAAAATGGCGGCAGTCCAAAGTTCTTGCGGAATACCTGCAGAGGCCTTAGAATTGGTAAATACTCATATTCAACATTAGCCGGGAAATCTGAAACCCCTTTTAAATTTGTTTTGAAGATTGAATAATATTAGTTTATGAGCTAGTTGACTTTAAAATACAGTTTCAGTTCTCAAGCTAATGCTTAATACGAGTATTAACCAATAGTAAGGCCTGTGCAGGTATATTCAACAAGAACTTTGGACAGCCACCATTTTGTAACGGATGAACCTTTTTTGACGCGGTTTCCGGCAATGAACTCCACTTGACCAGACCTTTAAAATGACGTGCATATCAACCTATGCTTACATTAAAGATTATGTACCTACTCCTCATGGGTCGTCCCCTGGTAGAGGTAAAAAATTATAATTCTTGGAAAAAATAGTTTTTATACATGTAAGTTGATGTGAAAGGTTTGAATTTTCTAATGGATTTAGTTAAAAATATATTAAGCCGTTTCCAGACTTTTTTGTCACCCTGTATCTTTATTACAGTGAATTTGGTTTTGTCACACAATTTTAATAAGCAAAGTAGTTTTTATAAATAACACACTTGTTGACCTAATATTAAACTACTGACTCTGTAAGATGTCATATGACGTGGAAATAGAAACTGTCAAGCTTATAATATCACTCTTCAGGTAGCCTGGCAGGGCTTAGTGATATAACATGGGAAATGTAGGACGATACGGCTTTTGTGGAGAATGTCTGTTAGATTATATTTGAAGTATAACAAGGTATGTTGTGAAAAATTCAGTTGTAGCATTGTCTTATTATAGTGACGTACACATTTCATCTTTTTGGAACAGCTGTGGTAAATATTAAACTTTGAACGACCATCGCTTTATTAGCTTCATTTTATTTCCTATATTACTTTAGGTAGATCTTTGATGGTTAACTTTCATTAGAAAAATTGGCTTAAACGTTAACATGGAAAATCTGCGATTGATGTTTAGCTGTACCAATCGTCGAATGTTGCGCAAACAGTTTCTTCTGTAATTTATAGTTTTGAGAGACTACTATTTTTGGTAACTGCTAGTTATAACGACAAGATGTGGTCTACGCTGACTACCACCCTGCTAGTCGTAACTTTTTTTACCATCAGGAGATGGTTATAAGTATGCTGTTATATCAGTGGCAAATTGTTATATAGTTAATTGGTAAACTATATAGCTTTAATTGTCTAGGTAGCCGAGTGGTTACTTTGCTCGGTTTCTGAAGGTCGCTGGTTCGATTCCAGGCGATGCCTAGATGGCATTTGCTGTAGATCTATCAATTTATGATTCTATCTAACAAAATTTCGCCGTTGGATAGCAACAGGACCAGGTTTAGACCGTTCCCTCACAAAAACTTTTAAAAATGCCACTGGCATAGTAACAGTCTACCAATTTGTTTCCGTGATTAAATTTCATATGCATTTAAACAAAAAAATGCCTAATTTGAAACCAATATAAAAAACTTGTAAACATGTTTTCATAGTCGAATTTAACATCAAACCAAGCTTCGTATTCAATAGATGTAATACAAATTTTGATGTATAATATTTAACAAATGTTACCAACGTTTTTAGTGCAAAAACATTATATTGCTTGCAAATCAAAGTCTAGCATTTCATTTCTCTGCTTTCGCAAACATAGGTTTTTCTGAGGCAGAATGATCTGAGCAACTCCAATAAGCAGAATATACAATGTAATTTGCATACACATGAGATGCAAACTGGTGCTATTCCAAACTGCGCTTCTCTTCCCGAATTACATAAATAGCGTAGCGTAGTCCAGAAACTCTATTCAGAGTGGGTTTAGTATTTCAAAAGCCAGTTTGGCTGTATTGTGGTAAATCTATTCATATTAAACATTTATAATGCAGTCAAAATTATTATAATGATGTGTGTATTACAATGCATGTCTATTTAGTAGTTTATTTAACCGTTGTTATAGAAATTGTAATAATCGGTGTGCGATGAATTATATGCCAGAACGTATTTAAGTCACTGATATACGTTGTTATTGACGTATCACTTCTTAATTGAAACAGCCCAAATTAAAAAAACAACTCGTTGCTCGTTTGGAATACTGATTCAAATAAAATTGATCTTGGAAAATACAAGTTCAAACTGGGTGTAAAAATATTTAAAAATTCTAGTAAAAATCTAAGTACTAAACCTCGATTTCAAACAGGACCGATTCTGGTTCTCTGTTTTAGATTTATTAGTGGGCAGTGCTTTAAACATAAGTCCGTTGTTTATCATTTACCATTTACCATTGGAGTCTTCAACGCAGTCCTTGAATACCGGCGAATTGTCAATCATAATAGCGCTTGGGCCGTGTTCTTTCATAGCACGGAACAAAATAAAATATATTTGTCATATTATATTTCCATAAATTAATACTCAACATTTTTAACTATGTGCCGTTGTTTACTGTAAAAAGAAAACTGTAAAGAAAAAAAAGAGAACTGTAAAAACTTCCTGAACCATACTTTAGTTTGTAGACTAATATCCACCGAAGAAGAACTCAGATGCTTCAGAAATATTGTTGGAGATGGTTTCTACACATTTGAAATTCCTTGGTAATATATCTGCTGATAGATTGTGGGTTCCGCAAGTTTAATATTAATTTTAAATTGTGCTTTTTACAGATCCTGGTCAGGCTTCAGTCCTAAAAATACGGTATTATTTGTAAATGTTTTTTTTAGTTTCTGTTTGACATTGGATGTTATAATCACGTGTTTTGTAGTAAATATAATTAGTATTACTTAGCTTAATCTTTTTAAAAGCTGTAAGAAGCAGCTGAACATATTAATAATATAATAACAGTTATAATATAATATACAACTGTGCTAAACTAGGAGTTTCATTAATCTACACTATTGTTAAAATTACTCTGAAAATATTCTAGGTATCATACGAAACACAAGCTAATTGCTGTGTAGGTTTGTATTCCATTGTTTATCCTACGTCATTGTTTCTATTGTATCCATTGTTCTTAGTTGAATTTTAGTTCATTTGCTGTGTAGCTGCCGTATAGCTGTGTAATTAAATCATTATATTTCAAACATGTATGGCTTACTACGTTCATTTATTTATTGTTTTTGCTTTAAAATTGTAAATATATTTAGGTGAACATCATCTTTCTTTATGATTTAGTTTTTTGTGTCAATCAGTTACAACAGTAATTTTTAACATATCTTTGGTACCAAAAGGTTTGATAAAATACGAAAAGGTTAAGTATAGGAGTATTTGAATATTGACTGAAGGAACACTTGGTTAAAAATGACTTCTTTCACACGCAAGCTCTATCACAGTTTATGTAAAAGTACTTTTTTATGGATGGTTTTCCTACTTTTCGATACTATGATGATTTATTTTACTCTAGGCTTTCCTTTAGCGTACTCTTGGTTAAATAGTCACAGTATATGACATAAATCAGACATTGTCTTTTACACACTATATTAGTGGTTTAATTTAACTACAATCATTTTATTTGTGAAACTAGTTATAAATTTAAATTTAATGGGATGTCGAATTTCCTCTGTAGTCTAAGTTTCAATTCAGCCATTGAAAGTGTCCTGTTGTAAAATTCCGTTCTCATTCACATATATCAGCATTGTTGTCAATCTAAGCTAACAGAAAACTAATTATAAACCATCGCATATTTTATGCCCACATCACGAATAGATCACAAATCAGCTTGATACAAAAGCTAATTAACACATACTACAAAGGGTTATATGACATCTAGATCAATTAATTAAAACACATCTTACAAGACACTTTTTCAAAAGATCCTCAACATTTTTATCACCAATCTCATCTCCTCTCATTAATACTAAATCAATTTTGTTTTAATGAACCTGGGATTGCAACTAATCCGTGGTTGAGTAGAATAACCTCGATTTACATAAATAAGGACTCTGGATGTTTCAACATTGCACATCGTCTGCAGAGAAGCAGCAAAGTCTACTGAACCATACTGTGACTGTTGCTGACTGTTCTACCAAGAATGCTTCACTTTATGAATTCAATTTGTTCGGAATAAGAATTCCAAACTCGTTTCAGTTGTGTTCCAACTATTCATAAATTATAATTTAATTCCTGTATTATTGTGGAGTTTCAAAATTTAAATTAAATTAAAAGTTAAGTTCAGAATTACTAGATAACTGAGATAAATTAATAATGGGACATCATACATTGTATTATAAGAGATTTATTCAGGTTTGTATTATAATCTTTAGCTACTAGAGCCAATCGTAAAATGAACGCAGCTGCAAAATATCTGATAATTACCCATAAAATAAACTGTAGGTAACGCCATAGACTCTCTGTTATAGGTACTTAGGTTTACGTTGGGTTGTAAAGTCATGGTTGTTTAAAATGGAAGTTTGGTGTATTGCTTTTGCTTCAGGCTAATAGAAGTTGGAAATTATCGTTACCCGAATTTTTTATATGGAAGTTACCTAAAAAATGTATTGTCAATCTCTAGTTCTTAGCTTTAATTTGTTTAATCTTGTAGAGATGGCATAAAAGGGTAAAGTATTTTTCGAAATTCACTATGTAGTATTAGTAATAGTTCATTATCTAAAAAACTACTGGTAACATCGTTTTTAAAACATTTTTTATTTTTATAATAAAAATAGTTACAGCCATCTTTACTTTGTGAAAAAAAATTATTTGAGTTCTCACTTTCCATTTTAACAGATATATTTCTTGTATAACGTTCGCCTCTAATCGTCGGTCTGCTCATGTTGTTTTAATTTACTGTAAAAACTTTTCAAGATTTCAATTAGTTAGAAACGTGGTTGGAACCCTATAAATACAACAGATTATTCAATGAAAACCAGCAGAGAATTTTAAACATAATTAAAAAACTCTATGAAATTAAATGTTATTTTTGGCTTCCCAACTAATTCTGCATGTTAAAGTCTACCCATTACCTACCCGTTAATGTAAAGGTTTCAATGACCATTGTTGCCTCATCTAGCATCCATATGGAAATGGCTGTGGCTCAAACCTTATGCTAAAAAAGTGTTCATTAAAAAAGGGTTTTTATTTGACAGCCTTACTCAAACAGCTTTACTCTTCCCAAGTAAATGGTAACATAAATAAATTGAGAATGAAAAGAGAGGTAGCAATGAATTTCTATTAACATAGCAGTTTTTTACATTTGAAGCATCTTCTTTAAAAGCAACGTCTGGCTTAGCGAAACCTTTGTGAAAAATAGCCAGCGTTTTTCTGCCTGTTTACAATTCGTATTTCATTTGCTTTACTTAGCAGCTTCAAAGAAAAAAAACATAATTTACAAAATAAAGTGCTTAATCTTAGAAACCTTACATTTATTCCTTTAAATAAAAACACTAATAAACCCCTTTATACCTACTTAGTTTTAAAAGCGAAATAATCCAATTTAAAAGCATAGTTTTTCTATCAAAAAACTAGAGAAGGAATATTGGAGAAAACATCTGCTAACTGGAAAAAATTTAAATATAAAAATAAATGGAAGATTTTGTTGTGAAACTATTATCTTTTGTCGTAGAATGTTTTAACTATAGGTAATATACAGAGTGTCCCGTAACTCACTGGACACATGTATATAGCGTTATTGCTTAGGTCAAGACAAACATGGGTCTGTGGTGTCTAGTTTACCGACTGTCGGCATTTATGTGTTTTTTTACAAAAACATTAATAACTCCTAAACGGTGAGATACAGCTTTGATATTTTGCAAAAATGTTATTCTTATTAAGACCTATTGTCGTTAAAAATTATACTAAAAAATCAATAACCGTTTCAAAAAGGTGGCAATTAAAAATATTTGATGCCAAATTTCACGAAAACCGTTAATAAAAATTGCAAAGGAAAATTTTTTTTTTTTATTTTATTTAGTTTTCAATGATACCTTATTTGTTAAGATTGGATGAATAATAACAGAGAAACGTGTTGTTTTCGTAATGTATGACCACTTTTCTCCATTTAAACAATGCTAAACAACGTAAAAGGAGTATTAGCATTGTTTAAATGGAGAAAAGTGGTCATATATTATGAAAACAACACGTTTCTCTGTTATTATTCATCCAATCTTAACAAATAAGGTATCATTGAAAATTTCATACAATTTACAAACTTTTTTGTCACTTGCAACTTCTTTGTAAAGTTAACGGTTTTCGTGAAATTTGGCATCAAATATTTTAAATGGCCACCATTTTGAAACGGTTAATCATATTTTAGTATAATTTCTAGCGATAATAGGTCTTAATAAGATTAAAATTTTTGCAAAATATCAAAGCTGTATCTCAAACTGTTTAGGAGTTATTATTGTTTTTGTAAAAAACACATAAATGCCGACAGTCGGTAAACTAGACACCACAGACCCATGTTCCTATGGTGAAATGTGTTTGTCTTTACCTAAGGAATAACGCTATATACAAGTGTCCAGAGAGTTACGGGACACCCTGTTTATAATCTCCAGGCTAACACTCTTTGTATAATAGAATGTGTACGAAACTGTTACATATAAAGTATGATTTAAAATCATAATTTCACACATAGGCAGTTGACTTTGATACAAGAAAATACATTTAAACATTTATATTACTAATAAAAATGTATTACTAATATATTCCGCTAATTGTGTATATTGTGTATGATACATAAGTTTAATACTGTTTAATCAAGAGAGTTTTAAAATATCTAAACATATTTTTTCTATGAGTATGTGCATATTGTTATCCGAAGATTGTTTCTCTATGAAATGTTTATGTAATGAAACCCGGAATGGGCCAAGTTTGTCTTCCGGATGTATGTAAATTGAATTATGTATTGTATATCTCGGACTGGCTTAGAACATTGTTCCTCAGACTCATACATTACACAAAAACACTCTAAACTGGGCTCAACTTCAATTACACATTTTGGAGTGGTGAGAATACGTATGAACATAAAATTTTACTTTATAAAGTAAGTAGTTTGATTTTTTGTATGTTTATTGTAAAACTAAGCCATTCTATACCAGCTAAAAATACTATTTTCAAGTGATCCATTGGGAAAATGGCTATTTTATTATTTTCAAGTAGATTGATTAAAATAGTTCGTATTTTGAAAAAGTTTTTCAACATCCTAGTTATTTTATAAATTAAATAAAGGATCAACAATAGGTTATATTTATTACCCTTTAATATGTACAATCCATTGATATATAAGTACATACATATATACTTATATAATATATATAAGTGTATGCAGCGCAGCAGGAGCATATAAAAGTACTAGCAAAATATTAATAACCAAGTCATGTGAAATGCTCGTATACATCAAATCACTGTTCTAATACTATGTTCTGTTCTAAGATGTACTAAATCCTTCCATCCTTGTCTGTTATATTTTATTTCTATGGCATGATTGTGCTAAAATGTTCAAACGGTTTGTCATGACTAACTTTATAAAGAATAAACTTGGAAATACCTCAGAGGCAGATGTATGAATACTCCATATACTATCATACTTGCGTACCATATTTGCGTCGTGAAGGGGTCACTTTAACCAAACATAAAATAGATTTTGTAGACAATAAATGACGGACATTTTTAACTTTGAATTGAAGTTTTTTTTGGTACATTTTAATTTACCCAAGGGCGAGGTAATATAACAAGTAGTGTGTGCGTGGGAAAAAGGTTATTAAGGCCAAATAAAAATTTATGTTAAATTATAACTCTCTCTAATTAAAAGAAAACTTTTGAGGGCTGTTTGCACAACAATTTCAGTTGAGCTATCCAGTTAAATGAATTGTCAATATAGTTTAAAGTTTGTTCATTAAATTGGTTGTCCCATTCACTAATATTAACTAATTCCTGAAAAATGGATAGCAACTAATTAAGTATACCACAACAATCATGGAAATCCTTTTTTGTGACTCCAACCCTAACGAGCCAATAGTGGAAATTGTGTAAAAATAGGCATAATAAAAAAATTCACAATTTCACAAAATGTCCATACATTTTGAAAACTATATTATCCTTTCTAATTTTCTTACTGATCTTCTCTTTAATCAACATACGATTCAAGTGTTTGATTGAAAACACAGAATGTACCATTATTTAATTACATTACAAGCAGGAAAAGTTAAACTTATTCCATTACGAACAATAAAGCAGGATTTTTTACACAAATTTATTGTAATGCAAGAGAATTCTTGGAATAGCCAACAGAGAGTACATTTCCCGGGAGAACTTGTAATTTAAAATATAGTCTCACCTTTTTTAATATATATACTCAAAGCACTTTTGTAAAAGATCTGCACTCGACTTGTTTGCTTTGCATCATGAGCTCATGCGATGAAACTCGCTATTTTTGAAAGCCAAAGTAAAGCTCGTGCATTGTATTTCATTCGAAGCTCAAACCGTACCTTTTCATTGTTTGTAAATGTGATTTGTTTATATTAGACTGCATCAAAAGTTGAGTATATCAGCTAAAACCTATAACTACTAGCTTACAAAATGGCATTAAATCAAATTAGCAATATAAAAATACATTAATTTCGTGAAAATATCAACGTATTATATTATACACCGTGTCATAATAAATATTGTTTAAAAGTATTTCAGACAAATTTCATACAACACTGAAGTACTTTATTTCTAGTTGGAGTTGTTTGCAGTTCTTGATAAGATAAATATCAGCATATCACAGCGAAGCTTAATTTGAGTATTTATTTCTCTTCAACAACCGCGCAGTGATATTTTACCGCGCAAACCTTATGTGTATTAGCCGAGAAATCAAAATATGAGTAAAAAACCAACGTCACATTTTCTGCCGTCAACATTTTCTACCATCAACTTTTCTCAACTACTAAATATTGCTATTTAGCTACCTTATAAATATTTTTATTTTTTAATGCTTGTAATATTTAACAAATAACCTTTGAAACACCTAAAAAATATCCTAATTGTTGAGATATTCCTCCATTTCCATACCCTTATGTATTACACTAGTGGCTTTTAAAAATGTTGACTGTTTTTTTTATGTGCATTTTATATTTGAACACCACATTAATCGGTAAAAACATCATGTGCATCCTAAACATTTTACAAAATTACACTTAATTAAAATTTTGAAGTAAAGAGATATGAAAAACACTTAAGGTTGCATTTAATAATTTACAGAATTAATTTGCAAATATACATTAACTATTCGTCGTTATGTTAAGTCTGTTTTTGCAGGAATAGAACGAAGCAGAAAATACAAAATGTAAACTCGGTTATTTCTTGGAAAGCGCTTGAACTTACGTAAAATATAACAGAAGATTGCTCTGTCAGCGACTCGACCATAGCTACTAAACTAACGTCCTTACTGGCAACCAGCCCTGTGGTCATTCTAGTTACATAACTTATAAGCTTAGCTAACAACATACCTATATAGAATTTTGAATCATGGGAAAGAAATACATAGGAAACAAAAACTTTAAGAGAATATTCGATACCAAATCTGTTTAATTATTTACAATTAAGTATTTAACTGCATGAGAAAAACTTAAAATTAAGAAGTGCATCCTTTATTTCCATAGATTTATATCGGATTAATTTTCACTACATCAGCTGTGTAAGCCCTACGACGAATTGCTAGGTTCTTTACTACAAGGTGTTTTAAACCCATTTATTTTTGTTTGATAAATTCTTATGGAATATATTGTTCAACTCGTTTACTAAATGTTATGGCCTTCTAACTAAGAAAACCTTTGAAATATCCATACATTAACGACAAAGATGTATGATTTCAACATAATAACAGATGATGAGCTTAAACATGTTATTTTTTATAGTTATTGAAAAAATCCATGAAATTTACATTGTTTGGTAGTATGTTAAACTAAAATACTTGAATTTATCATTTCGCATTAAAACCATCAATGTTAAATCATGTGTCGTTCACTTAACATAAAAAATTATTGAATGTGTTCAGTATGACGACTGAAGACGATATATTTAAAAAAGTTTAATGAAGATAACTTCGTAAATAAGAGCAAATACAGGTTTATTTGACGAAACCCAAATTACAAATACTGGGGTTTTACTTCGTGGCCGTTGTCCGCCGTTGTCATTAAAGACATCTTAAAATACTTTCTATTTGGGTTACGTTAACAAAAAAATACCCTGAACTAAGCACTAAAACATAGCACTAATATTTATTTATTAATTATGCTGCTAAGTTAAGCTGTGTTAAGTTGCCTGTTACAACTATTACAGAAATTGAAATAAAATATCGTAAGTGCTTTCACGTATAGTTCTCTTTTTAAAACTGTATTTAGTAACTAACACAAATGTATCGAAAAATACTTTTTTATCACAAAATATGTTTGCTATGGAGGATAATTTCGCATGTATTGGATTTATATCTCTCAGTGTTATTATGCTGCCCATGTTGCCCATCATCAGGCTAAATCCCAGTCAAGTCAGGTGATATATGTCCCGTAGCCTGTGACAGCTTATATACTCAATATGTTATGTGTAAGCTACGTGGATTACTATAATTAGGTCTCTGAACTTTATATACTGTAAAATACATTTCTATTGCAAAACTTAATGATTTGAATGTAGTAAATTGTAGTTTGTAAGCATAGAGGCCTTACAAACATCGCGACATAGGCTTTTCCTTTCTCTGTTTTGGCTGTTGTACTTATTGAAGTTGTTGTTTTAAATTTAAATCACTAATATAATTAGATAAATGCCTCCAAAGAAATATATCGAGCAAGTTTGTTGTTTAATCTAAGTATAACCTAAGTTAATCTAAGTTAATCTAAGTAACCTGCACTCTGGTTCATCGGGTTCTGGTCAAAAAAGAACCAGCTTACCTGATGGAAAGACTGGTCTCCCGCGATCGGGTGTCTCGGTGCAATACCCGACAGGAAAAGCTGTTTCACTTCCCGAGAGTGAGGCTGGAGATTGGCAGGAGAGGCTTTTCATACTTTGGGCCAAAGTTGTATAATGACCTCCCCTGTGATCTTAAATTGCTGGGTGTTCCAGCTTTTAGAAATAAGCTAAAAGAAATGTATAGAAAGGACCTCAAATTTTGTAAATAGATTATGTACTTTTTGTTATTAGTTTTATTTAGTATTAGTAATTAAATTGACAAGAGTTATCCTGTAAAGCAGTATGTACTGAGGAACGCTTGCTAAATAAAGGCATTTTTATTTATTTATTTATACTTTAATCATTTATTTTATTTGTACGGATACAGCCTGTTAGGCTCACATTCGTGATTTATGTTTTTATTTGTAAACACGCATTGCTGAAATCATATAAATAATTTATTTAATCCTTCTCTAAGACTTTCTGCTAATAAAATACAGGAAGTTGCGACTTCTTTTCTCACACTTCACCACAGAGTTGGCAGTTTTAAACGAATTTCATCAGTTGGCAGCTTGTGAAATTTTTTTTAAGGTAGCTCTAACAATGAAATAGCATATTTTCTAACTTAGCTGGGTTTATAGTTTCTCTAATTTATTTCAATCAATGTAGAAATGTATAGGCTCTAGCATTTTTGACGGCATAAATTTAAAAGGCCAAAAAAATCATAAACAAAAATATTATTTAACAATAAATACATTTTTATCACAGTGAATTTGTTTTTTATGTCACACAATTTTAATAAGCTCAGTCATTCTTCTAAATAGTACACTCGTTGACCTAATATCAAACTACTGACTCTATAAGATGTCATATGACGTGGAAATAGAAACTGTCAAGCGTATAATATCACTCTTCAGGTAGCCTGGCAGGGCTTAGTGATATAACAAGGGAAATGTAGGAGGATACAGCTTTTGTGGAGAATGTCTGCTAGATTAAATTTGAAGTTATTACAAGGTATGTTGGAAAAACTTCAGTTGTGGTATTGACTTATTATAGTGACGTAGACATTTCATCTTTTTGGACCAGCTGTGGTAAATATTTAACTTTGAACGACCATTGCTTTGCCTCATTTTATTTCCTTTATTAATTTTGGTAGTTCTTTGATAGTTAACTTTCATTAGAAAAATTTGCTTAAACGTTAACACGGAAAATCGTCGATTGATGTTTACTTGTACCAATAGTCGAAGGTTGCGCAACAAATTTCTTCTATAACTAATAGTTTTGAGCGACTACTATGTACGGTAACTAATAGTTATAACTACAAGATGTGGTCTACGCTGACTACCACCCTGCTAGTCGTAACCTTATTACCATTAGGAGATAGTTATAAGCATGCTGTTATATCTGTGGCAAAACAGGAAGATCGGTTATATCGGCTTTAAATTGTTATATAGTTAATTGGTAAATTATATAGCTTTAATTGTCTGGGTAGCCGAGTGGTTACTTTGCTCGGTTTCTGAAGGTCGCTGGTTCGAATCCGAGGAAGACCCAGATGGCATTTGTCGTAGATCTATCAATTTATGATTCTATCTTACAAAATGTCGTCGTTGGATAGCCACAGGACCAGGTTTAGACCGTTCCCTAAAAAAACTTTTAAAACTCCACTGGCATAGTAACAGTCTAACAATTTTACCCGTGGTTTAATTTAATTTTCACAAAACAATATCTTAATTTAAAATCACTATAAAAATCGTTTATCCATGTTTTCATACTCGAATTTAACATTAAACCGAGCTTCGTATTCAATAGTTGTAAAATTTTGATGTATAATATTTTACAAATGACACCAACGTTTTATAATGCAGAACCATTATCTTGCTTGCATATCAAAGTCTAGCATTTCATTTCTCTGCTTTCGCAAATATAGGTTTTTCTGAGGCAGAATGATCTGAGCAAGTCCAGTAAGCAGAATATACAATGTAATTTGCATACACATGAGACGCAAACTGGTGCTATTCCAAACTGCGCTTCTCTTTCCGAATTACATAAATAGCGTAGCGTAGTCCAGAAACTCTATTCAGAGTGGGTTTAGGATTTCAAAAGCCAGTTTGGTTGTATTGTAAGAACTCTGTACATGTTAAACATTTATAATGCAGTTAACATTATTATAATGATGCGTGTATTATAATGCATGTCTATTTAGTAGTTTATTTAACCGCTGTGGTAGAAATTGTTTTAATCGATGTGGTATTAATTGTATGCCAAAACGTATTTAAGTCACTGATATACGTTTTTATTGACGTATCACTTCTTAATTGAAACAACCCAAATTTTAAAAACTCATTTGTATTTGAAATACTGCTTTAAATTTGAATTACCTGAATTACCTTCCTCGACGTCCATAGCCAGCTCTTGCTGGATGGACAAGGTCTAACTAATTTTATTCATTAAATTACTACTTTGGGAACCACAGGAATGACTTGAACATTGAAAAACATTGAAGTGATAAAAGTTTGGGTGTTGCGGCGTATAACATGGAGAGTAGTCGACCGCCCTCGCTTCGTCTAAAGTAAACATTCTGTTAATACAAACAACCTCCCTCCATCCAGGATGAAACTATCTTTCTAAATATCCTTTTCTGTTTTGAAACTGTTAATTTTCACTTAGGTCATTTCCCAGCATAGGAAAAAGCCAACTTTAGAAAAAATCTTTGTTTTAGATTTTAAAGTTTGAAAAATATTCTTAGAATTGTTGAAACTGATAGCGTGTAAAGAATATTCATAGTAAATGCAAAGTTATTTTTTAAATATTGGCTAAGCATTGGTATTATGCGAGTTAGTTCAAATATAACTCCAAATTAACAGTAGTGTTAGCCTATTGTAATATTAGTGTAAGGTTAGAAAACTATTAATCTCAATTGGACGTTTTGCAGTCCAGCCTTTTAATTTAAATTACGAAATGTATTTGAGTTAAATGTAATTCGTTACATCTATATTCATACTCTTTTAAACTGCGCTTAGCTAGGTCACTCTCAGGCCAATCATATTCATATATTCATTCATTCATTCATTCATCAATATGGGTACTATTGCAGTGTTAATGTGCAACTTAATCTGTTTTCTCTAGGTATTGCTTTTCGTAAAAAAATTGCGCAATCAACAATCAAGTGCTACCTTTTAACTGAGTTTAACTTTTCCTCTAATGACTTGTAGGCTACTTTCTAATAAACCCATACTATCCTATATGTTCAGAAAAAATAATTTCAGCTTAATTGCTGCTAATTTCAAAGCAATTTACATTGCATGGGATACTTTTAAATTAAAATAAGATCAATACAAATTATAAAAACCAAACCTACTCTTTGCCAATTCCTTAACATTTATCAATCGACAAGCTTTAGATCTCTTTGAGTTAAAGTTGGGAACAAATACTTCACGCCTGTCACAAACTTACCTTAAAACTCTTCAACTTTTGAGAAGCTATTTAGCTTTTAGCGCTGACATAGTTTTGTTAGAAAACGGTTTGGTTCTTTAATGGGTTGGCTCATTTAGGTTGGTTTTAAGAAACACATTTGTTGCACAAGTATTCAATAACATTATTAGTTCCTTGTATAGAAACTAAATTTTACGTTTGAGCAATTCTTTTCGTTCACTGACTCTCCAGTGGAAATGATCAAGCCAAAACAACAATGTCGGTTTGTGACATACAATGATGAACATGAACACTGAATTGACTGACGGGATAATAGCACTGAAACCAGGGTTTACGAATGCTTTATGTATGTAACATTGACGGGTTTATATGCGTATACTCACAAAGTCAATGGTAATATGATACTAGTTTCAGCACGTGTAGCATACTACACTTCCTTTTAGTGCTAAAACTAATGTGAAGTTTGTTGAACTATAACTACTCCATTGCAAGTATTATCCTTTATCATGATTAAATTCATCATTAATTATGTTACCTTTTAAAAATGGTAAAAGCCACAAGAGAAAAAAATTATGTGGATAAAATTACTAACTTATTCTCTTGTTTATAGCAATGGTAATACAAAAATGCACTATTTTGAGATTTCCTTAAGTATTGCTAAATTTATTAGCACTAATACAATATTTTGACTTTGATGCAAGTACCTCATTATAGGATTATTTTAGCACAATATAAAACAGATCAGATTTGATTAAATACTAGGCATGTATCAATATTAATGTTTTAGTCTTTACCATTCGACGCCCATTTCTCACGAGTGGTTTAACCACAAACATGTGGTTATAGCCTCAGTTATAACCACACGCAGGTGGTTGAGGCCTTAGGTGTGACCACTAAACCCAGTATTGCCACTGTCAAGTCTCTTTTGTGATGGCATTTATAGATGAGCTACCCAATACCATATTGTGTGTGGCATTACAGCATTAAATCTGGCAATGATAATGGTAAGTTGCGCTTATAATACTTAAAAAGCTACATTCTTGAGTAACTAACGCATGGATAATGTGTAATAAAACAATGAAACATAGTCAAATAAAAACCCAAAGGTTAGAGTCGTAGCAGTAAATTATTGCATATTATGGTGAAGGGCTAAGTGCATTGGTATTAAAAACATATTGATTAAAAAAAAATAAAAAAAACAACTGCCACCATTTTCAAACGGAAAAAGATAACTGATTTCTGTTTTCGCCAAAATTTTTGTCTGATAAATTCCTTTAACATGATATATATTTACATTTACAAATTCCAAGATTCGAACTAGTGCCCTCTGTTATTGGCACACCCTGTATTGTATTGGAAAAAAGTTAAAAATATTTTTACGTTATTCCTTGAAGTCAATCAAATAAATTTGAGACACCTTACTTGGTACACCCTTTATATGCTATGATCCATCTTTTTTTTTATACAGTATATTATGTGCAAATATTAAGTGCAAATTATTTGCAAATTTGAAAAATAATAGATGAGCAGAAACCATAAAAAATGCCTAATCATATTATTTGACAACATATGATTGATATGAGGATCATACGAAAAATGCTGAGGGCCAATGACAAATCTTTCTGAATCGTAATTCACGTATGTTTCAATCAAAACTATGCATTGTCCTGTTGGAATATATAATGAGTGTCAAATATGGAAATATCGTAAGGTTGATATAATGAATGATTTATTGTGACAGAGCTGAGCTACATGACATGGATAATCTTTGAATACTGACGTGTAGATCATATTAAATTTGAAAAAAAAACTTTTAAATGTTACTTTTCAACATGTATTATTTTATTAATGAAAAGATTGTAACATACAAAATTCAGATGCGTGATTTAGTTCACTGACGTAGCAAATGACACCTGCCGTTTCAAAATATGACACCTACCATTGAATAATTATGTATTTTACATGAACATTTCACATTTACATTTTACGCCGATTGCAAAAGGGAAAGTTCCAATAATTTTTAATTGCTCTTCTTTTTAAAAGATTGTTTCGCGTTACTGTCCCAGTATGTCAGTGTACTGTAATATCATTGTTATATTTTTTGAAACTTAAATATTCAGTCCTCATAATATTCGTTGCCTTGTAAAATTTTGTAGGCCTACTGTTATAGCATTTAAGAAATTAAAATTATTAATTTATTCATATTAATAACATTGAAGGAGGAAAAAAATTAAATAGATTGAAAATTATTATACTCTGTTGCAAATAGGGGAGGTTTCGCATTTAATCGAACGAATACGTTTTAATCTATTCTTCTTTAGTTAAAGTTTAAGGACCGGCAAATGTTTTTACAATGATACGTCATTCATTTGTATTAGTTTTTTTATAAGTTAAAGTGGCATAGTATGTCTGTTTATGGGGTTTATGGGGTCCTCATTTTCATGGAATTTATATTTTTAGTTCAAAGATAGATGGTGTAAAACTATCTAAAAACAAATCAGAACAGTATGTTTTCTTTATAATGACGTAACAATGGTCGAATGAAATGGGTAAAATCAAATGGTTTAATATACTAAAAGGTACAGTCTAATAATGCAATCAATTTATGATATTGCAAAATTCTATGAAATATCTAAAGCCTTAAACAGGGTTTTTGGTAAATCTGTGGAAATAAAAATAATAAATATCAAGTAAATACAAATTAAACATACCTTTCTTAGTAATTTAAAAGAGAAAAGTGCGAACGAGACTTCGAAAATATTTTTCAATTTGTGAATATGTGTATTTATGAATTTAATATAATATAAAAGATTATTACTGTTTACTTAGGATGTTGGATACCTTTAACGAATGTTGAATAAAACTAGTCTAATCAGCTACACCATAAAAATATATACAATCCTGATATTCAAATAAATATCGTAAATAATCTTTCCTCGAGCTTTATAAAACTTACACGCCTTAAATCACCGTTAGGTATAAATCATTTAAACAAAGTGCCATCTAGAGGCTGTTATACCATACAAAGGTACACAATGGAGAATCTTCTTTGTGTGAGATAAAGGGGCATTTACATATATATAGCCTCACTAGGAAGTAGACCCTAGTGTTATTGGGCTTTGACGGTATGTAAATCTATTCTCTTCCTTAGAATTTGTAAACATTTTTTGTTGTTGGCAATAATAGACTGGCATCCATGTAAAAGCACCTAGTTGTACTATCTAAAATGCTTTAATATAAATAGGTTTAAAAGGTGTATCAACGTGGTTATTATTTAGCAGCAGTGTAGGTAGCCAAGTGGTTGTATATTTCTCGCCTTCAAATCTTAAGTTTGTTGGTTCGGTCCCAAACAAGGTTGATTCTCGATTCCGAAGCTATTTTTTATTGACCCATGAATTTATGATTCTATCTAACAAAAGTTCTTCGATTAAATTAGTCATTCTATTTCCACTTAGATATTGTAGTCAGTATTTGAATAAAATTTTATTTTTATAATTTGTTAATTAATCATTGTCTCTGTACTGTATAATCAAGTAGACATCCTATTTATATGGGACATTGTAATTGTAGTCATTTTGGAATTCAAATTGCTGAATTTCCATCATTGAGCCGCTCATGAACTGTGCATTCGAAAATAGATTTTTCTTATATTTACCTGATAAATCAGGCTTTCTTGTACTGATCATAGCCCGGAAAGTAGCTACATTTGGTTATTTTTGCCACACTCATTAAAATTTTTTCGCACTCATTTTTTGCCGCACTCCAGTATTCCACCCAAGCAACACAATACAGTGTGCTTTTATCAGGCAAGAAATAGTTGCGTACGCGTACGCTTGTAAACAAGATGGCAACACAGATATTACGACTACCATCAGCTGTTGCAGTGTTTCCCATTTTGTTCAACACTTGGATTCCACCTTCGAATACTAGAAAAATATTATAGTACTGTATTTCTTTTATTCTTGTATTCGTATTCGTGGATTCCTCCTAACCTAAAACGTGTTGTTTGGCGTTTGAAAGACTAATTATTTCTATGCTTTATAGTAACTGTATGAGAAATATAATGTGTAACACGAACGCAAAGTGACACTTCGCACACTAGTTACACAAACAACTATTTCCTACTTTTCTATACTATAATAATTTATTTTACTAATTTATTTTACTCTAGGATTTCCTTTATGTCGTCTTGATTAAATAGTCACGGTATATGGCATAAATCAGAAATTATTTTTCACACACTATATTAGTGGTTTAATTATTTAGCTATGATCATTCCATTGATGAAATTAGTTATAAATTTAAATTTAATGGGATGTCGAATTTCCTCTGTAGTCTAAGTTTCAATTTAGCCATTGAAAGTGTCCTGATGTCAAATGACGTTCTCATTAACATATATCAGCATTGTTGTCAAACCAAGCTAACAGAAAACTAATTATAAACCATAGCATATTTTATACCCGCATCATGAATAGTTCACAAATCAGCCAACAGCTAATCAGCACACAATAGTTATATAACATTTAAATTAATAAATAAAAACACATCTTACAAGACACTTTTTAAAAAAGATCCTTAACATTTTTTATCACCAATCTCATCTCCTGTCACCAAATAAATCAATTTTGTCATAATGAACCTAGGATTGCAACTAATCCGTGGTTGAGTTTGAAGAATAACCTCAATTTACAATAAGGACTCTGGATGTTTCAACCATGCACCATTGTCTGCAGAGAAGCAGCACAGTCTACTGAACCATACTGTGACTGTTGCTGACTGTTCTACCAAGAATGCTTCACTTTATGAATTCAATTGGTTCGGAATGAGAATTTCAAATTCGTTCCAGTTGTATTCCAACCATTCATAAATTATAATTTGATTCCTGTATTATTGTGGAGTTTCAAAATTTAAATTAAATTAAAATTTAAGTTCATAATTACATAACTAAGATAAATTAATAATGTGACATCATACTTGTATTATAAGAGATTTATTCAAGTTAGTATTATAATATTTAGCTACTGCAGCCAATCGTAAAATGAACGCAGCTGCAAAATATCTGATAATTACTCATAAAATAAACGGTAGGTAACGCCATATACTCTCTGTTATATGTACTTAGGTTTACGTCGGACGGTTAAGTCATGGTTGTTTAAGATGGACGTTTGGTGTATTGCTTTTGCTTCAGGTTAATAGAAGATGGAAATTATCGTTACCCTAATTTTTTATATGTCAGTTACCTAAAAAAGTATTGTCAATCTCTACTTCTTAGCTTTAATTTTTTATATTAAGTGGAGATGGCGTAAAAGGGTAAAATATTGAACGAAATTCACCATGTAGTGCCCAATGTAAATGATTCATTACCTATAAAACTACTATTACTACTATTTTTCAAATACTTTTATTTGTTAAATGTTTTGCGTGTAAACATTTACCCGTCAATATAATGCTATTCGACCATTGTGACATCATCTATCATCAATATGGAAATGTGTTAATGGTCGGGGCTCAAACCTTATGTAAAAAAAAAATTTTCATTAAAAATGGGTTTTTATTTTACAGCGTTACTCAAACAGCTTTCCTCTTTTCAAGTAAATGTTAACATAAATAAATTGAGAATGAAAAGAGAGGTAGCAATGAATTTCTGTTAACATTGCAGTTTTTTTTACATTTGAAGCATCTTCTTTAAAAGCAACGTCTGGCTTAGCGAAACCTTTGTGAAAAGTAGCCAGCGTTTTTCTGCCTGTTTACAATTCGTATTTCATTTGCTTTACTTAGCAGCTTCAAAGAAAAAAAACATAATTTACAAAATAAAGTGCTTAATCTTAGAAACCCTACATTTATTTATTCCTTTGAATAAAAAACACTTAACACCCCCTTTATACCTACTTAGTTTCAAAAGCGAAATAATCAAATTTTAAAGCAACGTTTTTTTATCAAAAAACTAGACAAGGAATATTGGAGAAAACACCTGCTAACTGAGAAAAATATAAATATGACAAATTAAATGGATGATTTTGTTGTGAAACTATTATCTTTTGTCGTAGAAGGTTTCCAACAATAGGTAATATATAATTTCCAGGCTATAATAATGCACTCTTTGTAGAAAAGAATGTGTACGAAACGGTACATATAAAGTATGATTTAAAATCCTAATTTTGCACATAGGCAGTTGACTTTGATACAAGAAAATACATTTAAACATTACTAATACAAATGTATATATTCCGCTAATTGTGTATATTGTGTATGATACATAAGTTTAAAACGGTTTAATCAAGAGAGTTTTAGAATGTCTAAACATATTTCTTCTATGAGTATGTGCATGTTATAGTCCGAAGATTGTTTCTCTGTGTAATGTTTATGTAATGAAACCCGGAATGGGCCAAGTTTGTCTTCCGGATGTATGTAATTTGAATTATGTATTGTATATCTCGGACTGGCTTAGAACATTGTTCCTCAGACTCATACATTACACACAAACAATCTAAACTGGACTCAACTTCTATTAAACATTTTGGAGGGGTTAGAATACGTATAAACATGAAATTTTATTTAATAAATTAATTAGTTTGATTTTTTCGTATGTTTATTGTAAAACTAAACCGCAAAAACATTCGATACCAGCTAAAAATACTATTTTCAAGTGATCCATTGGGAAAATAGCTATTTTATTATTTACTAAGGTAGATTAAAATAGTTCGTATTTTGAACAATTTTTTCATCATCCTAGTTATTTTATAAATTAAATAAAGGATCAAGAATTGATAGTATTTATTACTCTTCAATATGAACCTAGAATATGAACTACATTGATATAAGTATATATAGCAGGAGCATATAAAAGTACTGTATTGACAAAAGATTAATAAACAAGCTATGTGAAATGCTACATACATAAAACATAATTATTCATCGGATGTCACCATAGCCGTGTTTATACATATCATCGATGGGACAAATCCCATTTAATTTTGCTAGGACTATATTGGGTCTTATATTCCCATCAATTTGGTAAAAGCATCATACATCATATTACTGTTCTAAAACTGTGTAGGCTACTGTTCTAAGAAGTGCTAAATCCATCCATCCATACCTGTTATATTTATATTTTCTATGCCGTGATTGTGCTAAAATGTTCAAAGAGTTTGTCATGACTTCTTTTATTAAGAATAAACTTAAAAATATAACCTAGACAGAAGTAAAAATACTTGAGTATCATGTTTGCGGGCTGGAGGAGTCACTTTAATTCAAGTTAAAACGTTTTTTGGCGCATTTTAATCTACCCAAGTGCAAAGCAAAATATCAATTAGTGTGTGCATGGGAAAAATGTGATCAAGACTAAATGAAAATGGATGTAAAATTATAACTCTCTCTTATTAAAAGAAAACTCTTGAGGGCTGTTTGCACGACAATTTAAGTTGAGCTATCCAGTTAAATGAATTGTCAATATAGTTTAAAGTTTGTTAATTAAATTGGTTGAATTTAACTAAGTCCTGTAAAGAAGAGTTTAGCAAGTTATTAAGTATAACTCAATTTATAATTTTATTAGTAACCTTTTAGGATTTTAACAACAAACATGGAAATCCTTTTTTGTGACTCCAAACCTAACGATCCTATAGTGTAAATTGTGTAAGAGTGGGCATATGATTTCACATATAAAATTACCATACATTATGAAAACTATATTATCCTTTCTAATTTTCTTACTGATCTTCTCTTTAATCAACATACGATTTAAGTTTTTAATTGAAAACACAGAATGCACCATTATCTAATTACATTACAAGCAGGAAAAGTTAAACTTATTCCATTACGAACCATAAAACAGGATTTTTAACATAAGTGTATTGTAATGGAAGAGAATTCTTGGAAATAACAGAGAGCACATTTTACCGGGAAAACTTCTAATTTAAAATATAGTCTCACCTTTGTTAATATATATACTCAAATCACCTTTGTACGAGATCTGCACTCGACTTGTTTGCTTTGCATCATGAGCTCATGCGATGAAACTCGCTATTTTAGAAAGCCAAAACATAACTTGTGTATTGTATTTCATTCAAAGCTCAAAGCATACCTTTTCGTTGTTTGTAAATGTGATTTGTTTATATTAGACTGCATCAAAAGTGGAGTATATCAGCTAAAACCTAAAACTACTAGCTTACAAAATGGCATTAAATCAAATTAGCAATGTAAAAATACATAAATTTCGTGAAAATATCAACGTATTATATTATACACCTTGTCATAATAAATATTGTTTAAAACTTGTTTAGAAAGATTCTATACAACACTGAAGTACTTTATTTCTAGTTGGAGTTTTTGCTGTTCGTGATAAAATAAATCAGCATCAACATATCATAGCGAAGCTTAATTTGAGTATTTATTTCTACTTAACAACCACGCAGTGATATTTTACTTCGCAAGCATTATGTGTATTAGTCGAGAAATCAAAATATGAGTAAACAGCCAACGTCACATTTTCTGCCGTCAACATTTTCTACTTTTCAACTTTTCTCAACTACTAAATATTGCTATTTAGCTACCTTCAAAATATTTATAATTTTTTAATGCTTGTAATATTTCACAAATAACCTTTGAAACACCTCCATATAGAAAAGAATATCCTAATTGTTGAGATATTCCTCCATTTACATACCCTCATGTATTACACTAGTGGCTTTTAAAATTGTTTACTGTTTTTTTTTATATTTTATGTGCATTTTATATTTGAACACAACATTAATCGGTAAAAACATCATGTGCATCCTAAACATTTTACAAAATTACACTTAATTTCAATTTTGAAGTAAAGAGATATGAAAAACACTTGAGGTTGCATTTACTAATTTACAGAATTAATATGCAAATATATATCAACTATTCGTCGTTATGTTAAGTTTGTTTTTGCATGAATAGAACGAAGCAGAAAATACAAAATGTAAACTCGGTTATTTCTTGGAAGGTGCTTGAACTTACGTAAAATATAACAGAATATTGCTCTGTCAGCGACTTGACTACAGCTACTAAACTAACGTCCTTACTGGCGACCAGCCCTGTGGTCATTCTACTTACATAACTTATAAGCTAAGCTAACAACAAACCTATTTAGAATTTTGAATCATGGGAAAGGAATACATAGGAAACAGAAACTTTAGTAGAATATTCGATACCAATTGTTTTTAATTAATTACAATTAACTATTCAACTGCATGAGAAAAACTTACATTGAGAAGTGCATCTTATTTCCATAGATTAATATCGGATTAATTTTCCCTGCATTCAGCTGTGTAAGCCCTACGATGAATTTCTAGGTTCTTTACGACATGGTGTATTAATACTATTTATTTTATTTCATAAATTCTTATGGAATATATTATACAACTCGTTTACTAAATGTTATGGCCTTCTAACTAAGAAAACCTTTGAAATATCCATACATTAACGACAAAGACGTATGATTTTCAACATAATAACAGATGATGAGCTAAAACATTTTATTCTATTTAGTTATAGAGAATATCCATGAAATGTATATTGTTTGGTAGTATGTTAAACTAAAATACTTGAATTTATAATTTTGCATTAAAATCATCAATGTTAAATCATGTGTCATTGTTCAATTAATATGAAAAATGTATTGAATGTGTTCAGTCTGACATCTGAAGATGATTTATTTGAAAAGGTTTAATGAAGATAACTTCGTAATTAAGTAATACAGGTTTATTTGGTGCAACCCGAATTATAAATACTGGGGTATTTACTTCATTGCCGATGTTGTTAAAGTCGTCTTAAGGTAGTTTCTATTTGGGTTACGAAAAACCCTGAACTAAGCGCAAAAAATAGCGCATATATTTATTGATTCATTACACTGCTAAGTTATGCTGTGTTAAGTTGCCTGTTACAACTATTACAGAAATTAAAAAACCGCAACGTAGAGTGCTATTTTTAAAACTATATTTAGTAACCAACACAAATATATCGAAAAATACTTTTTTATCACAAAATATTTTTGCTATGGAGGATAATTTCGCATGTATTGGATTTCTATCTCTCAGTGTTATTATGCTGCCCATGTTGCCCATCATCAGGCTAAATCCCTGTCAAGTCAGGTGATATATGCCCCGTAGCCTGTGACAGCTTATATACTCAATATGTTATGTTTAAGCTACGTGGATTACTATAATTAGGTCTCTGAACTTTATATACTGTAAAATACGTTTCTATTGCAAAACTTAATATGTTTTTGAATGTAGTAAATTGTAATTTGTAAGCATAAAGGCATTACTAACATCACGACATAGGCTTTACCTTTTTCTGTTTTGGCTGTTGTCGTTATTGAAAATAATTAGCTGAATGCCTACAAAGAAATATATCAAGCAAGTATGTTGTTTACTCTATATTTACTTTAATCATTT
The DNA here is from genome assembly GCF_028750875.1 of Macrosteles quadrilineatus. Classification (NCBI taxonomy): domain Eukaryota; kingdom Metazoa; phylum Arthropoda; class Insecta; order Hemiptera; family Cicadellidae; genus Macrosteles; species Macrosteles quadrilineatus. The sequence goes on from NW_026542597.1 coordinate 68,427,981, forward strand.
ATTTTATTCGTACGGATACAGCCTGTTAGGTTCACATTCATGATTTTTTGCTGAGTTTATAAATAATTTATATAATCCTTCTCTAAGACTTTCTGCTACAAAATACAGCAAGTTGTGACTTCTTTTCGCACACTTCGTCACAGGGTTGGTGGTTTACGAATTTGATCAGTTGACAGCTTGTGCAATTTTTTAGGAAAACTCTGGCAATGAAACAACATATTTTCTAACTTAGCTAGGACTATAGTTTCTCTGATTTACTTCAATCAATGCAGAAATGTATAGTCTCTAGCATCTTCCGACGGCATAAATTTAAAAGGCCAAAAAAATCATAAACAAAAATATTATTCGATAGTAAATATATTTTATCGCAGTGAATTAGGTTTTTATGTCACTCAATTTTAATAAGCACAGTCATTCTTTTAAGTAGTACACTTGTTCACATAATATCAAACTACAGACTCTATAAGATGTCATATGACGTGGAAATAGAAACTGTCAAGCTTATAATATCACTCTTCAGGTAGCCTGGCAGGGCTTAGTGATATAACGTGGGAAATGTAGGACGATACAGCTTTTGTGGAGAATGTCTCTTAGATTATATTTAAAGTATAATTGCAATGTATGTTGTAAAAACTTCAGTTGTGGCATTGACTTATTATGGTGAAGAAGACATTCTATCTTTATGGATCAGCTGTGGTAAATATTTACCTTTGAACGACCATTGCTTTGCCTCATTTTGTTTCCTTTATTACTTTTGGTAGATCTTTGATAGTTAACTTTCATTAGAAAAAATGGCTTAAACACTAACATGGAACATCGACGATTGATGTTTAGTTGTACCAATCGTCGAATTTTGTGCAAACAATTTCTTCTGTAACTAATAGTTTTGAGAGACTACTATTTTTGGTAACTACTAGTTATAACTACAAGATGTGGTCTACGCTGACTACCACCCTGCTAGTCGTAATCTTATTACCATCAGGAGATAGTTATAAGTATGCTGTTATATCTGTGGCAAAACAGGAATATCGGTTTTATCGGCTTCAAATTGTTGTATATTTAATTGGTAAATTATTTAGCTTTAATTGTCTGGGTAGCCGAGTGGTTATGCTCGGCGTCTAATCTGAAGGTCGCTGGTTCGATTCCAAGCGACACCCAGATTGTATTTGTCGTAGATCTATCGATTTATGATTTTATCTAACAAAATGTCGTTGGTTAGCAACAGGACCAGGTTTAGACCGTTCCCTCACAAAAACTTTTAAAATGCCACTGGCATATTAACAGTCTAACAATTTGTTTCCGTGGTTAAATTTTATTTGCATTCAAACAAAAAAATAGCTTAATTTGAAACCAATATAAAAAAACTTTGTAAAAATGTTTTCTTACTCGAATTTAACATCAAACCAAGCTTCGTATGCAATAGATGTAATACAAATATTGATATATAATATTTAACAAATGTTACCAACGTTTTATAATGCAGAAACATTATATTGCTTGCAAATCAAATTCTAGCATTAAATTTCTCTGCTTTCTGCAAATATATGTTTTTCCGAGGCAGAATGATCTGAGCAACTCCAGTAAGCAGAATATACAATGTAATTTGCATACACATGAGACGCAAACTGATGCTATTCCAAACTGCGCTTCTCTTCCCGAATTACATAAATAGCGTAGCGTAGTCCAGAAACTCTATTCAGTGTGGGTTTAGGATTTCAAAATCCAGTTTGGCTGTATTGTAAGATCTCTGTTCATATTAAACATTTATAATATGTCTTCTATGTGTGATTCAAACATATGTGCGATGAATAATAAGCCAAAACGTATACGTCAATGATATCCGTTGTTATTGACGTATCACTTCTTAATGGAAACAGTAGATATTACCAAGTACAAGAAAGTACAAGTTTATACTGGGTTACAAATAGTTAACAATTCTTCTAAAAATATAAATACTAAACCTCGATTATTCTGTTTCAATTTTTTAGGTTTATTACTGGTTATTGTTTTCAATATAAGTCCGTTGATTACCATTTACCATTGGAGTCTTCACCACAGTCCTTGAAGACCGGAGAAGTGTCAATCATAATAGCGCTTGGGCTGTGTTCTTTCAAAACACGATACGAAATAAAATATAATTGTTATATGATATGTCCACGAATTAATACTCAGAATGTTTCAACTACGCAACGCCTGCAGAGAATCGTCATAATTTACTGAACATACTTTTGGTTAGTAGACCACCGAGATGCTTGACCTAAGAAGGACTCAGATGCTTCAGAAATATTGTTGGAGATGGTTTGTACACATTTAAAAGTCCTTGGTAATATCTCTGCTGATATATTATGAGATCAGCAAGTTTAATATTGATTTTAGAGTGTGATTTCTATCTTCCCGGTCAGGCTTTACTCCTTATGGTATTCCTTTTAGCGAATTTCCCTATAGGGAATAAGCTATTACCGTAGGTCTCATGGTAAGACTTAGTCCCGGGACCGATTTACTTTTTCATTTTGATGTCCCTAGAAGCCAAAAACACCATCCGTTCAAATGCATATATATATACTGTATATATATATGTGTGTGTCCGTCAGCACGATAACTCGAACAAAAATTATCCGATTTCGATGAAATTTGGTACAAACGTGTAAACCTACGTTTATTCGAACGAGTTCGCAAACCAGCATGATCGGACCATGGAACGAGGGTTTATGGGGGGATTTATGGGGTAAAAATTGGTTTTTCTCATTTTTGACCCTCAAAACATAAAATTTCCCAAATTTCCTCTAAACCATTTTGAAGAGCTTAAAAAAACAAAAAAAACCAGTATATTGAAGTGTTTTTGTATGGTTATTGGTTACGGAGAAAATTGTAAATTAAAAATTCCCATGTTATTCTTATGGAGAATAAGTAAACTGTTGTAGTTTGCATGTTTATGCATATATTTGGATCAACTTGCCCAATCTATTTATTTTATACTAAGCTATTAATATTTTACTAAAAAACACACTTTATTACCCTGTAGGCAGCAAACCTAGGTGCTCGTCAAACCTAATGTTATTTGAATAGATTTATTTGAAAATCAAATCAGGCAAACGGAAATTCGCTTAGTCTGCAGGTTTGCTGCGGCCGGGGTATTTTAATGTTTTTGTTTGATTTTCTGTTTGACCTTGGATATTATAATAACATGTTTTGTAGTAAATAAAATTAGTATTAGTTAGTTAAATCTTTTTAAAAGCTGTAAGAAGCAGTTGAGCATAATCTTTCTGGTATAGATTATAATTTTACCTTTATTATTTTTTGTGTATATTTTGTCTAACATATGGCATTTTTCATTGTCAAATACTGTATTACCAAAAAGTAATAATAAACAATGGAATACAAACCTACACGGCAATTAGCTTGTGTTTCGTATGATACCTAGAATATTTTCCAGAATTATTTGGACACAAGCTAATTGCTGTGTAGGTTTGTATTCCATTGTTTATCCTACGTCATTGTTCCTATTGTATCCATTGTTCTGAGTTGAATTTTAGTTCATTTGCTGTGTAGCCGCCGTAGCTTTGTAATTAAATCATTATATTTGAAACTTGTATGGCTTACTACGTTCATTTCTTTATTGTTTTTGCTTTAAAATTGTAAATATATTTAGGTGAGCATCATTTTTTTTATTTAGTTTTTGTATCAATCAGTTACAACAGTAATTTTTAACATATATTTGGTACCTAAAGGTTTGATAAAAAATATAACAGTTACGAAAACATTAAGTATGAGGAGTATTTGAATATTTACTGAAGAAACACTATGTTAAAAATTACATCTTTCACACGCAAACTTTATCACAGTTATGTAAAAGTACTTTTTATAGATCGTTTTAGTTTAAAACTACTATTTTTAACTATTTATTTATTATATTGAATAAATACATTTTTGTTTCTTTGTATGATTACTAACAACATACGCAGTTCGATTTACAATAACAAAACTGACTTGTTTTGTTTTCTGAGAAATAAATATAATCAGTTTTAATCTCAGCTTTGTTTCAAACACAAAACTAAAACAAATTTAATGCATCTATTTTTTTGTTTTAAATGTTTATTTATAATTAATTGTTATACAATATTTACACAAGCAAGCAAATTATAGCTTAAAAATGCATTTACGTAACACATTTATGATCTAACAATCTTATAATCTTATACCCAAGTAAAATAATTATTATGTAAATGAAAGGAACTCCTAGATGTTTTCTGTTGGCAAATCAGTGCTTTAGAGAATGAATGTTCTTCTTTATAACACCTGGCTTTTGATTGTTTGCACCTTTGTATTTTTATTGTTTTCATGTTTACATACAAATGGTATTTAATTATCTCCATCGTCAAGGTTACCCTAAAACGTTCATAAATATATGAAAAAATTGATCTAATGCTAGATAATTGCCCCTTTAATTAATCATACAATTACAATATGATATACGATATACATAGGGTGTTAAGCAATTATTGTATAAATAATATGTTACTATGGCTAACATCTTAACTATATCCATAACTATCTAAATACAATCTCTTCTTTATTATTTGTAATAAATATGTGTTTTCTTATTCAACTTAATACATTCAAAAGGTGATATGCACAAACTTTGTTTGCCTTTGTGTTGACATTTAAATGTAAACAAGCAGAACTGCTAAATGCTTATCTCGTAATTTCAGACAGATGTTTCAAACAAATAAATGTATTTGAGAACGTGGAGCTAGTTTCATTGATAATTGAGGGTTTACAAAACGAAAACTATGTTGTCTAGTTTTTATACAAATAAAACACGTAGACCTATAAACCCATTTTTAGTTGTAAATTACTACCAGACCAAAGAGATATTAAGAAATTAATTTTAACTTAATCAATCTCTTATACTCAGTCCCAAAACTATAAAACTGTAAGATTGATATAGAACTAACTAATTTTATTCATTAAATTACTATTTTGGGAACCACAGGAATGACTTGAACAATGAAAAACATTGAAGTGATAAAAGTTTGGGTGTTGCGGCGTATAACATGAAGAGTAGTCGACCGCCCTCGCTTCGTCTAAAGTAAACATTCTGGTAATACAAACATCCTCCCTCCATCCAGGATGAAACAATCTTTCTAAATATCCCTTTCTGTTTTGAAACTTTTAATTTTCACATAGGTCATTTCCCATCATGGGAAAAAAGCCAGCTTTACAAAAATCTTTGTTTTAGATTTTGAAGTTTAAAAAATATTCATAGAATTGTTAAAACCGATAGCGTCTGAAGAATATTCAAAGTTAATGTAAAGACATTGTTTTATTTTGGCTAAGTATTGGTATTATGCGAGTTAGTTTAAATTTTACTCCAAATTAACAGTAGTGTTAGCCTATTGTAATATAAGTGTAAGGTTAGAAAACTATTAATCTCAATTGGACGTTTTGCAGTCCAGCCTTATAATTTAAATTACGAAATGTATTTGAGTTAAATGCAACTTGTTACATCTATATTCATCCTCTTTCAAACTGCGCTTAGCGAGGTCACTCTCAGGCCAATCATATTCATATATTCATTCATTCATCAATATGGGTACTATCGCAGTGTTAATGTGCAACTTAATCTGTTTTCTCTAGGTATTGCTTTTCATAAAAAAAAATTGCATTCAGCAATCAACAATCAAGAGCTACCTTATAACTGAGGGTTTAACTTTTCCTCTAATGACTTGTAGGCTACTTTCTAATAAACCCATACTAGCCTGTTCAGAAAAATTAATTTCTGCTAATTTCAAAGCAATTTACATTGCATAGGATACTTTTTAATTAAAATAAGATAAAACAAATAAAAGTTATACACAACCAAACCTATTCTTTACCAATTTCTTAACATTTATCAATCCACAAGCTTTAGATCTCTTTGAGTTAAAGTTGGGAACAAATACTTCACGCCTGTCACAAACTTCCCTTAAAACTCTTCAACTTTTGAGAAGCTATTTAGCTTTTAGCGCTGACATAGTTTTGTTAGAAAACTGTTTGGTTCTTTAATGGTTTGCCTCATTTAGGTTGGTTTGAAGAAACACATTTGTTGCACAAGTATTCAATAACATTATTAGTTCCTTGTATAGAATCTAAATTTTACGTTTGAGCAATTCTTTTCGTTCACCGACTCTCCAGAGGAAATGATCAGGCCAAAACAACAATGTCAGTTTGTGACATACAATGATGAACATGAACACTGAATTGACTGACGGGATAATAGCACTGAAACCAGGGTTTACGAATGCTTTATGTGTGTAAAATTTACGGGTTTATATGCGTATACTCACAAAGTCAATGGTAATATGATACTTTCAGCATGTGTAGCATACTACACTTCCTTTTAGTGCCAAAACTAACGTGAAGTTTGTTGAGCTATAACTACTCCATTGCAAATATTATCCTTTATGATTATTAAGTCATAATTAATTATGTTACCTTCCAAAAATTTTATCAGCCTCCTAAATAAATACCCCCGTGACAGCAAACCTGCAGGCTAAGTGAATTTCAAATTTTCTGATTAAATTTTTACTAAAATATTTCCATAAATAAGAAATATTTATTCCCAATTTAAATAACATCATTAGATTTAACGAGTACTTAGGTTTGCTGCAACGGGGAAGGTAAAAAGTGTTTTCTTTACTATACGTCAATAGTATAGTATGAAATATATAAATTTGCCAAATTGCATTAACATATATCCATAAACAACAACAGTTTTCATTTTCTTAATTTTAAATTAAACTTTTTTGACTTTTCTACGTAACAGTTGGGTATACAACAGCACTTCTATATGCTATTTTTTAAGCTCTACAAAATTTTTTAGGGAGAAATTGCAAATATAATTCTTTGTTTTTAGGGGCAAAAATGAGAAAACTCCACTTTTGCCCCATAAAACCCCCCATAAACCCCCATTCCCATGGTCCGACCATGCTGGTTCGCGAACTCTTTCAAATAAATGTAGGTTTACACGTTTATACCAAATTTCATCAAAATCGGATCATTTTCGCACAGGTTTTCGTGCTAACGGACAAATATACGAAAAAGAAAATCGGTCCCTGGTCCAGGTCTTAACATGAGACCTACGGTAATAGCTTATTCCCCATATGGGAAATTCGCTAAAATTATGCAGACAAAAGATAGCGAGAATGCATTACTTTGAGATTTCTTTATTTATTAGCACTAATACAATATTTTGACTTTGATGCAAGTACCTCATTATAGGGTTATTTTGCACAATATAAAACAGATCACATTTGATTAAATACTAGGCATGTATCAATATTAATGTTTAGTCTTTACCATTCGACGCCCACTTCTCACGAGTGGTTTAACCACAACCATGTGGTTAAAGCCTCAGTTATAACCACACGCAGGTGGTTGAGGCCTTAGGTGTAGCCACTAAACCCAGTATTGCCACTGTCAAGTCTCTTTTGTGATGGCATTTACAGATGAGCTACCCAACACCATATTGTGCGTGGCATTACAGCATTAAATCTGGCAATGAAAATGGGAAGTCGCGCTTAAAATACTTAATCAACCACATTCTTGTGTAATTAACGCATTGTGTAATATAACAATTAAACATATTAAAATAAAATCCCAAACGTTAGAGTCGTAGCAGTAAATTATTGCATATTATGGTGAAGGACTAAGTGCAATGGTATTAAACACATAATGATAAAAAAAAAACTGCCGCCATTTTCAAACTAAAAAAGATAACTTAACTGATTTCTGTTTTCCCCAAAATTTTTGTCTAATAAATTCCTAATCTAATTAAAAAAAAAAAATGATGTATAACATGACATATATTTACATTTACAAATTCCAAGATTCAAACTAGTGCCCTCTGTTATTGGAACACCCTGTATTGGAAAAAAATTAAAAATATTTACACGTTATTCCTTGGGGTTGACTTAGCGGGAAATAGTTTTATTTCATCCTTGCACGTTAAGCCGTTTTCTCGTAATCAATTTGAGTCACCTTACTTGGGACACTCTGTATATGCTATGATCCATCTATTTTTGAATTACAGTATATTATGTGCAAATATTAAGTGCAAATTATTTGCAAATTCGAAAAATAACAGATGAGCATAAACCATAAAAAATGCATAATCATATTATTTGACAACTTATGAGGGACATGAGGATCATACGAAAAATTCTGAGAGCCAGTGGCAAATCTTTTTGAATCGTCATTTACGTTTGATTTAATCAAAACTATGCATTGTCCTTTTGGAATATATAATGAGTGTCAAATGTGGAAATATCGTAAGGTTGATGTAATGAATGATTTATTGTGACAGACCTGAGCTACATGACATGGATAATCTTTGAATACTGACGTGTAGATCACACTGAATAAAAAAAAAAAACTTTAATTGTTATCCTTCACTTTGTATTATTTTGTTAATGAAAAAATTGTAACATACAAAATTCAGAAGTGTGATGAAGTTCACTAAATCTGCAAATGACACCTGCCGTTTTAAAATATGAAACCTACCATTGAATAATTATGTATTTGTTACATGAACATTTCACATTTACATTTTACGCTGATTGCAAAAGTGAAAGTTCCAATAATTTTTTATTGCTCTTCTTTTTAAAAGATTCGCGTTACTGTCCCAGTATTGTCAATGTACCGTAGTTTTGTAATATATTTGTGATATGTTTTGAAACTCTATGTTCAGTCCTCATAATAATCGTTGTCTCGTTAAATTTTGTAGGCCTACTTTTATAATATTTAAGAAATTAATATTTTAGTCATATTGATAACATTGAAGGTGAAAGAAATAGAAAATAGATTTAAAATCATTATATTCTGTTGCAAATAGGGAAGGTTTCGCATTAAATCGAACAAAAACGTTTTAATTCATTCTTCTTTAGTTAATGTTTAAGGACCGGCAAGTTTTTTGTACAATGATTCGTCATTCATTTGTATTAGTTTTTTATAAGATAAAGTGGCATAGTATGTCTGTTTATGAGGTTAACCTCATTTTCATGGAATTTATATTCTTAGTTAAATGATAGGTGGTGTAAAACTATAAAAAAAAAAAAAAAACAGAACAGTAGCCTATGTTTTCTTTATAATTTCGTAACAATGGTCGAATTAAATGGGGTCAATTCATGAATATTTGTATTTATGAATTTAATATAATATAAAAGATTATTACTGTTTACTTAAGATGATGGATACTTTTAACGAATGGTGAATAAAAATAGTCTAATCAGTTACACTATAAAAATATAGACAATCCTGATATTCAAATAAATATCCTAAAAAATATTTCCTCGAGCTTTAGAAGACTTACACGCTTTAAATCACCGTTAGGTATAAATCATTTAAACAAAGTGCCATCTAGAGGCTGTTATACCATACAAAGGTACACAATGGAGAATCTTCTTTGTGTGAGATAAAGGGGCATTTACATATATATAGCCTCACTAGGAAGTAGACCCTGGTACCATTGGGCCTTGACGGTATGTAAATATATTCTCTTCCATACAATTTGTAAACTTTTTTTGTTGTTGGAAATAATAGACTGGTGTCTATGTGAAAACACCTAGTTGTACTATATAAAATGCTTTAAAATAAATAAATTGGTGTAGAAGGTGTATCAACATGACTATTATTTAGCAGCAGTGTAGGTAGCCCAAGTATAGTGCTCGACTTCAAATCTTTTAAAAGTTTGTTGGTTTGGTTCCAAACAAGGTTGATTCTCGATTTCGAAGCTATTTTTGATTGACCCATGAATTTAAGATTCTATCTGACAAAAGTTCTTCGATTAAAGTACCCATTCTATTTCCACTTTGATATTCAAATAATATTTGATCTTTATAATTAGTTAATTAATCATTGACTTTGTACTGTATAATCAATTAGACATCCTATTTATATGGGACATTGTAATTGTAGTCATTTTGAAAATCAAATAGCTGAATGTAAAAACATCATTGCGACTCATGGACTGTGCCGCATTCGAAAATAGATTTTTCCTACAGTTACCTGATAAATCGGGCTTTTATTTACTGATTATCGCACGGAAAGTAGCTAAGTGCTACATTTGGTTATTTTTGCCACACTCATTTTAATTTTTTCGCACTCATTTTTGCCGCACTCCAGTATTCCAACCAAGCAACACAAAACTGTGCTTTTATCAGGCAAGAAATAGTTGCGTACGCGTACGTTTGAAAACAAGTTGGCAACACAGATACTACGACTACGATCAGCTGTTGCAGTGTTTCCCATTTCATTCAACACTTGGATTCCACCTACGAATACTAGAAAAATATTATAGTACTGTATTTCATTTATTCTTGTATTCGTATTCGTGGATTCCACCTAACCTATAACGTGTTGTTTGGTGTTTGAAAGACTAATTATTTCTACTGTAGGAAAAATATAATGTGTAACACGAGCGCAAAGTTTCACTTCGCACACTAGTTACACAAACAACTATTTCCTACTTTTCGATACTGTGATCATTTATTTTACTCTAGGATTTCCTTTATGTCGTCACAGTAAAGGTTTAAATAGTCACAGTATATGGCATAAATCAGAAATTATCCTCTACACACTATATCAGTGGTTCAATTTATCTACGATCATTTTATTTATGAAACTAGTTATAAATTTAAATTTAATTGGATGTCGCATTTCCTCTGTAGTCTAAGTTTCAATTAAGCCATTGAAAGTGTTCTGATGTAAAATTACGTTCTTATTCAAATATATCAGCATTGTTGTCAATCTAAGATAACAGAAAACTAATTATAAACCATAGCATATTTTATGCCACATCACGAATAGATCACAAATCAGCAATAGACAAAAGTTAATTAGCACACACTACAAAGGGTGTTATATGAAATTTGAATCCATAAATTAACACACATCTTACAAGACACTTTTTCAAAAGATCCTTAAAATTTTTTATTACTAATCTCATCTCCTGTCACCTAATAAATCAATTTTGTCTTAATGAACCTGGGATTGCAACTAATCCGTAGTTGAGTAGAATAACCTCTATTTACATAAATAAAGACTCGGGATGTTTCAACAATGCACCATTGCCTGCAGAGAAGCAGCAAAGTCTACTGAACCATACTGTGACTGTTGCTGACTGTTCTACCAAGAATGCTTCACTTTATGAATTCAATCGGTTCGGAATAAGAATTCCAAACTCGTTTCAGTTGTGTTCCAACTATTCATAAACTATATTTTGATTCCCGAAGTAAAATTGAGTTATTTCAGTTCGTTACCAAAAGGAAGTTCAGTGTAGTTGGTTAATAGAAGTGAATAATACTAGTAATTATCAATTTGTGAACTCGTAATTTTACAATTGTGGAGTTTAAACATTTAAAATAAAATTCAAGTTTAGAATTACTAGATGTTTAAGATAAATTAATAATGTGACATCATACTTGTATTATAAGAGATTTGTTCAAGTTAGTATTATAATCTTTAGCTACTAGAGCCAATCGTAAAATGAAAGCAGCTGCAAAATATCTGATAATTACTCATAAAATAAACGGTAGGTAACGCCATATACTCTCTGTTATATGTACTTAGGTTTACGTCGGGCTGTAAAGTCATGGTTGTTTAAGATGGACGTTTGGTGTATTGCTTTTGCTTCAGCCTAATAGAAGATGGAAATTATCGTTACCCTAATTTTTTGTATGCCAGTTACTTAAAAATTTAGTAGCAATCTCTACTTCTTAGCTTTAATTTTTTATATCTCTTGCAGATGGCGTAAAAAGGTAAAGTATTTTTCGAAATTCACCATGTAGTAGTAGTAATAGTTCATTACCTAAAAAACTACTGTTAGTATCGTTTTTATAACATATTTTATTTTTATAATAAAAATGGTTACAACTATCTTTACTTTGAAAAAAAAAATTATTTGAGTTCTCACTTTCCATTTTAACAGATACATTTCTTGTATAACATTCGCCTCTAATCGTCGGTCTGCTCATGTAGTTTTAATTTACTGTAAAAGCTTGTTAAAATTTCAATTAGTTAGAAACTTGGTTGGAATCCTAGAAATACAATCGATTATTCAATGAAAACCAGCAGAGTTAACGGTTTTTAAACTCTATGAAATTACATTTTATTTTTGGCCTCCCAACTAGTTTTGCATGTCAAAGTCTCCCCGTTAATGTAAGGGGTTCAATGACCATTGTTGGCTCATCTAGCATCCATATGGAAATGGCCTTGGCTCAAAATTTATGCTAAAGAAATTGTTCATAAAAAAATGGGTTTTTATTTTACAGCGTTACTCAAACAGCTTTACTCTTTCCAAGTAAAAGTTAACATAAATAAATTAAGAATGAAAAGAGAGGTAGCAATGAATTTCTGTTAACATAGCAGTTTTTTACACTTGAAGCATCTTCTTCAAAAGCAACGTCTGGCTTAGCGAACCCTTTGTGAAAAATAGTCAGTGTTTTTCTGCGTGTTTACAATTTGTATTTCATTTGCATTACTTAGCAGCTTCAAAGAAAAAAACATGATTTAGAAAATAAAGTGCTTAATCTTAGAAACCTTACATTTATTCCTTTGAACAAAAAACACTAAACACCCCCTTTATACCTACTTAGTTTTAAAAGCGAAATAATCCAATTTTTAAGCAACGTTTTTATCAGAAAACTAGACAAGGAATATTGGAGAAAACCTCTCCTAATTGAAAAAAAAATTAATATAGGACAAATTACATGGAAGATTTTGCTAGGAAACAATTATATTTTGTCGTAGAAGGCTTTTAACTATTATAATATAATTTCCCGTCTATAATAATGTACTCTTTGTAGAATGGAATGTTTACGAAACTGTTACATTTGAAGGATGATTTAAAATCTTAATTTCGCACATAGGAAGTTGACTTTGATACAATTAAATACATTTAAACATTTATATTACTAATAAAAATGTATATATTCCGCTAATTGTGTATATTGTGTATGGTACATAAGTTTAATACTGTTTAATCAAGATAGTTTTTGAATGTCTAAAAATATTTTTTCTATGATTATGTGCATATTATAGTCCGAAAATTGTTTCTCTGTGTAATGTTTATGTAATGAAACCCGGAATGGGCCAAGTTTGTCTTCCGGATGTATGTAAATTGAGTTATGTATTGTATATCTCGGACTAGCTTAGAACATTGTTCCTCAGACTCATACATTACACACAAACAATCTAAACTGGACTCAATTACACATTTTGGAGGGGTTAGAATACGTATGAAAATAAGATTTTACTTTATAAAGTAATTAGTTGATTTTTTCGTGTGTTTATTGTATAACTAAACCGTAAAAAAATTCTACACCAGCTTAAAATGCTGTTTCCAAGTGGTATTTCCATTGAAAAAATTGCTATTTTATTATTTTTAGGTAGATTGATTAAAATAGTTCGTATTTTGAACAATTTTTTCATCATCCTAGTCATTTTATAAATTAAATAAAGGATCATATTCATATTTATTACCCTTTAATATGCACAGTCATATAAGTATATACAGCAGGAGATTATAAAATTATTAGCAAAAGATAATAACCAAGTGATGTGAAATGACTACATACATACAAAATAATTATACATAGGATGCCACTATAGCTGTGTTTATACATTTCATCGATGGAACAAATCCCATTTAACATTGATTGGACTAAAAGGTTTATATTCCCATGGGGTTGAAGCTCATATACATCATATTTCTGTTTGAAGACTATGTACTGTTCTAAGATGTGCTAAATCCGTCCATCCATACCTGTTATATTTTTGTTTCCATGCTGCACTTTAATCCAAACATAAAATAGATCTTGTCTCGAGGACGAAAAACTTTAACTTTTGAACTAAAACGTTTTTTTGGCACATTTTAATTAACCCAAGGGCAAGGCAAAATATCAAGTAGTGTGTGCATAGGAAAAAGGTTGACAAGACTAAATAAAAATTGATGTAAAATTATAACTCTCTCTTATTAAAATAAAACTCTTGAGGGGCTGTTTGCACAACAATTTAAGTTGAGCTATCCAGTTAAATGAATTGTCAATATAGTTTAAAGTTTGTTAATTAAATTGGTTGTCCAATTCACTAATATTAACTAAGTCCTGTAAAAAGAGTTTAGCAATTTATTAAGTATACCACAATTAATAATTTTATTAGTAACTTTTTAGGATTTTAACAACAAACATGGAAATCATTTTTTGTGACTCCAAACCTAACGATCTTATAGTGTAAATTGTGTAAAAATGGGTATATGATTTCAAAAAAGAAATTCCATACATTATGAAAACTATATTATCCCTTCTAAGTTTCTTACTGATCTTCTATTTAATCAACATACGATTCAAGTGTTTGATTGAAAACACAGAAAGTACCATTATTTAATTACATTACAAGCAGGAAAAGTTAAACTTATTCCATTACGAACGATAAAACAGGATTATCTACACAAATTTATTGTAATGCAAGAGAATTCTTGGAATAGCCAACAGAGAGTACATTTCCCGGGAAAACTTCTAATTTAAAATATAGTCTCACCTTTGTTAATATATATACTCAAAGCACCTTTGTGAAAGATCTGCACTCGACTTGTTTGCTTTGCATCATGAGCTCATGCGATGAAACTCGCTATTTTAGAAAGCAAAAGCAAAACTTGTGTATTGTATTTCATTCAAAGCTCAAACCGTACCTTTTCTTTGTTTGTAAATTTAGATGTGTTTATATTAGACTGCATCAAAAGTGGACTATATCAGCTAAAACCTAAAACTACTAGCTTACAAAATGGCATTAAATCAAATTAGTAACATAAAAATACATAAATTCCGTGAAAATAACAACGTATTATATTATACACCGTGTCATTATAAATATTGTTTAAAACTTGTTTAGAAAAATGCTATACAACACTGAAGTACTTTATTTCTAGTTGGAGTTGTTTGCAGTTTGTGATAAGATAAATATCAGCATATCATAGTGAAGCTTAATTTGAGTATTTATTTCTCTTTAACAACCGCGCAGTGATATTTTACCGCACATAGCCGAGAAATCAAAATATGAGTAAAAACCAACGTCACATTTTCTGCCGTCAACATTTTCTACTATAGACTTTTCCCAACAACTAAATATTGTTATTCAGCTACCTTCAAAATATTTATAAATTTTTAACGCTTGTAATATTTCACAAATAATCTTTGAAACACCTCTTTATAGAAAAGAATATCCTAATTGTTGAGATATTCCTCCATTTCCATACCCTCATGTATTACACTAGTAGCTTTTAAAATTATTTACCGTTTTATTTGTGTGTGCATTTTATTAAATTATATATTTGGACACCACATTAATCGGTAAAAACATCATGTGCATCCTAAACTTTTTACAAAATTACACTTAATTTAAATTTTGAAGCAAAGAGATATGAAAAACACTGTAATCTTGCATTTACGAATTTACAGAATTAATTTGCAATATCAACTATTCGTCGTTATGTTAAGTTTGTTTTTGCAGGAATATAACAAAGCAGTAAATACAAAATAAAAACTCGGTTATTTCTTGGAAGGCGCTTCAACTTACATGTAACCGAAGATTGCTCTGTCAGCGACTCGACCATACTACTAACCTAACGTCTTTACTGGTGACCAGCCGTGTGGTCATTCTACTTAATATAACTTATAAGCTTAGCTAAAAACAAACCTCTTTAGAATTTTGAATCATGGGGAAGGAATACATAGGAAACAGAAACTTTAAGAGAATATTCGATACCAAATCTGTTTAATTATTTACAATTAAGTATTTAACTGCATGAGAAAAACTTAAAATTAAGAAGTGCATCCTTTATTTCCATAGATTTATATCGGATTAATTTTCACTACATATGTGTAAGCCCTACGACGAATTTCTAGGTTCTTTACTACAAGATGTTTTAAAACCATTTATTTTTTTTTCATAAATTCTTATGGAATATATTATACAACTCGTTTACTAAATGTTATGCCTTCTAACTAAGAAAACCTTTGAAATATACATACATTAACGAAAAAGACGTATGAGTTTCAACATAATAACAGATGATGAGCTTGAACATGTTATTTAATATAGTTATCAAGAATATCCATGAAATGTACATTGTTTGGTATTATGTTAAACTAAAATACTTGAATTTATCATTTCGAATTAAAATCATCAATGTTAAATCATGTGTCATTGTTCAATTAATATGAAAAATGTATTTAATGTTTTCAGTCTGACGCCTGAAGATGATATATTTGAAAAAGTTTAATGAAGATAACTTCGTAAATAAGAGTAAATACAGGTTTATTTGACGAAACCAAAATTACAAATACAGTACTGGGGTTTTACTTCATGGCCGTTGTCGTTAAAGGTGTCCTAAGGTACTTTGTATTTCGGTTACGTTAAAAAAAAACACTCTGAACTAAGCTCTAAAACATAGCGCTGATATTTATTGATTCATTATGCTGCTAGGTTAAGCTGTGTTAAGTTGCCCGTTACAACTATTACAAAAATTGAAATAAAATATCGTAAGTGCTTTCACGTATAGTTCTCTTTTTAAAACTGTATTTAGTAACCAACACAAATGTATCGAAAAATCCTTTTTATCACAAAATATGTTTGCTATGGAGGATAATTTCGCATGTATTGGATTTCTATCTCTCAGTGTTATTATGCTGCCCATGTTGCCCATCATCAGGCTAAATCCCTGTCAAGTCAGGTGATATATGCCCGTAGCCTGTGACAGCTTATATACTCAATATGTTATGTGTAAGCTACGTGGATTACTATACTTAGGTCTCTGAACTTTATATGCTGTAAAATACATTTCTATTGCCACACTGCATATGTTTTTGAATGTAGTAAATTGTAATTTGTAAGCATAAAGGCATTACTAACATCGCGACATAGGCTTTTCCTTTATCTAATTTGGCTGTTGTTGTTGACGTTGTTGTTTTATATTTAAATCACTAAGATAATTAGCTGAATGCCACAAAGAAAAATATCAAGCAAGTATGTTGTTTACTCTAAGTTTAGTTTAATCATTTATTTTATTCGCACGGATACAGCCTGTTAGGTTCACATTCACGATTTATGGTTGAGTTTATAAATATGCATTACACCATCATACAAATAATTTAGAATCCTTCTCTAAGACTTTCTGCTAATAAAATACAGCAAGTTGCGACTTATTTTCCCACACTTCATCACAGGGTTGGCAGTTTTAAACGAATTTCATCAGTTGACAGTTTGTGCAAATCTTTTAGGTAATCTCTGACAATGAAACAACATATCTTCTAACTTCGCTGGGACTATAGTTTCTCTAATTTACTTCAATCAATGCAGAAATGTATAGTCTCTAACATCTTCTGACGGCATAAATTTAAAAGGCCAAAAAAATCATAAACAAATATATTATTTAATAATAAATAAATTTTTATCACAGTGAATTTGTTTTTTTATGTCACACAATTTTAATAAGCGCAGTCATTCTTCTAAATAGTACACTTGTTCACATAATATCAAACTACTGACTCTGTAAGATTTCATATGACGTGGAAATAGAAACTGTCAAGCGTATAATATCACTCTTCAGGTAGCCTGGCAGGGCTTAGTGATATAACATGGGAAATGTAGGACGATACAGCTTTTGTAGGGAATGTCAGTTAGATTATATTTGAAGTATAATTACAAGGTATGTTGTGAAAACTTCAGTTGTGACATTGACTTATTATAGTGACGTAGACATTCCATATTTATGGACCAGCTGTGGTAAATATTTAACTTTGAACGACCATTGCTTTATTGGCCTCATTTTATTTCCCTCATTATTTTTGGTAGTTCTTTGATTGAACTTTTTTAGAACTTTTATTAGAAAAATTGACTTAAACGTTAACATGAAAAATCGGTGATTGATGTTTAGTTGTACAAATCGTCGAAGGTTGCGCAAACAATTTCTTCTGTAACTAATAGTTTTGAGCGACTACTATTTTTGGTAACTACTAGTTATAACTACAAGATGTGGTCTTCACTGACTACCTATGTCTGCTAGTCGTAACCTTATTACCATTAGGAGATAGTTACAAGTATGCTGTTATATCTGTAGCGAAACAGGAATATCGTTTATATCGGCTTCAAAATTGTTACATAGTTAATTGATAAATTATATAGCTTTAATTGTCTGGGTAGTGGTTCGATTCTAAGCGATACCCAGATGGTATTTGTCGTAGATCTATCAATTTATGATTTTATCTAACAAAATGTCGTCGTTGGATAGCAACAGGACCAGGTTTAGACCGTTCCCTCACAAAAACTTTTAAAAATGCCACTGGCATAGTAACAGTCTGACAATTTGTTTCCGTGGTTAAATTTTATTTGCATTCAAACAAAAAAATAGCTTAGTTTGAAACCAATATAAAAAACTTGTAAACATGTTTTCATAGTCGAATTTAACATTAAACCAAGCTTCGTATTCAATAGATGTAATACAAATATTGATATATATAATATTTAACAAATGTTATCAAAGTTTTTTAGTGCAAAACATTATATTGCTTGCAAATCAAATTCTAGCATTTCATTTCTCTGCTTTCGCAAACATAGGTTTTTCTGAGCAGAATGATCTGAGCAACTCCAATAAGCAGAATATACAATGTAATTTGCATACACATGAGATGCAAACTGGTGCTATTCCAAACTGTGCTTCTCTTCCCGAATTACATAAATAGCGTAGCGTAGTCCAGAAACTCTATTCAGAGTGGGTTTGGGATTTCAAAATCCAGTATGGCTGTATTGTGTAAAATCTATTCATATTAAACATTTATAATGCAGTCAACATTATTATAATGATGTGTGTATTATAATGCATGTCTATTTAGTAGTTTATTTAACCGCTGTGGTAGAAATTCTTTATTCGATGTGGTATTAATTATATGCCAAAACGTATTTAAGTCACTGATATACGTTGTTACTGACGTATCACTTCTTAATTGAACCAGCCCAAATTAAAAAAAAACTCATTGCTCGTTTGGAATACAGATTTGAAATCAAATTTATCTGGGAAAATACAAGTTCATACTGGGTGTAAAAATATTTAAGAATTCTTGTAAAAATCTAAGTATTAAATCTCGATTTCAAACAGAACCGATTCTGGTTCTCTTTTTTAGGTTTATTAGTGGGCAGTGCTTTAAACATAAGGCCGTTGTTTATCATTTACCATTTACCATTGGAGTCTTCAACGCAGTCCTTGAATACCGGCGAATTGTCAATCATAATACCACTTGGGCCGTGTTCTTTCATAACACGACACAAAATAAAATATATTTGTTATATTATATTTCCATAAATTAATACTCAACATTTTTAACTATGCACCGTTGTTTACAGAGAAATTTAAAAATGTACTGAACCATTTTTTAGTTTATAGACAAATATCCACCGAAGAAGAACTCAGATGCTTCAGAAATATTTTTGGAGATGGTTTCTACACATTTAAAATTCCTTGGTAATATTTCTGCTGATAGATTGTGGGTTCCGCAAGTTTAATATTAATTTAAAAATGTGCTTTTTACAGATCCTGATCAGGCTTCAGTCCCAATGATACGGTATTATTTTTAAATGTTTTTTTTTTTTAGTTTCTGTTTTACATTGGATGTAATAATCGCGTGTTTGGTAGTAAATATAATTAGTATTACTTAGCTTAATCTTTTTAAAAGCTGTAAAAAGCAGCTGAGCATGTTTATAATATAATAACAGTTATAATATAATATACAACTACGCTAAACTAGGAGTTTCATAAATCTACACTATTGTTAAAATTACTCTGAAAATATTCTAGGTATCATACGAAACACAACCTAATTGCTTGTAGGTTTGTATTCCATTGTTTATCCTACGTCATTGTTTCTATTGTATCCATTGTTCTTAGTTGAATTTTAGTTCATTTGCTGTGTAGCTGCCGTAGCTGTGTAATTAAATCATTATATTTCAAACATGTATGGCTTACTACGTTCATTTATTTATTGTTTTTGCTTTAAAATTGTAAATATATTTAGGTGAACATCATCTTTCTTTATGATTTAGTTTTTGTGGCAATCAGTTTAAACAATAGTTTTTAACATATCTTTGGTGTACCAAAAGGTTTGATAAAAAATACAACAGTTACGAAAAGGTTAAGTATATGAGTATTTGAATATTGACTGAAGGAACACTTGGTTAAAAATTACTTATTTCACACGGAAACTCAATCACAGTTTATGTAAAAGTACTTTTCTATGGATGGTTTTAGTTTAAAACTAATATTTTTTTACTATTTATTTATTATATTGAATAAATACATTTTTGATTCTTTGTATGATTACTAACAACATACGCAGTTCAATTTACAATAACAAAACTGACTTGTTTTGTTTTCTGGGAAATAAATATAATCAGTTTTAATCTCAGCTTTGTTTCAAAAACAAAACTAAATCAAATTTAATACATCTATTTTTTTGTTTTAAATGTTTATTTTTAATTTAATTGTTATACAATATTTACACAAGCAAGCAAATTATAGCTTATAAATGCATTTACGTCACACATTTAACATCTAACAATCTTATAATCTTATACCCAAGTAAAATAATTATTATGTAAATGAAAGGAACTCCTAGATGTTTTCTGTTAGCAAATCAGTGCTTTATAGAATGAACGTTATACTCTATAACACATGGCTTTTGATTGTTTGCACCTTTGTATTTTTATTGTTTTCATGTTTACATACAAATGTTATTCAATTATCTCCATCGTCAAGGTTACCCTAAAATGTTCATTAATATATGAAAAAATGTATCTAATGCTGGTTAATTGCCAATTTAATTATTCATACAATTACAATATGATATATTATATATATCGGGTGCTAAGCAATTATTGTATAAATAATATGTTACTATGACTAACATCTTAACTATTTACATAACTATCTAAATACAATCTCTTCTGTATTATTTGTAATACATATGTATTTTCTTATTCAACTTAATACATTCAAAACCAAAAGTGATATGCACATCCAGGTAACCTATTATAAAATACATAAGATACAAAAGATTGTGAACATTTTTACATTTAGAAAAAACATAAAGTCGGCGAATTTGCTGTAGGGGAGTTGTTTTTGGTTTTATTGTATATTTTTGGGCATTATATATTCATTTATGTGTTTTAAGCTTGTATTGTTAAGTGTGTTTATATACATACATAGATAATAAATACATTTTATTGGGAATAATGCAGATAAGGGTAAATACGAGTAATAATAAATAGGGTTTTGTTGGACTGCAAACAAAGAGAATACATTTTGAGGCATAATCATAATTTAAAATAAAATCCCTCTCTCGTAAATATAAACTCACAAAGAAACATTGTAAAAGATATCAGTGCACGACGTGTTTGTTATTTATCATAAGCTTCACGTTGAAATTAGCCGATTTACACTAGCCGTAACAAAGTGGATTTAAATGTTGAATCAATGAGAAAGGCGGTAAAAAATATTTTGACATGGTTGTGACTTTACGAATGTAGATAAGTTAGTCTATTATTATACGTTATAACTTTTTTCGGAATTTTTCTCATATGTTATTTTTAGGTAAAATCAGCAATGACTAGAAAGATAAAATAAAAACAATAAAATAATGTTATTATATTGGCTGGTCAAAATTCGACAGTATAAAATCAAAAGGGGGTATTAATTATAAACGATAACAAAATTAATTTTGCATAAACCTCGCTATTAAATTTTATAAGTTTGGCAGCATATATTCTTTATTAGTATTTTGTTCAACATGCATCAGAAAAACTACTATTGTTTTCGGATCAAGAAACAAGGGTTTATTGTTCTTATATAATTTAATTACTATTTTGTCAATTATTGGGACGGACAAAAGAGCTTAATCACCATAACCACCTTCATTGTGATGTTGAAATATACTAAATATAACTATATAACTACATACTAATATAACTAAAATATGCTGAATGCAATATATTTATTCAAAATAATGAATTTCCGACAAGAAATGTACTGCAACTGTATTTAGGTAACGTTTGTTTTTAAAAATTGAATCTTTTAGCCACATGGAGACCATTTCATAGATTATCATTTTAATTATCATTTTAAAAAAGCTAGTCATAAATGGATAATATGTAAAGAGCAGAGCGGTATTTTACAATGACAGTTTCAACCGTAAATATGAGCTAAATAAGTTAAATGTAAGTAAATAGCATCCGTTATAATGTTCTTCTTGATCTTGTTATGATCATTATTTTTCTGTTTTATTCTAAACTGGTGGTTTGGATAACGCACTCCAGTTCCTCCAAGTACCATTGTAAAAACGTCGTTGGTAGACGATTTAAATGATTTTTTCGTGGTCATCTTGTTTTTACTTAGTGGTATACACGCAATGGTGTCAAATGCAGCAAATGCAAGATATGTTATTCAAAAGTTAAAATAACATATTCCCGGTCTTCTTTTTATATGTCCGTATGCTATAACTATGCAATATTTATAATACATTTAATAAACTAAGGAATCAGCATTCATATTCATGCACTCATTTTTCATACACTGTATCGTTTTGTATATATTTATCTCGTAAACTAGTTTTTTTTTTAATTATTTATCTTTTCTTGTAAACAAAATTCTGTGTACAATATTTATTATTTTCCCTTTTTAAAAGTATCCTAAATGTATTATTGTATTGTGCGGGTGATAGACTCAATCCCCAACCACAGGCATTTGGGGATTACATTTCAGAAATCGTCGTTTGTACCATTGTAACTGATGTTCAGTAATGAAATAATAAAGGATTCATTCATTCATTTATATTATACGTAATTTTATCAATAGCAAAACACGTTTACTGATACCATAGACAAAAATAATTAAATACAGACTGTCAGCCGTGCTGTGGCTATAATGGTTACCATAGGTTCTGGCGCACACCGCTGGGAGCGCTATGTAGTTACTTAGCGTGTAGGCCGTAGCTACATGGAGCTCCCAGTGGTGTGTGCCAGAACCTATGGTAACCTCAGCTCAGCCGACGGTCTATATATTTAATTCTTTTTGTCTGTGCTGATACTGTGTAACTAAAGTATTTAATAGTCAAAACTCATCACTCACCAGGCACAATCCTCGGGCCGTTGGCGGCCGCAGACAAAGGCCCACTGCCATACTTGACCTGGCTAGGGGTGGCGTTGCAGGAGACGACGGCTATCTCGTCAAGCTCATGATGGCCGTGCACGAGGCGCGTGGAAGATGCCGCTGTGTCCCCGGGACTTGACTGTCGTCGACCTGTAAGACTCTGGACGAAGCGCCGGGCCGAGGTGGACATTGGACGCGTGCCGTGGAGGAGGCATACGACACCCCGGTGCCCACTTTAGTGTTCTATAAACCACATTTTTACACTACTCACGTTTTGTTAGAGAACCCACATTTCCACACGACTAACTCTGGTTTTTGTCAATACCTATTGTAAACGCAAAACATAATTTTCTCAAAATATTATGCCAAAACGCTAGTTAGAGAGATTAAAATATAGTATTGTGTTTTAAACCTACCAAAATGTTTCTAAAATAGAATAAACTAGAATGTAAATCATCGTGAGAGAGTAATGAATGCATTAACGTCTTGTTATTACCAAAAATCGTTTTAATGTCACGGTTACGACTTATCATTTCTTCCCATCACCGACATTCCTGGAACAAAAAAAAAAACACTTTTAGACTGAGGATAAACACTACATCTAAATCAGTAACAGCTATTTTGCATAAACACTGTATGCCAAATTACAATAAAAAAGTAAGAATACTACAGTAGAACCTTGATAACAAGACTCTCATGGGGATTGTAAAATAAGACTTGTTATCAAGGATGTCTTCTTATCGAGGTTTATAATAATATGTGATTAGGGTTACAATAATTTTAAGGGGATTTGAAAATGACACTTGTTATCAAGGGTGACTTGTTATCGAGGGTCTTCTTATCAAGGTTCCACTGTATTACATTCTGTGCAACCCCGTAAAATGCGATGGCAAAACTGTGACGAGAGAGTACAACACTTCTTTTGTTTAAACGTTATTAATTTAAGTTGGTAACATTTGCGGCACCTCGCGAATAAAACTTTTGGTCGGATTGTTATTTGTAACTGGGACTTATTAACAATTAATAATTTCCTAAATATCAATTCATTACGGAAATGCGTATTCTAACGCATCTACTTTAACAGCTTATTCTAATAACAATTCAATTGCCAAAGATTGGAGGCATTTTAATATTAGTGGACTTTCAATTCTAAAAAACGCCGTAAACAATATATTTATCTGTACAAACTCGATTTCCGTCGTAATTTTGAATAAACTATAATGTTTGAGTGGTTACAAATACCTTTAAATGTCTTTACGAACATAAATGAATATGATAAAACCAATTAAACGATAATGAAACTATTAGTTTGAGTTGGATAGAAGAAGAACAAACTATCTGGATTAAATGATAGTGGGAGGGGGATAGAGGTTCTGGCTATAAAGCTTAATGTCCAATACTGCGCCATTCTGCGGCTATAGGGTCACAGACCTGACATAGAGAATGTAAGTAGTTGTAATGGCAACTTTAATACTATATAAAAAGCAATTTTTGTGTTTTCATATATTTAACTTACAAACCAAGAATTGTATTGTGAATTTCATATACAACAATATAACAAATGATTTTCAGATTGTTCTGACGTCATAAGCTGGATGCATTAAATTTTCATTGGACAAGTATTTATTTTACATTGTTGTTGTTCTTAAACGTGTAATTATTTACTGTTAAAGTATGATAGAATTACAGGAATAATGTTGTGAAACACGGTGTTTTAATTTATAGTGCACATAATATTGATTGTTTGAAATTAGCAATAACAAAGTTGACTCAAGTAATGTTACTGGAGGTGTTATTTACAACTTGCTTAAGTTTTTTATCTACAACTTCAATTATCCCCAGTGAATTGTTTAAGAGGCACTGAATTTGTTTAATTCAAAAAGACATTTTAGTATGTACCGGTAATTAAATTCTCACTATAATAATAATATTTTAAATTACATACATGTGGTACGATGAATTTAGCAAGTATTATAGTGATGCGTTTTAAAATAATTTAGATTTTTGGAATACCAAACTGGCATTCAAAATAGCAAAATAAATCATTTCATATCATTAAAAACTATAAACACGACTTTATCTTTTGATATTGTACATTAAAATATCTATAGTGACTTTAATATCGAGTAACAGATTGTAGAAAGGTAATGTATACCTTTCTTAATGTTAAAAGATTTTACACAATAAAGGCATAGTGATGATAATTCGACAGCAACTGATTTCTTTCCGGAACGATCTTCACTGTACTGGGCAGAAAATTCATACCATCTTAAATGTGTCTCCTACTGTAGGCACACATGTTCTTTGTATGAATAAACCTACAACCCAATAACCTGGTAATGGTGCAATACACATTTTGGTTATGAACTGTCTCAGTCACATGAAATATCTTTGGCATTAACGTCTTACATCTGTATATTTCAAATTGTAAGTGCTTTGGAACAAAACAATTAAAGACGATGTCTTCTTAGCTAGCAAGCTCTAAGCTAAATACCTCATTAGGAAGCAAAAAAATGTTGTATCTTAGAATTGTATAAATATTTACGTGCACAGCTTCGCAAACCAGGAAAGATCATTCGAATAGATCGATTAAAGATATAAAGTGAAGACTTAACTCGAAATTAATGTATACAATCCAATATGGTAAGAAGTTAAAAAGAAAACTTTGTTTTTACTATTGCAATACTTGATGAAGTGCAGTTTGAAGAGGAAAATTGATTTTGTCTCCTTCAAAGTTCATAAAGTATAACAAATGTGCGAATATTTTCAGTTAAGCACGCTGTCAGTGTCAGTAAAATCAAATATATTCTTAAAACTACAATTCTCATATTCAAGAGGAATTAAAGTTTCATACCCACAACAGGAGTTATAAAGTTTAAAAGGTCTCTTTTTACAAAGAGTCAACCCATTCACGTTTATGACACGTTCGTAAGTAGCTTTTGGTTTTGTCATGTTAAAATTGTGTTCTTGTCCGAGACTTGGTTAAAAACTTTGACGAAGTGTTAGCGTGTGTTTTATTTGATTTCGGTCAATTTCTTAACTTAAATAGTTTTATTTTTTAAAGTGCGTCAAACAAATCCCTACTTCTACCCTAGGTTATGTAGCAAGTGTTCTTAATGGTTCACTATTACAACGCTGAGTATTAATCAAATGCTCACGAATGAAAATAACAAACAAATTAAACAAATAACAAATCAGGTAAAAAAGACAATCTAAACCACAATTAACCATTAGAGTAAAATTATTCTTTTATGTTTATCCCCAATTTGGGGACCCCAAAGATGGCAATGCATACGTTTTTGGACAGAAAGGAGATAATTGGAAACCTTTGGGTCAAAGTGCGAGAAGTTTCTCCTTACCAACTCTTGGAAAGTGAAGCAGGAGACTTCCATGGAGGGTTGTGTGCATAGAGACCTCCTTCCTGAAGGAGAGCCTCTCAAGAAGGTACTGTTGATCCTGTAAGACTCCTTTAAGGAGTAGTTTAACGTAATTTTATGTAAACTGTTTTGAATTTCTGAGGATCATAGTTAAATGTGTCACAGAAAAATATTTAAAGAAAGTTAAGGATGGGATGTACATGCTTCAAACCTGGTGCAATACAGTCAAACAATTCAATCTAAACTTAACGGGTAACTATTCTTAACCCATTCAAATCAAATGTTTGTTGATTTATACGCTAATTCAAGACTATCTGACTACATCCAAGCCGCCCTCCTTAATAAAACACTGTAAGATCTTTAAATGTGAATTTGAGCCCTTGACTGTTTTAAGTATGAATATGTTGATGATTTGTTAATAATTGGTACAATAACTATTTTATGACGCTTCGACATCCTTACTAATCCTTAACACTATTATGTAGGCTATAGTAAGACAAATTAACTATGAATACTTTTTTTATCACGTATCAGCTAGCAAATCATGTCACATGAGTTGATTAAATTAGTTTTCAAGATAAGGTTTTAATTACAACTAGCTGTTACCCACGGGCTTCACCCCGTTTGACTACATAAGTATTAATAAAACTATTGATTGGTTACGTTAAGCTGAAATAAACAAAGCAGAATACAGTAATACAAACGAATAATCACACTGATTTTAATAAAGTAATAAATTGAAAGAATAACAAACAAATAAGTAAATAAGTTCAGCTGAGGTATTTTTAACATTAGATATATGGAAAGTTACCATTAGAAAGAAATTACGACCTTAAAGGGCAATTTATATTTTGCGCAAGGTTTCTCGTCATGACGAACATTTTAAGTAGGCCTATATGGTTTATGGGGGTGTGACTTGTAGTTTTCTCAAAAGTTCATGGGTACTTTGAGCTTTATATATGGATACATTTCCTATTAGTATTCTGTCCTTTGAATCACAACAGCGTTATAGTCCATTCATAAAATTTAGGCGGTTTTTACGGATGTTCCCCACTACTTTACTTAATGTAAACAGTATGTTGCAACTGATTGACGGGTTAGCAAACTTCAGCTGTTGAACTTGTTAAAAGGTAAGATCAAGTGGTGGATGGAATATATTTCTTTCCCTAAACTAACTAAATTTTGTTAACGGAATATAAACCTTTTAAATTATGTTCAGATTATGCCTAAAAATGAAAACCAACGATTAGTTAGCTTATTATTGCCTAAAAAACCACATTTCTTTTAAGTACATTATTGCTTGAGAAGGCATTTAACAGCATAACAAACGTAAATTTCCACTTTACGCTGTTGCCTCGGATCACGTTGTAAAGAAGGGCAATAACTTCTAACATAAGCAATATTGTGTTAGAGGTTACGTTATGGCTGTTTTTATTGTTTTGCTGGTGATGTTACGCACGTATATATTGCTTTTGTGAACGACGCCATTACTTGACCAAAGTAAACCTCCGTCAAAGATGGAGAAGTTTTATACAAAACTGTAAGTTCATATGCGACTGAAATCCTAGAATTAGATGGAGGTTTTCACTGAAAAAGAACATAATGTTTTAAATCGGACAAACATTAGCTAAAATCTGTTTAAATCATACATTAGGAATTATTCAATATACGTTTGATTAGGTATTACATGTGAAATAAACAATTGCCCAATGGTACACAGTAGTTAGTTGATACAAAATGCGGGAACTTAAATATCACTCATTGTGGAAATCAATGGAATTTAATTATATTTTTGCTAAAGGACCAATGTATAACTGGATTTGTTATGGAATGAGAAAAATTAATAAACGTAAATTTAGTAAATTCGTATATCTTTGATTTTGATACATTTTGCATTATCTCTATGATATTATATGAATATTTAAAAATAGAGAAATTAAATCTTTTAAGGTTATGCTAAAACAAATTAGCCATGTACAGAAAACTCAATAATGAATTCAATGGTTTTTCGTCAGATAGTAAATTTGCAAGAGAGAATTCAATATTGGAAAGAAAGCTCTAAGACTCCAATTCACCAAACAATGGAAGAGGGATTTGCATTTCCTCGGCCGGCAATGCCGAGTCTACAAAGAAGCCGGAATGAACCAATTTATTGACTTGTCTCAATAAATTAGTATTCTTTATGTTCTAGCTGAATTGAAGTTTTTTGCAGTTTCTATGGTCTTCAAAGTTCTTAAATCTACTAAGCCATCAAAACCAACGTTATTATCATTTGCATTTCATGACACATTACTATGATAATAGTAACGTGAAACATTCAGTTGAAAAGTCCTGATATTTGTTTGCCTACTCAAAATAAAAGGAAAATAAGATTGGAACTGTGGTATTCTAAGCTTAGCCCCTCTCACAATACAGTATAAGTAGCATTACCCTAAATGGCTGGTTGAATTCAATTTCTTTGAACATACTGGAAGACCTATCTGCTTCTCATTCTGAAAGGTTGTGTAACATATTTTAACTGTTAGGCTAGTATAAATAGATTAAAGAGAATAGAACTCGTCTACTCTCATTAATCTGAACTATTTTTTTTCCTTGGGCGCTGGCACGAGCTTAGGATTGCTTTCACATTACTTCAGGCTAGACCTGGTTGTGGTATTATCACTTAGATAGTACCCATTGGTGATTGGGGGGATTTGAACCTGGGAACTCAGGGACCGAAGTGTCACGCTCTACCACTAGACCGAAGCTCTCCCAAATCTGTGCTATTAGACACTGAATACATTACAAATATGTATTACTTGCAGTAAGAGTACATTGTTAAATCTCTGTGCATTATTTTGGGTGGTTTGTTAGCCTGGTAGTTTCCGTCTCTCACGTAGGTATGGATGGTATAGGTCCAATCCCTGCCATAAATCAAAAGTTTGAAAGGTTGGAACAGTTCTCTGATAAAAGAGTTCAAACTCTTTAGTACGAAATTCCACTAGCGAACGGAAAAAATAGTGCTCTTAAGTTTGTTCACCCTGTATATGTGTTCGTTGAACGTACAATATTGTACAATGAATATGTACATGAAGATGGGCTGAAAAAATAAAACTACAGCAATTGTAAGGGGCGAAATGATTAATCTCGACTAAACATTCAAGTTTAGTAAACAAAATATTTTTTACTAATACGGAACAAATATATACGAACGTTTTGCATATATACAAATATTTTAAACCACAACGCATCAAATCATCGTCAAAAACATATTTGTATGCTGATCCAACCTCGTCTGATATAGACCAAACTTTACGGATCTATGTTCTTTGTATGAAACAATGGATTATATACAACATTTATCTCTACAAAAAGAACAGTGAAATAATCGTAATATTTAAAAACTTTATGATATTAATTGCATCAAATGATAAGTTATAAAGAAAGTTTCCATCAGAACAATAATAAAAGTACTATTTTAAAATAAATTTTACATTACATTACATATAAATTCAAATTGTCTATGACTAAAAAAACTGCTCAGTTAAATAAGTTTTTGTCGTAATAAAAGTGCATTTTTTTAATATCATATTCGTTTTTAAGTAGTAATAAACTGCACCCAAGAAAGTTTTCGGTGATTTCACAAAAGAAATGATTAGAGAAATGTAAATTCACCATCTAGCCTTCAGGGTCTCAAACAGCCAACTCTGCTAGAATTGTTGAATATTTGATTTCCATTTTAAATTGGCAAACAAAAGTTCCAATCACTGAAATGTTTGGAATATGAGATTTGAAGAAAAACTATTTGTATTTTGGGTGAATTAAACATCTTAAATCCCTTCATGGTGCTCAATTATGTGTGCATATGTTTAAACCCCCTATTTTTATTATTAAAGTTTTAATAATTAAAAATTAAAAAATTAGATTACAAATGAGTTGAATTATAATTTAATTTAAATTTCGTTCCATACAGTGTGTTGTTGGCATTTTTTGTAGGTCTTATCTAGTTAGCAGTTATATTATTTCAACACGTCACCTTCATAATAATATTAAAGGTTCGGTTAGCGTTTAAATAACCAGTGCCACAAACGTATCTTAAAAGTCTGGAGTCAGACTCCTTATCAGGGAAGGTGGATTTTAGGGGTAGAGAAATTATCTAGCTGAGGTAGTTTATTTTATCCAGCTTAACCGGAAACTGTTTAGAGTTGGGATCATCATTTTGTACATTTTTGTTGCCAACATTTTTGGCATAATTTTACTTGTTAATATAACTAAAGCCAACATTAGAATTAGTGTTAAGTGTTTTAAGGTTTCTTTCCATTCTTTTTTGAAAAATCTTTACGTAATATTTAATACGTATTTTTGACAATTTATATTAAGGAATATCATTCAACACTACCTATGATCTTAAAAGAAAAATTTTCTAAATTTCCCACGATTAAAATTTAAAAAACTTCTAAATTTAAAAAACGATTAAAAAACAACAGAAAATATTTGTTCTGATACAACTCATAAACAGCTAACATCTCTACGGACAAAGCTATTGTCTACATTGACAAGGTTATAAACAGAAATAAGACAATATCGATGCATGCTTTTCTAATTGTACTTTACATGTGTAATATTAATTCATGTTTTATTTATAGAATGCATATTATATTAAATGCAATCATTATTACTGTTTTAATTTTTAAAGTTTAACCATACAAGTGACGCAAATTTGATCAGAACAAAGAAGTTAGAGTAAATAAATTCAAATTAACCTTACGGTACTTTCTTAGGGAGGGAGGTAATTGATTCAGAGTATCTTCTACAGTTTTCTACCAAACTCAATATGCTTAGGAAAAGGCCGTGTTAAACTTTAATTTCAACAAAAAAAAATATATCATAATATTTTTACAAATTTCAAGGTACCGGTAATGCAAATGTTAAAAATTTCAAAGGTAAACAAACACGTAAAAATATTAGCAAAGTTTATGTTGGTGTAATATATTTGATTGAAGGAATTCTCCATAGCGCTGGTAATTTCTCAACGACAAAACCCAGTCGGGCCAACAACAGAGAGCGCATAAACTTAACTGGTACGACTGTTGGTAAGATAGAACATTATAACTTGACATCAACTTAAGATGCGCATCATTGCCACTGCTTAAGTTGGGAGAATTATTTTTATAAATCTTATTATCCTCGTAAACATTTATGTTTAAGTTTTATGGAGCATAGTTATTGAATAGTTATTGGAATATAGTTATGGTAATTATTTAAATAAAATTTGAATAAATACTGTATGCAGTTCGGGTGCTTAGGTGCATTCACTGTAATGGTACTCAAAAAGCGTCATCAACGAAGAGAATTTAGTTAAAATAAGAAACTGTAAACTGACCAATTTGGTAAAGTAAATTCACCTCGAGGACTCTTTTTGGTTCATAAATTACCTGGCTAGTACAATCAGAGAAAAGCCAGTATTGCGCCTTGACTACTGTATTGGATTGTACAGGATCAACCAATGCAATGTATTGTATGGCCAGTGGTTATACTATCTCGGTTAAGTGGTCAGAGACATCTTGATTAATGAATAATGTAATATAAACAAAACATGCTTTTTGTTGGCAATCTTTCTACATATTTTAGTACATTATTATATGGTATAATACATGGGTAAAGCCTAATTTTTCAGTAGTATTTTCGATTGTGTGAGATTATTCTTGCCACGAATGTGTATTGCCAGGACGGAGAAAAATGTCTGTAATTTTTAATAATGGGTGTTTTTTTTACACCTTTACCCAACAAAATGATGTCGTTTTCAAGCTAACTTTTAGACTAGTTTAATTATTTCATTACTTTGAATACGTTTAGTTTATTATTGAGGAAAATATTGTTTTTATGGAATCATAAAAACAGGACTATTTATCACAGCAATGTAATTTTATAGATTATTTTGGTTTTGCCTGGAGTTTTATAATAATTATGAATTTGTCCAAATAAAATGAGCAAATTTCACATTTTCATATTTTAAAACATTTGTTTCCGGTGAAAAACTAATAATGTAATACTACTTATCCTTTCATGTATAATAATTACTTAAGATATTTAATAGGTTACTAAAACTATTGTTCAACAGTAAATTAAATTAGTTGTAGGGTACCATTTTTGAAGACTGTCAATTGTGATAATAACATAGAGTGATTTACGTACCTAAATCAGGTTACAATTTTCACTAAAAGTAGCCAAAGCTAGTTGAATATTTATATAATTCGATTACATAAACATTTCTTCTGTTAATATCTGTACCTGGTTAATCATTTAACTTGGTGATCAGGAAGTTGGTCAGCAGGAATAGCATCACTGGATCTTTGCAAGTTATAAATGATATATAAATATCTATAAACATATACAAATAGACATATATACATGTATACATATAGACATATATATATATATATACATATGTAGTCAATCAATAGGGGAGCTATGCCCTAATTACATTTTTAGTACCATTCCTTTTTCGGCTAGATCATAAGCTAGGGACATCTAAATCATAAAATCGGTGAAGTAGGACGAGCGGAAAAGGATGTAACAGAGAAATCCATTATTGTATCAAGTATATAATATAGATGATAATTGAATTTATAATAAAATCAACAATTATTATTATAGAAATTAAAAAATTCCAAAGAAACTAATTCATGTCGTAAAATTTCACTTTGTGACAGCTTCAAATAACTATGGAAACGCTAGGGAAGTTTCGTCTGAAAAGAAAATCCAGCTGTAATCAGCCGAGGACGCCGCAGGCTGCCAACGTGACGTCACTCAAAGGCAGTGTTGCCAACATAGAGATAATCACACAAAATAATCTTATAATATTCGTACTTAATATGAGATTTGACTACATTAGTCGTAAGAAATGAAAAATATACGCCAAAAAAATAAATCAAATACAATTCTAGTTATTAATTGAGCTAAACATTTCGCTTCTCTATAAATTCTGCCAACAATTTATGTTTGAAACACATCCCTCGAAGACGAAATTTTTTTAAATGTTGTTGAAGAAGAATTGTATTTTTTATTTCAAAAGGGATTTAAATTGTTGCTTATTAAACTAGATTTTTTTTTTTAATACACTTAGAGTTAAGCAGTTTGCCATGTGAAAACATTGTTGTCATTTTGTTATAACAAAAGTCAACAATCGGTAATGAAAGTACGGGTGGGTGGGTTGATGAAACTTTTATGGCAAAAAGGCAGTTTTGTTTTGTTGCGCTTTTGGCGTCTCATTTTTCAAATACTTTTTTGGAATTGTGGGAATTAATTAGATATTTACTTATATATATTTAACAGTAACTATCAGCATGTTTTGTCAAGATTGATAAGTATTGTAAATGAGAATAACTGAAATAGCCTTACTTTATAAGACAAGGTATCGTTTTAAATCACTACATTAAAATATTATTTTTCTGACTAGTGACATATAGCTTATTTACAATTTATTATTTCTATTATTTCTCTATTGACTTATTAAATATTACAAGACGATTTCTTCTAAAATCTTAAATTCCTTCGGAAGAGTTTCCTGCACTAAATTCCATTATATTACACACCATGCAATGAATACAAAATCAACATACCCGCTTATTTAATATGTGACTAAAATTTATGTTCCACAATAAATCCTCTTATACGTATGACTTTTTTAAAATATTGAAATTATTTTTTGTCCGTTTTCGATCTAACTAGTGAACTGTTTGTTCATTCTTTTTCGCCTGTTCTTTTAGCGAATTTCCCTATAGGGAAGTAGCTATTACCGTAGGTCTCATGGTAAGACTTAGGCCCGGGACCGATTTACTTTTTCATTGTGATGTCCACAGAGGCTAAAAACACCACTCGTTCAAATGTTTATATATGTGTATATATATATATATATATATGTGTGTGTGTGTGTGTGTGTGTGTGCGTACGTTTGCATATCATTGTCGGGACACACGCCTGCATACGGCCAGACAGTCGGGCTAACACACGGTTGTCGGGACTCACACACGTCCCGACAAGCAAAGAATGCCTGAAACGTTGTAATCGGGTCCCAGAAACACTTAGAAAATTTTGTTTTAAATGTCCCGACAGTCAATGTACGCCCCCGGAGTCAGTGATGTCTATCTTAGTCGGGCCCTATATCTCACACGTACGGTGGCGCGGCAGTGGTGAATTGCGGAACTAATGAAGTGTGTGGTTGTCCCGACATTCACTTCAAATGCAGGTTTCATGTTGAAGAGATGCAATGTTGCCAGTTCGAAGTTCCAACCGTTTTCTGCATCATCTAGTGCTGACTGCTGGTGGTCGTGTCGTGGAGTGGAGCGGACTTGACCTTGCATGTTGCGGTTGCTCCTCTGACTTAAACAGCGTTGTAGTTGGAGCTGTTGTCTGCCTAATGGCGATATATTTTCTTCTACTGTAGTAACTCTCAACTCACTGAAGTTAGTTGAGGTTATGTTATTGTTATTGTTTATGTCGGTGAGGAATTTAATAACTTTCAGTCAGATATTCCGATTATTCCCGTACAAAAAGATCACCAAATACTGAAAAAACTATCAGTGGAATAAAATAATCAAATCAATTCAGTTATTTACGTTTATGGCAAATCATACAATTGATAGGCTAAGTAATTTATAGAACCAATTTAGTTAAACTTAGGCCTTGCTAACTTGCAATTAATTAATTTAATTTGTAATTAATTCCAATTAGTTTTTTTATTAATTTTCTATAGTTAAAATATTTATTATACATTACCATATATTTCTTATATAAAATATTGGGTACAGTTTCTTAACTTAACTGGGCTACGCTAATATATATTGAAACTATCAATTCGATTAGTAAACCTTAAATCGATTTGTTCACTGTCGGTAAGTTTGGTTGGTTAGGTTAGATTATTACAGTTTCATTTTAAAACTTATATAAGTAGGTTAAATATATTCATTACTAAGAGATATTGTCAATTGATGGTTTCAATCGATATTACCGTAGCTCAGTTAAGAAACCGTACCCAAAATAGTAAATAGCCTATATTTATATTTAGGAAGGTTCTATTTAACTTACACGTTGTTTTCTTATTTATTTTAATAGGTACAGGGATGTATTTAAATTAAATATGTTAAGTTAAAAAAATCATGAAAAATAATTAATCTTATGCCAAGCTATTTACCTCTAATAAAATCTATACCTCATTGAAAGATGACCCGCGATCGGGTGTCTCAGCGCAATACCCGACAAGACAAAAAGCTTCATTTCCCGAAGGTGAGGTTAGAAGTAGGAAAGAGAGGTTTTTCGTACTTTGGGCCTAAAATGTACAATGCCTCCCCTGTGACCTAAAGATGCTGGGTGTGCCAGCTTTTAGATCTAGACTAAAGAAAATGTATTTTTGTAAATAGCTAAAATCTTGTAAATAGGGGAATCAGTTTTTTGTTTTGTCTTTAGTTTTAAGATAGGATTAGTTTATTGACAAGAGTCATCCTGTAAAACAGTTTGTACTGAGGAGCGCTTGCTAATAAAAGGGATTTTTATTTATTTATTTAATTAGGTAGCCCAAGTGAAACTATTGAAGTGTTTTACTTATTTATTTATTTTACATTCCAACGGACGGCTCCATTTTGATATTTTGATATTTGGTACAATTCAGTGTATTAACAAACAAGACTTTCTTAAAGCTACATATACAATAAAGTTGAGTGAAAAAAACAATCAAAATAAACTAATAACAAACAAAAAAGAGAAACGACAACAAGATGGGAAAAAAACAGTGGTTGCAACAAAAAAATCTATAAAAGCGTTACAAAGAATAACAATAATAAATTTGATTTGAGTAGATAACAATAATAGGTAACAAAAATAAAGTTTAAATTAGTTAAAAAATACATTAACAAAGAAAAACGGTGTAGAGTTAACAAAAAAATTAAGGTTTTCAACAAGATAACAGTAGAAAGATAACAATGATAACTGAATTATTGAAACAATGTTAAATGTTACTAACTAAGTTAAATAACTTCTTGATCAGCATTGTACGTGTTATTAAATTTACAATAAGTAAATAAAAGAAAAATCTTATAACACTTAAAACATACAGAGTGAGTTTTAAATGAGTCCCCCCCTACTTTTTTCTACATTTCTCAAGATATCAAATCCGGACCACGTCAGATCATTGTGGAGTAGTAAGTACTTCATTTTGACTGGGTATAAATTTTTGGCCGCCATCCTGGATCCATCATATTGGATACAAAGTTTTGTTTTCAAATGTAAAGGTAGGGTTGTGATCCATCATTTCAAATTAAATTTTACGCTGATTACAATGTCACAATTTGTTTAAAAAAAATCTTGATCCATTCTAAAGTTATGAGGACTTTTTATAACTTTATTTTTAGCCCATTTTAACATTGTGCATTTACAAACCAAGAGAATTTGATCAAAAAATAGTATTAAGATTAGTGCTGGATAAAGATAAGTAACACCACCAGTCATTGTTGACGTATTTTCACTTGGCTATGACGGTTGTATATTTTTTTTGCCACCATCTTGGATCCACCATTTTGAAATGTGATACATTTTTTTAATATGAAGGTGGTGTTATGACCCATCATTTTGAATTAATTTTTTATGTTGAACTCAATGCCGCAATCCGTTTTTCATTTTTATATTTAGTTTTTGGAATATTGACATTGTAAATAAAATAATTGTAATTTTTCATCAAGAAAGCTTGATAACGAAAAATGGATTGCGGCATTGAGTTCAGAATAAAAAAGTAATTCAAAATGATGGGTCACAACACCACCTTCATATTTAAAATAATTTATCACATTTCAAAATGGCGGATCCCAGATGGAGGCCGAAAAAAATACATCCATCATAGCCAAGTGAAAATAGGTTGACAATGACTGGCGGTGTTACTTATCTTTATCTAGCACTATGAATCAAGGTTTTTTAAAACGAATTGTGGTCACAATCCTACCTTTACATTTGAAAAAACTTTGTATCTAATATGGCGGATCCAAGATGGCGGCCAAAAATGTATACCCAGCCAAAATGGAGTACTTACTCCTCCACAATGATCTGACGTGTTCCGGAGTTGATATCTTAAGAAATGTAGATAAAGTAGGGGGGGGAACTCATTTAAAACTCACCCTATTTACTAATTATTCGGTCTATTTTCTTGGCTATTCTATACTGGTGCTGACGTGTAGTTACAAGGGTTCTGATGGGTATTTTTGGCTTGTGAACCTTTGGCAAGCCTTTGAATTTTGGTGCGTAGGGGGCTGTTACTTTGAGTTGTCTTTTTATTTTTTCACAAAGTAGGTGTTTCGATCTGTTAATGTTAGAATTTATTTCTATAAGAAATTGGGGGGTATGGGCATTTTTTACAGTTTCAATATTTTTTTGGCTATGAACAGGTTTATTTTCATATCATAATCACTTTCGTACATTATGACAGTTGTATTTCCCTTGTCAGCCTGTTTACTATTGCGTGGTTCTCAGTTAGTTTTTTTTTTTATTCTTAGCTATTAGATGGTCTTAGTTTTCATGACGTTTTACATTTTGTCTAATTTTGGGGACTATGTATCTGGTTAATTTGTCATTTACTAAAACTCTATGTATTTATGACTTCGTTAACTAGGTTCTTCACGTTGGGGGAGCTTAGCTATTAGATGGTCTTGGTTTTTATGACGTTTTGCATTTTGTCTAATTTTGGGGACTATGTACAGTATCTGGTTAATTTGTCATTTACTAAAACTATATACATAATTGTATTTATGACTTCATTAACTAGGTTCTTCACGTTTGGGGGAGGTGGCAGACAATGTTTAAGTCCTTTATTCAGAAGGTTAGTCTCTTTGTCTTCAAATAATATGTCAGTTTTGTTTAAAAGTTTTGGGAAACACTCATGTTTGCATTCAGTATTGTTGTTAGTGTTAAACTTGTTGTATTTAACGATAAGCTTTGTTAATTTGTTCTTCTGACTTTGTTTTTTCTTGCTGATTATATTATTCAGTTTGTCATTAATATTTTCTATTAGACCTATTGTGTTCTCAGGACCTATTATGTTGGCTCGATAAGTAGGTGTTCTATATAGTTCCTGATTAATCATGTCTTTTTTGCCATAAAGTGATTATATATTCAATCATAATAAATTTAATCATTTCCTGTAATCCATAATGTCTCTACTTTTAATTTTGCAATTTGTGATGATTTTGAGTTATTGTTAATGGTCACTTTAACGCAGTTAGGCACAACTTTGTTCTTCAGGCATAGTTTGTTAAATTTGATGTTCTCGATAGTGTTCACTAACTTTAACTTTAAGTTTTTGTAATCGTAGGAATATTTTATTTGCTCGCAAATTGACCAGAGTTCATTTCCCTAATACCGGATATTGAAGCTTTAAATAATAATAAATAATAATAATAATATAATATATTTGTTACCTTGTTACCTAGTTGTGTATTACCTGTGTAAACAAGGCAACAAGTTTATCTTATTTTATTATATAAATCTTCAATATCCAGTAGTAGGAAAATGAACTCTGAGTGGTTTTATGACTGTTTTGGTCATATAATGAAAAGGTCATTTATTTAAAAAATTTAGCTAGTTACATACATTTGAATGGCTGAATTTTTATGATGAGTTTTTAAATTCTTCCCACACATTTTTTACAACTCACATTATAAAACTTAGGGTAGTAGGCAACAATTGTAGGCATATATATTATATTATAAATTTTTTATTACTTATTTATTTTGTTAATAGTTAAATGAGGCATGTCTATTCACTAATAGAGTCAACCCCTCTTAACCAACATCGCATTAACCGATAATCGGATTATCCACCCTTGACCGTAAAATATTACAGTTTTTTTTTTACCAACCTTGCTTCGTGAGCAGTTCGGTTTTAACCACTACCCTAGGAATCTCGGGGATTTTCGCTCCCACGCGTATCTCCACAGGATGTGCATAAGAATAGTTTTTTTTGTATTCATCCCAAAAATATTGCATATTGCCAGTTTGTCATCAAACACAAACACATCTGATTTGTTATCTGTGCGGCAAAATCATAGAGTGTGTTACAATTTTTACAGCTAATTAACTGATCGCTAGAGTAAACGAAAAATGCAACTTGTATGGAGGGCGGGGGATGAAGGCTAACAACTCCAAGGTCAAGATAGTTTCTGTGACTGGAGCCTCCAGTTAGAGGCCATAAATCATCCTGTGTGTCGTAACAAAATGGTGTGTCTTGTATCTTCAATTTTGACAATAAGTTCTGTACTGTATTACGATAGATTTCTAAATCATAAATTAATATTAGCCTAGAGTACCAAAGTTATTAAAATAAGCTTTTTCTATTGACTCTTGCCTACAAGTATAATTTATACCACTTAAAGTATTTGACTTAACCGTGTTTTGTGTTTATTTGTGATTTTTTATCAATTCAAACAAAGGAGGTAAGTGTAGTTTACTTTATAAATAATAAAGTAATTACAACTTCGAAATAATGGGATTGCCCGTTTTAACCAACTTTTTGCGTTATCCGACTTAGTCCGGTCCCATTAGGGTCGAGTATAAGACGGGTCTACTGTACAGTATACTGAAATTTGGTAATTTAAATAAGCTAAAGGACAGCTGTCTTGCTCAAATACAGGACATTTTTTATCTTTGCCCGACTGTCATTTTTTACCAAGATGTTATTTTGAGCCCAAAATAATTGCGGAACTGTATTCTACTAATAAAGAACTTCAAGCTTATGTGCATTGACCTATGCTTTCACAATGACTTTCTTCCGGCTTCTAGCGGGCGCATAAATCACAGGAATCTTTGAACAGCTGTAATTTTTTACTCCATTGTCCGCTTGGATTGGGTTTGTGGCATTGTGAATTTTGTCTGACTCCTGATGGGCCCCCATCAAAGTAGCACTAAAAAGTGAACATAACATTAAAAAATATTTTAAAAAATGCATTACACAGTTCCGGGACTTTTCAAACACACAGTATATATAACTAGAGGTCGTCCGAAAACTAGACTAAAATTAAATAATCTATAGACTTCTCTATTTTCACCCAATAAACATGCGATTGTAATTTCTACCATTAGTTTTGATTTTCTGTTTGTGTATTTTGTGGTTATTTCATCATCAGCATGGCAACCCATAAGGACCACGTTTTTTTTAATTTTTTTTTCGATTGATACCAATTTAGCAGTGTTGGCGTTTTCCGCAATTATTCCCAGCGCAAGCAATCGTTAGGAACGTTCGCGATATACAACACAAAACCCAGTATCAACAACAGTCAACAGCGACGTTAAAGCGACATTTTCTTCACGATTTCAAGGACAAACGCCTATACCATAACAGCTGTGGCGTTTCCAGCAGTTACGTACGAACGACATCAATATACACAAAGACCAATACCAAAATAACAGCAACGACGTTTTCATTAGATTACACCAATATAGATCACAATAAAAAACACAAAAGCTGATGCCAATTACAGCGCCGGTGTTTCTTTTCCGCGGTTACGTAGGATACGTAAAAGCTGTAAACGATTGCGTTAGGCATAAAAGAAGATCTAAGATAAAAGAATATAAGAACATAAAATATGTAACAATAGCGGCGACATTTACTGCAGCTACGAGTTTGCTCAAGAACGGAATTTATGTGGCAAATCACGAATTTGAAAATTCCCTGTTGAAACACAAATTTGCGCATAATGTTGTTCAAAGTTTTCCGGTCAGTGGATACCTTGTATACAGAATGTCCCGTAAGTGAACAGCAAAACTCCGGGAAATGGTTGTATGGGTCAAAATAAGTCGAAAATATATAATAACATTTTTTTCAAAATCACTTCGCTAACCAGATAGGCCTATACGCCACTTTGTATTTTTTAACATTTGTTTTCTTTGGCGTTTTTAACAGATCTTTATGAAACTTGGTATTTACTTTAAGGTAAACAAGACTAGTGTTAGAAAAACAAATCATCTTGATTCAATTAATTTTAATTTTTAAAACTTAAATTACTCAAAAACGGAAAATTTTATGGAAAATGCCAAGAATACTTTTATTGGGTTAAAAAGGCTAAAATATTCCTGTTTGTCCCATTTTACCACTAAAAACCTTTATATTTAAGCCATTTATTATTCCAAATTTTTGAACTTGGTATTGTTTGATAGGAAATTAATAATGCTAAATATAAGTATTCGTGACATCTTTACATACAATTTGCCGTTTTTGAGTAATTCAAGTCTTAAAAATTAAAATGACCGCCATTTTATAATTATTCGTCGAATCAAGATGATTGTTTTTATCTCAAACTGGTCTTGTTTACCTTAACGTACATACTAAGTTTCATAAACATCGGTTAAAATCGCCAAAGCTACAAATGTTTAAACACAAATACAAAATAGTAGATATCCGGCCAACAAAGCGATTTTGAAAAAAAAAATGTATTCTTGATTTTCACCTTGTTTTGACACATAAAACAATTTCCAGGAGTTTTGCAGTTTAATTACGGGACACCCTGTACATGTATAAAATGACACACATACAGAATTATTTTAAACATAAATTTTTCCCTAACATAATATAGACAGCAATCAAAGATGCTGCATGTCGATAAGCGTTAAGCAAAAACACGTCTATGAAGTAAGGACGTTGGGGGAGGGGGTTGATCGTAAACGTTGCTAAATAGAATGCAACGTGAGGCCGGCAGTCCACTCATGAAAGCGCGCGCGGGGGTGCGTGGCCTTGGCGCTGAGAAACCAGGCGATGTGGCAACGTTGGAATGACTCATCTGCAGTTGGTTCACACAGAAAGTGTCAAGTTCTTGATTTATATGTTTGTCGGGCAGACAAACACACTTTTACTATTGTCGGGGCTATTAACACACTTGTATGTTTGTCGGGACATCCCGACAGTCAGTTTTAAGGTTTTTTAACATTTAAATGGAGTGTAAAGAAAATCTACCTTTACGTAGTTAATGTACGAACAGCAGTGGGTACATAATGCTGTTTGGTTCAAAAGTCCCGACAACTGAGTTTTATACAGGTGTCCCGACAAAGATTTGTAACCGGGGATGTGTGTGTGTGTGTGTGTGTCCGTGAACACGATAACTTGAGTAATTTTTATCCGATTTTGATTAAATTTGGTTTGAAGGTGTAAGGCGGGATAAACTTGAATGAGTTCGCGATCCAGCATGATCGGACCATGGGAACAGGGTTTTATGGGGGGTTTTATGGGGTAAAAATTGGTTTTTCTCACTTTTGACCCTCAAAACACAAAATTTCCCAATTTTTCTCTAAACCTTCTTAAAGAGCTTAAAAAAACAAACAATTCAGTATATCAAAGTGTTTTTGTACGGTTTTTGGTTACGGAGAAAACTAAAAAAATGGTAAATTTAAAATTCCCATGTTATTCTTATGGAGAATATTGTAAAATGTTGTAGTTTGCTTGTTTATGGATATCTTTTGATCAAACTTGGCAAATATATTCATTTTATACTAAGCAATAATTATTTTACTTAAAACACACACTTTATTAGTTTCCTTGTAGCAGCAAACCTAGGTACTCGTTAAACCTAATGTTATTTAAATAGATCAATTGAAAATCAATTCAGCCAAATGGAAATTCGCTTAGGCGTCAGGTTTGCTGCGGCGGGGGTATTTTAACCATTTTACGTAAATCTGGAACTGCCAAATGAATTAACAAATAAATATTTACACCTAACAGCTACATAAACCCAAAGTTAAAAAAATAAAATGTATTTTTCAGTTAGAGAAGGTACTAAATCCTAACAATACACAGACAATATAGTTTAGAAACGAGTTCCTTTAAAAGTCAATACTGTATCATATTATCTGACTAGATAATTAATTCATCGTGCTCTAACTCGATTTACCTGG
This sequence comes from Macrosteles quadrilineatus, assembly GCF_028750875.1. Lineage (NCBI taxonomy): Eukaryota > Metazoa > Arthropoda > Insecta > Hemiptera > Cicadellidae > Macrosteles > Macrosteles quadrilineatus. The sequence continues at coordinate 68,471,483 of NW_026542597.1, forward strand.
TATACGAACAAACAGACGAAATAAAACAGAATTAAACATGTTTATTGCAGCTACTCTTAATGGAAATGCGCTGTACGTACTATGCAGATGTATATATTAGACTATGTCTAGAGCGAAGATGCTATAATAGTTTCTAACATTGAGATAAACTTTACGTAGTTTTTTATAACCTGTTTCGTACTTTTATAGATTATCTAAATTATTATTAATTTGTAACAATGATTTTGTTTAACGATAGCGAACACTTTAATAAAACTAAAAGCTTGACGTGTAAATCCTTTGGTGAAATAATCAACACAATTAATAGAAAAGATTAACTTTTTGTACAGCCTGAGTATATGCTGATAGTTTTATGTCCCTCTGGCCCTCTGTAATATAATGATAACTTTAGGTTTAAAAAATATCGGGGTTCCAAACATGTATGAGTAAAGGTATAGGCTTGCTCAAAAATAGCATTCAAACTCGTTCAGGATCAGTTAATCTAGAAACACATCAGTAAACAGCAGACGACGTCATCACAGACTGCTGCGATGACGTCATCAATATCTTGTTGCCAACCTATTGATTTCCTGCTGCTAAATAGTTTCCCTTAAGATAAATGCATCCATGGGGATAAACTTTTAGTATATCTAAAAAACTGTACAAATAAGAATGAGTATTACTGGTTTTAATCGGCTTTCATACGTTTGAATCCGACATTAATCAAAGCATGTATGACGTTGCGTAATAATGACTGTTTCTTTAGGAAAAAACAAGATTTATTTTTAAAATACTTCAGATGAATTAATATTTAGTTTAAGTTCATTTATATATGAGAAATGCCACCATTCATTGTCCATGTCATTTTTACAACACGGACACCAGCAATATGTCAGCATGGAAGAATCAAGCAAGGCAACACTAGAGACATAGATATATACTAAATGTAAGTATGTACGTACATATGTAGTGCGGCCTTGAATCAAGCCATTGAAGCAACCTTTTTCCTTCTCAAAATGTCATTCTGTTCCAGGCCGTCCTGGTGGCTTGCCTCATGAAATAGTGACTGGACAGGAGTTGTGATTGAGGTATGTATTTATCTATTAAGGGCGAAAGTCGTTTTAAAAGTTTCTATTTTAGAGCAGTCGAAACAATACGGCTATAATCAACTAAGATAAAATGGTGTTTAATGAATAAGAGATTCGCTGTGTGTACTTTTAAAATGAGTTGATCAAAGCAGTATAGAAAAATAACATAATTTGTTACTTAACAATCATATCCAACAGTACAATTTTTATACATTCGACACAACCAACATTAGTTTAGAAAATAACAACGAATAAACTTGTTACATTGTTGAACAACACGACAGTAATTACAATACTTATTTTTGTGCCACTTAAGCGCATTTTTTATTTGCTATTGAAACTATAAAATATATTCCCATTTGTTTGATATTATTCCAAGTATGATTCAAACTTAACATAGGTTTTCAAATTAGAACAGCCAATTAAAATACAGAGGGGTTCAACAGTTCATGTAAGGGTTGATGAGCAACACTAATTATAGCGACCACTGTAACTCTTGAGTCAGTCATGCCTAGGGTAAAATGTCTACATTGTATTAATGATCTCACCTCTGCAATAATTAACTTTTTTCTCTACAACGATGTAACGAGTTATTTTCCCTAGGGGGGTATATTTTTGCTATTTGGCCGCGCACCGATTGTTGAGGTGAGCAAGCGGCGGCGGCGATGCTAGCGAGCGCCCTTTGACCCGGCTTATCAGTGGCGATAAGCCTGGGATATCCTAGATTTTCAGGATAGCCTAGGACGGACATTCGAGTCGTGGATCCCAGTGAGTGAGGATAGCGTGTGTCTAGTGAGACGTCCAGTGGTGTACGTAGAGAGGAGTGCTGTGGTGACATCGGTGTCGTGTGAGGTTGGTGCTCAAGGAGTGAGTGTCGGCATTCAAGTTGGGTAGTGAAACAGTGACCCACTTGGGGTGAGTGGACAACGTTTTATTATATTTTGGTTTAAGAGAGTTAGAGAGTTAGAGTGGTAACCGTGCTGGTCAAAGCCTGACGGTAGTTAGGATTTATTTACAGGCGTCAGGAATAAAAAGTGTATTCCTGACGGTTCTGGGCAGGTGCCAGAGCGCAAATAATATAATTTAATTGACTGTAGTAGATATTATTTTGCGTTGTACCTAGAGTTAGTTATATTGCTAATAACTCTGAGGCCCGACAAACCTAGGCTGCACGATTTAGCGTGCGTAGTTGGAAGCACGAGGCCAGTAGGCTAGTAGCTAATATTATTAGCCGATTAACAGAAGCCCAGCTAAGTAACATAAAGTTGGTAGTAGCAGTAGCAGTAGTAGGGTTGTTATTGTTTATTCATTTTATTATTTTAATTTAACCTGAACAGCTTGTTTGGTAGTCCAACACGTTATCTTGGTAGCTTGGATAGCGGAGTACCGGCTATCAGATAATATATTTATCTAGTGTTTGGAACGTATTTAATATTTATTTATCTGCTACTAAGTAGCTCAATATTTTAATAGTGCAATTGCCATTTAGTTTCGCTTGTTTGGCTTGGTATTTATTGAGACCAGCTACTAGTGGTGTAGTCACTCTACCTATAGTGTACTTGTATATTATTATGTGGTACGATTATTGAGTGAACTGTTTGATTCTTAGCTTGGGCATTAGAGTTGTGTATTGGATTATAGTGGCCTAGTAGACCCCGCCTGGTGATAACTCGTGTTGTGGTTTTTATTGGCCAGTCGTCGTGTTACTCACCGTGTTTTAGGCACTCTGGGCTTAACTATTGGATAGTTAGGACGAAGCCCGAGTTGCGTAGTCAGCAACGACCCCCTAGGAGTGTGGAGAATCGGCGTAGGCCTGGTAGTGATTATTGCACGTTTGTTTTGGTGACTTGTTTTTGACTTGTTCACAGTGCCCGTGTATGAGCCAGTCCTATACCGGTTAGACCCGGCTATTGGCCTAGTGGTTTCCCTGACCTTATCGCAGACCCTGGAACTTTACCCAGCCATTGTAGGCTGAGCTATCCCCGGCAAACGGTTGCGACTGCACTTTTAATATTTTTTTTCCCAGTGCAGAAAGTATCGTCGCAAGATGGCGCCTGCGAACAGGGACTGAGGTTGGCAGTGGTGCTGAGTTGCTGACGTATTAACGGCGCCCGAACAAAATAATTTTATTTGTGCAGATTTGCTGCGGACTTGTGCAGATTGGCTGCGGACCTGAGCTGTTGAGCAGAGTTTTAGGCAGACCTGCTATGATTTTATAGTCGGTTGGGTAGGCCTAACCTGTTTTCTGTTACAGCGTGGTGTGTTGTGAACCCTAATTTATTTAGTGGTTGTATACATAGATATTAGTTAGTAATTTTAATTTTGCTAATTAATTGAGCCTTATCATTGAATATTATTTGAGTGAGAACCCTTATTGTGTATTTGTGGTTTGACTTTCACACCTATAATTGGTTTGATTTATTATTTTGCTAATTAATTGAGCTTTATCATTGAATATTATTTGAGTGAGAACCCTTATTGTGTATTTGTGGTTTGACTTTCACACCTATAATTGGTTGGATTTATTATTTTGCTAATTAATTGAGCTTTATCATTGAATATTATTTGAGTGAGAACCCTTATTGTGTATTTGTGGTTTGACTTTCACACCTATAATTGGTTTGATTTAATAGTACGGTGTTAAATAGATTTTAATTGGTTTCGCTCTTATTTTTGTGGATTAGTCGTGGTATTTGAATTTTAAATATGGTTATGACTACGAGTACGACGTCTGTGCTGGGCGGTACGCCTATTACGTCTGCTATTGCTACGACTAGTTCTGGGGTTAGCTCCGAACTGTCGGTGATGACGACATCGTCATTGTGGCCGGCGTCTTCGCCCGTTTGGCCGACAATTTCCTCGGTAGTGGCTACGACGGTGACAACTTCGTTGACCTATTCCGCGCCAGCGACTATGTCCTTGGGGTCGCAGCCCCGGGACAGTCGCGTGGGTTGGATCTATGACCTCTCGAAAGGTGAGCTCATGAGAACGATGGACCAGTATGGTTTGGTGACCACTGGTACTTCTGCGGAATTACGGCAGTGATTCTCGTCGTTTTGGAAGCAGCGGAATGCCCGTCGGTACAGCGACGATAGACTGTGTACGGCTGGGGCTGCTGCACCGACATATGTACCGCCGGCTACTACAACTGTGGAGCTTCCTGACCCCCCGAGAACCGTACCTCAGGTACTGGGTAATGCGGAATCGAATCAAGCAGAGATAGTGGGACTTAGCAGGGAGTTAGAGGTGGTTAAAGAGATCCTTGGGTTGTCTTTGGAGACTGATACCCGGACTCTTAGAGAACATCTGGCATCGGTGGTGCGACAGGCGAGAGGCTCGCCCAGTAATGGGGTCGGCTATGGGTTCGAAAGACCCGCCAACCCTACGTCCCCTGTTGTGGCTGCTCCAATGCCTACCTTTGGGTTACCTAGTAGACCCGAGGGATGGCAGCGGCCCAATGATATTTCTGAGAGACCAGCCCGGCCTTCTAGCTTGGAGCTGCCACGAGGCTCGGATATGCTCTCACATGAGGCCAGCAGGGTGGAGCCAAAGGATTGCTCCAAAGTATGCAACACGGTACGGAAGTGGGGTTTAAGGTTTGATGGCCGACGAGACCCTGTGTCGTTCCTGGAGCGCCTTGAAGAGCTGATGGTCTCGTACTCTATAACATCAGAGGACCTGCTCAGAGCGCTGCCGGAGCTGTTGCAAGGCTCAGCGCTTCTATGGTACAGGAATTGCAAGGAGCTCCTGTATTCATTTGAAGCTTTTCGGCATCAATTTGAGATCCAGTTCCTTCCACCTGGTTATCAGAGGAATTTGGATGAGGAGATCCGGAAAAGGACACAGGGTGAAGGCGAGCACTTCCGGGACTACGTGGTTGCTATAAGTACCTTGCTTAGGCGTAGCGGTACGTTGTCCGAGCATGGTAGATTGGACTTGATCTACAACAACATGCGACCAGAGTACAAACTCATGGTGCGACGGCGGGACTTCCGCAATCTGGCCGAGATGGTTGAGTTAGCCGAAGACTACGAGGCCTATCTGCGAGAGAAGGCGGCCTTTAGACCTCCTCCTTCTCCGAACGTAGCGCTGGTTTTGGAAACCGCCTACACACCCAAAAAGAAGGTGGAGAAGCGCGCCGAAACTGCCGCCGTCGAGAAGCGGAGTTTCGAGAGACCATCTCCGGCAGCTGAGTCGCTTGGGCGGGTGGCTTCGAAGTTGGATCGGGTCCACGGTCAACGGCCCGTGACAGCAGCTAGAGCGCCTGAGGGTCCAAAGGGGACGGTGAAATGTTTTAGGTGCCAGGAGATTGGTCACTTTGCCCGAGAATGTGGTAAACCAAGGACCGTCTCCTGTTATGGGTGTGGCAAACCTGGTTTGACGGTGAGTCAGTGTGGATGTCGTGCGGGAAACGGCAGGCCAGCTCAGCCATCAGGAGGTCAACTGGGCAAGGCAACCGAAAACGAACGACCTCAGAAGAGTGGTCCGATTGGCTCAGAAAACTAAACAGCCTGGTTGGTGGAGTAGACGAGGACCGGCTAACTTTGGACTCTAGGCCCTTCGTTGAAGTTGTGCTGATGGGCAGCGTTTTTGTGGCGTTACTGGACACTGGGTCCGTCGTCAACTTGGTTGGGCGAGGAGTCGCCGAACATCTTCAACGCCAGGGGATAGAGCCTTGTAAGAAAACCGCTCCTCTAAGGATGGCGGATGGGTCACGGTCTAGGGCCGAGTATTCATTCCGATTGGCAGGAGAAGCTGCGGGAAGACGGTGGGTTGGAGACGCCTTGTACGTTCCCACTCTTACCACGGATTTGATTTTGGGTATGGATGCCATACGAGATCTCGGACTTGTGACGGTCGTGACGGAGGTGATAACAATGGGCGTGGGTGATGACTGTTCTGGCCAAGGGGGCCGCATGGACAGTGTCAAAATTGGTGACGAAGACCCCGAAGGCCCTTGTAATGGAAATCCCCGTCTGGTTCCTGATGCTAAATCATTCTGCACCTTGTTGGCTGGTAGTGGAAGAGTTAGCTAGTAGAAGAGTTTTTTTTTGTTTTGAGTTTGAGACCTGTGGTGTAGGGTTCACCATTGGGTTAGGGGTTGGTGTATTTTGTTTTGGCCGGAGTTTGAAGATTTTTTTTTCTTTTTGGCCGTTTTCTTTTTTTTTCATCCCGATGTAAGTGGGGGATGTAACGAGTTATTTTCCCTAGGGGGGTATATTTTTGCTATTTGGCCGCGCACCGATTGTTGAGGTGAGCAAGCGGCGGCGGCGATGCTAGCGAGCGCCCTTTGACCCGGCTTATCAGTGGCGATAAGCCTGGGATATCCTAGATTTTCAGGATAGCCTAGGACGGACATTCGAGTCGTGGATCCCAGTGAGTGAGGATAGCGGGTGTCTAGTGAGACGTCCAGTGGTGTACGTAGAGAGGAGTGCTGTGGTGACATCGGTGTCGTGTGAGGTTGGTGCTCAAGGAGTGAGTGTCGGCATTCAAGTTGGGTAGTGAAACAGTGACCCACTTGGGGTGAGTGGACAACGTTTTATTATATTTTGGTTTAAGAGAGTTAGAGAGTTAGAGTGGTAACCGTGCTGGTCAAAGCCTGACGGTAGTTAGGATTTATTTACAGGCGTCAGGAATAAAAAGTGTATTCCTGACGGTTCTGGGCAGGTGCCAGAGCGCAAATAATATAATTTAATTGACTGTAGTAGATATTATTTTGCGTTGTACCTAGAGTTAGTTATATTGCTAATAACTCTGAGGCCCGACAAACCTAGGCTGCACGATTTAGCGTGCGTAGTTGGAAGCACGAGGCCAGTAGGCTAGTAGCTAATATTATTAGCCGATTAACAGAAGCCCAGCTAAGTAACATAAAGTTGGTAGTAGCAGTAGCAGTAGTAGGGTTGTTATTGTTTATTCATTTTATTATTTTAATTTAACCTGAACAGCTTGTTTGGTAGTCCAACACGTTATCTTGGTAGCTTGGATAGCGGAGTACCGGCTATCAGATAATATATTTATCTAGTGTTTGGAACGTATTTAATATTTATTTATCTGCTACTAAGTAGCTCAATATTTTAATAGTGCAATTGCCATTTAGTTTCGCTTGTTTGGCTTGGTATTTATTGAGACCAGCTACTAGTGGTGTAGTCACTCTACCTATAGTGTACTTGTATATTATTATGTGGTACGATTATTGAGTGAACTGTTTGATTCTTAGCTTGGGCATTAGAGTTGTGTATTGGATTATAGTGGCCTAGTAGACCCCGCCTGGTGATAACTCGTGTTGTGGTTTTTATTGGCCAGTCGTCGTGTTACTCACCGTGTTTTAGGCACTCTGGGCTTAACTATTGGATAGTTAGGACGAAGCCCGAGTTGCGTAGTCAGCAACGACCCCCTAGGAGTGTGGAGAATCGGCGTAGGCCTGCTAGTGATTATTGCACGTTTGTTTTGGTGACTTGTTTTTGACTTGTTCACAGTGCCCGTGTATGAGCCAGTCCTATACCGGTTAGACCCGGCTATTGGCCTAGTGGTTTCCCTGACCTTATCGCAGACCCTGGAACTTTACCCAGCCATTGTAGGCTGAGCTATCCCCGGCAAACGGTTGCGACTGCACTTTTAATATTTTTTTTCCCAGTGCAGAAAGTATCGTCGCAACAATAATTACAAATCTGGTCGTTTTCTAACATGTCTATCTAAGGTTATAAGTTATTGTAAAGCAATTTCAAACTTTTATAATTTTAAAAGATAACCTAGAATAGCTCGGACTTCTATTACTACGACAGTAGTTACCATTACGTCAATGACTATCTGCGTCAGCAACAACATACAAAATTACACCAGTACTATATCACTAACTAATACGTTAGTTACTGGTAGTATGGTATTTCACTACGTTAACACTATATTACTAACCATTATTCCAGAGACTAAAACGCTAGTAAATCACCTAAAAACGTCCACAATTTCGTCAATCTACAACAGTTTTATATTACTAATACTTCAGTGACTGACTTCACTAAACGAAATATTCTTAAACAAAAATAATGCTTAATTTGTATGTGAATTGGAACTATCATTGTAAGTTTATTTATAAAAGTATTTTAACAAGATTGCTTTAGCATCCCATCGTGGTGTGGGAACAGGCCGTTTTGATAGCGCTATAGTTTATTAGATCATATAACAAGATAACCCTTATTTTCTCCACAGATATGTCCCTTTCTGATGTGTGTCTGTGTCCCATGTGATAGTAGTGAAAAGATTGTAAAGTAATATATGGCATAGTTCTTTTAACATGATATTTTTTTAAGCTTAACCCAAATTATTACAGCTACCGTGATACAAGTTTTATCAACAAAACCAGCTCAAATGATGGTATTCCTATTTTATTTACTTCATTGCCGATAAACAAAGTGGTAGGATGAGTCCCTATCGCAATTAATTCACAATTTATTATCTTCTATAATTATTCTAATGTATCTTCGCTTTTCTCAGGTTTGCTGAAAAGATCTGTGGTACCTCGAAGTCGAAAAGCCTCCAGCAGTGGGGAAAATCCAGTTGTTCGCATCTGAAATAAACTTTCTGGAGGTGAACTGGCCAGCCCTCCCCCAAGTCGAGCACTACATTCTACAAGTGCAAAAGCAGAGCCATTATGACATGAACATAAAGTTTCAAGACACACCGTTGTTGCGGCAGTCTTCCATGCCTGTTAGTGTTCCTGTGCAAGCCCCCCAAGCAAGAGTAAGCGAGCGTTCGCCCAAACAGATTTCACTATCTCAATCCGGACCTGCAGCTATGCCTCACGTTCCGATGTCGCTCCTCTCACGAACTCCACCTCGACATTACAGTCCGCAAATGACAATTCATCATGATGAAAATTCAGTAGGGCAGTCAGACTCTTCTGCGTTACAAGAACCACATGAGGCTGCCATGATGGTTTACTCCACGGCTTGTCAAAGTTCCGTCACATCGGTTGCTGCTGCTACCCAGTCACTTAGCCGTGACCCCGACTGCCATGCGAACACTTCACACAGTAGCCTACCTGAGTTGCGACCTGTCAGTCCACGCGGCCCCAGTCAGCCGCTAGTCCCATTAACAAATTAGTGCTGTCCCATTTTGTATGGCTGTCCAGTAGGCTACTAAAGTGTAAAACGATGTTTTATTTATAATTCATCCTAGCCTTAATAGAATTCATTCTAGTCATATTTGTAGAAGCAAAACTGAGTACTGTATTTTTCACAGTCAGTGTATAAGGTTATAAGATTATGAATTGTTAACTATATGCTGATCTTGATAATCCAACAGACATGGGACCTACACAATAACAAGAATTATGGATTACCTAGGGTATAATCCTCAATCGCCCCTCAATACCCATGATCAGAAGGAACAAAGACAACAATACAGGGTGTTTTTTTAAAAACCTTGCATCTTTATTTATGTAAAAACCGCAATAGATAGAAATATGCAGTTTGCGGGAATCATCTATTGACGTAGGGGGCCCAATTGTTTTGAATTCAACGTTACATTCACATTCCCCCCCTTCCCCCCCCCTGCCCCCAACTTATTTTTTTTTAATAGCAAGATACCGCTTGTGACATATCAAATGAAAGAGCATAAAAAAAGAAAATATTTGATGAAAAAAAATTAAAAATCGGTTTATAAATTTGCGAGATATTTCCCCCCCCCCCTTCCCCGGAACTTGATTTTTTTTAATAGCAAAGTACCCCTTGTGACATATCAAGTGAAAGAGCATGAAAAAAGAAATTTTTTGGTGAAATTTGTAATTTGAAATTTGAGGATGCAGTTTTCTATGACAGCAGAATTTCTCTAGGATTTTAAAATGCTACCAATTATTGATCTCTACAATTAGGCTACAAATTTATTTTTGGTATGTTGCAGATAACCATGGCTGAAAAAGTATTCATATTGGCAATTATAGTTGGAGTAATAAGAGGGAGAGCTCCCAAATTAACAAGATTATTTGTCCGAACCCTATTTAACACAATTGGTGTTAAAGACAAAATGACAATTGAAAAAAAAGAACATCAGTTCTGCAAAAATTCAAGAGTTTAGAAAAATCTAAACACCGTATCTTAAACAAAATAATAATGAAAAGCAACTTAGAGATCAACGACATAGAAGACATCTTAAAAAAATTGAGTATAAATGAAAATAAGGTAATTCACTTAATAATTAATATACTTAATACCATGTTAATACCTTAATACTTTTCATTGAAATGGCAACCATACAAAGTAGGTATTTTAAGCCAAGTATGAATGGAGATGAGTGTAGGATGAGTGACGCGATGTTGTAGTCTTGTTAGTGACTAAGGTCGACATATTCCTAAGACACAACTGTTAATTAATAGCCCATACAGCTAATGAAAACCATGGGACCAACAGTTTATAGTGGAATCCGAACACCATTTTCGCCTTGGTATTCGCCCCCCCACCCCTCCTAGGACCCTAGGACTGTCCTGACCTGGATTATGTTAAAAATAAATATGAGCAGCCAATACTATACATGAAAAAAGGATTTTGTGGCATCTGTAGAAAAGACTGGAGTGAGAGCAGTTATAAAAAGACAAAGTCAGTGACAACACTAAACAATTCCTTGTAATATTTATAATTTGTTATTATTGTTAGAGAATCTAGAATATCCCTGATGAAATTTATCAATAGCGACGCAAGATTAATAAATAAATAAATCAAAAATCTCCTAATCAATTAGTAATAGCTGAAGTTTAATCTCCCTTAAGTCAAATGAGGTAAAGGAAATCAGAGTGAGAACCAAATGACAAATTTCAGAAAAGGGTATTTAAATCAGAAAGCAAATTTCAGATTGAGAAGTAAATAATTGTTCTTGCTTTACCAGAAAATGTACCAGCATACGAGTATATTCTTTGTCAAAATTATACATATGCTGTATATGTTTGTCAGTTAGAAACACAACTCAAAATCTGGAATATTTCATTTGGTCCAAAATCGTTTGGTCCACCAGTTGTAAAATAGTTCGTTTGGTCCAAAATCGTTTGGTCCACCAGTTGTAAAATAGTTTGTTTGGTCCAATATCGTTTTATCAAAAAGTACAGGCAAAACCAAAAGTACGATTTTGCATTGTGGAGTAAACTTTTGAAATAGACTGTACGTTTCACGGTGGACCAGGGAGTATATCATTTGGTCCAAAATCGTTTGGTCCAACAGTTGTAAAACAGTTCGTTTGGCCCAAAGTCGTTTGGTCCAACAGTTGTAAAACAGTTCATTTGATCAAAAATCGTTTACTTATAAGTATTTTTTGACAAGATTGCCTTAGCACCCAATCGTGGTGTAGGAAAAACAGCCCGTTTTGATAGCGCTATAGTTTATTGGATTATACAGGGTGATTGGTACTCAGTGTGACAAAGATTTTTTGGTGTAAGTACAAAGTAAATCAAGTGTGATGATGAATATAAAAGGTCCAAAGTCTAAAAATTAGCTTCCCAAAAAATTATTTTAAGTTTTTCAAATATAACTATGTTTTTTAACTTAATACAGCAATTTCACAATTACCTGTATATGGATTTGAGAAGATAATTTCATTTTAGTGTTCTAAATTAAATTTTGAATAAGAATAATAGAAAATGACGGAGGATCAGTTGTGAAAACTCCATTGTAAATAGATTCAAAGATAAAAATTAAAATGTTTGATAACATTTCAAAAACATTGGTCTATTCCATTTTTCACACCCTGTATACAAGAAAGTGCCAGAATATTATAAAAACAGCGCCATTTTGTAAGCTTTCCAACCATATGCTACAATAGTGAGGTTTAGATATTCTTTTGATTGTTTTAGTGGTTTGAAAACTAGAAAACAGGGAACTTTTTTACCGTTTTTACTGTTCAAGCTGAAACAAAAATACAACTTTTGCTTAATACATGCCGACTTTCTATGTTTTAAATGTTAAAGACACCATGTTTTGTAGTCTTCAAACCACTAAAACGTACATAAGAAGACATAAAGCTCAATGGTGTAGCATATGGTTTATAGTGTAACGAGCTATTTTCCCTAGGGGGGTAAATATTTGCTATTTAGCCGCGCACCTATTGCTGGCATCAGCAAGTGGCGGTTGTGAAGCTAGCGAGCGGCTTATCAGTTCGGATAAGCTTGGGTATCCTGGGAGTACTGGATAGCCGAGAAGGACATTCGAGTCGTGGATCCCGTGCAGTGAAGAGCGAGCGTGTGTCTAGTGAGACGTCCAGTGGGGCACGTGACAGTGGTGTCGGAGTATGCTGGTGGTGTGATCGCGCCGAGTGTTGGTGTAAGTTGGGTACAGACCCACTATTGGTGAGTGGACGACGTTCCTTACATTTTGGTTTAAGAGCTGATAGTTGTTACTAAAACATTCATCTCTGATTTCATTGTTTGAGTTGTAACCGTGCTAGTCAAAGCCTGACGATAGTTAGGATTTATTTATTAGTCTGGAATAATATTAAAGTATATTCCTGACGGTTCTGGGCAGGTGCTAAAGCGCAAATAATATATTTAATTGGCTGTAGTAGATATTATTTTGCGTTGTACCTAGAGTTAGTTATATTACTAATAACTGTAAGGCCCGACAAACCTAGGCTGCACTATTTGGCGTGCGTAGTTGGAAGCACGCGGCCAGTAGGCTAGTAGCTAGTTGTGCTGGTTGTATTAGCCTGTTAACAGAAGCCCATCTAAGTAATATAACGTTGATGTCGTAGTAGTAGCAGTAGGGTTGTTATTAATTAATCATTTGATTATTTTACTTCAACCTGAACAGCTTGCTTAGTAATCCAACACGTTAGCTTGGTAGCTTGGATAGCGGAGTACCGGCTATCAGATAATATATTTATCTAGTGTTTGGAACGTATTTAATATTTATTTATCTGTTACTAAGTAGCTCAATGATTTAATAATAGTGCAATTGCCATTTAGTTTTGCTTGTTTGGCTTGGTAAAGAGACCAGCTACTAGTGGTGAAGTCACTCTACCTATAGTGTACTTGTATATTATTATGTGGTATGATTATTGAGTGAACTGTTTGATTCTTAGCTTGGGCATTAGAGTTGTGTATTGGGATTATAGTGGCCTAGTAGACCCCGCCTGGTGATAACACGCGTTGTGGTTTTTATTGGCAAGTCGTTGTGTAACTCACCGTGTTTTAGGCACTCTGGGCTTAACTATTGGATAGTTAGGACGAAGCCCGAGTTGCGTAGTCAGCAACGACCCCCTAGGAGAGTGGAGAATCGGCGTAGGCCTGGTAGTGATTATTGCACGTTTGTTTTGGTGACTTGTTTTTGACTTGTTCACAGTGCCCGTGTATGAGCCAGTCCTATACCGGTTAGACCCGGCTTTTGGCCTAGTGGTTTCCCTGACCTTATCGCAGACCCTGGAACTTTGCCCAGCCATTGTAGGCTGAGCTATCCCCGGCAAACGGTTGCGACTGCACTTTTAATATTTATTTTTCCAGTGCAGAAAATTTCGTCGCAATAGCTTGTAAAACGGTGCAGTTTTTACCATATTCGGACACTTTCTTGAGTACAGGGTGTGAACAAATGCAATAGACCAATATTTTTTTAAATTTTTATCTAACATCGTAATTGTTATCTTTGAATCTATTTACAATGAGGTTTTTACAACATATCCCACGTCATTTTCTATTATTCTTATTCAAAATTTAATTTAGAACACGAACATGACATTATATACTCAAATGTATTTACAGGTAATTGAGAAATAGCTGTATTAAGTTTAAAAACATAGTTATTTTTGAAAAACATAAAATAATTATTTGGGAAGCTAATTTTTTGACTTGGAACCTTTTATATGTATCATCTCACTACATTTACTTTGTACTTACACCGAAAAAATTTTGTCACACTGAGTACCAATCACCCTGTATAATCCAATAAACTATAGCGCTATCAAAACGGGCTGTTCTTCGCACACCACGAATGGGTGCGAAGGCAATCTTGTCAAAAAACACTTATAAATAAACGATTTTTGACCAAACGAACTGTTTTACAACTGTTGGACCATACGATTTTGGACCAAACGAACTGCCTTACAACTGTTGGACCAAACGATTTTGGACCAAATGAAATCCAATCACCCTGTATAACAAGATACAACCCTTATTTTCTCCACATAAGTCCCTTTAACTTATGTGTGTCTGTGTCCTATACCATGGTAGTGAAAAGTTTTTATAGTAATATATACCATAGTTATGCACAGGGTGTTTTGTTTAGGACCAACCTAAATAATTTAAATTACCGTGAGTCACGTTTTATAAAAACACCAGCCTATATGATGATCACTGTTTCTTTATTCATTGCAAATTAGCTAATGTGCATCGTTGAAGTTATCTATGAGATTTAGAGTAATTGATAATTAAATTTATTGTAAATAAGATGTAATATGGGTTTTTGCATGCGAAAACACCAAGTTGGGTTGCATTAAAAAACACCATCATGTTATTGAATATAGTGTTGTATTATCACATATTTTTTCATTCAAATTCATATAAATAGATTAGTATATGGTGTAACACAAATTTTGACACTTTTTAATGTATCTGTAATCTGCAATCAATTAAGAAAGATTGTTTGAAATTAAAATTTTGAAAAAACCTTTTCAAACGCGTGTTTAAAAATGTGGTATTATATAAAGTGGTGTTATTATTGTATTTTGTTATGTAACGTTATTTGATTTAAATGTCCAAATAAATATACGCCAGGTAAAAATGTGTTAATTACGTAAACGTTTGTTATTTTATGGGATTTTTTACCTGAACAATAAAAGATAACCTCTGCAATTTTTTATCATATTTGATGTTTTTTTTTTCTTCGCCGGTGGAATTTTACGAGAGGTCACGTGAGAATAAATGTTTAATGGATGTGCCGAAAATTGAACCCGTCCCTCCCACACCGATGTCCGAGACGCTAACCATTAGACTTGCACGCCCAACATGTTCTTGTGTATTGGTGTTGTGTATTGATTTCACTAATATTGGTTACCAACAATACTTTTGAGGAAACAATTTTATTAATTGCAAATTTTAACTTGTAAGAGAAACCTTTGTTAATAATATGTTGTAATCAATAAAGTTATACAATACATTGTATTTACTATCCAATTACTATTTCAAATTACTAAGCCCCAACATGGTATGTACAACAACAAAAAATCTAAAGCTCAAAGAATATATGATATTCTAATGTAAAGTCCTTGCATAGCCAACTTTAAAAATTGATTCAACACAATTTGACAGCAAGGCCAGTTTATGTTAGAACAGTCCATTTAGATAAAAATCGCTTATTTACTATCTAAATCGGTAATAGAAATGATTAAGTTATTCATAAAGGATTCATTGTGTATTGAATGTGACAAGTCGTTGAAACAACAGAAGGTCTGATAGGATTACCCATGTCACTGAACCTATTGTTGGTAGTGTGGTGTGTTCAAAGCTATATCTCTGTATCTTTACATTGTTCTGAACATGTTGAATACAAGTTTTGTTAAATACACCTGCAGTTAGAGACAGCTTAAGCGTTTCAGGGACTGAGCATTTTACCCCTATATTACATGAAACTCATTATAGAATGAATTTGTTTCAAACTGGCAGGAATGGGAAAGAATAACGTACATTTTGTAAATATAAACTTAGTTATATGGTAGTTTACTAGTCTAACATTTCACTAATAACAAAACATACCTACCCTGTAGCAAACCTAAGTACTCGATCAACCCGATTTAATATGAAAAGGGAATACGTCTGACTTTTCAGAAAAAATATTTTACGAAAATCCAGTCAGGCAAGTTCAAACTCGCTTATTACTCGTCTACAGGTTTGCTGTGACGGGGATCTTGCTTGATACATGGCCGTTTAATAGTGTAATATTTCCTTTATGTATGCTTCATTTCGACTAATAATATTTTGTTTTCAAAATGTTAATCGTTGCACCCAAGGAATGTTAAAAACGAACAATTGGGTTAAAATATGAGCCACTCAAAGATTGAAAATGGCAAATTCAAGAAATATTTGAATAGCTGCCTTATTTCGAATCAGTTGTTATTTTGTCTCAAATTTGCTGCATTGTACTTTAATTTTCCAAAGACCAATCTATTCTTACATTTAAGATTTTCTTCTAACTCATAGCGGGCCTCCTCCCTGCGTCGCGTATAATTAAATAATGTGTTATAGTTGTTGTTATCCTCTTTAACTTTGTGTCAAATTTTGTAGCACTATATGTACCATTGTTTTGAAATATTTAACTGCCTAGGGACTTCCTTTCAACGCTGCATATCACGATTTTTTTAATGATACTCAGTATAACGAGAACATAACACCATGATGTGGTTATTTTAGGCAAACATCATCCACAAAAATAATAAATATTTCATCATAGTACGTAAGTTAGGTTTTGTCAGTTAGCTAGGTATTGTTTCGTGTAGGTACTGTAATATTTCTGAATTGTAAAGTTGTATAGGGTTTTCTTAATATTTTGCTTGTGTTATCTACAAAACATCGTATTCGTTTTTGAAAAAAAATTTTACTTTCTTCACACAAGATTACAGAACACAAATATTTCAAATCCTTCCCTACTAAGTGTTTGTGTTAGTTTTAGTTTGTAATATTGATAAGATTTTAATCAATAAAACAGATAAAATTCAAGTTATGAATGGTTTAATTAACAGTATTTGATTGTTAACATTTAAAGAACTGTGAAATCTAAACAAAGAAATGTAAATTAAATAGATTATTAACAATCAATACAACATATTTTATGTACAGATGGCAAACCGTTGATAGTAGACATAGTACTTCTTACAATTTGTGTCATAAAATTATATAAACAGTAAAAATTCCTTACTTTAATTTAAACGAGATCTTTCATTATTATAAGTAATTGGTTCGATCATATACTCTCACATATTGAGAGAGTTTAAGTGTAGAAAATATGTTTCAGATTTACATAATGGGAGAAGGTTTTAAATAAACATAGGAAATTTTCTCTACTAGAGTTTACTAAGGGCATCTGCATAGTACATTCAACGCTTTTCCAATATGGCAGCAGCAATAAACTTGTTTAATTCTGTTTCATTTCACCTTAAGAGTTGCTCGAGCTTTCAATATAAATGAGGTCAAACGGTAAATGATTAACCTATAGCTTATGTAGTCGCTATAGTTAATGAATGTATAAGAAAATGAATTTTAGTTGATATTACCAAAATTTTCCTTTCTATATTTTTGATAGATTTTTTATTATGACTATTGAAAATATAATTTAATTTAATTGGGCTGTCTTCAAGCACAACTGCAAGATATTTTTTAGTTTTTAAGTCGTGTGTATTTAATTTTTAAATAAGTTAAAAATAATTAATATATATATATATAATTAACCCTTAATTATATGTTTGAACGGTATTAAATACTTTGACATAATTACCTGGTACTTCGCAAACTTTAATAACAGTCATTGTTCATATATTGGCCAAAAAAATTTATGAAATGAACATTTCTTACAGCCTTAACACACAAAAAATGCCTTTACTTAGTTGCAAAAAATCCTTTAGAACACAAATAAGACCAAAAAGAATTTAGATAAGTTCCGTTCTGTGTCAACTCCTTTTCTAGCACAAATAATTACTAGTCTGACGGTTCACTCAAAAAGTAATGGTAAAGTAATGGGGTAGAAAAACTATTCAAGTGTCTTAGTTACTTACAAAGTTATAAACTGAATGAATACCATCGTTAAATTAACCAAAAAACCACAAAAGCTCGTCACATTCGAACAACTTAGGGCAAATAGGTCCATGCAATAAAAATCCAAAGACCTTTGATCGAGTTCTACAATCATTGTCAATATTTGTGTCTTGTCTGTCAAGGGGAGATCTTTGTCCATGCTGATGGTCTTGTCCATCTGTGCTTTGATGTCCTTTACTGCTTGAGTCACCTCACTGCTTGCTATTGCTCCCAGCAGAAAAAGAACACTGGTGCAGCTAATATTAACTGTTGACCATGACAAACTTAGGGATTCTTTCGAGTAAGGAAAATCATATTTTAATCCAAAATAAATCCACGCATATATAACGTTGCGAACTAGTTTCACAGAGTATGAAAGGAAAAACAATGACACAATATTTGAATAGATTTCATTGATTGAGTCATTTAAGTCCAATACGGAATGCACGAGACTTAAATTGATGCAGCTAGTGCAAGCCCGTAACCTTTTTGCAATCATATGTTTGAGGATGAGCATTTGGCTTAAGTTATTTGAGACCAGTATAAAACTGCAAAATTGGACTAAACCTTTCAACATCCTATGTGACACCGTTATGGAAATGACACTGTTGATCAGAATGATTAATTGAATGACTGTTGCTGATGTGACAAACCAATCGACATGAAGACTATTTTCTGTATCAAAGTCTCCGATTGAGAGGAACTTAGTAGCGAAAAACCCTTTCAGAGCACAAAAAAGAACAAACATAATTGTAAGGCAATTAGTCGTATACTCCAAATCAAGTGTAAAAGTAACGATACTCGTAACTTCCAACCAGTTTCTTGTCAGTATAATGTAAAGTGAAACTGCTAGAAATCCAGCATGTGTCAATCTTTTATACCACCTCACCTGGCTACAAATCTTGAACGTAAAAAGTGGAATACGTTCCCAGATTTTGATTACAGATTTTATGAGCATTTTGTTAACAGGAAAGACAGAAATAGCTTTTAAATAAGCTGTATAACTGCAACGAACGTAATGTTGTCTTTCTATAAGATAAAAAAATATAAAACCTAATAGAATTACTTAAACATAACTTTCCAGCAATATAAGTTATGATAAAGTGACATATATAATATGTCTATTCTAAAACACTGGAAATTTCACTTTATATTCCATGTCATTATTATATAAGTAGGAATAAATAAGCAGGCATATGGTAGAAACCACAAAGAGGTCAAACATCATTGACAGGTAAATGGAATTAAATTATCGAGCTATCAAAATATTGGTTGTTATGGAAGTTAAGGGCTATTTTGATTTTAAATGAGGGATCGACTGTCCTTAATGGTGGAACAAAGGTTCATCCTATGTCATAGATTTATCTGGAGATGGTCAGCAACAGCACTAGTGAGGAATGACTGAAATGATTCAATATCTGCCTGTATGTGATCATTTCATATTAGATCGAATGGAATGATTTCATAAGAATACGAAACCGTTTAAAATACACCAACGAAAGCCTTGAAATTTACGATTTACATTAAGAACTAAAACAATCAACAGCTTATTTCTGTATAAATTATTATAACTATTCTTCATAGAAACATGTAACACAACTTTATCTTGGAAGCTCAACCATTACTGCAAAAAAAGTACTAATGCATTCCATTACGACTGACAACTAAGTTTGGACATATTATTGAGAGAGTAGCTTGCAAACTTCATGTCACTTCATGTGTTATGGATGAAAAGGGGAACGAAGAAATTAATATTGTTGAAAACTTCATCACACTCTGTCACTGAAACTAATCACTAACACCTATTGATAACTACGAATACACAACTTTGACACTTTTAATAGTAGGCCTACTTAAAGATTCGACCATATAAAAGTGTCAATATAGGAATTAGTCTTTGTATGTAGTATAAATCCTAAACATTTATTTTTCCTAAAATTTAGAAAGTAATTGGTTAGTACGTTCAATTTAGTAATTGGTTAAATAATTTAATTGGGTCTGCTAAACTAAGTAATGCAAGGTCAATGTTAGTGATATACTGTAACAGGAACCAATTTGATAGTTGTTCTATGATGTTAAAATTAAAATAATTCAAAATCTCTCGAAGCACTTTTACCTCTTATTTCTGAACTGGATGTCTAATTTAAAATGCCAGTACTACATTTGCTTGTTTTTATATGCAATTTCTACAAGTAATTCAATTATAAAATGTAAATAGCACAAGAAAAACTGTTTTTCAAACCACAATGTGTATTCTGATTTATGATAGGATTTTCAGTATAGGATCTCAATTGTACTTAAATTCAATGTCACTATTTTCTTATAATACAATGACCATAAATAGTACAAAGGCAAAATGTTACTGCAAAAACAATTCAACATAGCTAAATTTTTTACAGGAAAATCAACAAGAAAATATTTTGTGCGCGCATCTCTATGATGGCAACACTGCCTTTGAGTGACGTCACGTTGGCAGCCTGCGGCGTCATCGGCTGATTACAGCTGGTTTTTCAGCCGTTTATTGCGTTTCTATGGTTATATGAAGCTGTCACAAAGTGATGTTTTCATGGCTTAAATTCGTCAAATTGTTCAATGCTTTTGTTATTACAAAGATGATTGTTGTACTGTTCAAATCCTCATTTATCTGTTACTCACTGCGTATTTTGCTGTAGGGACGTGTTTATGCACTTACGGAATGAATAAATAAATTTGTTGGACATTGACAACATTTTATTTTGTTAAATCTTTAAAATACTTCATACAAAGGTTATGAATCAAAATCACGGGGATTCTTTAGCTGCAAGTCACGTTCATCCTAAGTTAAAATATCTGTGATAATAAATAAATATTGGGTTTTCAGAATTAGCCAAGAACAGTTAAAGTTCCACACCTTTAGGAGCAGTATGGTTGTAATGTCTTCCTCTTACCAACAGCCTATCCATTCACATTCATGACATGTTGTTAGTCAAATTCTGGTTTCGACTTATTTGAATTATTTGAGTCCGGTAACTCGGTTAAACTTAGGTAAAAACCAGAGAATATAGTTGATAAAAATAGTATATATATGTATTAAAAAAACATGGCTCAGGTATGCATATGATTTAACTAACACAAACGGATTAGAGTTCCATACTGCAGACAACCCTTCAAAATCTTAATCCTTTAAATAATATGAGTTTTTTAATTGTCTTGACATTTAAGATATTCTCATGACCTCTCTTAACACCAACAGTTAAGGTCATGATACAATGATATTTCATACGTAAAAAATTAGCAAATCTTCCCTTTTAAGTTTTTTTAACTATTTTATTTTGAAAATTTAAAAGTTCAATCCAACCAGCAATAAATTGATAGCCATTATTTTGATGCCATGTTTGCAGTTTTACCAAGTCGTGTTTTTTATAAGAACGTTTTGTATGGTAAATTTACTTGTAATTACCTTCTTTAACACTGGTATACAGTATTTAATTTTTAATAACTATGCCTTTATTTATTTATATTAATTTTGAATAATGTTTATGGCTGGAATGGAAAATCAAAGAAATATTACTTGATTTTTTACTTGTGAAAAGCTATTTACTTGTGTTAGGGATTTTAATAGTAACTAAAACTAGAATTTGCACTTAACTTGTTGCCTCAGATCACGTAGTAAAGTAGGGCAATCACTTTTAACGTAAGCAATATTGTGTTAGAGGTAGGTTAGAGGGGTGGAGGGGGTTTATTTCAGTTTTTATTGTTTTTCTGCTGATGCCATTCACATGTACATATTTGCTTCCAGTAAAGTTAAGTTTAACGGTTTAACATACAATCAAAAAACTATTTCTTCTCATCATTGGATATCAATATGTGAGTTATATTTCATACATGAGTTTTATTTTTTAAATTTGATTTACTATTCTTCCTTTAACTCAAAGGAGCATACTAATTCCTTATATTGTACAATTCGTTATACTATTATCTGCAACATTACCAATGCCCTTACTAAACATAACGATATTGAAGCTAGATCTAATGTTGAACCTCAATGCTTGTGCTGTATTACCAAAATAATAATATGCAGTTTGGTTTGTAAAATGTATAAAAGTGAGACTTTGTAATCATTTTTATCCGTATGATTTACTTAAAGTCCTATAGACGGTAAAGATAAACATCAAATACAATGTACAATGTACAATGTACATCCATCCAGTCCAAAAAAAAATCCATCCAGATCCATTCAGTTAAAATAAAAACAAAATAAGTCATGTCTTAGTAAGGAAACTTATATTCAATTGTCGATTTTATGGCTGACGGTACATTTGAAAAAGAGAATTCAGCATAAAAAATAAAACACTAAGACTTCAATTCACTAAACAATGGAAGAGGGATTTGCATTTCCTTGGCCGGCAATGCCGAGTCTACAAAGAAGCCGGAATGAACCAATTTATTGACTTGTCTCAATAAATTAGAATTATTTTTATTCTTGCTGAAAGCACCTTAAATTTTTTTTAGTTCCTGTAATAATTATTTTCACCATTCTGGTGATGCACATAATATACAAATGTGAAAAATATCAATATTGAAAGTTCCATCAACTATCTTTAAAGTACAATATAATTACAAAATCCAATATGTAACGAACATATTTAATAGTTTTGTTAAACTTTGTTAAAATTATTGGAGAGTTTATACGCAGTTTTTGGTCCAACAGAAAATTTATGTTGTTTGTCAGTTTTGAACATACTTTGAAACGTGTAAATCAGCTATATTACCATACAGACTGTAAAATTTGAAAGAATCGTACACACCTCTGAAAGTAATACGTGGAGGTCCTCTTTAGGATGATGGGTGTCATGGTGTAAAGGATGACATGCACAAAGAGACAAATAAATATAAGTAAACTTTATGTACAAAGTAGTATCGTAAACTGTTCACTCTGGATAAAAGAGAGTTTTTGGTACAAATACTAAATCTTCCAGCCAAAAGTAGAAATCACATTGAGTCTTCAAGGATGTACAAAATTATCCTCAAATAAGACAATCATTTAGACAGTCAAAAACTGAATAAATACCATCATTAAATTGACTAAGAAACTACAAAAGCTTGTCACTGTTGAACAATTTAAGGCAAATAGGTCCATGCAATAAAAATCTAAAGACCTTTGATCAAGCTCTACAATCATTGTCAATATTTGTGTCTTGTCTGTCAAGGCTAGGTCTTTGTCCATGCTGATGGTCTTGTCCATCTGTGCTTTGATGTCTTCTACTGCTTGAGTCACCTCATTGTTTGCTATTGCTCCCAGCAGATAAAGAACACTGGCGCTGATACTAACCACAGTTGACCACAAAAAATTTGTAATTTCCTCTGAGTAAGAAAAATTGTCTTTCAATCCGAAAAACATCCAAGCATATATAACGTTACGAATTAGTTTCACGGAGTACACAAGAAAATACAATCCAACAGTATTTGAATACATTTCATTGATTGAGTCATTTAAGTCTAATACAGATCGGACGAGACTTAAATCGTTGCATCTTATGCAAATTCGTAACTTTTTTGCAATCATGTGTTTTAGGACGAGCGTTTGGCTCAAGTTATTAGAGAACATTATAAAACTGCAAAATGTGAAGAATGTGCTTAATGACCTATAAGATACCACTATGGACAAACCACAGTTGACCCCAATGATTAGTTGAACGATTGTTGCTGATGTGACAAATCCATCAACACGAAAGCCATTTTCTGTATCAAAGTCTTCGATTGAAAGGATCTTAGTGGTGAAAAAATCCTTCAGAAAACTTAACAGACCAAATACAATCAAAAGTAGAGCCATCGTAAGCTCAACATTACGCGTAAAAGTGAGAATACTCGTAACTTGAAACCAAGGGCTTGTCAATGTATAATACAGTGAAGCGACTAGAAATACAGCATGTGTCATTCTTTCATACCATGTCACCTTGCTACAAACCTTAAACATAAATAGTGGAATGCGTTCCCAGTTCTTAATTAAAGATTTTATGAGCATTCTGTTAACACTAAGTACATAAATAAACTTTGGTCTACGCAGTATTACTGCTATAAACGTAAGGTGGACTTGATAAGAGTGAAATGTATAAAACCTAATAGAAATAATTGCAATAAACTAATCTAAACAGAGAGCCTTGTTAAGTGACATCTATAATATGTCAATAACACTTTCTATTTCATGCTATTTTTATGTGATCAAGAAAATTAAACCGCATATTAAAGAAGCAACTTAGAGTTAAATATAATAGACAGTTTAATAGATTAAAAATTTTTCAAGCTATCAAAATATTGGCTGTCATTTAAGTTGTATACGAGTGTTCATTTATGTGTCATTTATGTATACGAGTGTTCTGACTGGTTAATATTTCTACAATTATTTCCTGTGGTCAATGCAAATGCTTATTAATTAATGCTTATTAAGACAACTGGACATCTCCAGCCTCTAATGGCTAAACATTTATATATTATTTTTTTAGGTTATGCCTAAGTTGCTAATTACTACACAAAAAAATAAAGGATTTCCAAATACAACATAATTCATAGGCCACAGTAACATCCTTTAATTATTTTTATACTTTCAAAGTCTAGAATGGTATAATTAATAGAACAATAATAACAATAAAGGGCCATACGATAAAATACTACTGTTTTCCGATTAAGTTATACAAACAACTATACTTGGCTACGGTAGTTTGTTAAGTTTTTTTTTCGCACAAGCGAGTGTCATTTTTAACTTGATACTGGGAAGAATTAATGAGAAAAAAAATAATTTTCGTATCTGGATGATTATGTTGTGAAAATTGATTGTGAAAACTTATAAAACCGTACAAGCTCCCCGGTAGCCCCCCCCCCCCTCCTTGACGAGGTCCTAGAACCGCCACTGGTTATAATTGAAACTACTCGTCATAGCCTCCTTTAGTTCTAAATTGGATCGGATGTCTAATTTCAAACATTATCTTGGACTATTCTTAGTTAATTGAGCAATTTTTAAAGTATGCTAGTTATAGAATATAAATAGCAAAACTATTTCGATAAATACCTAAATTTAAATAATGCATTTCGATTACGTTACAGCCTTTAACGCTTTTACCACCTGTAATTTCAATCTTGAACTTGAGAATTTAAATTTAATGTAACTATCTTGTAATTATTATGCAATTAAAATATAAATCCCAATGACAACACTTTACTGCGAATTTCTCAATTACTTTGTTAGACTTTTAGCATGAATATTATGAAGAGAACATTTGGCACAAGCATCTTTATGATGGCAACACTGCCTTTGAGTGACGTCATGTTGGCAGCCTGCGGCGTGCTCGGCTGATTACAGCTGGCTTTTCAGTCCAAACTCCGCTTGCGTTTCCATGGTTTTATGAAGATGTCACAAAGTTCAACTTTACTACGTGAATTGGTATTAATAAATTTGCTTGGTTGTTACAATAACTTTGAAAAACAAGCTATGAACTATTATATTTAATTTCATAGAACTGTACAATATCGGAATATATTAGAATAGTGAACCGTACTTAAAACACACGTTTGCTGGAAAATTGTAACATTCTGCTCAGTAAAAGTATGGTATATATTTGTAAACGCCTTTATCTAACATATTTAGACTATTTGGTACAACACTACATTTTTCTAATAAATATTTTTCATATTATCTGTTAATAGATTACTGGGTACGATATCTGAAATTGTCTAACTGTGTCTGTGACGTTACCAAAGTCAATATCCCATGCACAATATTTCACTTTGAATTTATGTCCAACAAGTCATTCTTAGAGTAAGCTTTTAAGTTTCTGAAAAAGTTTGGTTACACCTTGAAAAGTCCAAAACACCGAAACTCAAACTACACAAAATAAAGTACATTCAAAATACATTGCCTCCTTTAAAAAATCCATGATGAATAAACCTATGCAGGGATGGTTTTAAAAATATTCAGCTACACGTAAATTAAGACGTTGAACATTTAAATTATTTGAAAAGAACAGTAAGGTACAATTTATCGCTTAAATATCCTCGACAAAAGTTCAGGCTATTGCATACATTGCAAAATGTATAAGGCATAAGGTCGCTTAAAGACATGCATAAAGTTGGTATGTGATGATGTTGACATGATTCAAAATATGCCCAAAACTGACAATAAGCATTTAATATTTAATGACATGATGATAAGGTCCTATGGTAAATAATACGACTTGTTGTTAAGGTTAATAAATCCGACAAAGTAATTGTTTAAATGAGTTAGTTAATGTAGACATTTTACCCTAGGCACGACTGACTCCAGAGTTGCAGTGGTAGCTATAATTAGTGTTGCTCATCAACCCTTGCATGCACTTTTGAACTCCTTCTGTATTTTAATTAGCTGTCTTATTTTAATAACTCATTAAATAACTATGATATCCAACAAAATACATCATAAATAAATATGTTTTGTACAAGGGAAAGTTGTGACGTAAAAAAGGTTTTGTATTGGTTTCTGTTTTGTCCTTTACATTGCTTATTTTACCGTTAAATGTTACGTTGTTACTACTGTGTAATATGTATCCCTCTCTTTGGGAGTATATTTAAAAATGTTTGTATATTTGACGTACCAACTAAATATTGTATCACAAATTACCTTCTCGAAGCAAACTAGTTCTTCTCCTTAAATAAGTATTGCCGTACCTGAAACAACAGAATAAACTATGTAATAAATATAGCAATGAATCAGTTATTTGTTACATTAAAATTCATCTTAAATTTAATACTTGAACATTTTTTATGAGTAGTAGACCTATTAACAGGAAATCTTAACACAATCTCTCCATAGAGAAATAAGCTGTTAATTCAGCATTAAAAGATCACACTTATTGTAATCTTTAAAAGCGCACTCATGCAGCTATAGAAACATAGTATAATACAATTTAATGCTCTCGTAAAGCAAATTGCTCTCATGAAGTAAATTGCATCCTAGAGGTAGATTTTGAAAATGTAAAGAAAAATCTATAAAAACATTAGGCATGTTTGTAAAAATAAGCTTGATTGGAAAAGCTTGTTTTTTCTCTCACACGCTCAAACAAACAGAAGAAGGAAATAGTTTTACCTCAATCCTTGTTATTGTATGGGGATTTCAGGCCTGAAGGATTAAAAAATTTAACTTATGTTCTTCTTTCATCTCATCATGATTTTAACAGAATGCTTTTTAAAATAGTTATAAGGTGTATATCATTTACTTTGATAAAAAAACTCATACAGGAAATACAGTTCAATGCTTGGTTAAGTAAATCATAGGAAATTGAAATTATTGAAAAAATTAAATTACTTACATTGAAGGTACCAAAAGATTTTTTTTATGTTATTATATTATCTCATCGTGTAAAAATTATTTACATCAAACTGCGAACTAGATTAGTTCTCAATGGGATTCATTGTGTATCCTATTGAATGTGACAAGCCGTTGATGTACTTAACACAGAAACTCTGATAGGATTATACAAGTCACTGAACCTATTGTTGGTAGTGTGGTGTGTTCTAAAGCGTTACTCGGTATCTTTACATTGTTCTGATCATGTTGAATTAACGTTTTGTACAAATGTGTCGAAATATATTTGTTGCGTTTTAGATACAGTTTTTGCTTGGACAAGCTAACAGTTTACTCTTGATAACGTTTTAGGCTCATTGGTCTATTTATATTTCAAAAACATTACAAGCAAGGAACTTGACCAAGGTCATCTAAAAAAATAAATATCGTAATGATTTCATTGGGGAATCAAGATTTAATAGTGTAAGTAAGAAAAGTGAATTATGGTAAAAGTATTTTCCTCTTTGAATAAGGGAAATGAGGGCAGGGCATGAGTCGATGAAAATAAAAACAAAAATAGAGTTTTTAATTGATTGACTGCAACCAGATTGACACAAGCTATTTGCATGTGAATAACCACGATGTCTATTAAAATCCATGTTTTAGCCCCTAAACTGTATACTAACTAAAAAATAGGCTTTACTTTCGTCAATGCAGCTCAAATAATGGTGTAACTACGTTGCTTACACCATTATTGTGATAATAAGTTATCCAACAATAGTTAATTTATTAAGTCATAAAAATAGGCGCAATAGTTATAAACGCTAACAGATTGAAATAAAGTAAACCTTAATCAATATTTTTATTAAGTAATTTATTTTTATGATTTAACAATAATTATTTGTAAACAAGTTTCTGAAATGTAGTTTCAGATTCAGTAAGAGTTTCATGACAATACAACGATTATAAATAACCATTCCGAAAAATGGACACCAGAAGATGAACCATTGCCAAAAACTCGCTGTCAACATATCGCTGTTGGCATTGTCAACAACACATAACAAAAAGTCCTCTTGTTTCACTGACGGAAACAAAAAGAAAAAAATGCTACTATGCTTTAAAAGCAATTGCTTTAAATTATATACTATATCTTAAATACTGAAAACAATGAATACTAAAACTACTTTCAATCCTCATTGGCAAATAAAATATTTTGATAGTAAATACTATTTATATTTTAATTTTAATCTTCTTTATTGAAAATTACTTATCGTCTAAAATTTCACTGATGCCAATCTGAATACTATATATCTCCAGTTAGATAAGGACCAGAACTCAGTTAGCATTTTCAGTTAGGTACAAACAAACATAATTTGTTAGCTATGATAAGAAAAAATAGAAACTCACATTTTTACTAGGTGGTATTACGGATTTATTATCAGTCAAACTTTGATTATTGAAAACCATGAATAATAAGTTTCTTCTCTCAGCGTTATTAAATTTGTATATCATGATTTTATTTGGTAAAATACATTTTATCAGACTTGTCTATCATTTAAATTTTTTATTGTAAATCTTTGGTGACGTATATGGATATATAAAACGCTATAATATTCTCAACATCTTAAACACTGAAGTAGTATCTGAACACCTATGATTAAACGACATCTATGGCTATCTTGAAAATATATTAATTAAATTTTATTTTTCAACGTTAAAAAATGAATTACTAAATATAAACTAAAAGCAAACTTAGACAAAATGTATATCAACACAGAGGGTCTGTAAAACCTTTACAGCCAATTTAAAGAGAAACAGCCAGCAGTAAAACCTAATCCGTGCAGCTGCAAAGGCCAGAGTGAATGTGACCTGCAATATTAACATGGCAATATAGGCACAGATGCTGCCTAGCTGTCATTGGCTGAATACCATATGACGTCATCTTTGGGGTTGGGGTCAAAATACATCAGACACTGGGAGGGAATTTTTACTAGAAGCAAGATTCTAAAAGAAAATAAAGAAGAAGTATAATCTAACCTCAAGTTTTATTTGACATTAGTTTGTATAGACAGTACAGTACAGTACAGTATAGCTGAAGCTCTGTAAAATATGTACACAAAAGACTTTTACAAACGCAATACATAAGTTTCTTAACCGGATCAGTAAAATTTGCTAAAATTATTTCCCTTTCATAACCAAGGAGCGGCAATGTGCGTATCTTCAGTGGCTGTCAAGTTTTAATGTCTCCTCTTACCAACAGTCGTTCCATTCAAGTTTATGATGGAGTTTATGCTTTCTGGCTTTTGACCGCTCCGTTACGTCGCTGAGAAATGCTATCGCTACGTAGAGTTCAACCGTTAATTTATAGTATTCAGCAAACATATTGCATCAAATAATATAATTGTTGTACTGTATTATAAGTACTGTGGTTGGTATCCCTTACTTTTTTTAGTATCTTTTAGTTTTACCACCCTTATGTTTTCCTTACTTCATTACCGATGAGCTGATATGCATTGTTGCATAGTTATCTAAAAGATTTAGTGTTATTGGTCATTTAAAAAGACTCAACATAGTGTTTTCACAAGCTTAAATAGAGTATGTATTAGAAATATTTTTTTTCTTTTACAAATCCTGTTACCTTAACTTTGTACATGCCGATAATAGTGGATTTACTGGACACTGGAATCAAACTTCGAAACTTAATTTCAAACATTTCTTGGTATAAAACCAAATATCAACTTTTACCTTTTTATTCTAACTCTTCCAGTTTGGAAAACGTATTGTTGAATCGTATTTACAAAAATTCCCCAATAACACTAAACCTGATAGATAACTATGCAACAATGCAAACCAGCTGATCGGCAATGAAGTATGGAAAACAGGGATGCCAACATATAAGCTTGTTTTGTTATTAAAATGTGTCTTACAGTAATTTTTTATTGAGTAGTTATTCATAAAAATAAACCCCTATATTTACACATTGTTCATACGAGTATTTTGTTGTTTTCTCTTCATAATGGTGTCACATTATATTACGAAATTTTTAATCCCGTTACAATATTAAATTCATAGAAGACTTTATATCTAATTTGCTTATTACTTTATAGAGATAAATTACTCAAGTAGTATGATTATTTAAATAGTAATCTAAGTTTTGGGGGATTTCAGGCGAGTCTGTTTAAAACCCACTCACTACCTGAGGCTTTATAAAAAGGCTTGTGCCCAGGGTATGAAAACCCCAGTTTAATTTTTATGGTTAAAAGCTTGAAATAAAACGTACGATGACTAATTGACTAGCTAAAATCAAAATGTTTAAATGTTAAACGTAATTTTTGAAAACCCCACTTTAACTACTTGGTGGTATATTTATTTGAGTTATAGCTACAAAAGACTACAAATTTGTGAAAAATCTACAAAGAAAAGTCACCACTTTCAAAACTGTTGTAGAGTTACCTGATATTATGAATTATGGAAAAGGCTATAGACGGGACACCAATATGAAGTATTTAATCTGTACAGTTTTTGTTAATAAAATGGCTAAATTGAAGTAACTTAACAGTAATTAAAATGGTTTTTAGAAGTTTTAATATTGATATTTTTGTTGCTTTTATATGCATCACCAGAAGAAAAAATAAGCATTACAGGAACTACAAAAAACTTATAGCCGTATCCTGTCAGAATACAAAGAATACTAATTTATTGAGACAAGGCAATAAATTGGTTCATTCTGGAGTCTTTGTAGACTCGGCATTGCCAGCCGAGGAAATGCAAATCCCTCTTCCATTGTTTGGTGAATTGGAGTCTTAGTGCTTTCTATCAAAAATTGAATTCTCTCACCCAAATTTACTATCTCTGCTATAAAACCAAAAGTTGAATATATGCTCAAAGAATTAGGCAATTTAGAATTTTATTATCATATGTCAAGTAGGAAACTAAATCAGAGTCTGAGGATTTTACGCACATTTTTGATATTGCTTAGCAATTATATCTAACAACTAACTGTTATATGTAGATTTTCACTTTTACGTTAAACGGTGACATTAACGAAAACAATATAAAACACATGTGCGTAAGCAGGTGAAACAATAAAAACGCACATAACGTAACCTCTAACACACAAGTTTTATGTTAGAAGTTATTGCTCTACTTTACTATGCGAGGCAACAATGTAAAGGGGCATTTCACGTTTGTTATTCTGTTAAATCAAGTAAGTCAAGTAAGTCAGTTATAAACTAAACATAGTTATCCAAATTTTAGTTCTGTACAAGAGAGTCAAATAAGTTACTTAATAACTGATTTAATCGTTTAATCGTATTGTTTAAAGGTGTTATTGTAACTAAAATACTACTCGGAAAAACTGTCACTTACACTTCATTTATCTATAGCTATAAAATTATTACCGATCAACCAAAGTTGTTTTCTTAAAATCATCTAGTATAAAGAGTGGTTAGTGATGAGCCATTAGAATTTATGAAGATTTTAGAAGATTAAGAATTAATTTAAAATAATCCGAGCTAATTACGTACAGAAAGGCCATCTTTAATTCGTTTTATTTGCCTACGTTAAGATAAGACATGAGAAGATATTAGATTTTAGAAATATTTAACGATAAAATTATTTTTTTTTAAACAAGCTTTTCAAGTGTTGTCTGCATTATGGAACTTAATTGCGTTTGTGCTCAAAGTTCATATTTGTATATGTATGTAGTGGATTATAATAGTAAGATTGCTTCATTGGACTTTACTGCGTAAATATTTCGAGTAGGAATGTGCCAACTAATTTAGTGAACTAATATAGTGAACTAATGTAGTGAACTAATATAGTGAACTAATACAGTGAACGTAGTTCATTCACTAACAACCAATTATATAGCCTTCTTGAATATTATTACAAGATGTTATATCTTGTCTTCTACAAATATTGCAACAACTAAACCAATTCCATAGAAACTAATTAAAGTCATAGAAATTTCACTTTGTGACATCTTCAAATAACTATGGAAACTCAAGAGGAGTTTCGTCTGAAAATCCAGCTGTAATGGGTTGAGAACGCCGCAGGCTGCCAAAGGCAGTGTTGCCAACATTGATATGTTCAAATGAAATATTCTATTCAAATTATCATGCTAAAAAGTGTGAAATTTGCAGAAAAATTTTGCCATTTAGTCCATTTAGAGAAATATAGGATACTAGAGAACCCGTGCGGCTCAATGAGCCGCATAGTATGAAACATAACGTCGAGGAAAACGTTATGCTTAAATTCGAGTAATTCTAGTTACATCTTAGAGTTGTTTAAACTCTTGTTAGAAACTAATTTTAAATATCTCTATTTGTGTCTATTGTCTACATTATTTCTGCTCTCAGTTTTAACTGATAACTTCTAATGAGTGCTAAACGATCTCCCTCAATTCGAGTGAACATGTTGCAACAAAGTTTTTCCAGCATTGAGAATTGAAGAAAACTGTTGCCTTACTTATAACCTGTGTTAAATAATTTAAATTGGGTCATTTTATTTCTTTGAGTTGAGACATCCCCCTAATCAAACGAATTTTCTCCGTAGAGAATCCTAAAAAGTGGGGTGATATCAACCATTTTCATGTGCTCCATATTTTTTTCTGCAAACTCTGGTTGGGTTACCAACTGGAAAGCCATAATCTGCTTTGAATAGGCTAAAGCAGCAACACCATTGAAAGCTGATTAATGTATTTTAACGTGTTGTCAGTCGGTCACAGTATATGCCTCGCATCAGAACGTTCTCACGTTGTTCAGTGGAGTTTCTCTTAATACCTGTCCCAAAGTTTTGAAAGTATGGATTCATTTGTCGAAATAGGTTGGATAACTCTCGTAGCTCTAAGATTTGGATAGCAATTTTCATTTTCCTTTTTAAACAGCGTATATTATTTGCCTCTCCTGAATCCTAAAAATAAACTTGACCGTAACTACTCGATCGTTGAATACATAAACACTAATTCCTTCACTTATGTTTAATCTAATATTGCCACTAAAACTTTCAATGGTTTTTGAAACTTCTTATTTTGGACTTGAAATGTCTGGATTGTGTTGGTGAATTCAGTCAAAAGAATTTGTATAAGTTTGTCCGAGGAACTGGCAACATAACTTAGAAGTAAACAATTTATTTGCGTTTTTTCTCTATCGAAGTAGAGCGAGTAATACAAAAGTTTACAATAAAAACATAAGGTCCGCCAGAATTTGGTATAATCTTACTACTTGAACTTATCACAGTCAAGGCATAGTTTGTACTAAATGTTTTGAAATATATCGATCTCTCAGTGTCAGAAGTAAAAATTCCTTGCATGCATTCATTTGATCTAGGCAAGTTTAATTTACCACCGTGACAACACTATGTTCTTCGTATATTTTTTCACTTCCAAAGTAAGTTGCATTACAGAACTGGTAAATATTTTCATCTCACCAAGTGAATATGTATCTCGATGGGTATCTGTTAGACCAGACCTCTCTTCTTCTACTCACCTCATAGGCATAAGTTATCTTACTATTGATTGTCTCCTCCTCCGGTTTTCAATATTTCTTCTTTGAACTTGAGGCATTTTCTGTTCTTCCAACAAAACTGATTAACTGTTTAACCTGTTCTTAACCTACTGAATATTACAAACAATAATATTTACTTCCAAAAAGCTTATGAGTTTCTTTTTATAAACAGCTGTTTTTTTTTTTTTTTAAATTGGTTCTATGCATTTCTTATGGGGAAAACCCGACCTTTGAGCGGGTCTCACGTCCATAAGAGTAGGGATTTTAAAATTCTAAAACCTTATTGCAAAACTACATATTAAGACGAATCTTTTGACACCTTAAACGTTGAAATTGGTCTACAAATAAGGGAGGAGTTGCGTTAACAAAAAACGGCTTCACGTATTATATATATAGATAGATGACCTTAAAAAAATTGCAAGAAAACGTTTTATGGTTTTATTTTGTAGTGTTGGGTTTACAGAATGACACACTAAAAGTTGCCAAAAATCGGTGCACGAGAAAACCACTAAAATCACAATTTAAAATGGCGGCTTTTCTGAACATTGGAAATGTTTGAAAAAAGATACCACATGCATTTTGTATTAACATTTTTTTATTAACTGACTTTATTGGGTCTTTAGTACTTCATTTTGATAGGGAAAGCGTTTTGGCCGCCATCTTGGATCCGCCATATTGGACATAGATAACTTTTTTAAATGTAATGATAGTGTTGTGACACATCATTCCAAACTACATTTTTACACTGATTTCAATGCCGAAATCCGTTTTAAAATATATTTTTTCATTTAGAAGATATATTCAAACAAAAGGTCTCCCCCATACATTTCTTATGGACGTTTCGTAGTTTGATAATTGTTTTTAACTATTTATCTTATATCTCAAATTCTTATCAACAGTTTCAGTTAGTTCTAGCCTTAAAATATTCAGTAATCTAAGGGCTTCCATTTGAGCTCCTGAGCATTAAAATCAGACGAGTTAAAGACCAGCTCTTAACTCAGACCAATATCAAGTTTAACTTTTTAGAAATATATTGTAGTAAAAAAACATGTGTCTTCAATTCTTTATTATTGTTTTGTTGTGTTTGTAAACAAATCCATTATAATTCAATGTTGTATTGTTCAAGTTATTAAAAACCTTTCTAAAGGTAATAAAAGTTCTTTTTCATTCGTTCTTACTCTCATTACAATTTTAATAACTTGATATTGTGAAATGAATACGATCCTAAAGCCAGACAAGTTTAGTGTAGATCCAAACTCATCATCTGCAAGTAAGGAATGGACACATTGGCACAAAACGTTTCAGAATTTTGTTACCAGCATCACACCACAACCATCCGACTCCGATAAACTCAAAATACTTATAAACTTTATTACTCCGGAAATCGACGAGTACATAAGTGAAAGCGGTACGTATAACGATGCTATATCTGTGCTAAGAAGTATCTATGTAAAACCTGTAAATGAAATATATTCCAGACATAAACTATCTGCACGTCAGCAGCAACCTGAGGAGACTATTGACCAATATCTCCAGGCTTTAAAATTACTAAGTAAAGACTGTCAGTTTAAAGCTGTCACAGCTGAAAAGAATAGGGATGATTATATCCGTGACACATTTATTGCAGGAATAAAATCTTCAGCAATTCGCCAGCGCTTACTAGAAAATGTTTCGTTGACCCTAGATCAGGCATATAGTCAAGCCAGATCCCTAGAACTTGCACATGAGCAATCATTAGCTTTCCAATCTATAGTAAATGCAACTTCGTCCCAAGAAACTCAAGCAAGCAATCAGAATGTTGAAGCAACTTCAAGCAGTTTAGAAAAGTGTTCTCTAGCTGCTGTGACTGAAAAATGTTTCTTTTGCGGTAATCTAAGACATCCTAGGGTCAAATGTCTAGCTACAAATACAATTTGTCATAACTGTGGTAAACAGGGGCATTTTGCTAAGGTCTGCAGGGCAGGTAAACTACAAACCAAGCAATTGGATAAATCTAAAGAAGTAATGAACTCTATTGACCTAGCAGCTTCGCCCGGTGGGTTAACAAAGAGTACAGTACAAGCCCTAGTTAATGGTAAATCTGTCTCTGCTTTGATAGATACGGGAAGCTCTCTAAGTTTTATAAACAAATCTACTGCTCTTAATTTAGGTATTCCTATAAAACCAGGTAGGGGTACTGTCTCAATGGCTACTACATCAATCACATCCGACATAACAGGTCAATGCAAAGTAAATCTTGTCATTCTTGATCACTTTTACAAGCAAGTTAATCTTTCATTGTTACCAGATCTTTGTGCAGACATAATTGTTGGACATGATATTTTGAAAAACCATGCAAGTATTAAAGTAGTCTTTGGTGGTAACAAGTCACAACTAACCGTATGTAGCGTGGCAGCCTCAACTGTAGAACCAGTATCTTTGTTTTCTAATTTAAAACCGGAATGTAAGCCAATCGCAATCAAGTATCATCGCCATAGCACCAATGATTTAAAGTTTATTGAAAACGAAGTAAGTAAATTGCTCAAAGACGATGTTATAGAGCCTAGTATGTCTCCATGGAGGGCTCAAGCATTAGTAGTTACTACTGAAAATCATAGAAAAAGAATGGTCATTGACTACTCCAGAACTATAAATCGTTTTACATTACTGGACGCTTACCCACTACCTAGAATCGATGATATCGTTAACAAAGTTGCAAATTATGAGTTTTTCAGTACTATCGACTTGAAAAGTGCGTACCACCAAGTTAAGATAAGAAATGAAGAAAAGCACTACACAGCTTTTGAGGCCTGTGGTCAACTCTACCAGTTTAAGCGTATCCCGTTTGGGGTCACTAATGGGGTGGCAGCATTCCAACGTGTAATTGACCAAGTCATCCGAACAGAACAGTTACAAGACACTTACGCCTATCTTGACGATGTTACAATCTGTGGAAAAACACAAGAACAACATGATATAAACTTAAAAAAGTTTATCGAAGCTGCATCCAAATACAATCTAACTATTAATAATGAGAAGTCTTCATTTTCACTGCGATCGATCAACTTGTTGGGCTATCATATATCAAACAAAACTATCAAGCCTGACCCCAGTCGACTAGATCCTTTGAAAAATTTACCTCCGCCCAGAGACACCGCATCACTGAGGAGGACCCTTGGTATGTTTTCACATTATGCATCACTTATACCAGATTATGCTGCCAAAGTGATTCCACTTGCGCGTACTACATTCCCTTTGTCCAAAGCAGGGCTCCAGTCTTTTGAAGCTATAAAAAGTGAAATCATCGGATCTGTAGTAAGCTGCATTGACCCTGAAGCACAGTTCATCGTAGAAACTGATGCATCTGAGAGTACCATTGCTGCTACTTTGACTCAATCGAACCGTCCAGTTGCATTCTTCTCAAGGATACTTTCTCCAGCAGAACAAAGACATTCAAGTGTCGAAAAAGAAGCACAAGCTATTGTGGAAGCACTGCGGAAATGGCGTCACTATTTGGTTGGTAAACATTTCAAACTGATTACTGACCAGAGGTCGGTTTCTTTTATGTTCGATAACAACCGTCATGGCAAAGTGAAAAATGAAAAGATAATGAGGTGGAAATTGGAATTGTCGTGCTTTCATTATGATATTGTATATAGACCCGGTAAAGATAATATGGCTGCAGATGCCCTGACTAGAGTATGTTCTTCAATCCAAAATCAAGAAAAACTGTTGATTGATTTACATGCCAATCTATGTCACCCAGGTGTGACACGTTTGTACCACTGGGTTCGTAGTAAGAACTTGCCCTACTCGATTGATGAAATCAGACGAATAACAAACTCCTGCAATGTGTGTGCTGCTGTGAAGCCTAGATTCTTCAAACACAAAGGGATTTTGATTAAAGCCACTTCTGCATTTGTCTGAATATCGATTTCAAAGGCCCACTGCCTTCATCAAGTCGAAACCGTTACTTATTAGTAATAGTAGACGAGTTTTCACGGTTCCCTTTCGCTTTCCCGTGTTCAGACATGTCGTCGTCAACAGTTAAGTCAAAACTAAAAACATTATTTTCTACTTTTGGGGTTCCTAGTTACATACATTCGGACAGAGGAACATCATTTCTGAGCCAAGACCTAAAAAGCTACTTGAACTCACTTGGAATCTCAACTAGTAGAACCACTGCGTACAATCCAGCAGGTAATGGGCAAGTAGAAAGGTATAACGGCATTCTATGGAAAACAATTGAACTGGCATTGAAATCACTTAACTTAGAAATAAACCAATGGGAGACAGTTTTAGAGGATGCCCTTAGCTCAGTGAGATCATTACTTTGCACAGCCACAAATCAAACTCCTCACGAGCGTATGTTCTTACATCCACGTAGATCTGGGAACAATGGTGTTTCAGCTCCTTCATGGCTTCTCAATTCCGGCCCTGTGTACTTGAAGAGATTCAATCGTACGTCAAAGTATGAGCCACTTGTTGAAGAGGTCCAACTTCTTCACGGAAATGCCGAGTATGCTCATGTTAAGTTGCCTGATGGAAGAGAAACTACCGTGTCTACACGTCATCTTGCTCCAGTTGGTGAGTGCCAAACCGACATAGAGCAAACCGATTTTGAGAGTGATGACAATACTCTATTACCCACTTCTCAACCTGAACCTGAATACTTTCCTAGTCCATCATCAACACAGAATCAAGAAGATGAAATGAATACTACTGCCGAGAATTTACAACCTAGACAAGAAGCCAATAAGAACCATAACACATATCCGAGAAGAAGTTTCAGAAGC
Organism: Macrosteles quadrilineatus; assembly: GCF_028750875.1. NCBI lineage: Eukaryota > Metazoa > Arthropoda > Insecta > Hemiptera > Cicadellidae > Macrosteles > Macrosteles quadrilineatus. Next base: position 68,509,873 of record NW_026542597.1, read on the forward strand.
AGAAGACCTCCTAATTATTTAAATGACTACGTTCATTAACATTAGGGAGGAAGAATGTAGTAAAAAAACATGTGTCTTCAATTCTTTATTATTGTTTTGTTGTGTTTGTAAACAAATCCATTATAATTCAATGTAGTATTGTTCAAGTTATTAAAAACCTTTCTAAAGGTAATAAAAGTTCTTTTTCATTCGTTCTTACTCTCATTACATATATTTTTATTAAAAGATTTATAACTCGGGTTGTTAATACGTCACTAAGTTCTTTCTTATCTTAAAGATCTCTGTAAATGTTTTTCTTTAATTTTATTAATCACTAAATAAAATCAGAAAAATTTTAAATGAGTCATGAATCTTCATTTAACGGCAAATTATTTCTTTTTAGAAATTTGTCTTTAGTTAAGGACATACATCCCAAACCCTTATAAGTAATCCCAATAAGCAATCCATAGCTGAAATAAAAGTCAATAATTTTACGAATTATTTAAGACTATAAAGAGTTTTGGGAGTGATTTAGAATTGGGGATATACGTCCTTAACTAAATACAAATTTCAAAATAAATACATCTTAATGTTAAATTAAGATCTATGACTCATTTTAAAATTGTCAGATTTTGTTTAATGATTAATAAAATCAACACCAAACATTTACTGAGTAATTTGAGACCAGAAAGAACTTGGTGACGTATTAACAACCCTAGTTAAAAATTTATTATTAAAAATATATTTCTAAAAAGTTAAACTTGTTATCGTTCTGAGGTTCGTAGCGGGTCTTTAACTCGTCTGATTTTAATGCTCAAGAGCTCAAATGGAAGTCTTTACATTACAGTATTGAGTATTTTAAGGCTGGAATGAACTGCTACCGTTAATAAGAACTGGAAATATAAGAAAAATAATGTTAAAAAAATTATTAAACTACGAAACCTCCATAAGAAATGTTTGGAAGAGAGTTTTTGTTTGAATATATCTTATTAATGAAAAAAATATATTTTAAAACGGATTTCGGCATTGAAATCAGTGTAAAAATGTAGTTTGGAATGATGTGTCACAACACTATAATTACATTTCAAACAAATTATCTATGTCAAATATGGCGGATCCAAGATGGTGGCCAAAAACGCGTTCCCTATCAAAATGAAGTATTTTTGAGGTCGTAATAACGACCCAATTAATATCGGTGGTGGTCCCAAGTCAATTTCTCAAAACATGTTCATACAAAATGCATGTATGAACATGCATTTTTTACTTAAGGATGTAAAGTAAATTGGGTTTAAAAAATCCCCCCTTGTGTAGGTATCTTTTTTCAAAATTTTAAAATGTGGGAAAATCTGCCATTTTAAATTGTGATTTTAGTGGTTTTCTCGTGCACCGATTTTTGGCAAATTTTAATATGTCATTCTGCAAACCCAACACTACAAAGTAAAACCATAAAACGTTTTCTTGCAATTTTTTTAATGATCCCTGTGTCAGTTTTTTTAGTTTGCTTGGACTAATTTATTGTCATTGCATAGTGGCATTGCATAGTGACGTTGTATTAGGATTCAGGATTAAGGTCCTAGGCTGGATGAACATTAAAAATTGTTTTATGATGCAAAATGATTAGATACATTAAGGTATTATCATTTAAATTTTACAATTTACATTTATTGTGCGTATACTTTGAAAAATTAGTAATTTCAATCAAGCAAACAAAGTCAATGATTATCTGTTAAATTAGCTGTCCAATTTATAACTGGAGGAGGTTAAAGGGCCGCTGGGAAATAAAGAGTTAATTTAATTATAACATTCGAGAACAACTCTTGAGCTGGTTTTGGCTAGTAGATTTTCTTAGTTAAGTAGGATAGACTACATATTTTCAACAAAATTTCAACGCTAATAACTCAATATATAAATAAAAGCAGTTCTAGCACATACAAATTTTACTTCCAATGGCTGAACCTTAGAGGACTATACAAAAAAGGTTTCTAAGTAACTGATACACATATGACATAATATGATATGATGGATATGATGATTAAATGATTATAAGTTATTTGATGAAGTATTTGATACTATTAATGTCTTCGTTCCTCCTTTTCACTTTGACATGAAGTGGACACAATACTTTCTTACAAGCTGTCAAAACATTGCTGGAAGACGTAATTCATTTTCATTGGCAATCATAGTATCGCAAATTCTTATGCATTTTTAGGACAAAAGTGAATTCACATTTCTTTCCTGCTTTTATAATAATGGCATCGACTATCCAGTGAAATATAAAGTGGTATTGACATATTATACATTATACATATTATACTGGAAAGGTCAAGCGTTTCTATTCGATTTTATAATTTTCAACTTCACACAGTGGTCCACCAGTTTATAGCAGTAATACTCTGTGTAACAATGTTATTTATTTATTTACTGTTAACATAATGCTGATAAAATCCTTAATCAAGAACTGGGAACACATTCCACTTTATATGTTAAGGATTTGTAGCAGGATCAGGTGGTATGAAAGATTAACACAGGCTGTGTTTCTGGCCGCTTCAATTTACTTTGCACTGACAAGAAGGTGGTTTAAAATTACGAGTATTGTTAGTTTTACCCTTGATTTTGAAGCTTTTAGTAGTCAACTTTCAGTTTTATTTGGTCTTGTTTATGTTCTGCAGGATTTTTTCACTACTAAGTTCCTTTCAATCGAAGACTTTGATACAGAAAATGCTTTGCATGTTGATTGGTTTGTCACATCAGCAACCATCCTTCAAATAATCATTGGGATCAACAGTATCTTATCCATTACTGTAATTTTTAGGTCATTAAGTTCATTTTTCATACTTTACAGTATTATCCTGCTCTCAAATAACTTAAGCCAAATGCTCATCCTAAAACACATGATTGCAAAAAAGTTACAGCTTTGCATTAGCTGCAACAATTTTAGTCTCGTGCGATCCGTATTGGACTTAAATGACTCTATCAATGAAATCTATTCAAACCTTGTTTCATTGTTTTTCCTTCGTTACTCAGTAAAACTAGTTCGAAACGTTGTATTCACTTGGATGTATTACGGACTAAAATTCGTTTCTTTTCACTCGTATCAAAAGACAATATTCGAGTGGTCATCCGTGTTGATTAGCTGCCAAAGTGTTCTTTTTCTGTTGGGAGCAATAGCAAGCAATGAGGTGACTCAAGCAGTAGAGGAAATCAAAGCACAGATGGACAAGACCATCAGCATGGACAAAGATCTCCCCTTGACAGACAAGGCACAAATATTGACAATGATTGTAGAACTCGATCAAAGGTCTTTGGATTTTTATTGCATGGACCTATTTGCCTTAAATTGTTCGAATGTGACGAGCTTTTGTGGGTTCTTAATCAATCTAATGATGGTATTCATTCAGTTTATAGCTTTGTAAATAGCTAAGACACTTGAAGATTATTTACTACCCCAGTAAATACTCTTTTTGAATGATCCGTCCACCTATAAAACAGTTGTGCTACATTTATTATAAGCAAAAAGGAGTTGACAGAACAGAACCAATCCTACTGAGAGTGAACAATTCACAATACAGTTGCATTCTCTCGTTTCTTTGTGTATTTCATTTTTTTAAATTTAAACATTACAGATAGGCTTGTTCCAAGGATCTAGTTGATCCTTGTTCATTGGTAACTCGTATATTCTCCTGATAATTCCTATATAGTTAGCGTTAATTTCCTACATTTCCTACATTTCCTACATTTCCTCTTACTATAGACTTTGTTTGACTGTTAGCATTTAAATTGACAGTGCTATAAACTACTGCTTTTCTCTACCTGTACGATACTCAACAAAAGAAGTGTCTAAATAATCTCCTACACTTGCTGACATTTGGTATTTAAAACATCATGAGAAAGGATTAATCCATATCAGTGCAGACAACTCGTATTTTAGTTATAGTTTAAAGGACTACACAAGTTATAAAAATGTACACAGAAAAGCAAACACTTTCTAAACTGTTGTAGAATATGTAATTGTGTTTTGCCTATTAGCTCTTATCCTATACTCTAATACGAGCAATGTTTGCTTGTATGTATGTATGCTTGCTTGCACAAAGATCTCGAAAACGGCTCCGACGATTTTCTTCAAATTTTGTAAATAGTTTATTTTTGGCCTAAAAACAAGTTTACTGCAGCTATAACTGCCAACAAAAATCTAATTACGTGGAAAAATGAAACTGAAAGTCACATTTTTTTAACATTAGTCTAATGGGTTGCTAAGTAACCATGTTGGTTGAATGAAATAACAAGGAAAAAGTAAACAAAAGACTTGTAAGTTGTAACACATGTGTTCATAAAGGCATCTACCCACAGTGTAGTAGAAATTATAAAATACAGTACAAAAGCAAAAACATCACTTGTTACTATTGAGCAATGATTATACTGAAGCTTATTCGATACATTGTAGGAAATGTTAACTTAGCAGTGCGGAGTGTGGGATCTATTATTACGATTAGATTAAGATAGATTTCCCATCCTTATGGAACAGCTGAATCCAATTTTATTGTTAGTTCTGTCCGTCTTCTGTAGATGTCGTGCTTTGTTTACAATTTGTTTCTTGTTATTTCAGTAATTTAAAACCTCGTTTAACCAAATAAAGATATTTAATCATAAACGATAACTCGTTCACTATCTTACCGTACTATATTACTATATTACTATCATTGGCTATATAACCAAACAGTGAGACACAAATAATGAGAAACTAACCAAAAAATAATATAAACAAATTGTAAACAAAACACGACATCTACAGAAAACCAGACAGAACTAACAATAAAAGTGGCTTCAGCTGTTCCATAAGGATGGTAAGGTATCTGCAATCCTAAAATGCTATGGGAAGGTAAGGAAACAGGTCCGCGACATAGGAAGTGGTGAAGGAAGTAGTCAATGCAAGCTATCCTGAGTGCGGGAACTGTTTATGACGATTAGATTAAGGTATACCCAATCCTAAAATGCTATGGGAAGGGAGGGAAACAGAGGTCCGCGACGTAGGAAGTGGTGAAGGAATTAGTAAAGGCGAGTAGTCCGGAGTGTGGTAACTGTTTATGACGATTAGATTAAGGTATCTGCAATCCTAAAATGCTATGGGAAGGGAGGGAAACAGGTCCGCGACGAAGGAAGTGGTGAAGGCAGTAAGTAGTAAAGGTGAGCGGTCCGGAGTGTGGGAACTGTTTATGACGATTAGATTAAGGTATCTACAATCCTAAAATGCTATGGAAAGGGAGGGAAACAGGTCCGCGATGTAGAAAGTGGTGAAGGAAGTGGTGAAGGAAGTAGTAAAGGTGAGTAGTTCGGAGTGTGGGAACTGTTTATGACGATTATATTAAGGTATCTACAATCCTAAAATGCTATGAGATGGGAGGGAAACAGGTCTGAGACGTAGGAAGTGGTGAAGGAAGTAGTAAAGACGAGCAGTCCGGAGTTTGGGAACTGTTAATGACAATTAGATTAAGGTATCTACAATCTTAAAATGCTATGGGAAGGGAGGAAAACAGGTCTGAGACGTAGGAAGTGGTGAAGGAAGTAGTAAAGGCGAGCAGTCCGGAGTGTGGGAACTGTTAATGACAATTAGATTAAGGTATCTACAATCTTAAAATGCTATGGGAAGGGAGGAAAACAGGTCTGAGACGTAGGAAGTGGTGAAGGAAGTAGTGAAGGCGAGCAGTCCGGAGTGTGGGAACTGGAAACCAATTGTAACAGTTAGATTTATGTATCTGAAATTGAAATACTGAAATGCTATGAGAAGGGATGGAAACATGTCCAAGACATAGGAAATGGTGAAAGAAGTAGTAAATGCTAGCAGTGCGGAGTGTGGGAAATGTTTGTGGCAATCAGATTAATGTATTTAAAATACTAAAATGCTATGGAAAGAGATGAAAATAGTTCCACGGCGTAGGAAGTAGTAAAGTGTAGCATCGCAGATTGTGGGAACTGGGAACCGTTTGTGGCAGATAGATTAATGTATCTGTAATTCTTAAATGCTATGATAAGGGAAGTAAACAGGTCCATGACGTAGGAAATGGTGAAGGAATGTAAATGCTGGCATCGCAGAGTGGGGGAATGATTTTCCCCGAGCAAAGCTCGGTCCCCAGGTACTTATTATAAAGAAAGCTGAACAGGCGAAACTGGTAATAGTAAATAACTAATAAAACAGCAGAATTATGTAACTCAACAGTTATTTAGATGGTTTTCTTTTAGCGAATTTCCCTACAGGGAAGTAGCGATTACCGTAGGTGGCACGGTAAGACCTAGGCCCGGGACCGATTTACTTTTTCATTTTGATGTCCCCAGATGCCAAAAACACCGTTCCTTAAAATGTTTATATAGGTATGTATATATATATATACAGATTTATATGAAAAATAGGGCTCCTATATATAAATAAAGATTAAACATTAATAAACTTAGTACCCAAGTAAAATATTTATTAAAATATTTACTGACTATAGTTTCGGCTCTAAGGCCATTTTCAAAGTAAACAAAAATCAAAATAAGATATGTAAATAAATAAATAACATATGATATTATAAAACTTTTGTAACTTGTAACATAATTTTGTCTTCATAGATTAATTTATATACTATATGATGTGTTGTACTTATTTTCATTAATAGTTTCTCAATTTTGCTATTGTTTCATATATTGGATTATTCAATTTTGGAATCATTGTATTTAAATTATTTGATTTCTTATTTTTTTAGTTCATATAAATATTAATTTCTTCTTTTACATTCAATTTTTCTCTGTCTTTTTCAATTTCTAATATTGTTAAGTTTTCTTCGATCTTAGTAAACTTATGTTTGGATTTTAGTAAATGATCTGCAAAATTTGATTTAATTGATGTTTTGTTCTTCGATTTATATGCCTGTATATGTTCGTTGAATCTAACTTTAAAATTTCGATAGGTTTGTCCAATGTAGTAGTTGTCACAGTCAGAACATTTAATTTTGTAGATACCAGATGCATTGTATATGTTTGCTGTATATTGTTTGTTATAGGATTGTTGGTTTTATTGTGTATGATTTTAAAAATGTTATTTTTTGTTCTGTAGCTTAATTTTACTGGGGTATGTTTGAATGTTTTCCTGATTGCTTTGTCAAAATTGTTGTTGTATGGGACGCACATGAATTTCTTTTCTTCTTTGTGTTTCGAATTGTTTTCTAAGTTTGATTTTAATTCATTTCTTTTCTTAATTTTCTTCTTGATCATATTATCAATCATTTTGCTTCTATATCCATTTTTTCAGCTAGATATTTTATAGCGTCAAATTCTTTCTTGTAATTTTCTTTATTTAAAGGAACGTTGACTAATCTGTGTATTAATGAATGAAAAGTTGCAATTTTGTGTGTCCATGGATGATACTAATTTTTTGGAATTATTATGTCTGTAGTTGTGGGTTTTCTGAATATGTTAAAAGAATGTTTGTTGTTTTGGATGAAAATTGTTAGATCTAGGAAATTGATTTCTTTTTGTTGGGTTTCTTTGGTGAATTTAATTTTCTTATTAATATCGTTGAGGTAAGTTAATAATTGTTCAGATTCATTGTCATTTCCTTTAAATAAGCATAAAATGTCATCTACATATCTGTACCAATAAACAATGTTGTTTATGAATGGATTTGTTTCGTTAATAATTTTGGATTTTTCCATTTCTGTCATAAAGATTTCTGATAAAAGTCCTGAAAGGGGAGATCCCATTGGTCTTCTTGATGGTCTTCTTGAGATTGGTATCTTCTTGAAGATAGAAAGACGAATCATAATTAAAGTAATTTTGCTTAACAGTTACCTCTGTAAGTTTGATAATATCATTTATTTGATTTATTTTCAATTTGTTGTGGTTTATTAGGTTTCTTTTCAATATAGATAATGTTTCTTTGGTTGGAATATTCGTATACATATTGTTTACATCGAAGGATAAGAGTAAAACATCGCTAGGAATATCTATATCTTTAATTTTGTTGATAAGATCTTGGGCGTTTTTCAAAGAAGAATCAGATTCTAAATTTACATTATTTTTGATTTTGTTGTTAAGTATTTTGATAGTTTGTATGAAGGTGAATTTATGAAGTTTACTACAAGTCGAATTGGTATGTCTTTTTTGTGGGTTTTTGGGCTGTCCTCTTAAATTTGGTGCTTTTGAATTTGTTGCTTTTAATAGGATTTTATCTTTCTTATTGATACTTTTGCATTTCGTTATAGTATCTTTTTGAACAAAATTACTTTTATTATGATTCGTCTTTCTATCTTCAAGAAGATGGTCTACCAATGGGATCTCCCCTTACAGGACTTTTATCAGAAATCTTTATGACAGAAATGGAAAAATCCAAAATTATTAATGCAACAAATCCATTCATAAACAACATTGTTTATTGGTACAGATATGTAGATGACATTTTATGCCTATTTAAAGGAAATGACAATGAATCTGAACAATTATTAACGTATCTCAACAATATTAATAAGAAAATTAAATTCACCAAAGAAACCCAACAAAAAGAAATCAATTTCCTAGATCTAACAATTTCCATCCAAAACAACAAACATTCTTTAAACATATTCAGAAAACCCACTACTACAGACATAATAATTCCAAAAAATTCGAATCATCCATGGGCACACAAAATTGCAACTTTTCATTCATTAATACACAGATTAGTCAACGTTCCTTTAAATAAAGAAAATTACAAGAAAGAAGTCGACACTATAAAATATCTAGCTGAAAAAAAATGGATATAGAAGCAAAATGATTGATAATATGATCAAGAAGAAAATTAAGAAAAGAAATTAATTAAAATCAAACTTAGAAAACAATTCGAAACACAAAGAAGAAAAGAAATTCATGTGCGTCCAATACAACAACAATTTTGACAAAGCAATCAGGAAAACATTCAAACATACCCCAGTAAAATTAAGCTACAGAACAAAAAATAACATTTTTAAAATCATACACAATAAAACCAACAATCCTATAACAAACAATATACAGCAAACATATACAATGCATCTGGTATCTACAAAATTAAATGTTCTGACTGTGACAACTACTACATTGGACAAACCTATCGAAATTTTAAAGTTAGATTCAACGAACATATACAGGCATATAAATCGAAGAACAAAACATCAATTAAATCAAATTTTGCAGATCATTTACTAAAATCCAAACATAAGTTTACTAAGATCGAAGAAAACTTAACAATATTAGAAATTGAAAAAGACAGAGAAAAATTGAATGTAAAAGAAGAAATTAATATTTATATGAACTAAAAAAATAAGAAATCAAATAATTTAAATACAATGATTCCAAAATTGAATAATCCAATATATGAAACAATAGCAAAATTGAGAAACTATTAATGAAAATAAGTACAACACATCATATAGTATATAAATTAATCTATGAAGACAAAATTATGTTACAAGTTACAAAAGTTTTATAATATCATATGTTATTTATTTATTTACATATCTTATTTTGATTTTTGTTTGCTTTGAAAATGGCCTTAGAGCCGAAACTATAGTCAGTAAATATTTTAATAATTAGTTTTTACTTGGGTACTAATTTTATTAATGTTTCATCTTTATTTATATATATATATATAGATTTATATATATGTATACGTCCGGGAACGCGATAACTTGAGTAATTTTTGTCCGATTTTGATGAAATTTAGTTTAAAGGTGTAATGCGGGATAAACTTGAATTTTTTCGCGAACCAGCATGATCGGACCATGGGAACGGGGTTTTACGGGGGGGTTTATGGGGTAAAAAATGATTTTTCTCATTTTTGGTCCTCAAAACACAAAATTTTCCAATTTCTCTCTAGACCTTTTTAAACAGCTTAAAAAACAAATAATTTAATATATCAAAGTGTTTTTGTACAATTATTGGTAACGGAGAAAATTCAAAAAATTGTAAATTTTAAATTCCCATGTTATTCTTATGAAGAATATTGTAAAATGTTGTTGTTTGCTTGTTTATATTTTGATCAAACTTGGCAAATTTATTTATTTTATACTAAGCTATTAATATTTTACAAAAAAAAATTTTATTAGTTTCCTTGTAGCAGCAAACCTAGGTACTCATTAAACCTTGTTATTTAAATATATTTAATTGAAAACCAATTCAGACAAATGGAAATTGGCTTAGGCGGCAGGTTTGCTGCGGCGGGGGTATTTATTTTAATATTGAAATGTTTATTGCAGTTGTATATTATATTAGCTGTGTACCCGTTCTACGGACGGGGTCATGTAGTATGTAGTCAGTTGAAATCTTCTTATAATCAGAACAGCAGTTGGTTTGCATATTGTGTGTGTATTGTTCCAGATATGCAGGCAAAACTCCGTACACAGCACTGTTTCAGGGTCTGTTTCCCGGTTATCAAAACTCATGTACAATTTGGTACACACTGATGCCTAGAAATTTAATTTCATTTACAGTTATACATTATTGCACATTTGCTATTAATAAAATCCGTTATGTAAGGCACAACGTTTTTATTCTCACTTGGTTTTGGATTTTCTTACAAAACGTAAATGGAAATGGTTGAAGTATTTGTAAACGACATTTTAATGTAAAAATAATGTCCAGTGACAGCGAGAAAAAAATAATCTGTATCCGAACAGCTGTTCGTTATTTCATAGATGTCATATTTTCCAAACAGGCGAGTGTTTCATAAACGACGTATATGGTACATTAATTGAGAACTTGACGAAAATCTTACAAAATTGGGGTTTTGAACGTCCGTTATATTTATATATATATATATATATATATATATATATATATATATATATTTATATATGTGTCCGTTAGCGCGATAACTCGAGCAAAAATGATCCGATTTTGATGAATTTTGGTACAAACGTCTAATCCTACGTTTATTCGAACGAGTTCGCGATCCAGCATAATCGGACCATGGGAACGGGGGTTTATGGGGGGTTTTATGGGGTAAAAATGGGGTTTTCCCATTTCTGGCCCTAAAAACAAAACATTTTACAATTTCTTCCTAAACCGTTTTGTAGAGCTTAAAAAAAGAAATAATTTAGTATATTGAAGCGCTGTTGTATGCCTAACGGTCACGGAGAAAATTCAAAAATAGTGTAATTTAAAATTCCCATGTTATTCTTATGGAGAAAATGAAAATCGTTGTAGTTTACTTGTTTATGGATATATATTGATAAAATTTGGCAAATTTATTTATTTCATCCTATACTATTGACGTATAGTCATAAAACACTTTTTACCTTCCCCGTAGCAGCAAACCTAAGCACTCGTTAAATATAATGTTATTTAAATAGGGAATAAATATGTCTTATTTACGAAAATATTTTAGTAAAAATGTAATCAGACAAGTTGAAATTCGCTTAGTCTGCAGGTTTGCTGCGGCGGGGGTATTATTTATATATAGATGCATTGCCAGAGTGGTAAAATAAGCATTACAGGAACTAAAAAAACTACAGAAATTTTAATTCTAATGGCGGAATCATACAGGACTATAAAAAGGTTTCTAAGTTATTTATGCATAGTTTTCACAACGTAATAGTCCAGTTACGTAATTTGTTCTTTCCTCATTAATTTTCCCCAGAATTTAAAGAGCTATATGATAAACTGTTCAATAATCTTAATTGTCTCTGTTCCTTTTCACTTTGACATCAAGTGGACTCATTACTTTCTTACAAACTGTCAAAACAATGCTGGCAGACGTGAAAATACGCATTATTCATTATGTCATTATTGTCAATTATACCATTTCAATTGTGAATCAATTATAATATCGGAAATTATTTATTTAAAGATAGAAGTGTCTTCAAATCTTGTCAGCTCATATAGTAATGACATGGAGTATAAAGTAAAATATATAGTGTTATTGACATTATACATGTTACATTATCATCACTTATCAAGACTATTTCTGGAAAGGTCAACCATTATTTTCTATTACATTTTTTTGTTATCACTTTCAAACAGCAAGTCCACCTTACGTTTATAGCAGTAATACTGCGTGAATTATTGTTATTTATGTATTTACTGTTAACAAAATGCTCGTAAAATCTTTAATCAAATACTGGGAACACATTCCACTTTTTATGTTAAGGATTTGTAGTGAGGTGAGGTGGTTTGAAAGATTAACACATGCTGTATTTCTAGCCGTTTCAATTTACTTTACACTGACAAAAAGCTGGTTTAAAATTACGAGTATTGTTAGTTTTACCCTTGATTTTGAAGCTATTAGTAGTCAACTTTCAGTTTTATTTGGTCTTGTTTGTGTTCTGCAGGATTTTTTCACTACTAAATTCCTTTCAATCGAAGACTTTGATACGGAAAATGCTTTGCATGTTGATTGGTTTGTCACATTAACAACAATCCTTCAAGTAATCATTGGGGTCATCAGTATCTTATCCATTACGGTAATTTATAGGTCATTAAGATCAATCTTCATATTTTACAGTTTTATCCTGCTCTCAAATAACTTAAACCAAATGCTCATTCTAAAACACATGATTGCAAAAAGGTTACGGCTTTGCATGAGCTGCAACAATTTAAGTCTCGTGCGATCCGTATTGGACTTAAATGACTCAATCAATGAAATCTATTCAAATCCAGTTTCATTTTTTTTACTTTCGTACTCAGTGAAATTAGTACGAAACGTTGTATTTGCTTGGATGTATTACGGACTAAAATACGGTTCTTCTCACTCGGTTTTTGTATCGTCATCCGTGTTGATTAGCTGCAACAGTGTTCTTTTTTTGCTGGGAGCAATAGCAAGCAGTGAGGTGGCTCAAGCAGTAGAAGACATCAAAGCACAGATGGACAAGAGCATCAGCATGGACAAAGACCTCCCCTTGACAGACAAGACACAAATATTGACAATGATCGTAGAGCTTGATCAAAGGTCTTTAGATTTTTATTGCATGGACCTATTTGCCTTAAATTGTTCGAATGTGACGAGCTTTTGTTTTTTCTTAGTCAATCTCATGATGGTATTCATTCAATTTATAACTTTGTAAGTAATTACGTCATTTGAAGATGATGTAGTAGGCTACTCCAGTAAAGACGCTTTTTGAGTGCTCCATCAAACTGGAATATAATTGTGCTGCATTGGTCACAACAAAAGGTAGTTGACAATACAAAGTTTTACACCTGGCTGCAGTGTTATAGTATTGTGTGACATAAAGGAGATACACATACAAGTGCATTACCTGCAAGACTGTAGCATTGAATACAGCCTGATATAGCTTGTTAAGTGTGTGTATTGTTCGCAATAATTAAAAATAGGGTTGAACGTTTTCTTAGCAAACATGCTTAGGCTATTTTTTCTTCTTCATTTGGGAAATTTGAAATTATGTTTCAAGTCCACCAATCAAATATATACATCTTTAATACAAATTATTGAGACCTGATAATTATTAATAAAACATTATTCTTAGTGTTAAGGCTGTAAGTAGAGTTTAATATTTCATGTATTTGTTGGCCAATGTGTGATTCACGACTATTAGTGTTTGAAGTAATTAATTATGTCAAAATATTTCATATCATTTAATCATATCCCAGCAGTTATATATTTTTACTGGTCAGCTTGGCAATTATTTATATGTCTAAATTGGGATATGATGTAATATTTTGGCTGTCTACTTACAGTTTTTTTTACGCTGAACCCAAAATTACAATCAGTTTTTGTTGGAGAGATTCCTAAGTGGCTGTAAAACGAAGGTTAAAATTATCTAAGGTTCATTGAGCGGTATTAATGGGTAATAAGGCGTGGTCTGGACGGGTCCGTATGTGGGCTGAAGACTGAGTGAGGAGAGCAAACAGCTGTTTATACTCGACTTAATGCGGAATGAAATCAATTCGTGTTGAAAATATAATCAGCTCTTATTTAGGCATGTGGGAAAGGTAGGTCGGGTTTTATGCGTATTCGTGACTGTTTAAAGCGTTTTGAAGTTAGTTTAGATTAGGAAGGTAAAGTTTAAGTTATAATGAACCAACTCCTTAATTTATTCTACCTCCAGACTGATTTTGCACAATTGAAATAGTGGGTGAAACACAATGAAATAACAATATCAAAAATGCTTGCACATCTTCAAAGGACTTAACAGTCACTAACCTGCATAAAGTCCGACCTACCTTCCTCACATGTTTTACCTGTTATCAAGTGGAATTTTGAAAATTAATATTGAGGTTGGATTGGTTAGGTTAGGTTAGATGAGCTTAATATAATATAAAAGGTATTAAATAATAACTTCCTTACTGTCGTATGCCTTGGGACTAAAGAAAATATTGTTACCAATCATGGAATCTCTTATTGTTGGGGTTTCCTTATTACACATGTAATATAATGTATTAGTTGCTGATACGTGAAATTATGCACTAAGGCACGTTTTCACTTTTAGGCATTGTGGGATTATCCACTATGGGATTATGCTCTATGGCACGTTAGTAACAGACGTCGAGGTTTGAAATGAGGACGATCGTGTCGTTATTGAGGTGGCAGTGGCATAGGCTCGATAATAAATTTATTGATGATTAATGTTGACTTTATTAATAGTGGAAGTAAGTTATCGTTTTTGTGGTAATGTATTTTCGAAACAGCATCAAAGTCCGTTTACTTTTGCAAATTGAATAGTTGTAAAATGTTATTAAGATACTTATTTCACATGACGAAGTGTGTGGTTTCGATTCTTTTGCATTGAATGATACGTCAAAAACCTTCCACCCCTTTCAGTGTTTTAGGCGCCGCTAGAACTTGGACTCGTCCAAATCAAAAATATCATAACTCAATTAAACAGAAGCTTGATATTCATTATTTAATTGTATGGCCATTTAGGAATCACTCCGACAAAAACTGATTGCATTTTTGGATTCAGCGTGGGAAAAAACATAAGACTTATAAAAAGTAGACATCTAAAAATGACATCCCATCCCAATGTATACATACTAATACCAATAACTAGGCCTACCTAGTCTTAAAAATATATGGAAAGGAAAGGTGCCTGATTATATATTTTTTTATTATCTGTTGTAAAATGAACTCTGTTCTTTAGATTCTGTACTTCTGAACTCTGACACTGTACTAGAGAATGCTATGAGTGAGGTCATACTGTTTCACTGAATTATAAATATTAATTTGAAATTGAACATTCGACTGTTTGATTTTATTTTATATTACCTATTTAGTCACAATCTCATAAGACACTCATAATCATACTTCTCAGAGAAGAAATAATCATTACAATACACTAAACATTATTCATTATCTTATAGATTTAAATTATTACAACCACTTATACTATATAAATTATTTATTTACTGTTTGTCCCCTTCTATATTGGAAGAACAAGGAAATGACCAAAGGATAATTGAAACAGAATTAAACGTGTTTATTTCTGCTCCCGTCAGTTGTTGAAAATAATGCAAGAACTGTAAATTAACTAAAAGCTTTTCGTTTTATATCCTTTTAAGAAACACTTATACTAGGGAAGGATTTGAAATATTGGTGTTCTCCAACATTTTTGGGAGGAAAGTACAATATTTGGTAAAAACTATTTCAATGTTTTTACTTTCCACCATTACATAATTTATATTACATAATTTTATAAATTAGTTTATCTTTGAAGAATAAATGGAAATTTTATTCTCCCCTAAACGTTAATGGAAAATTAATCCGAAAACAGTTTAAATCAGCATATGACGGAACCGCCACCGGCTGCAGCCATGACGTCATCGAACAGTGTTACCAACCTAGATATATGAAAAGTACTCGTCCTTGTGTTATACTCATCCATGGGTTTGAATTATAATATAATAAACTAAATACAATAATTAGAATGAAATAGCTAGTATTTTGCATGGCTTAAGTTAGTCCAAAATAACCATAGAGTGGTGATATGTACTCGTATTAGTGGGTAACTGTCAAGGTAGGTACATAGCATGTAATTTCATCAAGATACTTCAGTTTTGTGCAATTAAAACTACTTTTAGCAAATTTCCCCTACAGAGAATAAGCTTTTACCGTGGTACTCATGGTAAGACCTGGACCCGGAACCGATTTACTTTTTCGTTTTGAGGTCCCTAGAGACCAAAAACACCATCCGTTCAAATTCATATATTTATATATATGTCCGTTAGCACGACAACTCGAGAAAACATCATCCGATTTTGATGAAATTTGGTACAAACGTGTAAACCTACATTTATTCGAACGAGTTCGCGAACCAGCATGATCGGACTATGGGAACAGGGGTTTATGGGGGTTTTATGGGGTAAAAATAGGTTTTTCCAATTTTGAACCATTAAAACTTAAAATTTAGCATTTTCTTTCCAAACCATTGTGTAGAGCTTAAAAAAACAAAGAATTTAATATATTGAAGCGTTATTATGTGCCTAATGGTTAAGGAGAAAATTCCAAAAAACTGTTAATTTAAAATTCCCATGTTATTCTTATGGAGAATAAGTAAACTGTTGTAGTTTGCTTGTTTATGATCATATTTTGATCAAATTTTGAAAATGCATTCATTTCATACTAAACTATTAACATTGTACAAAAAACACCTTTTAACCCTCCCTGTTGCAGCAAACCTAAGTACTCGTTAAACTATAATGTTATTTAAAAAGGGAATAAATGTGATATTTTTAAGGAGACATTTTAGTGTAAATCCAATCAGGCAAATGGAAATTCGCTTAGTCTGCAGGTTTGCTGCGGCGGGGGTATTTACATATTGTATGGGAAATTTTAGCTAATGACATTTTCATTGTGCAATGAATAGACTTTTTAAAAAAATATTGTTCACTTTTTGATGTTGCAAATGTACAGAAATATAAAGCCTTAAAAAATACAAGTAGGTCTACTACAACCGATAAAACGTTATTTAAAATTTTTATTATTAATTATTTGTTCTAAATTTGCTGGTAGCATAAATAAATATCTTAGCAAGTATTTAAAGAGCTATATGATAAAGTGTTCAATAATCTTAATTTCCACGTCCCTATTCCTTTCCACTTTGACATAAAGTGGGCTCTTTGCTTTCTTACAAGCTGTCATAACATTACTGGCAGACTTAAAAAACGCATTATTTATTATGTCACCATTTCCATTATTATATTTTAATCGCAATTATAATATCCCAAATTATTTATTTTTAAGACAGAAGTGTCCTCAAACGTTTCCACCTCATAAAGTTATGACATGGGATATAAAGTGAAATCTATAGTGTTATTATCATTATACATGTTGCATTTTCATCACTTAACAAGACTATTTCTGGAAAGGTCAAGCATTTCTATTAGATTTTTTAGTGTTCATCATCATACAGCAAGTCCACCTTACGTTTATAGCAGTAATACTGCGTGAATTAATTTTATTTATGTATTTACTGTTGACAAAATGCTGATAAAATCTTTAATTAAATACTGGGAACACATTCCACTTTTTATGTTAAGGATTTGTAGCGAGGTGAGGTGGTTTGAAAGATTGACACATGCTGTATTTCTGGCCGTTTCAATTTACTTTACACTGACAAACAGCTGGTTTAAAGTTACAAGTATTCTTAGTTTTACACTTAGTTTTGATGGTATGAGTTATCGACTTTCAGTTATATTCGGTCTTGTTTGTGTTCTGCAGAACTTTTTCGCCAAGAAGCTCCTTTCAAACAAAGACTTCGATACAGAAAATGCTTTACATGTTGATTGGTTTGTCACATCAGCAACAATCCTTCAAATAATCATTGGGATCAACAGTATCTTATCCATTACTGTAATTTATAGGTCATTAAGATAATTCTTCATATTTTACAGCTTTATCCTGCTCTCAAATAACCTAAACCAAATGCTCATCCTAAAACACATGATTGCAAAAAGGTTACGGCTTTGCATGAGCTGCAACAACTTAAGTCTCGTACGATCCGTATTGGACTTAAATGACTCAATCAATGAAATCTTTTCAAATCCAATTTCATTTTTTTTCCTTCCGTACTCAGTAAAACTAGTACGAAACTTTGTATTTGCTTGGATGTATTACGGACTAAAATGCGATTTTACTTACTCGGACAAATGGACAGTTTTTGTATCGTCTACCGTGTTGATAAGCTGCCACAGTGTTCTTTTTCTGCTAGGAGCAATAGCAAGCAGTGAGGTGACTCAAGCAGTAGAAGACATCAAAGCACATATGGACAAGACCATCAGCATAGACAAAGAACTCCCCTTGACAGACAAGGCACAAATATTGACAATGATTGTGGAGCTTGATCAAAGGTCTTTAGATTTTTATTGCATGGACCTATTTGCCTTAAATTGTTCGAATGTGACGAGCTTTTGTGTTTTCTTAGTCAATCTCATGATGGTATTCATTCAGTTTATAACTATGTAAGTAATTACGTCATTTGAAGATCATGTAGAAGGCTACACCAGTAAAGACACTTTTTGAGGGCACAAATGTAACTGGAATAAAATTGTGCTACACTGATCACAAAAAGAAGCAGTTGACAAGGAACAGAACTTATCTTATCGAGAATGGGATGTGTACAAATACATTTCTTTGCCTCTTTGTGAATTTCATTTTTAAACAAACAAATCCATTTTTAAAGAGAATTCCAGATAGTACTTCTAGAGATTTGATTAGCCTTTGCTCATCGGTATCTACTCCTATACTCCCATCTTTATAAAGAATTATCCTTATAAACGTTGCTGTAAAATACACTGTAAAATACACATTCCCACATTTCCTGTTGCTATAAACTACATCGTTTCTATATCTACGCGATATTTATTCAACAAATCAGTCTCCAAGCAATCTCAAACCCTCACTGACATCATGACAATGGATTCATCCACATCAGTGCATACACTACAACAGTGTTACACCTGGCTGCCGTGTTATAATATTGTGTAACATAAATGAGTTACACACAGGTACAATACCTACAGGACTGTGGTATTTTATATAGTTCTGACATAGCTTGTTGTGAGTTAAAATTAAAAATAAATTAATTAAAATTAGAGTTGAACGTCTTCTTAATAAATATGGGTAGCCCATTTTTCTTCTTCATTTGGAAAATTTTAAATTCTATTTAAATTCTACCAATCATATATATATATACCTTTTTAGGACCTGATTATTATTAATGGAACATTATATTTAAGTTTTAAGTCTGTAAGTAGAGTTAATTATTTCATGAATGGTTGGTCGATATGTGATCTACAATTAATTGTTATTAATGTATTGATAGTAATATAATGTATTGAAGTATTTAATAATGTCAAAGTATTTTATACCATTCAATCATAACCCAGCAGTTATATATTTTTGTTTCGCTCCTTAAAAAATTAGTAACTACATTCTAAACAAATAGCTAGGTCTACGACTTAAAATTACAAAATGTTTCTACCAAATATCTTACAGCTGTAGTGTATGATAAACCATATTGATTTGCAAGACCTATCATTAATAATCGATAAAAAATATGGGAAGGGAAGGGTAGCCCGACTATATTAGAAAATGAACTGTTGTAAAATTAAATCTGTACTAGTTAAGGCTCTGTACTCCTGTACTTCCGAACTCTGACTGTACTTCTCTGCACTTCTGTACTTCTGAACTCTGACTCTGTACTTCTCTGTAATTATGTACTTCTGAACTCTGACTCTGTACTTCTGTTTTTCTGATCTCTGACTCAGTATTTCTCTAGACTGGATGAAGCGATTAGTGAACTCTTACTGTTTCATTGAATTTATAAATATTCATTCTAAATTGAAATTTTGACTGTTCGATTCTACTTTATATAGGCCTAACCTTGTTGATCACGATCTCAAAAGACACTAAGCATATGTCTCAGAGAAGAGTGACTCATTACAATGCACAAGACATTATTAATTATCTTATATATTTCAATGGTTGCAACTTCGTATACTAAATACCGTCTAAATTGAAAGCACAAGGAAATGAGAAAAGGACAAATGAAACAGAATTAAACGTGTTTATTTCTGCTCATGTAATAGAGGAGCGTCGCTTGTACTATGCAGATGTACTCATTAAACTCTATTAGATTAAATAACCTATGTTTATTTATAAATCCTCTTCTGGTGCCACCATTATCCTTTCTGAGATAATTAATATTTTAAACATGTTAATTCATTGTTTGTTTATATTTTATTTTCAGTAGCCCCTAGCAGCCTAGACTACTAGGTTATAAATCAACTTTTACAACACATTTATAAATCATATTTGTTGCACTAATTTGATCTATTAGTGAGAATTTGATTACAGTGTTGCAATCTAGTGGACCACAAGCATTTTTCTTTCCTACCTGATTTATTAATTTTAGTGTGCCCATCCGAAAGACTCTCATTGTCGTAGATATAAAATAGATTCTCTGTTGTTGAAACGAAAATATGTTGTTGAAAATAATGCAAAAAAGGTTTATTAACTAAAAGCTGTCGTTTTTATATATTTTTGAGACACACTTATACTGGGGAAGGATTTGAAATATTAGTGTTCTGCAACATTTTTTGGAAGAAAGTACAATATTTTGTAAAATCTATTTCTATGTTTTGACTTTCCAATTTCCATAATTTAAAAATAACTTCTATATAATTTTGTACATGTTTTATTTTAAAGAAGAAATGGAAATATAATTCTCCTCCAACCTTTAATCGAAAATTTATCCGAAAACAGTTTAGTAATCAGCAGACGACGGAACCGCCTTCGGCTGCAGCCATGGCGTCATCGAATAGTGTTACCAACCTATATTTATGAAAAGTACTCGTCCTAGTGTTATACACATCCATGGGTTTGAATTATAATATAACAAACCAAATACTACGAGGCAAATAGCTACTAGGTAGCTATTTGAATAAAATAGCTACTATTGGCATGGCTTAAATTGGCCCAAAAAACTATATAGTGAATGTTATATACTTTGAGTAACTCTCAAGTAAGGTACATTGCATGTAATTTCATAATTTTTTTATTGTATATATTTTTTATTTTTACATATTCTATCGAACATTTTAAATTATTCCGTTTTTATTGTGCCATGAATAGACTTTAAAAAAAAATTGTTCACTTTTCCTTAACAAATTTTGTAAATGTACAGGAAAATAAAGCCTTCAATTAGAAAAATACAAATAAGTATACTGTAAACGATAACGATTATTTTAAACTTTTATTGTTAAGCATTTGTTGTACAAAGAAATATCACTTCCAGAGGTAAATCTGTCATTTTCCAATAGACATCAACAATGTGACGTCAGCATGGAACAATCAAGCCAGCTTGAAATGAAACCTTTGTCCCTCTCAACATTTCGTTTTGTTTCCGACCATTCTGATGGCTTGCCTCGTCTAATAGGCTATTGTGGGACCAAGGTAGTGTTTGAGGTATGCATTGTATGAGGGCACAAACTGCATTGATCAAAATCAATGATTTACTGGAAACCATACCAGCTGATATTTTAGAAAGCAAACATTGGATCAACAAATTATCAAATTAAGTCGTATATTAAATGCTTATTGTATACTTTTGGAAATGTTAAAAGCACTACGTTTCTGTAGTTGTCACTATATGAGATCACTTAAAACTTTTTAGCTAAAGCCTTCAAACGTATCTGTCTTTCCTAGAAACGCCTTACCTAAGCTTAACTTAAGTTTACAATCGATATTTATGGGTAGTCTGTGGTGAAGGGTTTAAAAAAATAAGCGCTCCATGAACTTGAAATAATTTAAAATTGTTTCAAATTGTACAGCAAATCATTTTAGAAAATAGAAATACAATCAGGCTTAGCGTAATCTATTGTGCCTTTGTGTTATGGCTCAAGTTAAAAAGAATCACAAGAGTGTAGAAGAAAAATTAGAAACCTAATTCAATCGTATCGATGTTGTACGATTGACATTTGTGAGTGATTCATTTTACTTTTATATTTGTAGCTAAAGATTATCTTTTTCTAAGCTGGAGCTTTTTTTTGTAAAGATAAATTAATTAATAATGAGGAGCTAAACAACTTTAACCTGTAATAGTTAAAACGTTACACACCAAACTACCACGAGGGCTACTGAAACCTAAAATTTAATTTAATGGAAAATCTCCGTCCGTAATACGTGTTTAGTTTTTAACGTTCATTTTTCCTAATATACACAACAAGAAAGCAAAATTTCGGTGACACAAAGGACCAGAAAATAAAGGGTAATATATTTTTTATGATCCAATAAACTGTAGCACTATCGAAATAGCCAGTACTTAAGTCACAAAACCGCGATAGGATATGAAGGCAAGCTCTCCTTAACTGGACACATAAAAGACGCATGGCATATAGCTGATGAAATACCCCCGCCGCAGCAAACCTGCTGACTAAGCGAATTTCCATTCGTCTGAATTGATTTTCAGTTAAATATATTTTAATAACATTAGGTTTAACGAGTACCTAGGTTTGCTGCTACAAGGAAACTAACTTAAGTGTGTTTTTGAGTATAATATTGATAGCTTAGTACAAAATAAATAAATTTGCCAAGTTTGATCAAAATATATTCATAAACAAGCAAACTACAACATTTGACAATATTCTCCATAAGAATAACATGGGAATTTTGAATTTAAAATTTTTTAAATTTTCTCCGTTACTAATAATCGAACAAAAATACTTTTATATACTAAATTATTTGTTTTTTAAGCTCTTTAAAAAGGTCTAAAGAGAAATTGGGAAATTTTGTGTTTTGAGGGTCAAAAGTGAGAAAAACCAATTTTTACCCCATAAAACCCCCCGTAAAGCCCCGTTCCCATGGTCCAATCGTGCTGGTTCGCAAACTCATTCAAGTTTATCCCGCTTTACACCTTTAAACCAAATTTCATCAAAATCGGACAAAAATTACTCAAGTTATCGCGTTCACGGACGTATATATATATATATATAAATCTATATATATATATATACATATATAAAAATTTGAACGAATAGTGTTTTTGGCCTCTGGAGACATCAAAATGAAAAAGTAAATCGGTCTCGGGCCTAGGTCTTACCGTGCCACCTACGGTAATAGCTACTTCCCTATAGGGAAATTCGCTAAAATTACAACAATGTAACAATTGCAGAGGTGAGATCATTAATACAATGTAGACATTTTTCCCTAGGCAGGACACAAGAGTTGCAGAGGTGGCTATAATTAGTGTTGCTCATCAGCCCTACATGCACTGTTGAACCCCACTGTATTTTAATTGGCTGTCCCAGTTGAATGTTTAATTATATAGCATACACATTTATAGTAGGATAGACGTAAAACATAAAAATGTTTGTTGGTTTATGTATTATTTTTATCATTATATGTTCTAGTGCAAATTTACGATGATCCTAAGTTTTTCAACCATTCATCCCTCTTTTTTCTAATCTATCTATACATTTTGATAAAATGTGGAAAATATTATTTATTAAGCTCATTTCACTAAAAAACGTGTTATTACCATCCCTGTAGCAGAAAACCCAAGTAATAGTTTAATCTAAAGTGTTCAAATAGGGAATAAATCTCACATATTTTAGGATTTATTTAGGTAAAAACTAAATCAGGCAAATACAAATGTGCTTAGTCTGCAGGTTTGCTGCAGTGGTGGTAATTATTAAACGTAACTGTCGTGGATGGTTTGTCCTAGGGGGCTTGTACGTACACTTACGTAATTACTGACAAAGTTGAGCTGTGTCTGATTGTAAAGAGTTTAACATGTAAGTAATTATTTTTTTTATAAATTTGTATGTATAATTTTATTATATTGTCAATTAACTAAACAATGAAAATATTTCGTTTAGTTTTAAGGCCACTTGTATTAGATTCTATTCCATCTTAACATACATTACATATGTATATCTTGATCACATTTATTTGCAGCAAACTAAATTAGTCCTCAAAGGGATTCATTGTGTAGGGTATTGAATGTGACAAGTCGTTGAAACATACAGAAGCTCTGATAGGATTATCTAAGTCACTTAACCAATTGTTGATTGTGTGGGGTGTTCTATAGCATATCTCGGTATCTTAACTTTGTTCTGAGCAGGTTGAATAAACCTTTTTGTCTAAATGTTGATATGTTTGTGTTTTACATAGGGGTTTTGCATGGATAGACTAATCAGTTACGCAGAAACAATTTGGATTCATGGATTCATTGGTTATGTTTACATGGTGGACCAGAAAAAAATTAACCCTAAAAAACAAGGATTTTAGTGTGTCAGCAAGATTTAGCAGTTTAGATCTATACAAATATTATGTTTCAATATAAATTTAATGTATACGATTTCTTTAACCGAACTAAATGGCTTAGCTTGCCATATTTAAGCAAATAATTATTTAGTTAGTCAAATATTCCTGTTTTGACCATTAAACCTATTTCCCTTGAAAATATTACAAATCTTCTCCGCACAGAAGTGTAATGTAATCTTTCCCTAGGGGTACGGACTGTTTATTAAATATGTTTAATTTTAACGATTAAATACATTAATCAATTATTTATAGCCACATTTGCACAAGCTCTATCATTCACAAAGAACGTGTAGTTAAAATAAAGTTCATCCAATGTGTGTCGATTTTTTAGAAAATGTCTTAAAGAAAATCAGTGAAGGAAAATCGCAACGGTTCTTATAGTTTCTTATTCAAAATCTCAGATTTTACGTAGCATAAACCACAGGTAATGTTTATGTGGCACTCAGGCTGGACTAAGCACTTTCCAGGATAGGGCTTCAACGCAAGATAAATATAAATAATTGTGTTAGACACAACACCGTTGAGCAAAAATATCCCATTGTCAAATATGATATTTAAATGTGATTGTTAAATGTGTTTTACTACCTAACGGTTTTTATGAAATTGATGTTACATAGTGTTGTTGTTATAATGCTAATGATTTATCCTTGTGATGTTAAAATCTTAATACATTACTGCAGTGTGTAAGCAGGACGTAAAACTATTTCACGGAATAAACAAATTCATCATTTTGAAACAATCAGTTATTTTGCTCAGTAAAAGTGTGTTTAATACTTCTGTGCATTACAGGTTGCAATTAAAATCACAGTGTTGCTTATATGATTAAGCTTCAACGCCCATTCATGGTTTGTCTCATACTAGATATTTTTTAGCAGGATAATCAACCTTATAATAACGTAGGTCAGGATGGAGAAGGTTTGCCCGCACATAAGACGTACAAAAGAATGCCGTTAGCAGTCATGCCAAACTTATGTCAATATACGAGAATTGGTAATTTTGGCATTGGAAAACTTAAAATTGTAAACACCTATGATAAATAGTAGACTTTTTTTCTGAGCTGTATAAGTCGTGAACTGTTAAAGTTCTATATCATAATGGGCTGTAAAGTTTTAATGGTCTCCTCTTACCAACAGCAGACTCATTCTCGTTTATGATATGCCATTGTTGAGTGGCGTCAGTTGTGTCACTTTGAAATTATTTAAGTCTTAGCAACTGTACTTAAGTTAAAAACCGAGGGAAAAGCGTACTGTGTAATTTAAGACACACCCATCATCATGGTCGAGAATTTGAATAAGAAATTTCGGGTCGCTTTATAAAAACTAACTTATTTAATACGAATGCATTGAAAATTGCTTAGGCCGAAATATTGCATTACTAAAGGTCCATTACTCATTTTTTAAATAGTGTTTTCTACTGTAAAATGTAAATGGATTTTTTTGTTAACCTGCAAAGACAAATAAGCGTTTCGAAAACGGCAACAAATAATTTAAAAACGTAACCTGTCACTACCAAATTTATATCAACCAAATGAAATATTATCACTTAAACCCATGATTGTGTGCCTACTTTACTGTAGATATTCTAATAGAGATTCAATAAATATTTAAGGTGTACGTTTTGGTAACGTATAAAATTTACCACTGTAGTAGTAACACCGACGGTTTAAAATTCTATGATTTATGGTTATCTTGAAAATATGTTCATTAAATTTATTATGTTTATACCTAAAAACACGAAATTGACTATTTATCCATCTTAATTACTAAATATAAACTAGAAGCACACTTTAACAAAATGTATCAACAAAGAGGATCTGTAAAACCTTTACAGCCAATTTAGAGAGAAACAGCCAGCAGTAAAACCTAATCCGTGCAGCTGCAATGGCCAGAGTGAATGTGGCCTGCAATATTAACATGGCAATATAGGCACAGATGCTGCCTAGCTGTCATTGGCTGAATACCATATGACGTCATCTCTGGGGTGAAATCAAGTGTAACTTTATGTTCGTTTTTATAGAATTATATTGAATTATATTATATATAGATTGTATATTATATATTATTATTATATAGAATTATATATATATATATATATATCTATATATAGATTGTATATTATATATTATTATTATATAGAATTATATATATATATATATATATTTATTTATATATATATATTTATTTATATATATATATTTATTTGGAGTTGCAGTAAATTTATTTCCTATGTAAATATTTAATATTATTTTGTATATGTTTATGTTATGTCCTGTTTATGTTTAGGACTGCTTAAAATCCATGTAATTTGGGACCAAATTATAAGTTGGCTATAC
Source organism: Macrosteles quadrilineatus (assembly GCF_028750875.1). Taxonomy (NCBI): domain Eukaryota; kingdom Metazoa; phylum Arthropoda; class Insecta; order Hemiptera; family Cicadellidae; genus Macrosteles; species Macrosteles quadrilineatus. The sequence goes on from NW_026542597.1 coordinate 68,536,446, forward strand.
GGTATTTATTCTTTAAATAGGAGCCACAAAAAATTATGAAGTGGGAATAGATTAATGTTTCTATCTATGGTTTCAGTTGTATCACAAATTGGAGTTTTAAAACCTATTTCAATTATAGTATCAAACGTCTCAAGTAAACCTAAATTTTAAAATGACACATAATTCAAATACTTTGAAACACCTTTAGAATTTAAGTGTAGGTTTACTTATGTGGTGTATATTTAATGTTTTGTTATAATGTTTTTTATTGAGTATTGACTATGTTAAGTAAAATCCCTAATCTTTAAATATTATTTATGTAAATAAATGTATTAATACGCAGAACCTAACAGACCATTTTTGTACAATTTCAAAGTGTATGGGTTTTACAATACTTGTTCCGACATTCTAAATTTAATAGAGAAGCAGTTGATTGAATTAAAACATGTTATTTATTTAATGGTATACACATGTCCGTTATTTAATTACAAGGATCGGGATTAAATTTGAAATAAAGTAAGTATACTTGTACTTTCTCAATGTATGCACTTGCTTGCATAGTGACGCCAAGTAATAGTATTATTGATTGAGCATTTTTATATGTTCCTGTGAACAAGAAAGTGTAACATAGTACACAAAATTACCATCTAAAACTTTACTTTATAGCATAAATTACAAGTAAAACATATAACGCATAGTAATGTTCCTACTACCCAAATATATTGTATATTGGAGTAGATTTGTTGCCAGCTAAGAAACACTGTTATTTTCTATAATAACCTACAATTGGGAATTAATTACAATACTTTTATATTGAAGAAAGTTGTCTTTTTCACCAAACATAGGCATTAAGTAGTTCATTAACTAACAAGGACAATATATCCTTTTTAAATAATATTACAAAATATTATAGTATATATCTTATTTCTTATAAATATTGCAACAACCAAACAAATTGCATAGAAACTAATTTAAGTCGTAGAAATTTCACTTTGTGACATCTTCATATAACTATGCAAACGCAAGGGGAGTTTTGTCTGAAAAGCCAGCTGTAATCAGCCGAGGACGCCGCAGGATGCCAACGTGACGACACTCAAAGGCAGTGTTGCCAACATAGAGATGAACATATGAAATATTCTATTCGTAATTATCATGCTAATAAGTCTAGCTCAGTATAATTGTGAAATTTGCAGTAAAGTTTTGCCATTTATTGTTACTGCATCTAATCGGAATTATAATGTACATTAAGGTATTATTATTAAAAATTTCTCATTAACATTTATAATTCGTATACTTTCATAAATTGGGAGTTTTAATCAAGTAAACAAAATCAATGATTATGTGTTAAATTAGATATCCAAATTATAACTAGAGGAGTGCCGCTGAGAAATAATCAGTTAATTTAATCATAACATTCGAGAACAACTCTCAAGCTGGTTTCAGGTAGATTATTTCACCTACATTAGATTTTCTTAGTGTAGAAAAATGGATTACACTACAACTTTATTTCAACCAAATAACATTAATCATACTATGCAAATGGATTTCTATATTTAAAAACAATTCAAGCAAACACAAATTGTAATTACAATGGGTGAATCTTACAAGACTATAAAAAGGTTTCTAAGTTATTTATACCTATGCCATTTCATAACCCATTAGTAACGTTACGTAGGCTACATTATTATTTTCTCATTGATTTGTCCCGGTATTTAAAAAGCTATATGATTAAGGATTTAGTATTCGTTTTCCTGTTCACATTGACATGAAGTGGGCTCACTACCTTCTTACACTGTCAAAACATTGCTCGTAGACGTTATAATATGCATTATTCGATATGTCAAACTTTTCAATAATTCATTTTCAATGGCATTCATTGTATCGCAAATTATGAATTTTAGGACAAATGTGTATTCTAATTTCTTTTCTGCTGATATAATTATGACATTAAGTATAAAGTGTTATGTAAAGAGATATTGACATATTATAACATTAGACATATTATACTGGAAAGGTCAAGCATTTCTATTGTATTTTAGAATTTTCACCTTCACACAGCAGGTCCACGTCACGTTTATAGCAGTAATACTGTGTGTAACAATGTTATTTATGTATTTGATGTTAACAGAATGCTCATAAAATCTTTAATCAAATACTGGGAACACATTCCACTTTTTACGTTTAAGATTTGTAGCAAGGTGAGGTGGTATGAAAGATTGACACATGCTGGATTTCTAGCCGTTTCAATTTACTTTATACTGACACTAATCTGGTTTGAAGTTACAAGTATTCTAACTTTTACAAATAATTTTGATGTTACGTGTCATCGACTTTTAGTTATATTTGGTTTTGTTTGTGTTCTGAAGGATTTTTTCACTACTAAACTCCTCTCAATCGAAGAATTTGATACAGAAAATAGTCTTCATGTTGATTGGTTTGTCACATCGGCAACAGTTACTCAGTTGCTGATTGGAATTAACAGTATCATATACATTACGGTACTTTTTAGGTCATTAGGTTCATTCTTCATAGTTTACAGTTTTATCCTGCTCTCAAATAACTTAAGCCAAATGCTCATCCTAAAACACATGATTGCAAAAAGGTTGCAGCTTTGCATTAGCTGCAACAATTTAAGTCTCGTGCGATCCGTATTGGACTTAAATGACTCAATCAATGAAATCTTTTCAAATCTAGTATCATTTTTTTTACTTTCATACTCAGTGAAACTAGTACGAAACGTTGTATTTGCTTGGATGTATTACGGACTCAAATACGGTTCTTCTCACTCGGATAAAAGGACAATTTATGAATGGTCATCCGTGCCGATTGGCTGCCACAGTGTTCTTTTTCTGCTGGGAGCAATAGCAAGCAGTGAGGTGACTCAAGCAGTAGAAGACATCAAAGCACAGATGGACAAGACCATCAGCATGGACAAAGATCTCCCCTTGACAGACAAGGCACAAATATTGACAATGATTGTGGAGCTAGACCAAATGTCTTTAGATTTTTATTGCATGGACCTATTTGCCTTAAATTGTTCGAATGTGACGAGCTTTTGTGGTTTCTTAGTCAATCTCATAATGGTATTTATTCAGTTTATAACTGTTTAAATAATTACGGCATTTGAAGATTATGTACACCAGTAAAGACACTTTTTGAGTGCTCCAACTAGTTGGAATATAATTGTGCTACATTGATCACAAAAAGAAGTAGTTGACAAGGAACAGAACTTAGTTTATCCTATTATTAAACATTTTTTTACGCTGAACCAAAAATTACGATAAGTTTTTGTTGGAGAGATTCCTAAGTGGCTATAAAACGAAGGTTAAAATTATCTAAGGTTCATTGAGAGGTATTGATGGTAATAAGGCGTGGTCTAGACGGGTCCGTATCTGGGCTGAAGACTGAGTGAGGAGAGCAAACAGCTGTTTATACTTCACTTAACGTGGATGGTTTGTCCTAGTGGGCTTGTACACTTACGTAACTACTGACCAAGTTGGGCTGTGTCTGATTGTGAAGGTAGGTAACATGTAGGTAATTATTGTTTTTATATGTTTGTACGGTAATTATGCATATTTTAATATATTGTAAATTAACTTAACAATCAAAACATTTCATTTCGTTTCAAGACCACTTGTATTAGATTCTATTCCAACCTAACCTACATTACATATATCTTGATCACATTTATTTGCGGCAAACTAAATTAGTCCTCAAAGGGATTCATTGTGTATTGAATGTGACAAGTCATTGAAACATACAGAAGCTCTGATAGGATTAACCATGTCACTGAACCTATTGTTGGTAGTGTGGTGTGTTCTATAGCGTAACTCGTTATCTTTACATTGTTCTCAACATGTTACATAAACGTTTTTGTCTAAATGTGTTGATATGTTTTTGTTTTACAGAGGGTTTTTGCATGAATAGACTAATCAGTTACTCAGAAACAATTTGGATTCATTGATTCATAGGTTCTTTTTACATGATGGACCAGAAAAAAAATAACCTTAAAAATAAACAAGGATTTTAGTGTGTCAGCAAGATTTAGCAGTTTAGACCTATACAAATATTATGTTTCAATATAAATTTAATTTTTACGATTTCTTTAACCGAACTAAATGGCTTAGCTTAAACAGAGCTACACACTTTTATCATAAACAGATTACGAAGAGATCATTTTGGGTGAGCATCCCTATGTTGGCAACACTGCGCTTTGTGTGACGTCACGTTGGCAGCCTGCGGCGACCTTGGCTGATTACGGCTGCCTCTTCAGACGAAACTCCCCTTGCGTTTCCATAGTTATTAGAAGCTGTCACAAAGTGAAATTTTCATGACTTTTAACGGTTTTTATAAAATCAATGTTACATAGTGTTGTTATTATAATGAAAATGATTGATCCTTGTTATGTTAAAATCTTCATAAATTACAGCAGTGTGTAAGCAGGACGTAAAACTATTTCACGGAATAAATAAATTCATCATTTTGAAACAATCAGTAATTTTGCTCAGTAAAAAGTGTGTTTAATACTTCCGTGCATTACAGGTTGCAATGAAAATCACAGTGTTGCTTATATGATTGAGCTTCAACACCCATTCATGTCTTGTCTCATGCAAGATATTTTTTAGTAGGATAGTCAACCTTATAATTATAGCTAATGGGTCACGATGGCGAAGGCTTACTCGCACATAAGACGTACAACAAAATTTAGTTAGCAGTCATGTCAAACGTATGTTAATATACGAGAATTGGGAATTTTGCGATTAGAAAACTTTAAAATTGTAAACACCTACGATAAATAGTAGACTTTTTTTTAACTGTATAAGTCGTGAACTGTTTAAGTTTTATATCATCATGGGCTGTAAAGTTTTAATGGTCTCCTCTTACCAAAAACAGACTCATTCTCGTTTATGATATGTCATTGATGAGTGGCGTCAGTTGTGTCACTTTGAAATTATTAAAGTCTCAGCAACAATATTTAAGTTAAAAACCGAGGAAAAATAAGCGTATTGTGTAATTTACGACACACCCATCAACATCTTGGTCGAGAGTTTGAATTAAAAATGTCGGGTCACTTCATAAAAAACTAACTTATTTAATAACAATGCAGTGTAAATAAATAATGTGTTTTCCAATGTAAATTTTAAATAGAATTTATATTTTACCTGAGGAAAAAAGCGTTTCTAATCCGGCAACAAATAATTAAAAGACATAACTTCCTCACATTCCTTGTCAATACAAACGTTACATAAAATATAGGTAATAGGTCATAAATTTGAAAGTGTTTGTATTAAGTGTATTAAAACTAGAAAACAAGCAAACAAGCTGTAATTTTTAGTCTATGTAGCGTATTCCCTTTTTCTGTAACTGATTTTACATAACAGATTTTTATGTAAAAGAGGATTTGTAAAACCTTTACAGCCAATTTAGAGAGAAACAACCAGCAGTAAAACCTAATCCGTGCAGCTGCAATGGCCAGAATGAATGTGGCCTGCAATATTAACATGGCAATATAGGCACAGATGCTGTCTAGCTGTCATTGGCTGAATACCATATGACGTAATCTCTGGGGTGAAATCAAGTGTAACTTTATGTTCGTTTTTATAGAATTTTATAGAATTATTTGGACTTGCAGTAAATTTATTTGCTATGTTAATATTCAATATTAGTTTGTATATGTTTGTTACAATAGGACTGCTTAAAATCTATGCAATTTGGGACCAAATTATAAGTTTGCTATACGGTATTCTTCCTTTAAATAGGAGAAACAACAAATTATGAAGTGGGAATAGATTATTGTTTCTATCTATCGTTGCAGTTGTAGCACAAAATGACACATAATTGTATGTTTACTTATGTGGTACATATTTAATGTTTTTGTTATAATAATTTTCAGACTATTTTTTCAGACTGCATTAAATAAATCAAACGATTTGTCGAAAACGTTTTGCCTGCACAATTTATATTTATGGTTAATATATTTAAAGAAATACCTAATTAAACTAACAAATACTAGGATTATGTTTTAAATTAGTGATCCAATTGGGAACTAGAGGAGGTTAAAGTGCTTTAGAGAGAGGACGAGTAGTTCTAATTATAACATTCTACAGCAACTCTCAAATTGGTTACTGCAAGAATATATAACTAAAGATAAAACACATATAACATACATTGAAATTGTACATATAAGTTTATTAGATGTACGATAAATGTATCATTGTACAATTAATGAGTTAATTAAACTCATTTCACCTAATCAATGCAACTACTTTTGATATTTTTGTAAAATTAAATGTTCACGATCTCTACTACATACAAAGACTGATTCCCATCTTGAGACTTCAGAGGTTTACGGTGGAATATTATAACAATATGAAAAGTATACACACTAAATAAACACTGTTTTCGTTACGTATAAGTCCGTTATGTAAATTATTATTATTATCAATATGCCTACACGTTGACAGAGTGTGTGTTTAATAGCCTTGATTTATTGTTAAACATATTTGAATAAATGTATATGTATATTTTTATATATTGTATGTAATTGAATGTTAATTTACTACTCTTTTGACGGATCACCTGACGATGCCTGAATTGAAACACGTCGTGAGTTTGACTACCACACTTGTTGAACTGATGACGTAAAAGTGTGTATCTTATAAGATCATATTTCATGCATATAAACATAGAGATTATCGTAGTGTTTTTGGAATCCGAAGCTTAGGTAGTAAAACACATTACATTACAATGGGATATTTCAGCTCCACGGTGTTGTGTCTAACACAATTTATATTTATCTTGCGTTGAAGTCCTATCCTGAAAAGTGCTTAGTCCAGCCGGAGTGCCACATAAACATTACCCTGTGGTTTATGCTACGTAAAATCTGAGATTTTGAATAAGAAACTAGAAGAACCGTTGAGATTTTCCTTGACTGATTTTCTTTTAGACATTTGCATAACTACGCGTTCTTTGTGAATGATAGAGCTTGTGCAAATCTGGCCATAAATAATTGATTAATATATTTAATCGTTAAAGTTAAACATATTTAATAAACAGTCCATACCCCTAGGAAAAAGATTACATTACAGTTCTGTGCGGAGAAGATTTGTAATATTTTCAAGAGAAATAAGTTTAATGGTCAAAACAGGAATATTTGACTAACTAAATAATTATTTGCTTAAATATGGCAATCAAAGCCATTTAGTTCGGTTAAAGAAATCGTATGAATTAAATTTATATTGAAACAAAATATTAATATGTTTAAACTTGCTAAATCTTACTCCCACAATAAAATCCTTGTTTATTTTTAGGGTTGATTTTTTCTGGTCCATCATGTAAAAAGAACCAATGAATCCAAATTGTTTCTGCTTAAATGATTAGTCTATCCATGCAAAAACCCTCGGTAAACACATTCAGACAAAAACGTTTATTCAACATGTTTAGAACAATGTAAAGATACCGAGATACGCAATAGAACACACCACACTACCAACAATAGGTTCAGTGACATGGGTAATCCTATCAGAGCTTCTGTATGTTGCAACGACTTGTCACATTCAATACGAACACAATGAATCCAATTGATGGAGAACTAATTTAGTTTGCCGCAAACCATTGTGATCAAGATATATATACAGTAATGTACGTTAAGATGGAATAGAATCTAATGCAAGTGGTCTTTTATTGAAATGAAATGTTTTCATTGTTTAGTTAATTGACAATATAATAAAAGATGCATAATTAGGCCTCACATACAAACTTTAAAAAAATGAATTACCTACATGTTAAACTCTTTACAATCAGACACAGCTCAACATTGTCAGTAATTACGTAAGTGTACGTACAAGCCCCTAGAACAAACCGTCCACGACGATTAGGTTTAATAATTTCCATCAGTGCAGCAATCCTGCAGACTAAGAAAACTTTTATTTGCATGATTTTCTTTTCATCTAAATAAATCCTAAAACATGTGAGATTTATTCCATATTTAAATAATTTATATTTAACTATTACTTAAGTTTGCTACCACAGGGATGGTAAATAACATGTTTTTAGTAGAATGAGCTTAGTAAATAATATTTTTCAAATTTTTTTCAAAATTTATAAAAAAAAATAGAAAAAAGAGGGATAAATGGTTCACAAACCTAGTAACATCGTAAATTTGCACTAGAGCATATAATGATGAAAATAATACTTAAACCAACAAACATTTTTATGTTTTACGTCACAACCTCAATAGTTAGGAAATTATATATTATGTAGAAAAGGTTTCAGTATTAGATAACCAAATACAAACTTTTGTATGGTTTTTCTTTCAATAAATGTGTATGCTATATAATAAACATTCAAATAGGACAGCCAATTAAAATACAGAGGGGTTCAACAGTGCAGGTAGGGATGAGCAACACTAATTATAGGGACCACTGCAACTCTTGAGTCCTGGCTAGGGAAAAATGTCTACATTGTATTAATGATCTCACCTCTGCAATTGTTACACTGTTGTAATTTTTCATCAAGAAGTGCTCTACAGTTTATTGGATCATAAAAAATATAGTACCCTTTTTTTGGTCCTTTGTGTCACCTAAATTTCCCTTATACTGCTTTCTTGTTGTGTATATTAAAACAAAATAGTGTAGAGTGAGATTTTGTATTTTAGAAAATAAAATGTGTATTTTTTTGTGAAAACCATTTGCTGTGATTGGTAATTTTTCATACAGTAACATACAGGGTGAGTTTTAATTGTCCCCCCCCCCCCAACTTTTTTCTACATTTTTTCAAATATCAATCCCAGACCACTTCCAAACATTGTTGGGTAGTAAGTACTTCATTTTGACAAGGTGGTCATTTCCGGCCGCCATCTTGGATCCGCCATATTGGATGCAAATTTTTTTTTCAAATGTAAAGGTGGGGTTGTGACCCATTATTTCGAGCTACATTTTTACCCTGATTACAATGCCGCAAACCGTTTTTGAATATCTTGATTCATTCTAAAGTTACGAGGGCTTTTTAAAACTTTATTTTTAGCCCATTTTAACATTGTGCATTTACAAACTAAGACCATAATCCCAAAATAGTGCTAGATAATGATAAGTATACACTACCAGTAATTGTCCACCTATTTTCACTTGGTTATGACTGATGTATTTTTTTCGGCCGCCATCTTGGATCCGCCATTTTTAAATGTGATAAATTATTTTAAATATGAAGGGGGTGTTGTGACCCATCATTTCGAACTACTTTTTTAAGCTGAACTTAATTCCATTATCCGTTTTTCATTTTCATTTTTTGATTTTTAAATATTGACATTTTTAACAAAAAACTTTTCAATATTTCATAAATAAAACTTGATAACAAAAAATGGATTGCGGCATTGAGTTTAGCTTAAAAAAGTAGTTCGAAATGATGGGTCACAACACCCCCTTCATATTTAAAATAATTTATCACATTGAAAAATGGCGGATCCAAGATGGCGGCCGAAAAAAATACATCAGTCATAACCAAGTGAAAATAGGTGGACAATTACTGGTAGTATATACTTATCATTATCTAGCACTATTTTGGGATTATGGTCTTAGTTTATAAATGCACAATGTTAAAATGGGCTAAAAATAAAGTTTTAAAAAGCCCTCGTAACTTTAGAATGAATCAAGATTTTTAAAAACGGTTTGCGGCATTGTAATCAGGGTAAAAATTTAGCTCGAAATAATGGGTCACAACCCCACCTTTACATTTGAAAAAAAAATTTTGCATCCAATATGGCGGATCCAAGATGGCGGCCGGAAATGACCACCTTGTCAAAATGAAGTACTTACTACCCAACAATGTTTGGAAGTGGTCTGGGATTGATATTTGAAAAAATGTAGAAAAAAGTTGGGGGGGGACAATTAAAACTCACCCTGTATACATAGATTATTACACAAACCGAATTGGTTTATTTACCTTTATTTTGCCAAATGTGAAAGAAAGAATATGAAAGTCTCTTTTGGTATATTAATAATAGGTCTCTAAAGTAGTGTTATTTACTTTGTATTGGGGGTGTTATCAACGAATTATATATATTACGGTTAACAATTAAACATGTATTAATTATTAAAATTTATATTAAATAAAGTTTCGGTTTCAGTAGCCCTCGTGGTAGTTTGGTGTGTAACACTTTAACTATTACAGGTTAAAGTTGTTTTCCTCATTATTATTATTTTTTTTATAAAAGTGTCCAGTTTAGAAAAAGATAATCTTTAGGTACATATATAAAAGCGAAATGAATCACTTACAAGTTTCAATCGTATTTATACGATGGTATTAGGTTTCTAACTTGTTCCTCTACACTCTTGTGATTCTTTTTAACTTGAGTCATAACACAAAGGCGCAGATAGATTACCCTAAGCTTGATTGTCTTTATCTTTTCTAAAATGATTTGCTGTATAATTTGAAACGTTTAAAATTATCTCAATAAGGTCATTATTTCTTTAAGTTCAGTCAGTGCGTATTTTTGTAAACCCTTCTCAACATACAACCTATACATTGTAAACTTAAGTTAAGTTTGGTAAAGATGTTTCTAGGAAAGTCAGATAAGTGCTTTTAAAATTTACAAATGTATACGCTTAATATTAGACCTAATTTGATTTTTTGTTGATCAAATGTTTGCTTTCTATGATATCATCTGATTTGGTTTCCATGGAATCATTGTTGTTGATCAATGAAGTTTTTGCCCTCATACAATACATACCTCAAACACTACCTTGGTCCCACAATAGCCTATTTCACGAGGCAAGCCATCAGAACGGTCGGAAACAAAACTAAATGTTGAGAGGGACAAAGGCTTCATTTCAAGCTGGCTTGATTGTTCCATGCTGACGTCACATTGTTGATGTCTATTGGAAAATGGCAGATTTACCTCTGGAAGCGATATTTCTTTGCACAACAAATACTTAACAATAAAAGTGTAAATAAATCGTTATTGTTTATAGTAGACCTATATGTATTTTTCTAATTGGAGGCTTTATTTTCCTGTACATTTACAAAATTTTTTTACGAAAAGTGAACAATATTTTTTTTAAGTCTATTCATGGCACAATAAAAACCGAATTATTTAAAATGTTCGATAAAATATATAAAAATAAAAATATACAATATTAGCGGTTCAGCGTAAAAAAAACTGTATGTAGACAGCTAAAATTAGGGATGGTCAAGTCTCGAAATTTCGGGAAATTTTCGGGAAATTTTAAATCTCGTTACACGAGACGAGATTTCTTTTTGGCCGAGATTTTTATCGAGACGAGAATTAAAAAAAAAAAAAAAAAAAAAAAAAAAAAATTAAAAACGCCTGCAGAAAGTCAATGCAATACCCGCAATACAGGAGCGTGTTGTAGTTGCGTTTCTTTTGCGAAGGCATTCTTATTTAATTAATTCTATAAATGTAAATATTACTTTAATTATTTTAATAATATTACTTTAATAACATTTGAGAAGTTTTGTTAAGTGTAAGCAGTGTGAGGAATGTTTTATTACTATAAAAAGTCAAAACAAGTAACTATTTTATAAAAATTAATATTGCCTTTATTTTATGATTTATTTTATTTTAGGATAAGTTGAACTCTATCCTAACTGATATCACTATGTTTCCTAATCGTAGGCATTTTTAATAAGTTAGGCGTGATTAATAAAAAAATGTTATGCTGATGTTTTTTAATAAAAGATTGTAAATATTCTTGCCTATTATCATTATTTTTGTATTTAAACAGTCATCTACCAATGTTACAAAATCAGGTAAAAATTTTGAACGTGCATTTCCCGTTGTGTATGAGAAGGGAAATCCCGTCTCGATCTCGTCTCGAAATTTTATGAGAAATAAAAAATCTCGTCTCGTCTCGTCTCGAATCTAAAAATTCAATCTCGTCCATCCCTAGCTAAAATATTACATCATATAAAATATGACATCATGTCCCAATTTACACATACTAAATAATTGCCAAGCTGACCAATAAAAATATATAACTGCTGGGATATGATTAAATTATATGAAATACTTTGACATAATTACCTACTTCAAACACTAATAGTCGTGAAACACACGTTGGCCAACAAATACGTGAAATAATTAATTCTACTTACAGCCAACTAAAAAAAATTTTTAATTAATAATAATCAGGTCTCAATAATTTGTATTAAAGATGTATATATTTGATTGGTGGACTTGAAACAGAATTTCAAATTTCTCAAATGAAGAAGAAAAAATAGCCTACGCATGTTTGCTAAGAAAACGTTCAACTCTATTTTTAATTATTGCGAACAATACACACACTTAACAAGCTATATCAGGCTGTATTAAATGCTACAGTCTTGCAGGTAATGCACTTGTATGTGTCTCTCCTTTATGTCACACAATACTATAACACTGCAGCCAGGTGTAAAACTTTGTATTGTCATCTACCTTTTGTACCACATTGTATTGTATTGTCATCTACCAATGCAGCACAATTATATTCCAGTTAGATGGAGCACTCAAAAAGCGTCTTTACTGGAGTAGCCTACTACATAAGTCATAACCTTCAAATGACGTAATTACTTACAAAGTTATAAACTGAATGAATACCATCATGAGGTTGACTAAGAAAACACAAAAGCTCGTCACATTCGAACAATTTAAGGCAAATAGGTCCATGCAATAAAAATCTAAAGACCTTTGATCAAGCTCTACAATCATTGTCAATATTTGTGTCTTGTCTGTCAAGGGGAGATCTTTGTCCATGCTGATGGTCTTGTCCATCTGTGCTTTGATGTCTTCTACTGCTTGAGTCACCTCATTGTTTGCTATTGCTCCCAACAGAAAAAGAACACTGTGGCAGCCAATCGGCACGGATGACCATACAAAAATTATCCTTTTATCCGAGTGAGAAGAACCGTATTTTAGTCCGTAATACATCCAAGCAAATACAATGTTTCGTACTAGTTTCACTGAGTACGAAAGTAAAAGAAATGAAACTGGATTTGAAAAGATTTCATTGATTGAGTCATTTAAGTCCAATACGGATCGCACGAGACTTAAATTGTTGCAGCTAATGCAAAGCCGTATCTTTTTTGCAATCATATGTTTTAGGATGAGCATTTGGATTAAGTTATTTGAGAGCAGGATAAAACTGAAAAGTATGAAGAATGAGCTCAATGACCTAAAAATTACCGCAATGGATAAGATACTGTTGATCCCAATGATTAATTGAAGGATTGTTGCTGATGTGACAAACCAATCAACATGTAAACCATTTTCTGTATCAAATTCTTCGATTGAGAGGAGCTTTTTAGCGAAAAAATCCTTCAGAACACAAACAAGACCAAATATAACTGAAAGTCGATTACACGTAATATCAAAATTATTTGTAAAAGTTAGAATACTTGTAACTTCAAACCAGATTAGTGTCAGTATAAAGTAAATTGAAACGGCTAGAAATCCAGCATGTGTCAATCTTTCATACCACCTCACCTTGCTACAAATCTTAAACGTAAAAAGTGGAATGTGTTCCCAGTATTTGATTAAAGATTTTATGAGCATTATGTTAACAGTAAATACATAAATAACATTGTTACACACAGTATTACTGCTATAAACGTAACGTGGACCTGCTGTGTGAAGGTGAAAATTATAAAATCGAATAGAAACGGTTGACCTTTCCAGTATAATATGTCTAATGTATAATATGTCAATATCTCTTTACATAACACTTAATACTTAATGTCATTATTACATCAGCAGGAAAGAAATTAGAATACACCTTTGTCCTAAAATTCATAATTTGCGATACAATAAATGCCATTGAAAATGGATTATTGAAAAGTTTGACAGTGATAATGCATATTATAACGTCTACGAGCAATGTTTTGACAGTGTAAGAAGGTAGTGAGCCCACTTCATGTCAATGTGAACAGGAAAACTAATGAGGAAGTTAAGATTACTAAATCCCAACAAACTTATTTACTAAAAATGTTGGGTTCGCTTTATAAAAATAAACTTATTTAATACTATGTATTGCATTAAAAATTGCTTAGGCCCAAATATTGCATTACTAAAGGTCCATTACTAATTTTAAATAGTGTTTTCTACTGTAAAATGTAATGGATTTTTTTGTTAATCTGTAAGGAGAAATAAGCGTTTCTAACGGAAGCAAATAATTTAAAAACGTTAACCTTTCACTACGATCGTCACTTGAATAGAAATACAGATAAATAATTTGAATGTGTTTTTTCACGTGTTTAAAACTAAAAAACAAATAAACAAGCTTTAACCTTAAGTCTACGTAGCGCTTTTAATTTTCCTGTGGCTGATTTTAAATTCAATTGTTTTTTTTGTTTTTTTTTTGCCTGGATGGGTTATGTTGTGCGGAATCGACGGGTTAATAAGAGAGAAATAGGGCAGAGAAAGTGCAAGAGAGGGAGAGAGAGAGAGAGAGTGAGGGGGGGAGAGAGAATCGCTGTGGTGCCGCATCGCCCTGTCAGTTTCACAATGCAGACTTTAATTTTCTCTGCCAACTTTTAGTTGTACTTCGTAAAACATGTTCAAATTTACCAAACTTTCAAGATGACAGTTTTGTTAAACATTTTAACTTTATTACAGACAAGTAATAGTCATTTACAATAAGGTTTGGTTTGTGTAGTAAATAGCTAAAAAATAATAGGTTTTTTTTTCTTTCTAAGAAACATATAAATCTTGCTTGTACCGTTCGTAATGGAGCTTTGTTAAATTTGTAGTCTTTTTTAAGTGATATAACTGTCCACATCCCATTAACAAAATCTATACGAAAATGAACTGATAAATAAAGCAGGTTCTTGTAAAATTTAGGATTTAGAATTGTGTTAAATTTAGTGTACTATATCTTTAGGTGACGATGACTAAATACGAGTAATTAATATGGAATAAACCTATATGATAGTGTTTTCAATCTTAAAATAATTAACGATTAACGAATTCATCAACCAGTTTCAGAAAAAAAGTTTAGTGTCGATATAAAGAATATAAATAGCCATTCCAAAAAAATGGACACCAGAAGATGAACCATTGCCAACAACGCGCTGCCAACATATCGCTGTTGGCATTGCCAACATCGCGGAACAAAAACATCTCTCATTGTTTCGCTATAAATCAAAGGACGAAACAAATTTAAAAAAAAATCTATGAACATTAAAATCCATTTCATTCTATGATATACTACAATATTTTGTGTACGAAAAACAATAGTTAAATCTTCATTGTCCAAATAGGTCAGTAATATAGGTAGTGAATACGGTTTTTTTTTATATTTTATCAGCGTGGCCTAATCCTATTATTCCTCACGTTAATTTGTTATGGAGCAAACACACACAAAGCAATTTCAGTTAATTACAAAAAATATAATTCATGATAAACGATAAAATAAAGGACAAACTAAGTACTACTAGCTGATATTACAGAGTTTATATCAACCAAATGAAATATTAGCATTTAAAACCATGATTGTATGCCTACTTTACTGTGCATAATCCAATAGAGATTCAGTAAAGATTTAAGGTGTACGTTTTGAAAACGTATAAAATTTACCACCGTAGTAGTAACACGGACGGTTTAAAATTATATGATTTATGGTTATCTTGAAAATATGTTCATTAAATTTATTATATTTATACGTAAAAAAACACGAAATAAACTATTTGCTTAATTGCTAAATATAAACTAGAAGCACACTTTAACAAAATGTATCAACACAGAGGGTCTGTAAATTGGCTGAATAACATATCACGTCATCTCTGGGGTGAGATCAAGTGTAACTTTATGTTGGTTTTTATAGAATTATATAGAATTATATTATGTATAGATTGTATATTATATATATATTATTATTTTTATATAGAAATATATATATATATATATATTTATTTGGAGTTGCAGTAAATTTATTTGCTATGTAAATATTTAATATTAGTTTGTATATGTTTATTACAATAGGGCTGCTTAATATCTATGTGATTTTGGACCAAATTGTAAGTTGGCTATAAGATATTTTTTACTTTAACAGTTAATTGAATTAACACATGTTATTTATTTAATGGTATTGACAAGTATGTTATTGAATTACAAGGATCAGGATTAAATTTGAGCTAAAGTATACTTGTACTTTCTCAATGTGGGCACTTGCTTGCATAATGACATTAATTGATATTATTTTGATTGATCGTTTTTATATGTTCCTGTAAACAAGAAAGTGTAAGATAGTACACCAAAATACCATCTAAACCAGTTTATGGTATAAATTGCAAGTAGAGCTTTAGTGAACGAGAATGGATTGAAAAAACTGTTCAGCAAGAAGCCATTCAGTATTCTGAACAATTAACTGAGGGTTAGCAGTGTTTTAGGTCGAATTGTTTTCGCTAACCAATGAGAAACTCTGAAAGCATTAATGTGGCCAAACTCTAATCACCTAAACCCAGTTCCAAGTAAGTGATTGGAGGGAATTCGTAATACAAACTTTCGATTATTGTATAAGTTAATGCTCATTCTGTGTTTTCTCTACAAAATAGCAATTGAGAACTAAAATATGCTCCTGCCATAAAATAAAACATAAAACAACGTCCTAAATATGTAGACTAGGTAATGTATATTTGTATTGAAACAGTAAAGAATTAAAAGCAAGCCTGTTAATATTTCGTCTCTTATTGTGTGCACTTGAAAGGACATACACGTCATGAGTATAGTATAAATTATTTTACGCCTCACAACACTATTTAGACGAACTTTCCACGCAAGAATTTAGTCCAGAGTCTTGACTAGTGGTTGTTAGTCCTTTAGTTGGTAGTAATATATAAGGATTTGAACAGATTTAATAGTATGGTGTTAACTATCATACGTCAATCGTCCGGTAAACCCTTTTTTCAGGACTAGTAACGTAATATACTATTAAGTCTTAGCCTCTAAATTATTTGGTGCAGTAAACCAACAACACATATTTATTGAGTAACAAGTATTTAGGCCTACTCGAATATGATTAAACAAGAACTTGGCGAATATCAAAACCACGCCACTCCACCCCATCCCAATGATAACCCTGTTTCATAAGCCACATTATAAGTTAATACTTAGTTAGTTAAATACTTCACTAAAACTATCTTAAACTAAATCAAAAGATGCATCTCATTGTATACGATCCATCCACAATAAAGCTGGTACGTAAATTTACAGCATTTTAAACTTTTAAACCAATTAGAAAAAAATTTTAGGTTGGATACAAAACATATTTAGCCAATATTTTAGCAGTACGATGGGTCGCTCGACCACTTTGCCGGACCGAGCAGTAATGTACGGGCAAAACAATTTCAAGAAACAATGGTGACCCTAAATGCGTCAAACTGTTTCTAAAGTTGCCTTTTACCTCTGGGAAATTTCACGGACAAAAGTTGCTTATGGAAAAATACATTAAAACTGTATGTTTGATTCTTTAAATATTTAATAGAGTATGATAACAGAGAGTGAAAAAGGTGTCTTAAATGAATAAAACTCCCCCAAATCTATATACATATATATATGTATATATATTTAATATTAATTTATTATAATTTTCAATAATAATTTTAGAACGGTTATAATTGTCACTTAGTTTGTTTTTCATCATGAACCCAATTTACTCAAATCTTGTTGTGCATGATTTTACGTACCAGTAACTAAATTCAACTAAAAAGGTAAAATATGCTGTATTATTATTTAGTCTTCCTTAAACAAAAGGCTAATATAATATGTATAAACTATAGACTTTATGTATTTAATACATTTTTCACCTACATACTGTAGACATGTAAATGACAAAACCCCTCTTTTTCCTTCCCAATTGTTTCATCATACATGATAACACTTTTATCTACAAGGCAAAGCTTATTCCATGTCATTTTTGTCAGCTTTTGTTCCTTTGTCTATAGAAATTTTTGTATAAAATAATTTCTAAAGCTCTGTTAATTTTTTTATACAAAAAACTTGTTATTAGTCTATCTTTGACTATTGCCTCAGTATCTAATAGTTAATGTTACTGCTGATTGTTTTATTGTTATTGTTTATTGTTTTCTTCTAACAAGAAGACAATTTTTTTAATGTATTTTAAAAATTTCGTGATTTTTTAAAACGTTTTTATTAGCTCGCTTTCTTGTACAGTACAAATTTTGCAATCAATTTTATACTAACTTCCCAATGAGCTAGAGACTTAAAACTTGAAACATAGCTCACAAATGGAAGAAAATGCAATATTTAATTTTTATATTTCCCTTGGGCTACGCCCCACGGGCTTGTTTTTACTAACTCGCTTTCTTGAAAATGTTGATACTTCCCGATGAGCTAGAGACTTGAAACTTGAAACATAGCTCACAAATGGATAACAATGCAATATTATATCATTTAATTTTCATATTTCCCTTGGGCTACGCCCCATGGGCTTGTTTTTATTAGCTCACTTTCCTACATATTTTGATATCAATTTTAATCGAAGTTCCCGATGAGCTAGAGACTTGACATTTGAAATATAGCTCACAAGTGGATGACAATGCAATATTATAGCATTTAATTTTCATATTTCCCTTGGGCTACGCCCCACTGGCTTCTAAGTTTTTCATGTTTACATTTTCAAAGATTGTAAATATATCAATTAATTAAAGTCAGCTGTAAATACTTAAATTTGACAGTTCAAAAAGCAGAGGTTAAGAGGTACACGTTCTGCTCTCAAGAGATTCTTTATACAAACAAATATTTCAAAATAAAGATAAACAATTTGATCGCAGATATAAAGGTGTTTGTTAATAATGTCATTTGTTATTTATTTAATATTCTATAAAGTAAACAATAATTAAATAGATTGATATATTTATAGTTAGTAGGTAGGCCGTATATCCAATCTAATACATAATTATATGAAAAGAAACTCAAATAAACCTTAGATTTCCCACATGCCTCTGTCCTAATCTGCTATAGATGCATGAAATAGATTTAACATCCACACACATTAAAAACTAAAAAGTATAAAATCCTACTAATATTATAAATGAGAAAGTTTGGATGTATGGATGTATGGATGTATGGATGTATGTTTGTGACAAGTGAACGCAAAAAATACTGGTCGGATTGGGCTGAAATTTGGCATGATGATAGCTCACATTCCCGATTAACATATAGGCATATTCTTATTTCAAAAATCCTTTTGGGCTCCGCCCCAGTGGCTCTGGAGTTTCCCATGTTAACCTTATGAGAAATGGAATTATTGAATCTTAACAGCTGTTTCAATTAAACAAATTGGTTCTGTTCTATGATGTTCAATAGCATTAAAGTTACAAGGATTACCAACAGGGTGCAGCACTATTATTTCTTTTACATTTATGACAACAGCTAATTTGCAACCAAAAGGTGAGTGAGCGTAGCGAACGAACTTCAACCTGGAGGCGAGTTAGCGTAGCGAACGAGCTAACCTGAAGGCAAGTGAGCGTAGCGAACGAGCTCCAACCCAAAGGTGAGTGAGCGTAGCGAACGAGCTCCAACCTAAAGGTGAGTGAGCGTAGCGAACAAACTTCAACCAGGACGTGATTGAGCCATGCGAACGAGATAATCTTGAAAATTAAGAAGTTAAACGGGGCAAAGCCCGCGGGTTACAGCTAGTAATTTATAAATAAAAAACTTTTTAAAACAAAACGTTTTTAAATGCACTAACAAGTAGAAAATAATTTTTAAATATGTGGAGAGTATAAATACTTGTAAGATTTAAAACGAAAAACGTGGGGTGCATGCAATTGATAATAATACATTAGTTCAATAGGTGAAGGTAATTGTAAATTATCTATTACTGCATGCACCCCACGTTTTTCGTTTTAAATCTTACAAGTATTTATACTCTCCACATATTTAAAAATTTTTTTCTACTTTTTAGTGCATTTAAAAACGTTTTGTTTAAAAAAAGTTTTTTATTTATAAATTATTTAACTTTAACTTTTTGGACGGATCTTATAGTGTATCAGGTGATTTATAAAACCCACAACTTCCTAATTACAGCCAAACGGTTGAAAGCCAGATATGTATTTACATCCGCTTTATATTTCTTGGGTGAATACGCACAATCCAATTACTTAGTAATTGGTTTTAGTAAGAACTCAGTCTGTAGGCTATACGTATTTGATTGATGATGACGTTAAAAAAAATATGGTTTGAAAACATGTTTTTCGTGATATGTTAATTGTTTGAGTTAGGTACCTTGCTTTGTCAAATGATCATTTCAGTACTATTGATATTTTCAGACATCTAGAGTCCGTTTAGCTTCAATTTAGTGATCCAATATTTTTGTTGTCTGTACAATCCTCTAGAAGTTGTGAACTTATTTGAAATAAATATTCAAAAGATTGATCAAAATGTATTATAATAATGTAAATTAATAAACCCGAATTAAAACATTACGTGTTTATATCAGTTTAAATTCCCTTAAAACATATTTAATAAAAAATTTATTTAGACCATACGTGGTATGAATATCACACCGAGTCACACCAAAATCTTTAAATGCATTGGTTCAAATCAATTCAAGAATGAACACCATAAGCGATATTTTTGTAGTTTATTACAAAATATCGCCACAAATTGTTCAGTTGAACGCTGTAAGTGACATATAGCAATATTTGCGGCGCACACTCCCCGACCTTTAACCTTTAACCCCTGGTTATGACACATGAATTAACAAAACATCTTTATCCCCCTGTCACCCGTGATAAGGGTCGTTGTTTATTAGTTTTGTCGTTGTATCGTTTTGCCTTCAAACAAAAAACTTTTAGAATTCAAATTTCGTTTCACCTTTCACAGAGCAAGCGTGGGTTGAATATAATTTTAGTACAGTAATTTTAAAAGTCAACTCTTTGAATTTACGACTTAACAATACAAGCGAGAAAATTTCGTAGTTTATAATATAATCAAATTTGTAACAAATGTATTAAATTGAAAACAACCTGTCGCATCTTTAAAACCATATTTAAATAGATGGTTCAACTAATTTATACTAGTGTAAATATTGTTTCAGTGACTACAACATACTGATCAAGACTAATTTCAATCTAAGTTAAATATTTTATGTTTTTGCCAAATTAAATTCCATCTCCTATTAAAAAAAATTCAAATTCACCAAGATACAACACGTTAAAGTACGTGGTTTAACATAACAGCTGTGTAACACTTTATAAAACGTTTCTTGAACTTACACACGTATATATTAAAACGTTTTTATTAGCTCGCTTTCTTGTCCGGTACAAATTTTGAAATCAATTTTATACTAACTTCCCGACGAGCTAGAGATTTGAAACTTGGAACATAGTTCACAAATGGAAGACAATGCAATATTATATCATTTAATTTTCATATTTCCCATGGGCTTGTTTTTTTTTTTGTAATTGAGCAGAATAAACCTAATTGCTAAGTCTTCAGAAATATACTTGCGCACCAAATATAGCCTCGTATTTTATCCGATTATTCATTTTGAGAAAACGTGGCAGTTTAATGAGAAAGAACTATCTAGAAATTAAGTATATGGAAATGGATTGAACACACTCTCAGAAGACACTATGGAAAAGATAGACTCTGGCATCAAAGAAGTCTAGAAGAACACATGGGAACGAATAATGGAGAAAGTGTTTGTGAATAATGGATAGGAAAAGTAAATCAATGATCATTGAGTTTACAGATAGTGCAATTTTCGATATTCCACAAACGAGTTAACTAGTAAAAACAAGTCCAAGAGATTTAGTTAAAGTATAACATGAATTGAACATTAAAAAATAGAAACAATGCTTTATACACATACAACTAAACTGAAATACAGGTGCAGTTATAAATTAAACCCGTTAAACAGATTCACGACTCTCAATGCTAGACTATGTGAAACCCTACAAACACAAAAATTATTTACAAAACTAGACTGCAATAGCTTGAAAACGGATTGATGATTATTGAAAACCACGAGCACATTATTTTTGTATAGCCACACTCATAAAATCGCCCCATTCAAGCAAACCTGCATTATAAGTGACTAATTTGTCATACTGTAGGGTTTTATTGAATAAGATTACTAATAACTGGCATTATTCGATAACAAAAGTTCAGGATAACTCAGGTACCTAGGCTTGCTGCTACGAGGGACTAAGAAAGTATGTTTGGTTTTATTTATGAAATTCGTGCGTTTTCATGTTAATTTGATATTCCTACATGCCTATGTGGATCCAGGAAAAATAAATAAACTACATATATTTTCGAGTTTTTCCCAAAAACAAGAACAATGTGGGAAGTGGCGTGTTCTGTTTCGAACTTATAATATTTTTGTAACCAATATACATTGGATAGGAGTACGCTGCATTATTCTATATTTTAAGGTGAGCTAAATACTAGAAAATCAAAGCCCGTTTTCTCATGGCTGAATCGGGCTGGTTCGCAAACGCACCCGAAGTTTATGTTGATTTATAAAAGAATTTTAGCGGCTTCTGGAGACCGAAAAAGCACAGTGGTCTTACCTTGATGAATAACCTAGTAACTATGCTCCTTGAGGAAGGGTCGCTAGTTAAGTATTTGACGATGTCATTTTATAGCTAAAAAATGCGGCACTCAGGTCAACGCTTGTTTTCATTAATAAAATCGGTCAACTAATGTCTGTAAAGTCCATATTATCGTTTTCACGGAGCTTAGCATGTTTACTCCATTCAATGTAAATATATGTAAACAAAATAAACGTAGTATAATTTGTCTGGGTAGCCGAGTGGTCAAAATGCTCGGCTTCAAATCTGAAGATCGCTGGTTCGATTCTATGCGAGATTGTTTCCAGACTTAGGTGGCATTTGGGCTATCAATAATGCAATCTAACAAAAAAGTCAATGTTAGTAACAAAACCTGGGTTTGAAACGTTCCCTAACAAAAAAAGTAAATAAATGCAGCAGACGTAGATGTACAAGAAATAGCTAAAAAATAAAGAAATAATGTTTTAGTTTTTGAACTAGCTAGTAATACTAATTACAATCAACATCCGCTTCAAATCGCAAAATGCAAGAAATCTTAAATACTTCCGCAGAAGAACTATCACTTGGGTTTACTGTCAAAAGAATGTTGGTTATCTCAACAACTTTTTAGTTTTGAGTGCAACAGTTTTCCTTATTGATGTGTATTTTATGTCGCATTACTTATTTACCCCCAGAAGTTACAGCAGGTAGACAAAATGTGAAATTAACGCTGGACTAGAAGTGTATTAGGTATTTCGGTTATAACGATCGCACCAGGTTAGGTTTGGTTAGTTTAAGTTAAGTAGCTAAACATTTGAAATTAAAGTAAATAATGCATGATTAATGTACATAATTTTTGTAACTAACAAAAAACCTGGTGTTTTCGTTATAGCGGAAAA
Organism: Macrosteles quadrilineatus; assembly: GCF_028750875.1. NCBI lineage: Eukaryota > Metazoa > Arthropoda > Insecta > Hemiptera > Cicadellidae > Macrosteles > Macrosteles quadrilineatus. The sequence continues at coordinate 68,559,833 of NW_026542597.1, forward strand.
GAATCGTTTACTGTGGTTCAATTTATCCGTGACTGATCCTAATACTTGTGGACATAATCAAAGTTTAATTTTCTAAAATTGTCCATTGTTCTATAACATATTTTAACATGGTAAATATATAAATAGTTGAAAGTGAAAAAATGTTTAACTATATACATTTTTACATGCGATTACGGGAATCTTGACAGGGGAAATCATAGCCTGAAGGGCAAATCCGGGCAATGGACGGCTGGATCCGACAACGTGATTGTAGACTGCAATATTAACATGGCAATATAGGGGCAGATGTTGCCAGCTGCCATTGGCTGAATACGATATGACGTCATCAGACCGCTAGAGCTGCATCAACCTAACTGCAATCTCTTTTTGTAACTAATGCATCTCATTTATGCCATATCACGTACTCTATGTTTATATATTCAAAATACAGTGTCAAATATTAGGTCAGTCTGATTGTGTGAGTTATTTATTTGTTCCGATTTACGTTTCCCTTTTTTAGTATAACAAAACAATAATGAAAAATCAGGTTGGACAATTGCTAAACTTACAATAAATAAATTTGAGTGCAAATGTATGCTATTTATATTAACAAAATAAAACGTAATACCTTAGTATCGCTAATTCACAGTCAAAAATAAAATAACAGTTTGAAACATAGCACATATCGAGTGTCTAGAATAAATAGTTAATAGAATAATATAATAGTTACTAGTGTTTGTGAATACTTGATACAGAACTGTCATATTATCATCATTGTAAACCCATATTTGTAGCTGGGAGCATAATGACGGTTTGTAACCTCTATTTTTCAGTCTTTGCACGAAATCAAGAAGGAGTGGGATTCTCTTGAGCTAAGAGGCAACATCCATCGCTATAACATGTAGGAAAAATTATCTTAATTTACCACATGTTAGGTTAAGTAAGGTTCAGATGTCAAATGATGTTCTTAGTTACAAGTTTTTTTAATAAACTTCCTTTTTAAGCTCGGAACCTGCCAGACCCAAAATTCAGGAAATGGGTTGAAGGGTTCCTTTTGTCAAGCCCTTTGTACAAGGTTAAAGAATTTTTTATCTGAAATATGGAATATGTTAGTAGATTTTTTTGTTTTAAACCGAGTGTTAAGTGCCATTTTGTTTCTCTGCATAGAGAGTTTCAGAAAATTGTTTTATATCGGTAAGAAACCTTGTACTTTTCTCTTATTTTAGTTGTGATTGTACTGACGCTTTCTAGTAATGTAACCCTACATTTTGTGGAAATAAAAATTCTTGATTCTTGATTCTTATTGTGTTAGTATTTAGGAATAAAATTACTTTATTTTAAAATTAGTTTGTTGGTTATAAGTAATTGATAAGCTCTTGGTCTCAAAATAGAAATCGACCAATTTACTCTTTGAGAATGATGTTGTAAGCCTATTTTACAAGTATATTGAGTAGTTTTATGTTTGTTTATGTAAATAAGTCACTGATTAGGCGACGAAGTAATGATATATCAGACATATAGCCTACATATACATTAGTGAATATGTTTTAAATCCCTCTTTAGGGCTAGAATCGCCTTTTTATACGTAACAGTGTATTTGTCTTAGAATTACATAATTGTTTTAAATATATCGAAGAAAATAAATTATGTGCAAATTATATGATGCTTTTATTTTAGGTCGTTTTAAGTCTTTTAACATATTCCCTGCACTAATATTTATTTTTCGCATCCTAAAAGTGTATACAGTAACATAAACAGTATATATTTCTTGATTTTAAAGCCTTATATTCATGTTTATGTACCAAAATACAAATTGAAAATATGATTAGTTCCTTCAGTAAAACCATTGACTATTGGAGACTGAAGGTAAAACCAAAAAGAAAAAGTCTGATTAATTAGGATATTGCTTGAAAATTAATTTGACAAGAAATATCACATGTTGGTTATGTTTGTGAAAATTGAATTCCATCTAGGTACTTATAATGAAACCTAAAGCGAATTGAGCCATTTTATTTGCAGTGCATCATATCAATATTTAGTGGCAATCGATTTTGTATATATAAATAGCATTTCATAACTACTATTGTTAAAAAATTTAATAAAAACCAATAACTGCGAGTTAAAATCGTTCAACTCCAAATTGAATAAGCAATTTAAAATAATTATTCCAATGTAAAAGAGTTGCAGAACAATTTAACAATTTAAGTATGTTAAATTAAATTAAATACATAAGTAATCCCCTAAATTAAAATAACAATTTCAATTAGTTCCAAAAACATTTTACAAATAAATTATATAACTCGTATTGGCCTAAACTAAAAGTAAAAATTGCCTATCGCTAATTAAACCATAAAAAACATAAATATAATTTGAACATTTGATTGAAACATAGTTTTAATCAAAAATACTTTAATTTACTTTTTCCAAAAATAAACAAGGCATCAATTATCATGATAGCTCATCGATCTTCTCGTTTGTAATCGAATATTTCAGTAACATAAAAAATTCCTCACTCAATCATCTGTGATTGCAAATTTCTCTCGTTTTGGAATATTTTTAAATTGAACTGACAGTGTCCTATATTATTTTTAGTTAACTATAACAGATCTAATGTTGTGATTTACAGTGGCCATAAAATATGACTTTTTCAATTGATTTACTCCGTGCACATACTAAACCTAATTACATTATATTTTCCCTTGTTATATTTCAAACGTTGTTACCGAGTTGAATTATGTTACACACTGAAACATAAAACGGTTTTCAACAAATATATATTTTATACGACCATTAACCGTGCAAGTATTGTTCTAATGCTAAGCTAACACCAGACCTCTGGAGATGTCTATTTTTAGCATCTGGATGGGTCCACTTAGCCCATTCATGGGGTGCAAAGTGAAACCCTTAGACTCGCCCCTACGTATTAAATAAACACTGAGTGACTGTAGAAATGTTGACTCGCAATTTAAATACTCTCTTTGCAAAGATAAATCTTTAATAAAATATAATAGGGTTTGTTCGGCTTCCAAAGGTAAGGTAGCGTAAAGTATACTTATTTTAATCATCCAAAAGTAGTCCAATCCACAAAACACTACTCAATTCACCCCTTCAATTTACCCTTTCAACTCACATATTTTAACCACCTCAAATGGACACCGCGTTCACATAACCTCAAATGTGAATCAATACTGCAGATCAGACTTACCTAGACTCGCCTATGGAGCGTTACTTGCCTTACACTCTCACATACACCCTGTAACGCGTCACTCGCGTAACGCGCAACGCGTAACGCGTAACGCACACACAGTACCCGGGACGACGCGGCGTAAGGGTCGGCGTCTCTTACAACACTGGAGTCTGGGCCTAGCATGGACCAGGGGGTGGTCGGGATGCCTCCCTTCATGGCCTACTTACCGCCTCCATGTTGTCAATTTATTTGCGGTTATTTCTGATGATTCCTCCACTTCAACGTGCATCGATCATACCTGACTCGAGCCTTAGATTAATGATATTGTCAATAACAAGTGTGTTTTCGTGTTCGGGTTCTTACCCGAACGGGAAAGTGGTTTGCGAGATTAATTGTTCTTGTAAGTGGTGCGTTGCGAGTGTTTGGTATTTTGCTTGAAGTTTTTTGGTATTTGATAGCTTTGGTAACGTTTAAGCATAGTGTAAACTGTTAAATAGAATTTGATGTATAAAGTAACATTAATAAAACACTCTTTGGCGATACGTATAAAATTGAATAAACCCCTTTTTTGAATGTAGACTGCTTAAAATAGAGTTAGAACGACGAGCCAATTGTAAATAATAACTGTGACTTTAATCAACGATTAAGAATTATACATTGTGTTGTTGTGGATTACTTCAACCCAATCAGTTACAAGTACTCATTTTATTCCTATGTAAATTCTTTATATTTTTTATCTTGGCTAAAAGATAGTTTGTGCGATTGGTGTAATTTAAAGTTAAGTAGTTATATTATTGGACCGTAGGACTGTGCATGAATAAATTATCCCCCGTATATAAACGCAAATCAAATCTATGAGTTTGCAACGGATCCAAACAATTGTTGAAATTCAGGGTTTTCTATCAAACTAATTTAACTAAATATACAGGTGAAATTACAAATCCATTTCTTTGGTGAAAAGCTAGCATTATATTCCGTTACAAATTCCAGAATAAAAATTGCACTTATAGAAGAATAATAAACTAGTTTTTTTACTGGAATCTTTCCAAAATATCAAACGAAAATCGTTATACCAATATATATTCAAGGGATGTACACCAATACCAATATTTCTTTGCTAGAGGCTGCAAGTATCATATCAGTGTACGTTGGGTATTGGATGTTGGATGTTGGCTGGACGTTTCAACATCAATAGGTCTGCGGTTTCAAGTGATTGACGGGCAATGTTGAATACATCCAGGGTGATTTAATCGTGGCATTGGCTGTGGGTGGGGTTTGGCAAGAGGGATTCTTGCAGATCCCCTACACGTAAAACACTTTGTCAAAATTAAAAAAACATCTATTTAGCTGTTTTAGTATGCTAGGAATTTGCTCCCTCCAATGGTTGTTGAGGCTATGGCAGAGCGAAGCTAATTTGGTTTTAAATAAAATTATGTAGTAATTTTACTTTTCTTAGTAAAAGAAAACTATGAAAAAAAGATCAAGACCGTAAGGATAAGATAAACTAACCATCAGTGATACCTTCTATACCGTACCCTTCATACTGATTTAAATCGTTGCATAGGCCTACAGTGCAATAATGTGCACATATTTTTTTGTATTTTACATACATACATACCAACAACTAGTCTATAAAAGGCTGAGTAAGTATTTGATTGTAATGGCAAGTTATAAAATGTTTAATTAATTGGTTCCATTTTTATCGAAATAGAACATTTTTTTAATAAATCTCAAAATATTATCAACATGAGTTAATCGTCTTATATAGGGTGATTACCGAGAAACGCATGTTTTTCAAATAACTAGTATTCAGGCAATTCAAAGCAAAAAATATATTTATGAGTGGAAAAACAGTGTACACAATATGCAATTTCAGAATAAAATTACTTACATTTTAGTGTTTAAAAATTACATATCTAAGGTGGTCGCCTTCTGCTTTGATACAGTGTTGAAGGTGTTCCTTAAAACTTGCTACTAACATATCTCTAGGAGTGGTTTTGATTTCCTGGCGAATAGCTTCTTTAAGTTCCTGTAATGTTTGTGGTTTGTTTATGTAAATTCTAGATAAAAAAAAACCATTGAAAGATATCGGGAACTGCAAGATCCGGTGAGCGAGAAGGCCAAGTGACATCACCAAAACCTGTGATAACTCTTGTAGGGGATGTTCGAAGAAGGAATTCCATACCAAGCAGAAGGCGACCATCTTAGAGATGTAATTTTTTAAAACTAAATTGTAAGTAATTTTATTCTAAAACTGCATATTGTGTACAGTGTTTTTCCACTAGTAAATATAACTTTTTATCTGAATTGCCTGAATACTCGTTATTTGAAAAACATACGTTTCTCGGTAATCACCCTATATATCATTTTCCCAGCATGGTTCTAACAAAACAAGCGACACTCACTTTACTATTGACACCTTACTCAGGGGAAATCGACTACGAGACAGGTTTTAGAAAAGCAATAGTCCATATTATTTTACACTATTGCTACCTATTATGAAATCAAATATTTATTATACAACATAAATGTTTGAAAATATAACTCCGTTTTTCTCTAAATGTTAAATGGTGATGTACAAAACGTACTAAATTATAAACGTAAACCAATTTAGTATTTATCACTATTCGGGTTACGTACAAAACAAGGCTCATAAACTGAAATTGTAGATTGGATTAACCATAAAAAGCGATAAAACTAATGACGGCAAACAGCGTGAGCCGGTGGAATGGCAAATTCATTTCAATTAAGCTCACTTGTGTTTATTTATTTAATTAACCATCTGTGCGATACATTCTCTTACATCAGTTCTCTAGTTAATCTAGTTAGTCTTCTAAAAAAATCGCACATCATGAATATCAACTCAAAAATAGATTACAAATCATGTATTAAAAATGTTATTGATTATATTACATTTCACTTGTCAATAATTAACATTCATAAAAGCATTGCTACTAGCGAAAGATTAGCTTTAACTAGATTATTTTATTTTATTTATTTTTAAATTATAAATTTGACAAATTCAAAAAAGTTCAAGTTTAAATGACCTTACAGTATAGAAAGGTGTTTATTTCATACGTGATTCAATCAGTTAAAATTCAATATCACCTGAATATCGTTCAACAAGTTTAACAGTGATTGAAACTACAATAGTACACTTATGATATTTCCCAATTGTATTTTGTTTGGCTGACTTGCTCTCATTACTCTCAAATTCTTTCAAATAGTAAAATTTTTTTTATGGAGGGATAGTCATAATATTTATTTTATATGGGGAGTGAGCTGGTCTTGTGGTAGAGCGCAAACCTTGGTCTCCAATGTTCTCGGTTCAAATCCCTCCAATCACCAATAGCCTTTACCATATTGGGGAAAATGTGTGAAACGGTCCTGGAATATGAAGGCGACATAATAATCAGCTGTATACATTGTTAGCTTTTTCTACCAAAGAAAGTTTATATATGCCAACAGTACATATAGTAAAAAGTGGTGATTATTTGAATCCCTTAGCAGAAAATTCGTCTAAATATATTTACCGAACAAAGTACAACATGAAAATACTGTGTTAAATTAATGCAATATTCTCCACGATGCTGAAAAAAACTCCAATCTAAATTTAGCAGCGATGTTGATCGACAAAACAGCGATGTGGCAGTGCAGTGGGATGAGGTTACAAGACGTGACGCAGGATGTAGTGAATAAATAATGGAGGCTGTGGCGATGACGCGCCTGCGCGGGTGGATCGATGCTGGACCAGCTGACGCCGCCATCTTGCGCGGGAAACTCACCAGCTGATCACGCCTCTTCGTTTTGGAGGTTAGGGTTGCCATATTGTGTATTTTATTCTATCGTAAATTTTAACATTATATAGGATGTTTTTCCACTCTACGAAAGAAAATTTCGTACAGAGTAAATAAATTTTAAAAAAATACAACTTAAGTACATTTTTTCTCTATTAAAAAGTAAAAAGTTAATAAAAATTTTAGAAAATAATTTAATGAATTATTTGAAAAATATAAGAAAATATAATAATTATTTCAGGGTGCTCAGTTATTATATTTACATTTATGCCAGCTTGATCCCTTATGGTTTAGTTACTTCTTACATTTAAGAATATAATACATAAAAATACAATTTCCATAAATACAATAATTTATACTGGAATATTATTAAGGTAGGTTTCAGTTTCGCAGGCTACAAATATAACTATAATGAAATTTACACTCTTATGCGAATGAAATTTAAAAAAAATACCTAAGTAAAAAAATGTTTTGTTATTCATTTCTAACTCGTTTACTTTTTCGTTTCTGAGGTAATCTTGAAAAAAATTGTATGCGCTTGTAAATGAAGATACGTTATTGTTAGTTACTTATTTACTTTACCAACCAAAAGTGTACAATTTCGATATTTAACACTCAAGTCATGAGACTTGAATGGCCACAATTCTTTACATTTACAAACTTATTATCTAAGCTATTAACAAGTTCATTAATATTAATACATAGTAAATATCTAAAAAATATATTAGAATACATATTATAATTATTAGAACATATATTAAGGATTTTAAGGATTTATTTTGTGTGTTTTCTACGCCGATTGTTTTTTATTTTTTTTAGGGGACAGCCCAGCCCCCGGTCTTTTCACTACTCTAACGACGACCTTTTAGTTAGATAGCATCATTAATTCATATCCCAATGACTTACTGGGCCTGGGAGATCACGTTTGGAATCGAGCCAGCGATCTTCAGATTTGAAGGGGAACACTATAACCACTCGACATTAAAATTGTGTCTTGTGTAATAACTATGACTTTTGAATATGCTAATATAATACATTTACAATCACATAGGCCTAAGTTTATAAATAATTTAGGGGATTTTTATTGGCATTTTAGTTTCTATACACCTTCCTTCCTGATTTTAATATTTAGTGATTTTATATCACAGCATAAAACTTTGTAGCATTTCCAAATTGAAACAATGCCAGAGGTGGACTTGTTACTTTTAATTTTACGCAGGAAGAGTTTTGTCGAACGCACAGAGAAACTTGATCAAGGATTAGCTTCTCCCGCGTTAAGAGTTTGCCTTGTTAGGAACTGGAGGGAAAATTGATTCAGCTCCTGTGACAGGAGCTTTATCAGTTTTCGTAGCAAGAAAATAGATTTTGTGTTCAATATTTGTGAATAAATACAATAAATTCTCTTTCAATAAATACAATTAATTATTAATACAATACCATTATTAAGGTAGGTTTTCGAATATATAAGCTAAGAATGTAACTTGAAATAGAAACTGAAATTAGTCCAACTTAAGGATTAGGAATTGTTTTTTTTTTTTTTTTATTTATTTTAACTGTGTTTGATATGTTGCTAGCCTGGTGGTTAGCATCTCGGACTTCGGTGCGGGAGGGACGAGTTCAATTCCTGGCATATTCACTAAACATCTTATATATTAAAAAAATTTGGGTTTTCTTTTCCGAGTTCGTTTGGCTCTTCTACCCGACCGATTTTCATGATTGAGGTCTCAAATTGAAGGTGTGCACGCACAGATTTGCCATCAAGCATCGGCATATAATTATCTATAGTATTAATCGGTTTATACGTAAACGAAATTTGCTCCCCATGTATTTCTTATGGAAGTTAAATTTGGTTTTTCTTTGCCGAGTTCGTTGAGCTCTTCTACCCGACCGATTTTCATCATTGAGGTCTCGAATTGAAGGTATGCAAGCACAGATTTGCCATCAAGCATCGGCATATATTTATCTATAATCCCACTCAGGTTATACGTAAACGAAATTTGCTCCCCATGTATTTCTTATGGGAGTTAAATTTGGTTTTTCTTTGCCGAGTTCGTTTGGCTCTTCTACCCGACCGATTTTCATGATTGAGGTCTCAAATTGAAGGTATGCACGCACAGATTTGCCATCAAGCATCGGCATATAATTATCTATAGTATTAATCGGTTTATACGCAAATGAAATTTGCTCTCCATGTATTTCTTATGGAAGTTAAATTTGGTTTTTCTTTGCCGAATTCGTTTGGCTCTTCTACCCGACCGATTTTCATGATTGAGGTCTCGAATTGAAGGTATGCAAGCACAGATTTGCCATCAAGCATCGGCATATATTTATCTATAATCCCACTCAGGTTATACGTAAACGAAATTTGCTCCCCATGTATTTCTTATGGGAGTTAAATTTGGCTTTTCTTTGCCGAGTTCGTTTGCCTCTTCTGCCAGACCGATTTTCATGATTGAGGTCTCAAATTGAAGGTATGCACGCAGAGATTTGCCATCAAGCATCGGTATATATTTACCTATAATCCCACTCGGTGTATACGCAAATGAAATTTACTCTCCATGTATTTCTTATGGAAGTTAAATTTGGTTTTTCTTTGCCGAGTTCGTTTGGCTCTTCTAACCGACCGATTTTCATGATTGAGGTCTCAAATTGAAGGTATGCACGCAGAGATTTGCCATCAAGCATCGGTATATATTTACCTATAATCCCACTCGGTGTATACGCAAATGAAATTTGCTCTCCATGTATTTCTTATGGAAGTTAAATTTGGTTTTTCTTTGCCGAGTTCGTTTGGCTCTTCTGCCAGACCGATTTTCATGATTGAGGTCTCAAATTGAAGGTATGCACGCAGAGATTTGCCATCAAGCATCTGTATATATTTACCTATAATCCCACTCGGTGTATACGCAAATGAAATTTGCTCTCCATGTATTTCTTATGGAAGTTAAATTTGGTTTTTCTTTGCCGAGTTCGTTTGGCTCTTCTACCCGACCGATTTTCATGATTGAGGTCTCAAATTGAAGGTATGCACGCACAGATTTGCCATCAAGCATCGGCATATAATTATCTATAGTATTAATCGATTTATACGCAAATGAAATTTGCTCTCCATGTATTTCTTATGGAAGTTAAATTTGGTTTTTCTTTGCCGAGTTCGTTTGGCTCTTCTACCCGACCGATTTTCATGATTGAGGTCTCGAATTGAAGGTATGCAAGCACAGATTTGCCATCAAGCATCGGCATATATTTATCTATAATCCCACTCAGGTTATACGTAAACGAAATTTGCTCCCCATGTATTTCTTAAGGGAGTTAAATTTGGCTTTTCTTTGCCGAGTTCGTTTGCCTCTTCTGCCAGACCGATTTTCATGATTGAGGTCTCAAATTGAAGGTATGCACGCAGAGATTTGCCATCAAGCATCGGTATATATTTACCTATAATCCCACTCGGTGTATACGCAAATGAAATTTACTCTCCATGTATTTCTTATGGAAGTTAAATTTGGTTTTTCTTTGCCGAGTTCGTTTGGCTCTTCTAACCGACCGATTTTCATGATTGAGGTCTCAAATTGAAGGTATGCACGCAGAGATTTGCCATCAAGCATCGGTATATATTTACCTATAATCCCACTCGGTGTATACGCAAATGAAATTTGCTCTCCATGTATTTCTTATGGAAGTTAAATTTGGTTTTTCTTTGCCGAGTTCGTTTGGCTCTTCTGCCAGACCGATTTTCATGATTGAGGTCTCAAATTGAAGGTATGCACGCAGAGATTTGCCATCAAGCATCTGTATATATTTACCTATAATCCCACTCGGTGTATACGCAAATGAAATTTGCTCTCCATGTATTTCTTATGGAAGTTAAATTTGGTTTTTCTTTGCCGAGTTCGTTTGGCTCTTCTACCCGACCGATTTTCATGATTGAGGTCTCAAATTGAAGGTATGCACGCAGAGATTTGCCATCAAGCATCGGTATATATTTACCTATAATCCCACTCGGTGTATACGCAAATGAAATTTACTCTCCATGTATTTCTTACGGAAGTTAAATTTGGTTTTTCTTTGCCGAGTTCGTTTGGCTCTTCTAACCGACCGATTTTCATGATTGAGGTCTCGAATTGAAGGTATGCAAGCACAGATTTGCCATCAAGCATCGGCCTATATTTATCTATAATCCCACTCAGGTTATACGTAAACGAAATTTGCTCCCCATGTATTTCTTATGGGAGTTAAATTTGGTTTTTCTTTGCCGAGTTCGTTTGGCTCTTCTACCCGACCGATTTTCATGATTGAGGTCTCAAATTGAAGGTATGCACGCACAGATTTGCCATCAAGCATCGGCATATAATTATCTATAGTATTAATCGGTTTATACGCAAATGAAATTTGCTCTCCATGTATTTCTTATGGAAGTTAAATTTGGTTTTTCTTTGCCGAGTTCGTTTGGCTCTTCTACCCGACCGATTTTCATGATTGAGGTCTCGAATTGAAGGTATGCAAGCACAGATTTGCCATCAAGCATCGGCATATATTTATCTATAATCCCACTCAGGTTATACGTAAACGAAATTTGCTCCCCATGTATTTCTTATGGGAGTTAAATTTGGCTTTTCTTTGCCGAGTTCGTTTGCCTCTTCTGCCAGACCGATTTTCATGATTGAGGTCTCAAATTGAAGGTATGCACGCAGAGATTTGCCATCAAGCATCGGTATATATTTACCTATAATCCCACTCGGTGTATACGCAAATGAAATTTGCTCTCCATGTATTTCTTATGGAAGTTAAATTTGGTTTTTCTTTGCCGAGTTCGTTTGGCTCTTCTGCCAGACCGATTTTCATGATTGAGGTCTCAAATTGAAGGTATGCACGCAGAGATTTGCCATCAAGCATCGGTATATATTTACCTATAATCCCACTCGGTGTATACGCAAATGAAATTTGCTCTCCATGTATTTCTTATGGAAGTTAAATTTGGTTTTTCTTTGCCGAGTTCGTTTGGCTCTTCTACCCGACCGATTTTCATGATTGAGGTCTCAAATTGAAGGTATGCACGCACAGATTTGCCATCAAGCATCGGCATATAATTATCTATAGTATTAATCGGTTTATACGCAAATGAAATTTGCTCTCCATGTATTTCTTATGGAAGTTAAATTTGGTTTTTCTTTGCCGAGTTCGTTTGGCTCTTCTACCCGACCGATTTTCATGATTGAGGTCTCGAATTGAAGGTA